>NC_072002.2:84978718-86178718 GCF_028885655.2 Pongo abelii | reverse complement strand
GCATAGTATTCCATGGTGTATATGTGCCACATTTTCTTAATCCAGTCTATCATTGTAGGACATTTGGGTTGGTTCCAAGTCTTTGCTATTGTGAATAATGCGGCAATAAACATACGTGTGCATGTGTCTTTATAGCAACATGATTTATAGTCCTTTGGGTATATACCCAGTAATGGGATGGCTGGGTCGAATGGAATTTCTAGTTCTAGATCCCTGAGGAATCGCCACACTGACTTCCACAAGGGTTGAACTAGTTTACAGTCCCACCAACAGTGTAAAAGTGTTCCTATTTCTCCACATCCTCTCCAGCACCTGTTGTTTCCTGACTTTTTAATGATTGCCATTCTAACTGGTGTGAGATGGTATCTCATTGTGGTTTTGATTTGCATTTCTCTGAGGGCCAGTGATGGTGAGCATTTTTTCATGTGTTTTTTGGCTGCATAAATGTCTTCTTTTGAGAAGTGTCTGTTCATGCAAAGTCTCAGGATACAAAATCAATGTGCAAAAATCACAAGCATTCTTATACATCAATAACAGACAAACAGAGAGCCAAATCATGAGTGAACTCCCATTCACAATTGCTTCAAAGAGAATAAAATACCTAGGAATCCAACTTACAAGGGATGTGAAAGACCTCTTCAAGGAGAACTACAAACCACTGCTCAAGGAAATAAAAGAGGATACAAACAAATGGAAGAACATTCCATGCTCATGGGTAGGAAGAATCAATATCATGAAAATGGCCATCCTTCCCAAGGTAATTTACAGATTCAATGCCATCCCCATCAAGCTACCAATGACTTTCTTCACAGAATTGGAGAAAACTACTTTAAAGTTCATATGGAACCAAAAAAGAGCCCACATCGCCAAGTCAATCCTAAGCCAAAAGAACAAAGCTGGAAGCATCACACTACCTGACTTCAAACTATACTACAAGGCTACAGTAACCAAAACAGCATGGTACTGGTACCAAAACAGAGATATAGATCAATGGAACAGAACAGAGCCGTCAGAAATAATGCCACATATCTACAAGTATCTGATCTTTGACAAACCTGAGAAAAACAAGAAATGGGGAAAGGATTCCCTATTTAATAAATGGTGCTGGGAAAACTGGCTAGCCATATGTAGAAAGCTGAAACTGGATCCCTTCCTTACACCTTATACAAAAATCAATTCAAGATGGATTAAAGACTTAAATGTTAGACCTAAAACCATAAAAACCCTAGAAGAAAACCTAGGCATTACCATTCAGGACATAGGCATGGGCAAGGACTTCATGTCTAAAACACCAAAAGCAATGGCAACAAAAGCCAAAATTGACAAATGGGATCTAATTAAACTAAAGAGCTTCTGCACAGCAAAGGAAACTACCATCAGAGTGAACAGGCAACCTACAAAATGGGAGAAAATTTTCGCAACCTACTCATCTGACAAAGGGCTAATATCCAGAATCTACAATGAACTCCAACAAATTTACAAGAAAAAAACAAACAACCCCATCAAAAAGTGGGCAAAGGACATGAACAGACACTTCTCAAAAGAAGACATTTATGTAAATATTCTTACCACAGTTAAATTGTAAGTATTTGAGGTGAAGGATATGTTAATTAGCCTGATTTTTATCATTCCACAATGCATATGTGTAACAAAACTTCATAGTCCCGCATAAATATGTATAATTGTTATTTGTCACTTAAAAATAAATATTAAAAAAGTATACTGGAGATTTAAATATATAAAGGCATATTTTCCAAAAATGGAATTATACTAAAATTTTTTATGACTTTTTATAAAATTTGTCAACAAATGTTGAATTTTTCTGCATATATATCTATATTTTTAACAATTTTACAGTATTCCATTGTGGGATGACAATGAATTTATTTCATCAACAGAATCAACATTATTTTAATAAATTTAAGTTGTTTTCAATTTAAACTATTAAGTAAATATTACAACTGAGTGACATATGGACCTAGAAAATAATCACCAAAGTCTGTCACATGACTATGTGACATACTGTTGAGGAATTGATAGCCAAGACCACCCTCAAACACTAATCAATGTTAGCGTTGTTGAAAGTGATACAACCAGATATTTTTGTTTCATGAGTGAAAAAGCAATAGGAATTTCACAGTACCATTTATGAAGCATTCTAAACATTTAATCACTAATCTCATCACATCTTTAGATTTTTTATTTTGAATTTACACGAAATACAAGAGACAAAGGAACAATTTAAGTGATGTCACAGAAAAATTCTTGGCAAATCTAGAACGACAGGCATTTTAAGGAGAAATAACCAGGTTTTTCAAACCATCATTGGCATTAAAAACAGGCACACAGGAAAGTAAAAATCCAGAAAGAATGTTGTTGTAGTAAGCAAGAGACTTAAAAGATATAACAAATATGGCATGGGACTTCGGATTCTGATGAAGAGAAGGGCACCGAAAATTAGGGGAAATTTGGATATTAACCGGTTACTAAGTGTGTAAAGCCATTATGAGTAAATTGAGATTTTTCTTAGGTGTGAAAATGGCATTTATTTTCTTTTTTTTAAAGATCTTGCCTCTTAGAGATGCACACTGAAATGCCTACTGGTTCAATGATGTGTTGTACGGAATTTGTTTTGAAAACAACAGCATAAAAAAGATGGAAATGCATAGATAAAATGTAGCAAAATAATATTTGACGCAGCTGTGTGATGAGTGTATGAGGGTTCATCCTATCATTCTCTCTAATTTCGCATGTTTGAAAATTTCCACAATCAAAGGTTGAAAATATTATGACAACCATTTTTGTCCTCATCGTTCTAAATATCTGTGGGTTATTTGTTCTGAATAAATTCCTATAAATTAGACTGCTAGGTCAAAAGGAAAGTATGTCTTCAAGTCTTTACATTTCATATTGCTATTAACCAGTTACATGTGGCCGTGCCTATATTCTTGCCAACAGAGGTTACAGTATCAATTTTACCTCACTTATAAGAAAATACCGTATACCACTATTATTTTAATTTCTATGTCTTTACTTGCCATTAAGATTGATTTTTCAAAAATGCATACTTATTGCATTTTTTAGTGTCTTTAATTTCTAAATCCATTGCCTGTTAAATCTTTTTTATTCTTGAAAAATTCATCTAGTATTTTGATTTGTAAAAGTATTTTATTTATTGTGGATATTAACCTTCTGCCTGTCTTATATATTACGAAAGTTTTCTTACTTTAACATTTAACTTTGTCTATACCTTTTTCTGTGCAGAGATTAGAAATCTTTATGTAGTAATATTTATCTATCCTCTCCAATTTAGTACCTGCTGTTAGAATCACAACTTGAAAGTGAGAAAGACCAAAGCTTCCCCTGATATTTAGAAGCTGGCTCTGGTATTCTTTGTTGAACATAAGCAATTTTACAGAACATTAGTATTGTACAATCCCATTTGTGTCCGAGATGGGTCAAAACAAAGAGAAAACCACCCTATATTTCAAAACAGAAAAAAAGATAAACTTTGTCCAAGACACAGAAATGACCAAACATCTCCCAATCCTGGTTAATATGAGTGATTGCTGCTTCTTTATCAAATACTCTTTTATGCATGGTTTAGTTTTCTTTCTTCTAGGTAAGATTTATTAAGATACACAATTATAGGATAACTACTGCTTTATGATAGCATCCAATCTAGAGTAAATCGAATTTGCTTAAATCCTCCCCACAAATCACCTAACAAACCTGAATCTTGTAAGTCCTTTCCAACAGACTTTTACTGACACCCCATGAGCTCCGAGAAGCATACTCCCATGTTACAAAATCTAATAAGTTTGTCTGACTACAAGTGTGTTGCTAGTGGTCTTTAGCTGCAGGAAATTGACAAAAGTAATAACTTACTCCCAGATTATATAGTTTCTTTATCGTATTTTCCCCTAACGTGTAATTTCCCCATTTAATTTTCTAAATTGTTAATATATATGGAATTCACGTTATTTGGTGTTTGGTAAAGATTGATTTTTTTTCAAATTGATTAACCAGTTTTAATGAATTCAACACCATTATATTCATTATTTGTTTTCAATTTTTATCATGTCATCTTCAAACTTATACTTTAATTGTATTTCTCCTACTAAAGTATCAGAAACACAAAATATACACTTTCGCATGTAAATCTAAAACTTTAAAATATAGATTAGAGTTTGATATTGAACAATTTAATATAAACAGAAAAAACCACATATATTCTAAAGATTTTTTTAAAAAAAATCAAGTGTGTGTCCCTTAGCTATCGACACGTACTAATGCTTAATTTTTTTTTTTTTTTTTTTTTTTTTTTTGAGCCAAAGTCTTGCTCTGTCACCCAGACTGGAGTGCAGTGTTGTGATCTTGGCTCACTGCAACCTCCACCTCCCAGATTCAAGCGATTTGCCTGCCTCTGCCTCCTGAATAGCTGGTATCACAGGCGCATGCCACCGTGCCTGGCTAATTTTTGTATTTTTAATAGAGACGGGGTTTCACCATGTTGGCCAGACTGGTTTCGAACTCCTGACCTCATTATTTGCCTGCCTAGGCCTCCCAAAGTGCTGGGATTACAAGCATGAGCCACCGTGCCTGGCCTTTTTTTTTTTTTTAAGTTAGGATTGTTGTTTGTTTTCCACTGACAAATTCATGTCCTCTTGCACTTCAATGCTTTTACCCTTTTTTCTTTCTTCTATCCAGTATATGATGCCCCTCCTTTGTTCAAGTTAACTCTTAGTGATCACCCTGTCCTCAGTTTACCTGCTTGTGCATTCCTTCTCTACGTATCCATAGCACTTTTCACACCCTAAAGGACTTTAAGACCCATCTGTCTCCCACTTATTTTTTTATTTTTATTTTTTTTTGCTGTCTCTCACTAATCAATAACCTTATCGGAACATCTCTTGCACATTGCTTGAATGTTTATGGAAATAATAAATGTGTTTCCTATAATTGTGAGTTTGTTTTAGACCTTCCAGAAACGATACCAATAAGCAAGATATTCATCTAGCAAAGCCTCTCTTCGTTGTTGATACTGTTGTCAGTTTGTTACTTTCACTTTAGAAGACCTACTTCCATTTGAAAATCTAACATAAGACAAGTTAGAGAACATAAAGAGAACCAAAGCATCTTGGGGTTGATGATAAAAAGGTAAGCCTTTATTGTTGTCAAATCGTAATTGCAAGAGTATGGTTCATGATGCTGTACCAGTCAACCAAAGATTCTCTTTCAAACATGGGCATCAGGCTTTTCTATATGGCATAGAACGACAAGCTCCTGGCTGCAGACAGAAATGGGAACAAGAGCTTGAGAATTCCTGGAGCCGTGCAGGGGGCTCTGAAGAGCAAAGCCTGCATGCACTGGTTGAAGCCTGCCTTTCTCCTCGCAGGTATAAAATATGCAAGCCCCTGTCCTGAGGCTGGAGCCTATGGGTTCTGTGTCTGTGCCTCAGTGACCTCCATAAATATTTACTGAGTTTGTCCAATAAATGACCTTTAAGCTCTGACCAGGTGTTCAGCCTATCACCCTCCTCTTAGAAAGATTTTTCTCAGTGAAGAAGTTTTGTTTCATCTCCTGAATTGCCCTAGGGCACCTGCTAGCAGCTTTTAGTCTCTTAGTTGAGCCAGGAACTCTTATTTGGCCTCTAGTGAGACATTTTGTTTTCATTGATGTTCCTATTTTATAGCTTTATGGTGTTGCATCCATATTACTTCTTTTTAATTGTATTTAATATACATGAAAGGGTATTTCACTAATGACTCAAAATACAAACAAATGAGCATTAATAATATATTTCTGTATGGTTAGCTCTGAAAATACCAATTTATCTTTCCCAAATTGATCTCTCATTTAACATCAGGGGTTTTTACTGGCATAAATGACTATACACTGAGGAAGTTTCATTATCGCACAACTTTTAAAATTGCAGTTTCTAGAAACCCTTACACGTTTTGGGAGATGACATTGTCATACATCTTGTTGCTTAAACTGAAAAACTGTGAGTCTTGCTCAGTTCTATCTGTTCCCTCAAGCTTCCCATCCCAATCCAATTTCACTACCAAAACTTCAAGACGCAACCTATAAAAAATATAATAGGAATCTTCTAATGTTTGCATCCGCAAGCACCACCTTATTCCAAGCCATTTGCAGAGCAAACATCACCTTCTAATTCATCTGTCTCTTGATATTTGTGTGCAGATACCAAGCATTTTCCAAAAGCAGTGTCTTAAAAATGTGTGGTTAAGCCCCACATCTCTTGGAACTTTTCAATGTCATCCCATTAACTTTTAAGAAAATTTGAACTTTTCACATGGCCTATAGAATACCCTCTATAGTTTGTCTCAAGCCCATTCTTCGTGCACTGTATACCTTGAGAAAGATGCACTGGCTTGCTTTCTCTTATCATGTTCGCTTGTAAAGTTGGGTCCTATCTTAGGATTTTAAGATTCATCATTTATTTCTTCTGCTTACTGTTGGCTCAGGGAAGTCTCAGCTCCAGGATCACTTCCCCATGAGGACCTCCCTTACAGACAAACCTAAATGAGCCATCCAACTGCAGTCCCATTCCATCCATCCAATTACTCTTTTCCATTTGTTTATTTGCAGTAGTTGTCATCTGAATTTTCTTATTTACTGCCTGTTTCTCTCTGTTAAAGTGGAAACTCCATTTATCTATGTTTGGTTAATTTGTTTTGATTGACCATTTATCCTATACATATAGAAAATACTTCATTATAGTATTTTTTATTAAATGCTGTATTCATTAGAGTCTCAAATAAGTCAACTTAAAAAACAAAAAGATATTTAGACAAACATTGTTTTTGTTATGTAGTGGAAAACTCAATATTTGAATGTGGAATTCTCAACAAAAGTTTTCCAAATATCTCATAGCATGGGTTGAGAAATTTGGTTTTACAGTATCATATTTAGAAATGACATGTATCCAATATTTATCTTGAAAGCATATAGCTTTGTACAGTTGTTACAAGAAATGATATCAGATCTGAATTACATAAGACTATGATAAAGAATGAATTTATTAATTTATTATTGTAAATGAACAAGAGAAACACATTAGAGTTCAGTTGTTATGAAAGCCAAGGAAAATGTATTAGTTTTCCAGAGCTGCCAAAGCAAATTACCACAAGCTAGAGGGTTTAAAACAACAGAAAATGATTATCTAATAGTTCCGGAGAGGAGAAGACTAAATCAAAAGGTTGGCAGCACTACACTCCCTCCAGGGGCTCAAGGGGAGAATCTTCCAGCTTCTGGTGATTGCTGGCATCCTTGAGGTTCTTTGACTTGTAGACAAATTATTCCAATCTCTTCCTCCATTGTCACCAGGCCCTTTCTGTATGTATCTCTGTGGCTTCACACAATCTTCTTATAAAAACATCAGTCAATGGATTAAGGTCTACCCTAATGCAGTATGCCTCATTTTTACTTGATTACATCTTCGAAGACCCCGTTTCCAAATACAGTCACATTCATAGGTATGAGGGTTGGGGACTCGAATGTATCTTTGTGGGACACAATTATACCCACTGCAGAGGGTTTAACTAGAGTTGGTATCACTCAAAGCATGACATTGAGAAGAATAAAACAACCGGTGTGATTTAGTCCTGGAATGCTAAACCCAATACACGTCCAATTTATCTAAATTCTTATTAGGAATCTATCGAAAAAGTATCTGGCTTCTATAATATAATATTTTTATTTCTGTAGAAATATTAATATTTGCAAATATATCTGCATGCAAGGAGATAATTTATCATATAAACTTCAAATATTACAGTTCTATAATTTTTTAATTAAATTAATAGTTTATTGTAACTTCCTCTGTGGATATGGGAGATAAAAAAAAGAATTAGCACAAATGTGAATTCAAGTATTCTAGTTTTCAAGACAGTTTTATTTTTCATTCTAAGTAAACATATTGCTATTTTGGCTTTATATACGTGTATGTTTGGCTAGTGAATAAGATGCTGTTTCCAGATTAAAATCTACTCTACATGCGCTATACTCTTTAATATGATAAATTTATCAATACCAAATTTATATTATGAATTTACAAATTTATTATATAAATTATATCCCATTTGATCACTTGAGTGACAATCACTAAAACTTCGTATGAGACACACACCTATGCCTCAATGATACTCTTGGATTTAGAATATGCTATTAATACAATGATTGTTCCAGTTATGTAGGTGGAAAAACTGAGGTTCAAAGATTGATACTGACCATTGTATCTCTGGAAAAATTCTACCTATTTTGGAATAAATCCAAGTCATCTTGTGAAGAACCTAGGCCTAGTGTTTCTTTAATAAAAATGTAATGAAGTGTCCTTGTCAAAACAGCAAAGAGGTTCTTTTTGGTAATATCTTTATATTAGAAATTGAAAACACTAACAACAAAACACTTATTAAAAAAAAAAAAAAAACAAGCAAACAAGCAACTTGTCAGAGAAAATTGGATTCTATTCCATTGTGGAATTTTACCTTCTCAACTTCATTTAAAAGGCTTGCTAGTAAAGGGTGACGTGTTCTGTGCTGTGAGTACAAAAGTGTAACTACTAATGCTAGATGACGAGTTGGTGGGTGCAGCGCACCAGCATGGCACATGTATACATATGTAACTTACCTGCACATTGGGCACATGTACCATAAAACCTAAAGTATAATAATAACAATAATAATAATAATAATAATAAAAGAAAAAAAAAGTGTAACTACTATGGGAAAGAGAAAGGAGTGTATTTATGCCAAAGGAAGTAGTGGATGTCCACAAATTATACTTTGCCTTAGAAAAGTTGTCTTTCCCGCCATGAATTGCAAATATATTTTACTTGTTTATTCTTTACATTTTTGGGGAGGTGTGATTAGTTGAGGAGATGAGGGACAGAAACCCAGGAGGTAACAGGAAAGATAAGCAGAGGAGGTCTTCACCTCAAGACAGCACAACACAGGAAGGAGGTTACACCTGGAAGAAATGAACCTGCAGAAGAGTATTTTAGCATATCATTTTATTTAAATGAGATTATACTATATGCGCTGTTTTGAATAATCACAAGCACCTTTGTTTTCTTCTGCCTTGTTACCTCATTCCTCCACTGTACCACTTTCATTTCCACAGGTGACCAACGTGAACAGCCTGGAGTGCATCCTCTACAACTTTCTTTCAGTTTACATAGCTGTGTGTTTATTCGCACACACACTCTCTCTCTCTCGCTGTCATGTTTTATAAAAAATAGAATTATGTATGCTCGCAGTTGTAAATCCTGCTTTTTTCAGTTGTCAGTACACAGTAGAAATCCCCCTGAGACAACCATTACAGTTCTAATTAATTCATTTTAATTCTTCATGATATTCCATTGTATATATTCCACGATGTATGGAACCACTTGTTTTTGAGAGTCCCTTGTTTTAATTTACATTTTTCATTGGACTTCGATAAATTACTTAGTACTTATACTTAATTACTTATACTTTATGTAATTGTATTGCACTGTTTATGGAATAGATTCACAGAACTGGAATTGCTAATTAGAAGTGTTTTTTATTATTATTGATCCCAATAAATATTACCATATTACATTTAAATAAAGATGTAACGACTAATTCTTAACCTACCACTGCAAAAACTACTTTTGTCAATATCTCAATCACTAATGTTATATCATTATTTTATAAGTAATTTTATATTAATTTATAATTAAAGATTCTAGTAGGGTTTACAATTTTTCACATATTTTTCATTATATTTGGAATTAAGTTTTAGTGAATTTCCTGTTTACATGATTTACCCAATTCTTGCTGTCATTTGTGTTTTTCTTATCAATTTGTGAGCATAATTTTCAGATTATTATTAAAGCTTTATCATATACATTACAAATATAATGCATATAATTTTCCAATTTCTTCTGATATTGTTCTTCTGATATTGTTATTTTAGTTGCTTATGATTTTGTTTGTCATCTTTATTTTGTAATTTGTATTTAGATTGTACTGCTGAGTCTCACATGTATTGCTCTATAAGACTGAAAGAAGAACACGTATTCTGAGGTAATTTCTCTTTGGGTTCACAGGTATCTGGGCAGGGTGAAGGTTTCCTTGTAGAGTTTGAACTTCACATGGCCAGTTATTCTGGAAGACACTAGGATAGGATCAAAGCACAAAAGTGGTCTTTGACAAAAGGAAGGAACAACCTCATTATGGTTTCATCCACAGCATTCCATGAGAACAGTGTTTGTGTTCCCATAAGGAGTCAATGAATAGTTGATACTTTTTAATAACTGTGTAATTAGTTCTACCCACTAATACATTAGATACACACTTTTAGGGCTACAATTTATCCCTACCATAAAACTAGTTCTCGTCAGGAATAAAGGTTTAGCTCCAGCTATTCCTAGCATCACCATAGCATCCAGAACATTTGGAACAGTTCCAGTTTCAAAGATTCTAGCCTTTTGTAATAAAAAGCACATTCGGACTTGCCAAAAATGAGTTCTAATATTTAGTTCAGAAAAATATGCACAGCTATTCTAAAATCAGTTTAATTTTTTTAACATTTGGTTTTACAATAATGATAAAACTATCCAACTCCTCAATTTCTCAGTTACTTAGGAGTTTATCCATTATGAAGCAGACCCACACTGGTGAGCTTACAGGGCCATGCTAAGTGTTTCCCTTAGAGTGAAGATTACCTGTGGCTACATCAAACCTCAATATCTATTCAGGCCAAAATAATATTGTTTGTTATTTGATGCAGCCTTCTGAGTCCTCACATAAGTGCTCCTTTAAGAGCTTAGATAAATTCAAAGCTCATTTTTATTTTGCCCATCAGAGACACTGAATAGAATCTCTAGCATTCCATGATTAGAGTCTGCATTTCCATAAAGAGTAAATGAACAGTCAATATTTTCCTATGTCCAAGTGATATTTTTCTACGCCTATCTCTTTTTTTGTGCCCCAGTGAGATGTCCCCACCATCTCAGTAATAATACAATTTAGGATTCCAAAAATTTAGAATAGACTTTTGGCTTTTGTTACAAAGCAGTTGTATTATATTATTCCCCTTATAATATTTGAAAATATATACTAACTCTATTTAGGGAACATAAGTGGAAAATATGTTTAATGTTATTTACCTTGGTAAAATTTTGACTTTTAAAAAATCATCAGGCCGGGTGCGGTGGCTCACACCTGTAATTCCAGGACTTTGGGAGGCCGAGGCAGGTGGATCACTTGAGGTCAGGAGTTTGAGACAAGCCTGGCCAACATGGTGAAACCTCGTCTCCACTAAAAATACAGAAATTAGCAGGGCATGGTGGTGCACGCCTGTAATCTCAGCTACTCGAGAGGCTGAGGCAGGAGAATCACTTGAACCAGGGAGTCAGAGGTTGCAGTGAGCTGATATTGTACCACTGCATTCTAGCCAGGTGACAAAGCGAGACTCTATCTCAAAAAAAACAAAAACAAAAACAAAAAAAACTACCTAACTAGGATAAGGCAATTGTGCCACTAATAATTATTAGAAAATTATGCTAGAGTTTTGATTATTTTAATAGTATATGGTCACAGGATTCAAGAATGTATGAACCCAAACTTTTCAATCTACCACAAAGTCTCCAAAAGAATTCTACAACACAAGAACTAAGGAAGGGGAAATCACCATAATTCCTACTTTATCTGGCATCACTATATGTCAGGAGTGATTTCAAGCAACTTACACATGTGTACACATTTAATGTTCAGAGATTCCTTAGAAGTTGATCTCTTCATTACAGGTGGGGACTCCAAGGCACAGAGAGGATAGGTGCTATTCTTGCTATCTCATAGGTTGCCAGTGGCAAAGGTGGATTCACATCCAGGAATCTGGCACTTGGGTCCTTTTAATTGCTTCAATATACCACCTCTCAGTTTAGCATAAAGAGATGAAAAAGCCAAACCGGTGCCCAACTCCCTGCTTTGCTGAGTCAAATCAAGTTGGGTTGGAGGCCTCTCATGCACAACTTCAAAATCTAACTCAACTGATCGTTAACCTGAAGCAATGAGAACTCTCGAAAATCTGAGTGTCAATATGAGAAGGCCAAAGAGAAGATGGCCAGATATGGGAGACTCTAACTCGGGTGGACAGCTTTGAACTTAGGAGGACAAAGCATGGGGTTCACAAGGAAGCACGTGACATGAGCATGCCTTTCATGCTGTATGATGCTGGCCGCTCCAAAACATGGGCTTAACAGACTCAGAGAATCTGACCAGAGAGTTTTCAGCACTGGAAGGAACAAAAAGATGAGCCACATAAAGAGGTCTCTATGGTCTGAGGAGCAGGCTGTTATCTCCCCAAAATCCCACAGTCATTATCCACCATTGACAGAAAGAAGCAAACTATTGAGAATGTCATTCAGCTTCTGAGGTGAACGACTGGGACATGAGGAACCACAGAAAAGAAGATCCAGCCTGTTGGTTACTATGTAGACAAAAGTTTTAGAAGAATATTTTAAAAAGTCTGTTCCTTGGTCTCACCTCTGGTTGTTTGGATAATTCTCTGAAATTAACTGTAATAGTGCATCTTATGTACAATAGGAGATTTGGTCTAGGCTTGTACAGCTGGGTTACAATGCATATTTTTTCTTCTCTCTATCCCATATTGCATATCCAATTTGAGGACATGAGTACCTGCACTGTGCCGAGTATTCCCTTCTGGGATCAAATGTAGAAGTAAGAGAATGAGGAAGGAACATGAGCAATTTGTGGAACTTTTGGTCATGGCATCCAACTAAATAGGCTGATTTTGCCTTTTTAATTGTATATATATATAGAGAGAGTATTCAATTTGGTCAAAATATGCTGGTAAACTAAGAAAAAAATGAAATAGCTATCTTTAAATTCTGTAATCTATTTCAGAAGTCATTTCACAATATCATCTTATAATGAACATGTATGAAATATATTAATCTTTTGCTCTTCAGAAACTCATTAGCCAATATGACCAGGAGTTTACTGTAATCTATTTGCAAAAGCCAAAGGCTTATTTGAAACAATGGATAGTGTAGAAAGGCAGGCTGCAAAGGCATGACAGTGTGTGTGCAATGAGTCCATTCCTCTTGATGTCTGTATTCTCACATTTTAAAATTAGATATTAAGAAAGTGAGAAAAGGCCAGGCGCAGTGGCTCACGCCTGTAATCCCAGCACTTTGGGAGGCCGAGGCGGGTGGATCACGAGGTCAGGAGATCGAGACCATCCTGGCTAACATAGTGAAACCCTGTCTCTACTAAAAATACAAAATATTAGCCGGGCATGGTGGTGGGCGCCTGTAGTCCCAGCTACTCGGGAGGCTGAGGCAGGAGAATAGCGTGAACCTGGGAGGTGGAGCTTGCAGTGAACCAAGATCGTGCCACTGCACTCCAGCCTGGCTGACAGTGCAAAACTCCATCTCAAAAAAAAAGAAGTATGAGAGACTGTGTGTGTGTGTGTATGTGTGTGTGTAAAGAGAAAGAACCCTGAATAATATTTTTACATCATTTTAAAAGCTGTAATTGATCAAATTTCCCTATAGGTTGCTAATGCCCATTGTATAAGCACCCATGTGAGCAATTCCAAGGGAATTAAATCAAATAGTGGTTGTCTGACCACGTGTGCCATCCTGTACCTCTCTGGTCTGTTTGTCTTGTCGTCTCAATGGAATCTAACATATATTCATCTGCTTATCAGCCAAGGAAAAGCATAATAATGATTATTTCTCTTCCTGCTTTAACTACCAGAACACTGAAACTAATATTGAAGCTCAGCTGCAGAACTCAGTTCATCTCAGAATCTTGTTTATTTAAAAAAAATAAACTTTAAATATTTACCTTCTCTCTCAGATAGATAATTGATAGATACATAGAGATAAAGATAACATATATCATTTATTGCTCTAAAGCCCACTCAATCCTATATAAAATCTGGTAGTACATATTGAATATAAGTAAAAGGAAAATGATATATCTGTTACTCCTAAGCTGTCAGGAACTCTGTGTTCAATCTATCTCCTGCTGTAGACATTTGGAACCTTTTTGAACCTGGATCACTGATGAAGGGGATGTCGGCCTGAAGCACTGACTCATAGTACCATAGAGATCAGGACACAGACAACTAATTTTTATGTGCACTTTATTCACCATTAGTTGAAATACTTCATTCCTCACATGATTCCCTAAATATAGATTTCCTCTAGTCATCTACATTTACTTCCTTATATGGCTCTGGAGTTTCTCTGCTGATCCAAACCCCCATTATTCTCTTCTCTTGATTATTTCACAGGATCTGAGGGTACTACCTTTTCCATCTTTTAACTAAACTTTCTCTACAGTCTTAGCATTGACTGAGGACACCACCTTCAATGCAGCCCATGGTAGTGAAAACTGCCCATTCCATCGCACTCTTCATGGTAGGTGATATCAGCAGCCTCTTTGTTTCCAAATGCTACTCTTAGATTACTATTTTATTTTTATTTATTTATTTATGAGACAGAGTCTCACTCTGTCACCCAGGCTGGAGTGCAATGGCGCGATCTCAGCTCACCGCAAACTCTTCCTTCCGGGTTCAGGCAATTCTCCTGCCTCAGCCTCCCAAGTAGCTTGGATTACAGCTACCCGCCACCATGCCCAGCTAATTTTTGTATTTCTCAGTAGAGACAGGTTTTTGCTATGTTGGCCAGGCTGATCTCAATCTCCTCAACTGCAGGTGATCCACCTGTCTCTGCCTCCCAAAGTGCTGGGATTACAAGCATGAGCCACCATGCCCTGCCTGATTACTACTCTATTTTATTAAAAACTTTGATATTTTGAGGGTTATACCAACAACAACAACATCCTTGGCCACTAGAAATCATGTTTATTCACAACACCACAGTGCTTTCCTTCTTGTCTCTGGAAGTTTTAGCATAGAGTTTATTACCTTTCTGTCATCTTGCCATCTTCCTGGTTATCTTCCATTCTATATTCAGTATTTTAATATCAAATACAGCAATGCATACCATGAATTGCATTAAGTCTCCTACTCCCATGGACAATCCTGGACTTCGTCACAATCCAACATTAAAATAGTAAAGTAATTTCTTTTTGCCACAACATCCAAATTCCCAGTTCTCTCTTTATTACAACTATTTTACCTCTTTTACCTCTTTTTCAATCTCATATACACTTTTGGTCCTTTGGCTCTTTCTTCCCTCCCCATAACTGCATCCAGATTTTTTTTTCTTCCTTATACAACTTAGACTGCAAGGTTTACTCCTCCAGCCTCATCTTCCTGGAGAACTTAAATATTTTTCCCCTTTTTATTCAATCCCAAATTGAATAAAAAGGAAAAAGACTGCAACACTTAACAAATTTAAATATCTGAGCACTGTTAAGGAAAATTGCAGAACTTTGTTGAATAGAGCAACTAAGAATTTAGAAACTCTAATTTCAACTGTGTCTTCAAACAGATCCCTACAATTTTTATTTTTTTGCCTAGTCAGTTATTTCTACTCTGTTACAGGGGCTCCTAGCTTAGTGGTTAAGAACTTGGACCCCAGAATGGGACTACCTATGAGTCAAGACTGGTAACACTGCCTATTACCTGGGTAACATTGAGTCAATTACTTCTCCTGAGTTTCTTATGGAAATAGAATAATAATACATATTCATCATGGTGTTACAGGAGTTATTGACATGATCGATGTACATTCTTAGTCCAAGAAGGCACAGTATATATTCCACACATTGTAACTATTTTTCTCACATTACCTAAACTTTTTCAGTTCTTCTGAAATATCTCCTCCTACTAATTTGCCTATCACACTAAAAACACTAGTTTGCCTCACCCAATATAGAAAAAATAGAAGCAATCTTATACAAGTGTCCTCAAATTGTTCCATAATTTCTAGTATGTCTCTCCATGTGCTTTCTCATTTTTGTTACTATGAAAGATGTCTCTTTCACCTTGCCTTCCACCCTTGATTTGCATCAACGACGATCTCAGAGGTCTCATCTTTCATTCTTAATTATCTCTTTCTTTCATCCTCCTTGCCTTCCTCCCTCTCTCTCCTTCTCTATTTTTCGCCTTCTCTTCGCATACTTTCCATCAACATTTAAAAATGCAAAATCCTCCCTTAAATTAAAATTTTAAAACAACCCACCAATACATTTTCAGTTAATTTTAGTTCCCAAAACTCCACTGACATGTTTCTCATTAATATTCCCTAATATCTCCTTGTTGATAAATGTGTAAACTTCTCAGCCTTTGGTTAATTGGCCTACAGCATGGTCCTTGTGTTCTCCATGTTTTCTGGTCAGTCTTTTTTGTGTTCTTTGCTGTCATCATTTCCTCTGTCAGTCACTAAAGTGCTATTGTCGCCCTCAATAATACCTCTCATCCTGACTCTTTTAGAATGTGACATATGAGTGAATGAAACAGAAGTTTTCTACCTTCATGGGACTTGCACTCTAGTGAGGTAGAAACACAACAAACAGAATAATAAGTATTAGATAATATGTTAGAAGTGATATGTTTATTATAAAAATAGAGCAGTGTAAGCAGCATTGAGAAGATTAAGGGAAGGGACAGGGTGAGCAGGGTAGATCTCATTGAGGGTAACATTTTCCCAAAGACTTGAAGGAGGAGTGTGAGTATGTATTATGACAACCTGGAGGAAAAGCATTCCAGGAAAAAGGATACAGATGATGCAAAGCCATGGGGAGTGTGCCTCGGAGGGTTTTTGTGAAGAAATTAAGGAAGATTAAGAACACGAATGAAGCCAGTGGGGCTGAAATAGAAGTTGAATGGTAAGGTATGACAATTACAATAGTAAGAGATACCATTAACTCATATCATGTAGGATCATTACATGGGCTTCAACTTTCATCAAAAGAAACAAAAGATTTCAAACCACCACAAGATTTCAAGCAGGTAACTGGCATGATTGTCTTATTTTTTTTTAAGGGATTACTCTGGCTGCTAGCTGAAAATAGCTTGGGGTGGAATGTGGGGTTACAAGATTGAAAACAGAAATGAGTTAAGAAGCTGCTTCAGTAGTCAAGGCGAGGGCTGATGGTTCTGACCAGAGTGATAATAGAGAAGGCTACCCGGAAGTGGTGGGGTGCTTGTGTTTTGAATGAAGACTCAAAAGGATGTCCAGACAGATAGGAAGATGGGGTATGGAAGAAAAATCAGGAATGAGTCCTTTGGGGGCTTTCTTTCTCTCCAGCATTACTGGTCCCTTAAGTTGTTGCTGCCTTGATAGTCTTTCAATGGCTTCATGGATTTTTATTTTTTTTAAGTTCTTCTCTGTGATGGGAGTTGTTCTGAAAAAACTCTTTGCCATGAATGGAAACAGACCAGGGCTGCTCTTTCTGCAAGTCTTCCATAAGTGGTACAACATTTCAACTTAGATTTAGAAATAATTGGAATCTGGATCTCAACTAAACTTGGAAAATACCATTCACTATAACTCATTAGCTCAGTTCTAAGTATCTTTGTTATTTTATATATATATCTATATATGTATATGTGTACATGTGTGTGTACAAACACATGTGTATATATATACATATACACATGTGTATACATACTTTCTAAATGGCTGGACAAATACAAGATACTTTAAAAATTCCATTTCGTGAATTTTTGTTGTTGTTTATAACAAATTCTGCATGTTGTACTTGGTTACTTTTTGAACACACTGATGACTTAAATGAAATAATAAATAAATTGACCCTTCCCTATAAACTGAGAGAATTTTAAGTATTCCTTCAGTAGGTATAAGAACAAAAAAGTAAATTAAAATTAGCCCTAGAATGTATAATAATTTAAGCATACACTTTGTGAAAACAAGAATTTTTTTTAGGAGAAAACAGTTTAATTTTTACATCTTTAAGTTTTAATAGAAAGGGATGAGACCCATTCAAACACGACCACTCTGCCATTTCTTAGATGGAAAACTCATTGATCTGTTTTGGCAATGAGACATATAATGAGGTAGAGAAAGACTCACAAAATTCAAAGCTTTGAAGCATATGCAGATGCATATTAATGATTGCATCTGTTATGTTCTGCCTAGAGTTTCCTACCTGTAGAAAGTTGCATAACCACTGTCAAGAGATTTAAAAGGCTTCCGTTAATTTGCAATGGCAGCAATTAGCAGGGACAGTGCTAAGCCTTGCTAGATTTCAAGCTGTCAGTGTCTGGCCATTTTCATTTAGAATTTTTATAAACTTGCACTATCATTTGCTTAAACACATTATATTTAAGAAAGAAATGCTTTTTAGGGAAAAGCTCTCTAGATACCTAGGAATAGGTTTAAATGACATTTGAAGCCTCCGAATTGAACCCAGGTGGTATATAAATGACCCTGTAAGGACGGGAAGAAAATGTCAAGTCACACATTAGAAATACTTGAGAAATGGGAAATTCACTCCAGATAAAAATCACTGAAGTCATAGAACTAGTAAACCACTGTAATAGAAAAATATTGGAATGGAGTCACGGCATGAAGAGAAGGCAGACGATCTGGTGTCAGATCAGTGTTAGAACCCTTGCCCTGTTAGCAAATGTGCTATGAAAGGAAGTTCCATTCCCTGTGGTCTTCAGGTTTTCATTTGACAGATGACGAGGTAGAATTTAAAAATACTTTCACATACATGATTCCACTTTTTTCTCAATAACAATATGAGACAGGTAATCCAACCAAAAAAGACATAATATTTCCTAGCTTCTTACAGCCCGTAAAGGATCCCTGAAGACTCCATCCAATATTCTAAACCTGATAACAGTGTCAAGTCAAAAGCATTATATAAAAATATCACAAAAATCTCAACACATTTGTTTCCCTACCTGCCACTCTTCAAGATTAAGAAAGGCCATTCAGAGAACAGGTGTCAGTGTTGGTCAGTAGCTTAAGGAGCAGCAGAAACAGCAGCAATAATAGAAACCCTCACTTAAAATGGGTAAAACAAACAAAGGCTTATCTTTTTCATGTAATAAGAAGCCCAGAGGTAGATTGTGCCTGGCATTGGTTCAGTTGCTGAACAATATCAGGGTCTAAGTCACAGTCCAGGTCTTTGTAATTCTCCCACTACAGCACCAACCAAAAAGAAGGAAATAAAAGGAAAGAATGCTTACGCTATGAAAGCAGAGAATTTTCCAGTGAACTGTGTCACTTGTCCATTTGTTATTACAAAGAAGGTATTATTTTTTGTGTGTTCAATTATCTGTAATAGAATCTGGCAAATTAAAAAGAGTTGAAACTGGTCAAATAAACTGCTGCTGCCACAGTGGAGGATCAATGTATGTCTGGGCAGAAGAGAAAATTATTTAATTTGATGCAAAGTGACATGTTCCAGTTCTGAAAGCATAGCGATTTCTACATATAAAAGGACGAGGTATACAGTATGTCTAAGATTTATGTCCCCCATTTTCCTATGTACGTCTTTATAACAAGCTTACATAATTTTGGGTAAGTCAATAAAGACCCTTAGTAGACACCATAAAATCTTATTTATCAATGAAGAGTCTTTAACTATCTTGTTCAAGATGTAAACATAAATAGAATCAAAATTTAAATCCAAAGTTTATTGACTATAATAACAACTTTGTTTTTCTTCGCAATTATCCAGGGTGCATTCATTTCCTGTCCCCTCACAATGTAAAATAAACTCCATGAGGATAGAGATTTCATCTGTCTTGTTTGGCCCTGAATTTACAGTGTGTGAAACAGAGTTTGGCAAGTATTTGGTACCCAATAAATAAATAATTGTTGAATGGATGAATGGTAAACTTCAATAAATGTTAGCTGATTTTATCATTATTATCACCTACATGGAGTAAATAAGAAACCAGTGGTTTCCCTGCCTTCTACAATTACATTCCTCCTTTTATATGTGGAAATCACATTTCTTATCATCTCAGCACTTGCCCTGCCTGCTCACAATCATGAAACAAGTTTCTCTGGGCCAAAAATTAAAAAAATTCTTTCATTAAATACATGCACTTTTCTCTACAGGTAGAGAAAAATTGCCCTTAGGGTTTCTCTCAGACAATCGTGTCCAAAGCAAGCCTCACACTGGAAGCATCCACACACTGGGATCAGCAGGAAGAAAAAAAAAGTGCAAACTGAAGTAGAGAGAGAAAACACAAAACCCAGAGTTCCAGAACACAACATTCTGGGTCCCCGTCCAAGAAGGACAATCTCCTCAGCTCTAGGTCAAAGGGCTTCTCTGTAGTGCAAGGACTAATGCTTCTAATGATATGCCCGAGTCAGTATTAATTTTAAAATTCTGTTCAACAAGGTTTTTTGAGAGGCCTTCGGAAGCTGTTATTCAATTTTACTCCAAGCATAATTGGAGTAAAATACTTTTTGAAATAATGCCTCAGTTATTGGGAATAGCCAGCTGTATATATCAAATTATTACTGCTTTGTATTACTGATCAATTCATGGCATATATACAAGACTTTAAGTTCATGATGCTGCTTTATACCAAGATCACATTACAAGTACTATTACTGAATATTACTGTAATTGTTAGAATATAAATTTTGTTGATACTTTAACAGACCATTGATTATGGCATAGAAGTATTTGTTCAGTTGGTCTCACATATGGATGATCTTAATTGTAGAACTCTTAGACGTAGAGATATATCTTCACAGCAATAGCAATAAAGGATTGATTTTATCTACTAAGACTGCATATAACATCTGTTATTCTGTAGTCAAAAGAGAGCTTCAACATGCACAGATGGAAAAACAGCCTTTTACAAAGCTGCACCACTTTAATGAAAACTATTTAATATAGTATAGCACTTTTCAAAAACTATGAAAAGATTCATATGAAAAAAAGATTTGGTCAACCTTTCGAAATGTTCCATTCAGTTACTCTAGATTTTTTAAAGAATAGAAAAATTATTAACTTCAGGAAATTATAGTTTACTTGTAAAATTAGCAATGAAGCTCTTTAATTCTTATAGTACAAAATTCCCCTAACCATCTCCACTGCATTCTGTCCTTATAAATAATCATATTAAGAGGGAAACATGCACCTACACATAGGAAATGTATTTCAGTTTTATGTAGAGGGAAGACTAAATACAATAGATTATTGCTATATATTCATGAGATACCACTGTAGAAAGGAGAGTAGTATTATTCTAGATTAACATTTTTGTTCTTCATAAACATAATCATTCTTTTAATCTTTTCCACCTACTGATGTAATTCTAAATTCTACCTGCTGATGTAATTCTAAATTCAACATAAGCATACTAATGCTTATGTTGATTGCCTCCATTCATTTATATTCACAGGTTAAATTTATACTTATTTTTCATTAAATTGCTATTTTGCTACTTTGATAAAGACAATTTAATGGGTGTATGTTTTCCTGTGCAATATTTTCTTTTGTAATAAAGATCTATATCTAAAGTGAAAGAAAAAACTCAATCTCTGGTTTTGATGAAAATGCTTATGTATTGCAATACCACCAATGTTTAAGAGTACTTTATTAAATTGCTAGTTATTTGCCCATTACTATTATTTCTATGCATTACTAGTCACCACAATACCAAAGGCAAATATACATTAAAAATGTTACAAAAGTGTTATTTGAAACAAAAATTAAAGTAGCAAGTAAAAGTTATTATACAAGAGTTTCAATTATAGCAAGAGGTAAACATATGAATTTTTTCCTAAAAATACATAAAGTTAATAAAACAGAAATATCACATATGTTCTACCTATTATAGTTTGGACAATATTAAATTATATGTCTTGTCATAAGCCATGGCCTAAAATCAGGAATATCTGTGTTCTTATTATAGCAGATGATTGACAAATAGAATACAGCTTAAAGAAGAAAAAGTCACAATCAGTGATTAATTTCAAACATGTTATAGATTTGAAAGAGAATGGCAAATAAAAAGATCTAACATGTAGTCATTCAGGGATTGGTTGTTCATTTACTAGACTTTTGTACTAGTCAGCGTTCTCCAGAGTCACAGAACCAATAGAAGGGATACAGAGAAAAAGAGAGAAATATAGATATAGGCATAAATAGATATGAATTAGGGGGATTTATTAGGGAAATTGGCTCATGCAATTATAGAGGCTGAGAAGTCCCATGATAGACCATCTTCAAGCAGGAGAACCAGGAAAGCTGGTGGCCTGGCTCAGTCCAACACCAAAGGCCTGAAAACCACGAAATCTGAAGGTTAAACTCGCAGTTAAAGGCTGAAGACCTGAGAATCTGGGAAGCTGGTGATGAAAGTCCCAGAATCCAAATGCCGAAAACCCCGGAGTCTTGATATTCAAGGGCAGGAGAAGAAGAGTTTCTTAGCTCTGGAAGAGAGAAAGAAAATTCCATCTTCCTTTACCTTTATTTTCTGTCCCACCTCTTAGCCAATTGAATGGTTCCAGTTCACATTTGGTGAAGGCAGATCTTACTTACTCAGCCAGTCCACTGGTTCAAATGCATTTCTCTTCCAGAAATGCCCTTACAGACATACCCAGAAATAATGCTGCATCAGCTATCTGGATATTTCTTAATCAAGCTGACACCTAAAATTAATCTGGAGGACTTCCTATGTCTTTGTGTTTCTGTTCCATTTTTATTGAATGAAGTATATATTTTGCGTGTTCCCTAAGGGCTGATAAGAAAATCTTGAATATGTAACAATAAACTGTTATATTCCTCAACTTAACTAGTCAATCCTCAGTTGATGATGTTGTGGTTATGTGTTGTTCTGCTTCATTTTTCATCCTATGAAATTCTTGTTAGGCTAACTAAATAGAAAATTGTGGTATGTTATAGTCAATAGTTTCTCATTAAAATATTTCCCTTATCTCTTAAGCCATATGAAATAAAAGCAAATGATTATTTATTTAACAAATGTTTATTTGGAATTTTCACGTGATAAGGCATTTGCCAGCCTAAGATGATACAACAAAGAATACACATCACCCCTTCCTTACAGCAGCTTACAATATAATGGGAGACAAAGGCCAGTCATATAGATTATGTGTGATATAATCAATTCAAGTATGCAGAAATATTATGGTGTGTTCCTTCTCCTTTGCCATTGAAATACATCGTATCGCCTACAAGAGAAT
Source organism: Pongo abelii (assembly GCF_028885655.2). Classification (NCBI taxonomy): domain Eukaryota; kingdom Metazoa; phylum Chordata; class Mammalia; order Primates; family Hominidae; genus Pongo; species Pongo abelii. Next base: position 86,155,578 of record NC_072002.2, on the reverse strand, counting down.
CAAAGAAACTTACAGCCTGTTCAATTTACTGTCATTGAGGTTCTGTTAAGTGCCAAATGCAGAAAAAAATATAAACATGGCACTGTCTTAACAGTGCATGAAGCTTAAAATCTAGCATGAAAACAATTTGACCTCCATCGTAGAGAAAATTCTACGACTCCATGTACTAGCTGTTAAAAATGTATTTAAATGTATTAAGTCTAAATATATGGATATATACAATATAATTGACAACACCAACATCACAGGGGGTCTGATAACACTCATTTAATGGTATACAAAAAGTGTCTAGTACAATGCCTTACACATGATTGGCAAGTGTGTTAATGTATTGAAATACCAGAATGTACTTTAGGGATAATTCATTTCCTGAAGCTTAAGAAATGGTGTATCCATATCATTGCCACCTTGGTAACAAGAAGATAATTACCAGATGTGCCATAAATCCAATTCCTTATAGAATATGTTTCTCATGTCTACCTCTAAGCCTTTAAGGCAATAGATAGATTATTTGATAACACAATGTTGGTTATCTCCACAAATGACTTGAGCATAGAAAGAGGCCAGTTATATGATTTGTCATTATAAATAGGATATGAGAAATGAAGCTTTAAATGGGCTCATGGTTTACATTTTATTGCTTTTAGTTTTAACTGGAAAACACAACTAATTATAGGTGGTTATTTTTCCACAAAGCTTGACAGATTAAAAAATAAATATATGCAGCATCAGTGTGGCTTATGCCCCTATAGACTACTTTTCCTAAAAAATCTCAATTAAATTTTCTCTAGGGCTAGCAGCTTTGAAGGCAAATATTGTAGTTTTTCCTTTCTATATCTACTGGAAATATTTCTAAAGTTAACTAACACTTTCTCTTTGTAGCACCATATAGGAATACAGAAGGGCCAAAATCTTGAGATGTGTCAAATTACTTTTAGAAATAATGACTTGTCACCATGGTAACCTAGAACCTAACGAATCTATCATAATATCTCAGTCCAAGTATGAAATGAACTGCACCAGAGATTTTAAAATAGTGACTCAGTTGCCTGAATCAGAAATGAGTTTCATATTCCTTTTTCCTTCAAATATTAGGTAAGAGAGTATCATCTAGCAAATGAACCCTTAACTCACATACGATTATTTTCCCAAACTGTGGAGAACTGCAATGTGTAGAACTGATTTTAAAATAGAATGTTTATAATACCTTCTAGGTAACCTTTAAACATATCTTTTTAATTTTATTTTTCTTGTCACCATACAAACATCAATAATTTATCATCTATATACATGCAAAGTGCACCCACCCACTTTGGAGTAATGGTGCCATTTGGTATTTTTCTTAGATTAAGCTATGAGCATTAATTAAGAGACGAACAATAGAGAGGAGAGTGGGCAGTGTGTTTTCTTATGTTTAGAGACTGACAAGGATGTGCATCCTACTAACAGGGAAAAATAATTGACTACAATCATGCCTGCTGTGTGATATGATATTCCCTCTAGGCAAGTCAGGGGATTGGCGATTTATGCTCAGGAAAGCCGCACAGGATGGGGAAATGGTAGGTGACTACTAACGCACACTGACAGATCAGCTTTCACGGCCGCGCCTACGCCAGTCCTGACTTCGATGTGATATTTCCTCTACTTTTTAAATCGACTCATAGACATTATTTGAAAAGCATCATGCCATGTCAGGAAATTATTTAACAATTCAAAATCATTTCTGATATGGAAGCCTAAATATGTCATTTACATTTTTTAATGACAAAGTATAAAGCTTAGGGGGAAATTAAATACATGTGAAATCTTTGAAAAATAGATAATATAACAGCCATTCTGCCCCGGAAATCCTGGCAAATGTCGTTTTGTGTTACTGCCAGGGAGGGAATTCTGACCTCACAGTTCCGAGGACAGAGATGTCAGGACCACCCAATTCCACATAATGAGTCTGGAGCAGCGGGGAAGCAGGGCTTCCCGCATCAGAACAAGCACGTGGGGACGCAGACTCTGACTTTGATTTGTCTCAGAGCTAAGTAGTTAGAGCTGCAGCATTCCATTGCATTTTAGAAATGTGGCTGCAAGAAGAAAATTAACTTTTTCTGCCCAGCTATGCCATTCTTTCAATGTTGGAAAATGTAACCATTAAAAAAGTTCAAACTACCTGAACAACATGGAGAAATTCCGTCTCTACTAAAAATACAAAATTAGCCAGGCGTGGTGACGCATGCTTGTAATCCCAGCTACTAGGGAGGCTGGAAGGAGAATCACTTGAACCCAGGAGGCACAGGTTGCAGTGAGCCGAGATAGCGCCACTGCACTCCAGCCTGGGCAACAAGAGCGAAACTCCAACTCAAAAAAAAAAAAAAAATGCTGGGCGCAGTGGCTCACGCCTGTAATCCCAGCACTTGGGGAGGCCAAGGATGGCGGATCACGAGGTCAGGAGATCGAAACCATGCTGGCTAACACGGTGAAACGCTGTCTCTACTAAAATTACAAAAAAATTAGCCGGGCGTGGTGGCGGGCGCCTGTAGTCGCAGCTACTCGGGAGGCTGAGGCAGGAGAATGGCGTGAACCCGGGAGGCGGAGCTTGCAGTGAGCGGAGATCGCACCACTGCACTCCAGCCTGGGCAACAGTGCGAGACTCCGTCTCAAAAAAAAAAAAAAAAAACAAAGTCAAACTAAAAAAGCCTCAAAATAAATACACTAAATCCAGTGACCATACTTAAAGAAACTCTAGTGAGAAATCTTGTCATATTCTTAAGAAGAATGATGTTGGAACTCAGTAGTTACAATTGTCTCTGTCTTTATTTACTTCAGCCTGGTGTTAAAAGCGGGGGGGGGGGGGGGGAGGCAAATGTCAGTTCAAATGCCGGAGACACATAGACAAACATAAGAGACTATTTGACTTTCAGGAACTTATTGTCGGAAAAATGAGCTATCTACAGACGAAGCATTGTGGCTATGGTGAGAAGGGTATCAGTCAGGTTCCCTGCCAGTTCTAGCACTTACCTTGGCCATGGAGCTCTGTAAAGTTTTCCTAGAGGAACATGCATCGTAAGTAAGTTGTAGGACGATTTGGAGTCAGCTAAGGGCTTATTAGAAAGGAAAGTTCTCGTTTCACAAAGGCGTAGGCTGTGTTAGGCAAGGAAGAGCTTGTCAAACCTCAGACGTCTGAGGCAAAGCCTCATAAAGGAAAAAAATTCTGTTTCAGGAGAGGAAAAAAAATGCTTGATATTATTAAGACTAGATAATGGAGGACTTTAAAATGTGCCCAAGTGAGAGAGAGAAAAGCCCTTAACCACAGCAATAGGAATATGAATTGTGGGAGCAAAGACAATTACTTAGAGACACTTGAGAAATGATTACATATGGAATAGCGGATGCAGAAAATAGTCTAGAAATACCTCAGGTTGGGTCTCAGGAGAGACCGTTAACAGAGACACAAAAGATTACAAGAAGAAGAGATATGGAGGACATGATGGCTTCTGTTTTGAAGCAGAGCAGACCTGCGGTGTCTTTAGGATACCCAAAAGGAAACGGAAAGCAGACAATTCAAATTCTAGAGGAAAAGACAAGTAAGACAAAGATTTGAGAGACACAAGGATATGTGGTCATCAAAGCCATGTGTAGAATCGCATGATACCTCACTACTGACATATAAGAGCTAAGTTTCAGTTTCAGCCTGAAGATAATAGAGCTCTGAAAATATGTCCCTTGCACTCAGGAAAAAAAAAAAAAGACCGGGCGTGGTGGCTCAAGCCTGTAATCCCAGCACTTTGGGAGGCCGAGACGGGTGGATCATGAGGTCAGGAAATCGAGACCATCCTGGCTAACGCGGTGAAACCCCCTCTCTACTAAAAATACAAAAAATTAGCCGGGCCTGGTGGTGGGCGTCTGTAGTCCCAGCTACTCGGGAGTCTGAGGCAGGAGAATGGCGTGAACCCGGGAGGCGGAGCTTGCAGTGAGCTGAGATCACGCCACTGCACTCCGGCCTGGGCGACAGAGCGAGACTCCGTCTCAAAAAAAAAAAAAAAAAAAAAAAAAAAGCTAGGAAAATAAAATTAACCAATTTCCTGGAACCCAAAATAGAACTAAGTTTGCAGGAAAGCAGTTATCCCTTGATATCGAGACGATCACTGTCAGGAAGATTACAGCTTGCTTGAGCATGTGTAGAACTGAACTATATGATAACAACGGTACAGTAGGAGAAGGCGAATTGGCAATAAACCATTATGAAGTCATTTCACTACATATGAAGTCGTGTATAAGTATATAAAGGGGGGGTTCAGATTATTTTGAAATGTATATTGCAAGCCCTATAACAATTATTTAAAAACTTCCGAAAAGACGTATAAGTAATATTAATAAATAAATTAAAAATTAATAGAAAAATTTAAATGGAATTATTAAAAAGTTCACTTAAAATCAGAAAATGTAGGAGAAAAACAATGATTTAATGAATAGACAACAGTGAGCAAAATGGTAACTTTTAAGCCAACTTTATCAATAATCATTTTAAATGGAGATGTTCTAAACAAACCACTTAAAAGATAAAAATTGTCAAACTGTGTACAAAAGCAAAACCCATCTACATGTTGTGCACAAGAAAACATCGTTAAAATGATATTTAGACAGTTTAAAGGGAAAATAGGGAAAAATAATTAATTCAAAACTAAGCAAAAGAGAGCCAGAATAGCTATATTAACTTAAGATAAATTTCAGCACAAGGAAAATTTCAAGGATAAAGAGGGATGTTACAGTAAATTCTTCAAAAAGACATACAATCTTTCATGAGTATGAATTTTAAGACAGAATTTCAAAATATATATGGCAAAAAAAATGACGGATTTAAATGGAGAAGCAGACACACCCACAATTTTCTTTGGAGATTTAAAAACTGCTCTCTCGATGACTGATAAAACAAGGAGGAAGAAAATTTAGCAAGGGTAATAAATAACCTGAAGAGCAGTATCAAAATCTTGACCTAAATGACATTTACAGAACATTTCATTTAGCAAAAACAGCATAAGCATTCTTCTCAAGTATGCATAAAACATCAACCAAAGATACCACTTTCTGATCTATAACCCACATTTTTAAAATGGAGAAAACAGAAGACATACAATGTGCATTCTTAGACCATATCTGCATTAAGCTAGAGATCAATAACAGACAAATATATGAGCAATCTTCCAGTATTCAGGAAGTAAACAATGTACTTCTAAATAATCTATGGCTCAAAGGGGGGAGTCTCAAGAGAACTTATATAAAAAAGAAGTAAATAAAAATGAAACTATGACATATCAAAATTTGTGGGATGCAGCTAACTCAGTGCTTACAGGGAAATTTATAGTGCTAAATACATATGTTTAGAAAGAAGAAAGACCTAAAATTAATAACTGAAGCTTGCATCTTAGGAAATTAGAGAAAGATGAGCAAATAATTCAACCTAAAATAAGCAAAAATTAGAGCAGAAGTCAACAAAATTAAAAATAGGAAAATAACAGAGAAAATCAGTGAAACCCAAAGCTGTTTTTAAAAAAGATTAATAAAATGAACAACTCTCTAGCAAGATTGGCAAAGAAAAAGAGAAGGCACAAGTTACCAGTATCAAGAATGAAACAAGAGATATCACTGTAAACACTGCAGACATCAAGCGGATGAAAAGGAAATTCTACGGATGTTTCTACACACATAAATTGGACTACTTAGGTGAAAATGGACCACCTCCTGTATAAACACCAACTACAATGATTCACTCATGATGAAAGTGATCATTTGAAAAGCCCCATAATAATTAAGAAGGTTAAGATAAAACAAAATGTAGAAAAAAGAAAAAAACCTTTATTTGCTAATGACATGACCATCTATGTAGAAAATCCCAAATAATCTACAAAATTTCTTGGAACTGATAATGAGGTTAGCACAGTAGTAGTATACAAGTTTAATATGTAAAGGTTAATTACATTCTTATATTCCAGAGATAAAAAATTTAAATATGAAGTTTAAAAAATTGAACACAAAATAAATGAAATACTTTGGTATAAACTAACAATATAGGTGCAGGATTTTTATGCTGAAAACTGAAAAATCTGGTGAAAGAAGTCAACAAAGACCTAAATAATTGGAGATATATACTATGCTTATATATTAAAAGGCAGAATATTGTTAAGCTACCACTTCTCTCCAATTCAGCTTATTTGAATAACATCTCAAACAAAACAACAATAAATTCTTTTTGTGGAAATGAACAAGAATCCAAAATGTATATGAACAGCCGGAGAAATAGAATAGCCTAAGCAATTCTGAAAGAAGAACAAATTGAAGGACTCATATTACCCAATCTCAAGTCTTACTATAAATCTACATTAATTAAGACAGTGTGGTACTGACCTGCTGTTATACATCAATTGAACAGAAGGGAGCTCATAAAGAGATACATGCAAATATAGTAAATTAATTTGACAAGGAAACAAAAGAAATTCAATAGAGGCTCGGCGTGGTGGCTCACGCCTGTAATCCCAGCACTTTGGGAGGCCGAGGCGGGTGCATCACCTGAGGAGAGGAGTTCAAGACCAGCCTGACCAACATGGTGAAACCCCATCTCTACTAAAAATACAAAAATGAGCTGGGTGTCATGGTGGGCGCCTAAAGTCCCAGCTACTCAGGAGGCTGAGGCAGGAGAATCACTTAAGCCCAGGAGGCAGAGGTTGCAGCAAGCTGGGATTTTGCCACTGCACTCCAGCCTAGGCAACAGACTGAGACTCTGTCTAAAAGAAAAAAATGACAGTCTTTTCAATGAATGATGCTGAAACAATCATATATTCATATAAAAAACTTCAACTAAAATAATACTCATTTAAAAATTAACTAGGAATTGATTATAAATTAAATGTAAGATATAAAAATAAGTATAGAACCTCTAGATGAATATCTAGGAGAAGATCTACAGAATCTTGTGTTTGGGAATGAATTTATTATTATTATTATTTTTTATTCATTCATGCATGTATTCATTCAGTATATATATGAGTGATATATGTATTAAGTAATTTAACCTAAGAAGCTAAGACACCTAAAGAATAAGTAGGAGTTAGCAAAGGAAAAAACTAACGTTATTTGATAAAAGCACAAATCATATTACTCTCTTCCTTAAAACTTCCTATAGCTTCCCATTGTACTTAGGATAAAACTCACATTCCACATTTCCACAGCAAAGAGTTCCTGCATGACTGAGTTCCTCCTTTCTGTGCCTCTTGCTTCATCTCCTATTACTCTTCATTTCCTTGATGTTTCTTGAATATATAGGCCAAGTTCATTTCTACCTTAAGGGCTTTTTTTTTTTTTTTTTGAGACACAGTCTCACTCTGTCGCCCATGCTGGAGTAGAGTGGACTGATCTCAGCTCACTGCAACCTCTGCCTCCCAGATTCAAGTGATTCTCCTGCCTCAGTCTCCTGAATAGCTGGGACTACAAGTGCACGCTCCATGCCCAGCTAATTTTTGTAATTTTGTTTTTTTTGTACAGATGAGGTTTCACCATTTTGGCCAGGCTGGTCTCAAACTCCTGACTTCAGGTGATCCGCCCACCTTGGCCTCCCAAAGTGCTAAAATTACAGGCATGAGCCATCATGCCCAGTCAAGGCCATTTTTCTGACATACTGTAATGCATTTGTATGCCTTCTTTAATTTTTCTTTAAATCTGGGGTAATGAAGCATCAGACAATGAAGTATAACCTCCTTATTAATTCTTTGCTCTGCACAGTAATTCCGTCTCCCCACATCTTAAGTCAAATGTCACTCCAGTGATGCCTTCCAAGACAACCTTATCTAAGTTGACATTTTTCTCCATAATAACTTACCACTAGCTGGAGTTATCTTGTTCATTGTTTACTTGTTCTTGTCTGTCTCCCTTCATAAGCATGCAGGTCCATGAGAGCTGGAACTTTGTCCTGTTCATTCTTGTATCTCCAGTCCCTAGAAGAATGCCTGACACACCATAGGCATTCAACAAATAATACCTATCCTGGAAGGTGAGATTTGTATGTGAAATATTTTGTTTTATTATTATACTTTAAGTTCTAGGGTACATGTGCACAATGTGCAGTTTTGTTACAGAGGTAAGCATATGCCATGTTGGTTTGCTGCACCCATCAACTTGTCATTTACATTAGGTATTTCTTCTAACGCTATTCCTCCCCCAGCCCCCCAACCCCTAATAGGCCCCGATGTATGATGTTCATGTTTGGGAATGAATTTATAGCTACTACACCAGAAGTACAATGAAAAAAAGAGAGAAGTGTTATTGGACTTTATAAAAATTGCAAATTTTTCTCTGCAAATTATTGTTTAGATAATGAAAAGATAAGCCACACTCTAAATAAAAATATTTGCAAAATCCATATCTGGATGAAAGGACTTTCAGCCAGTAACCATAAAGAATATTAAAACTCACCAATAAGAAAGCAAATAACCACTTTCTAAAAGTTGTCATAAATTTGAAAAGATACTACACCACAGAAAATATATGGATGGCAAATAAACATTTGGAAATAGGCTCAACGTCATTTCTCATTAGGGAAATCATATAAAAGCACAATGAAATACCATTATGCACTATTAGAATGGCAAAAATGAAAACACAAAATAAATTTCTGGCCAGGATTTGGAGTAAGAGGTACTCTTATTTATTGCTTATGGGGAATGCAAAATGGCACAGTCTATTTGGGATAGAGACTTATATTCATAAAGTTAAACACAGACTTACTATAAGAGACAGCAACCACATTCCTAAATATTTACCCAAGAGAATTTAAAATGTGTTCACACAAAAACATATGTAAATATTCATAGCACTTTACTCATAATTTCTAAAAATGAAAATAAGATGTTCCTTAATAGGGAAATGAAATGAAAATGAGAGTACATCCACATAATGGAATACTATTCAGTGATAAAGAGGAGTGGGTTATTGATTCACTCAACAACATGAATTAATGTTATTGATTTTTCTTTTTTAACCAAGTTTAAAAAGCCAAACCCATAGTCTACATATTGTATAATTTCATTCATATGAAATTTGGAAAAAAGTAAAACTATACATTCAAAATATAGATCTGTTATTGTCAAGGATTTGAGAAAGTTCGAGTGTTTGACTAGGGCAAGCACAGGGAATTATTTAGAGTGGGGAAACAAATGCATGATGCTTGCATTTCCTCAAACTCATGTTTGTATATCAGAAAGAATAAGCTTTAATGTATGATAACTTAAAGTACACACAGGTATCAGGGACCCCAGGATGGAAGAGAATGCTTATTGTATAATTGAATCTAATGGGATTATAGAAATTAGGCATAAGTGTGCTGAAGAAAGCAGGGAGTGTTGGAGGTATGGATGAAGCTGATATGAATAATTTAGGACAGTGGCATTTGGAAGAAGACAAAAAGAACTGCACACAATCACTGCATTCTAGATGGTAAGTGTCTTTCTCATGGAGAAAATTTACAGATCTACAATACTGAAATACTTTTCCTATATATGTGGGTTTCACTAATAAGTAAATGGAGGGTAGATTCTAAGGGCCAAGCTTCTCATAGTCTGAGAGAGAAGTTACAGGTAGACAGGAAGAAAAAAACTAGAATGATCCATGCAAGCTGTCTTACAGTCAGAGATATCACTATAAACTGAAGTTTAGCTCAATGTATATGTAGATGGATAAACACAGAAGCAATTATAGATGTTTGAATATAAATGTGGGTTAGTATACATATATATTACACATATATTATATATATGGGCTTTCATCATATACAATCAAGATGGTCATATTGGGAACTAACTCAATAGTAAAACTAGCTCATACACAAAAAATAAAATACCTAGGAATACATCTAGCCAAGGAGGTGAAAGATCTCTACAAGGAGAACTACTGCTAAAAGAAATTACAGATGACATAAACAAATGGAAAAACATTCCATGTTCATGAATTGGAAGAATCAATATCCTTAAAATGGCCATACTGCCCAAAGCAATCTGCATATTCAATGTGATTCCTATCAAACTAACGATGCCATTTTTCACAGAACTATTATAGAAAAAAACTAATCTACAATGAATATGAGACCAAAAAGGGCTTGAATAGCCAAAGCAATACTAAGCAAAAAGAACAAAGCACCACATTATCTGACTTCAAACTATACTGTGAGGCTACAGTAAGCAAAACAGTGTGGTCCTGATGTAAAAACAGACACCTAGACAAATGGAACAGAATAGAGAGCCCAGAAATAAAGCCACAAACCTACATCAATCTGTTATTCAACAAAATAGACAAAAATAAACAATGGGGAAAGGACTCTCTATTCAATAAATAGTGCTGGGATAGCTGGCCAGCCATATGCAGAAGATTGAAAATTGACCCCTAAATTTCACCATATACAAAAACTAATTCAAGATGGATTAAATATTTAAATGTAAGACCTCAAACTATAAGAATCCTAGAATAAAACCTAGGAGACACCGTTCTGGACATTGATCAATGGACAGAAATTATGACTAAGTCCTCAAAAGCAACTCTAACAAAAACAAACATTGATAAGTGGGACCTAATTAAACTAAAGAGCTCTGTACACCAAAAGAAACTACCAACAGAGTAAATAGACAACCTATGAAATGGGAAAAAAATATTCATAAGCTATGCATCTAACAAAGGTCTAATATTCAGAATCTATAAGGAACTTAACTCAACAGGGACAAAAAACAACATGATCTAAAATTGGGCAAAATATATGAACAGACATTTCTCAAAAAAAAAACAAAAAACTAAGAAGCAGCCAACAAACATATGGAAAAATGCTCCATATCACTAATTATCAGAGAAATGCAAATTAAAACTACAGTGTGATACCATCTCACACCAGTCAGAACGGCCATTATTAAAAGCCTAAAAACAATAGATGCTGGCAAGGCTGCAAAGCAAAGGGAACACTAACACACGGTTGGTGGGAATGTAAATTAGTTCAGCCACTGTGGAAAACAGTTTTGAGACTTCTCAAATAACTTAAAACAGAACTACCATCCAACCCAGCAATCCCATTACTGGGAATATATCCAAAAGAAAACAAATCATTCTGCCAAAAAGACATATGCCCCCTCACGTTCATTGCAATAGTATTCACAATAGCAAAGACATGGAATCAACCTAGGTGCCAATCAACAGTGGACAAAGAAGTGGTATTTCATGGTATATGTACCACGTTTTGTTTATATCCAGTAGTTCATAAAGAAAATGTGGTAAATATACACCATGAAATACTATACAGCCATAAAAAGAATGAAATCATGCTTCTTACAACATGGATGTAGCTGGAGGCCATTATCCCAAGCAAATTAAAACAAAAAACAGAAAACCAAATACTGTATGTTCTCACTTATAAGTGAGTGCTAAACATTGGGTATTAATGCACATAAAGATGTCAACGATAGAAACTGGGGACTACTAGTGGGGGAAAGAAGGGAGGGAGGTAAGTGTTGAATAACTATCCATTGGGTACTGTGCTTGCTACTGGGTGACGGAACCATTCATACCCCAAACCTCAACATCAAGCAATATACCCAGGTAAGAAACCTGTATATGTACCCCCCTGAATCTAAAATAAAAGTTGAAAAAATTACCAATAAGACTAGTGCAGAGACTAGAAGAGAAACCAAGCATGATACTTTTTAATATAGTTACAATATATTGTATAATTAGTTGATATCGTAATTCTGTGCTAGTAATTTAGGATTAAGTACAAGACTGCCTAGCAACATCTTAAACTACTTTGAATGATAGACGAGCAAGATTAACTCATACAAGTGGCATTTGCATCTGATATGTGTTCCAATTGCTTGCAGAATTTGTAATGACTGAGAAAATATGTAAAGATAGGAATAAGTCCATTTAAAGTTAACTAAGCTTGGGAGGGTTTAATTAATTGGCAAAGAGTAACCATTTTTACAGTGTAATAAGCCTTTAATCAAGAACCTGTCATACCTAGATAACTTGAAGAAAACCCTATATAAACTAACATTTCAAGATTCAGTAAGTATGCCAGAGATAAAGAGGGACTCAATATCAACACAACCACCAGTGTGTAGCAAAAAAGAACTTCTAAACAAAATGAAAAAACAGGGACTGGATTTACTCTCTGTGTTATCAACATCACCACCAATGTGTAGCAAACAAGAACTATGAAATGGGAAAAAAATATTCACATAGAAAAAAATATTCCTATAGTTTGTCTAAAAATCTAACTGCATGTAAGTTTTATTTGTGCAGTTGGTTAAATCAGTAACTCATTTCTATTTATCTCAGATAAATAAACATAGACAAATATTGTCTAAAAATAGACAAACTAAAGGGAGCAACAGTTTTCGTGATGCTGGACATCAGGTAATGAATAATGCCAAATTTTGAAATTTACTCAAAATACCATTAAGAGAATAGAGAGATATTCATTCTCTTAAAGAGACTGTCTGCAACACATATACCTGATAGAAGACTTTTATTTAGAATGTATAAGACACTCTTGGAAATCACTAATAAGGAAACTACCAGTCCAATTTAAAAATGGGCAAAACGTTTGAACAGACACTTCACAAAAAAGATATATGGCCGAAAAGCAAATAAATGAAGAGATGTTTAACATCTTTTGTTATTAGGGAAATGCAAGATAAAATCACAATGAAGTATCACTATACATTGATTGAAATGACTAAAATTTAAAAGACTGATCATACCAAGTGTTGGCAGTGATACAAAGCAACTGAAATACTCACTTAACGTCTGGGGAGAATACAAAATATTGCAACCACATTTGAAAAAATTTTATAGTTTCTTATAAACTTAAACATACACCATATACCATATAATCTTAATATTACACTCCGAGGCATTTACCCAAGAGAAATAAAAGTACATGACCACACAGACTTTTGCATGAATTTCAGTGGCAGCTTTGCTTAGAATAGTAAAAAAGTGGAAACAGTGGGATGGATAAGCAAAGTGTGGCATATCCATGCAAAGAATATTATTCTGAGATAAATAGAAATGAGTTACTGATTTACCCAACTGCATAAATAAAACTTACATGCAGTTAGATTACTGGAAAAAGCTACACCACAAAGTCTACACGCACCATCAGAATGATTCCATCCATCTGACATTTTGGAAAAGGCAAAACCGTAGACATGAAAAATGAATGAGTGGCTGCCAAAGGTTTGGGGAGAGTAGAATGTTTAGAAGGGGAAGTCAAGAGGACTTGTGACAGTGATGGAACAAATCTGAATGGTTCCCTAGTGGTGGATGTGAGACTATGCATTGGACAAAAGCATAGAATCGTATAGCACAAAGTGTAAACATTAATGTATGCACATTATTAAAAGAAATAAGCCAGGACATTCTGGGATCCCAAGACAGAATGTCAACTGTGACAAATGAGTCTAATTATAACGGAAATCACTGCACTGAAGAACATGGGGAGAAGACACTGATCTAAGTAACTCTGGAGAAAGGGTGATTGACTGGAAACTCTAATGGCAATGATAACGGGAAATGTATATAAATATTGTACTCTACATAGTAAATGTTCTTCTCATGAAGATATGGTTAAAACTTCTGAAATTGCTTTACATGGATCCTGGAGTTGAACCAATAAGTAAATGGGTTGTGAAAGTGGTTGCCAAATTTCTCACAGAGAGTGAAATTACAGTAAGCAAAATGGGAGGCTAGAATAAAGGTCTGCATCAGAAAGCCAGAGCTCCAGGTAACTGAGGCTTGGAGTTGACAGTTGTCATGGCTGGCCCCACTTGCCCTGAGAAGTCCTTCTGCAACATGGAGATGGAAGTCAGTGGGGTGGGGAGGAGGGAGCGGGGTGGGAACACAGCCTGGTTAAATGGCACTGATTCCCCCTGTACATTCTGAAAATCAGTATCTTTTCTTGAATAAATGCTTCTCAGTTTTTTCTATGCACCTTGGTCAATTTTCAGAGAACTTAAATGATTGTTTTTGCCATTTTGTCTGGTTTTATTGATTCTTTCATAGGAAAAATATTTGCTGAGCTCCTGTTGGTACAAAAGTGGCTGGCACTTCTTCTGGGATACTGATACTGTTCTTTATCTGCCCCTGTAGTGGTTACGTTGGAGTGCTTAGCAGTAACAATCTGTTGAACTGTATGAATTGATCACTTGTCTTATTATTGTGTACCTCAATAAAATATTTTATTTAAAACAAGCCAAGTTCCATCAAGGCTTGAAACTTACACAGTGACATTTGGCTTTGAAATGTTAGTCATGTGTATCTCTCAGTGATGTTTTTGGGAGGAGAAGGTGAGGCAGTAGTTGATGTTTAACTCATTCTATACACCTTTTTTAAGTGATAGGGTTAAGGTACATTTTATTAATGATGTTTTCCAGTGTTTTCAAGAGATTATTTTGAAAGAGAACAATAACTTTGTATCATTGTAGCAACTGCACTGTGAAATCATGGCCCTCATATTCCAGAACACACCCTTTGATACTTTCTGAAATTAAACTCAGCCTAAGGAAGGACTCTCTGTATATTCTCACTTTGACAGTAAACACTGTTGAAAGCAAGGTTTGCTGATATGTTGTGGAATGTGCCTGCTGCCCAACTTGAAGGACTTATCTGTTTAGGGATTAAAAAAGGAGAAAAGAACATTTTGGTTTTCATGTCCACCTGCAGCCCTTGAGCACAGTACATTGTATTTTTCTCTCTCTAGCAGTTAGTAATGAGTCTGGAAACTATTTGGCAGACAATACGTACTTGAGGAACAAATACATCAATTTCTATTTATTCTGCTTTCTCATTTAAACCATTAAAAGTGGTCCATGACACTATGACATTTCGGAAAACATTCTCCCCAAGGCAGTAGCAGTCTTGTTGGATGAATAAGAAGGTGCTTTAGCTTCACGGGAAAATCATGGTTACTGAAAAAAAACACCTAATTAAGTTGAATGCAATGTGCTTTCTTAACCACTATTCTCCACATTAACCTCTATATCATGTCACATAGTTTATATTCTCTCACAAATCTTTAGCACTCTCTTAATCACATTGAAACAAGTCAGGTAGTTTTCACTATTTATTTCATTAATCAGTAAAGCTTCTCATATTTGACAAGTATTATTGCATCATTTTATATTAACTGTTTCACTAAGCAACCCAATACAGTAATATCCTCATTAGTGGCAAAGGAATGTGAGATAAAGAGAAGTTAACTATGTCTCAGAGAGTCAAGCAAAATAAGCTGTTAGAATAAAATTGAATTTTGGCATTTGGATTGATATTTCGCTGATCCATGGCACATGGCGTGGATGAAGGGTGGGGATGTTGATTTTGTAAACTGGGATATAGTTTTGTAAATTGTCAAAATTCATTAGAATGGTCCTATAAACATGTGAATAATTGGGTAGATATTAATGCCACAATCATAACATGTGTTCTTCCCATGCATCCACTCCCTACAGTTCTCCAAGTAATAGTCACATTTGAGGGATCTGGGTGAGAGGAAGCAACCAGGGCCAGCGAGGATCATTTGAATATTCTTGTTAACACATGAGCCATCTGGCACAGTGCCATTTCCCTGAAGAATTAGCCTCTCATGTCCTATTTTCTATTTATTTTAGCTAGAGAACATTTGTTCTTTTTTTGAAAGTGAAATACTTACATTTAGTAACAAAACATTAAGTCAGGTTTTTATGAAAGAGAACGGCAATGCTAAGTGGGGTGAAGAATATTTTCATTAATTTTAATAATTCCTTGAATACATAAGGCCTTGCATTTTATACTTTTTTGTTTTTAATTATCACTTTCAAAATGATCAGATTTGACTGATGAGAAATCTGTTGGTCATTATCTTTCTTTTTTTTTTTAACAATCATGTTTTGCTATTTATTTTCTCTATCCTTTTTTCTCTCTCTCCAATTATTCAACATGCTCTCCTCCTTTACATCTTACATATTTCTAATTATTTCCTTCCTATTAGATCTTCATATTGGGTTGTATGATTTGGGACCATTTACAATGAAACTGGCATTTTCTAAAAATTAGGTAAGTCTGCTCCTTTCCTACAAGAACAGCAGGTAGTTTACATGGGAGTATAATTCACTGATTTTGCAGGCCCTGGTCAGGGCATTTCCAACTGATTTTCCTATAATTTTTTTAAAAAGCATTCATTTCTGAAAACAACTTTTTTTCTCTCTAGGAAAATTGTTAGAATATGCTGGCTTTGTTAAAAAAGTAGATATGCTGTTGACATTTGCTGACATATACGATAAATATATGAATCTATGGGGTATAAACAGTTTTCCGAGGGTTGTGTTTTTGGGAGATTCTTTCTTCCATTCTGTCTTCCAACCTAGGACCTAGCAAGTCCATTTTCTAAACTACTTCAATGCAACCACTGATTACTCAATGATTCCAGTGTCTATCTTTTCCATATTTATAAATTGAAGTAAATCTTAACACCCAGTTTGCGCATTTGAATCTTGTGTTACTATTTCTTCTTGCCGTTGTTTTCCATCTTAAGCATACATATTTTGTTGTCTTGTATTGCCATTTTTATTTTCCAATTGTTATGTCTCAAGTACAATGTGCTGGACACCCTCCAAAATGTTTTATGAATGTCAAGTAATTTTATGATACATCCTGATCTGGGCCCCTCAGCGGGCTGGCCTGATCAGGCCACACAATCCCAACTAGGGGTCACCCCGTATAAAGCAGAGGCAACTGGACAGTTTTTTCCAAAACATTCACCCATGTCTTGTAGCTGGCCACCCCCAGCAAACCCGATGCTACCTACACAGCTACACAGTAACACTCGGAGGCTTTGCTGTACTAAATGCGAGCAGAGGTGATTCATGAGATTGTGGCTCTAAAATCCACCCCCTTCCTTTCCCCTCATATCTCATCTTGGAGAGGTACTGGCGTTTCCTTCTTGTTAGTAAAAATGTTCAGACTCGATCTTTTAGTTTCTGACAGTATTTTCTCTTCAGCAAATATCACACCTCTACTCTACTGTCTCCTGTTCTTGGAGTGATCATGAGTGATCATTGTCTTTTGTTCTCACATATGCCGATTTTGTTTTACTTCTTAATTTCCTCGTGTAACAAGCAGTTTTCTGTACTGGGAACTTTTCTTTGATGGGCCTTTTCTTTTTTCCTGGAACTTCTGTGTCCAGATTATGGAAACTTCTCTCTATGTTAATTTTACATTTGCCTCTGCAGGGAAACTAGGGGATTCACCATCTAGGAAACCGTTTTCGTTTTAATTACTCAGTGTTGGTTGGAGTCCTGGTGCACGGAGATGAAGCTCTTCAGATCTATGTTAACATGTGGGATGGGTTTTAGTTTTCAATTTCATCTGAGTGGCATGACATGCGAGGAACTTTCTTCTTATTTCTCCAGGCCAAAGGGAACCAGCTCCAGCTACTCAGAAGGATGGAGCAGGAAGATTGCTTGAACCCGGGAAAGGGGAGTGGCAGTGATCCATGACTGGGCTACTGCATTCCAGTCTGCATGACACAGAGAGATCCGAATAAAAAAATAGCAATAATAAAAAACAAATAAAATAAAAAAGAAGATACTTAAAGCTTTATGGTATATGGTATAATAACGTGAATTGCAGTTGCTCATCTTAAAATAAAAAGAAGAAAACGTGCTGTGTGAAAGGAGTTAGGAGAATTCTTCAATGGAAAATACTGCATATTGAAATAAATTTATCAATAACATTATAAAAGATCATACATATTGGACACTTGCTATGCATCTAGTAGTTCTAATTAACTTACATTTATTAACTTGTTTGATTTTCAAAACAGTCTATGGGTGGGTAACATACATATTCTTTAATGAGGAAACTGAGGCAAAAAAAGAGTAACTTTTCCAAAGTTGTTCTGCTAGCACGTGGTTACAAATGATTTTTTTTTTTTGAAGGGTCAAATTCTAGAGTAACACTCTAAATTTGTTTTATTTTGTTATTGTTTGTTTGATTGCTTTTCCTTCAAAGCTACCACTTAATCGCTAATGTATGATGGTGATTATTCCAAGCACATATGCAATAAGAGGTGGACCCTGTTGGATGAACTTAGACTTGAGAATCAATACATTGTAAGTTCTCAACCAAACCAAATATTTGATTTCTCAAAATAGTTAAGAATTCTAAAATCACAGGCCTTTAATCCAGCGGAGAGAGCAAGTGTTCTTTTATATAATATTAGCTTTCCATTTACTTCAGGGGTTGTCAAGGACATCATTGAACCAAACTTCAAAGTTAATGATGGTAGGTATTTTTGGCTTTAAAATGTTTTGTGTTTCTATTTGCCAACACTGAGACAGAGACTGTAAAGAGTCTCCTGGGTTTCAAGAAAAATTTAATTTCTTTCATTTTTTCTTTTAGTCTAAGATTTTACTGTGATGCAATTCAAGATAAAGAAAAGAGAAAAAGAGATTTAAGTTTCTTTTCTGGTTCTAGTAGTTGATAGTTACGTAAAATTAACCATTCTGAATTTTGTAATTTGTAATATGGATAATATGGGCATCATAACAACATTTTCTATATAAGGTAGGTAAAAGGATTGAAAAGATAATTTAGGTGAATGATTTCGGATGTGGGAAGCTTTGGCTCCTTTACCCTCATTTCCTCTTTCTTGTCTTCTCCAGAGTCACTGTAGGCCCCAAATTTATATAATACTCATATGCATTGAGAAATATATCATGACATCAGTTTTAACATAATTGACTGGTTTCTCTCCCTGGATATCATATAGAGTCATAATTTATCTCAATAGATCATAGCTAGATGTTAGGTCAGTGGCATGTTTACATTTTAAAAGTAATGACTTTAATTCCAAACTGGCATTCAGTTCAGCAAAATAATTAAAAAGTATTTGTTTTATGAGGAAATATATTTCTAATAGATAATATGCTAGTGATAAAAAGTAAAAATTATATTGAATTGACTTGTTTCTGTGAATAGGAAATTCCCCCTATCTAGAAAAATGTTGAAACTGGGTTTTATCACTTTATTATTTATATTTTATCATGTACAGTTTATCATGCACATATAAACATGTCTGTCAAAATCAAAACCTAAATGTGTTATTTTGACAAATACATATTTTAAATGTTGTAACAGTATTAATGACATTATATTGGGATCCCAAATTATAAACTTCCACATAGATGAACATGCAATATACTGTTTCTTTTGATATTATTACAAGGAATCTTCCTCAGATAGGCTCCAAATTGAATGCATCTTCTCTCAAATAAGTAATGATGTAGAAAATGTTCACCTAAATATAAGCTGCCTACCAAATATTCCATAGTACCTCCCAGAAATTTCAAGTGCTGATACTTAAAAATATGCACAATATGCTAAAAGACCTAATCTAAAGCATTTGATTTTATTTTATAAAAATATTTGATTGGCCGGGCATGGTGGCTCACACCTGTAATCTCAGCACTTTGGGAGGCCGAGGCGGGTGGATCACCTAAGGTGAAGAGTTCGAGACCAGCCTGGCCAACATGGTGAAACCCCATCTCTAATAAAAATAAAAATAAAAAAATTAGCCAGGCATGGTGGTGTGCCCCTGTAATCTCAGCTACTTGGGAGGCTGAGGCAGGAGAATTGCTCGAACCCAGAAGGCAGAGGTTCCAGTGAGCCAAGATGCCACCACTGCACTCCAGCCTGGGCAACAAGAGCGAAACTGTCTCAAAAAATAATAATAATAAAAAGATGAATGTCACAAATAGATTAATTTAACCACATGTTCCTTTTCAAAGGTCTAGTTGTTCTTTGCAGCATGGTTTCTAGTGGTAAATTGTTAAGGAATTCAATTTTATAATTTATCTAAATATCTGGATTTCCCTATTATATCCTTTATTGTTATTACAGCTTTTTAGAAATCATTAAAAATAACCATACCCGTTTTTGTTTTTTGTTTGTTTTTAGAAACAGAGAAGCAACAATAGAAAAAATAATACATTAAGTGGTCATATTTTGTCTAATTTATTATCTATTATTGACCTTCTATGGATGGCCATTATCTAAAAAAGTTTTTAAACTGGGAAGGTTTAGAAAATCATAAAACACAACATTAACAAGAAATGTTGCAACAGGAAGAAACCGATAAGGGATTGTTACAGTGATGCTTCAAAAGCAAACACCACAGGCGTCCACTTCCAACACTGAAGGACTAGCTTGTAGCTGACCAGTGCTCTTGCCAAAAACTTCTGAAAAAGGCAATACAAATGGCAAAGAGAAACTCCACATGACTGATGAATAACTAAAACATTTCTCAACCTTATTATCTGAGAGATTTATATTAAACCCAGAGTGAAATATAATTACACACCATCAGGATGGCTAATCTTAAAAAGATTGAAAATAACAGGTGGCAAAGATATGGAACAACTGGGATTTTCATAAAATGACACCTTATAGATCAAAAATAGCCACATATCACTAATTTGATATGTTTTCACCGAATGCAATCATTTTGAAAGGGTGCCTGGAACCCATGCTTAACATTTACATGCATTGTCAGCCAGCAATTCCACTCCTATGTATGAATTCAACAGAAAGCACTCTGTGGGTGCAAGTGCGTATGTGTGTGTATGCGTGTACACTCTCTGTGGGTGCATGTATGTATATGTGTAGAGACAGAGGTAGAGAGCGAGACAGTAGTACTAGTAGTTATTGTCCCAAGCTGAAAACACTACCAGGTGTTGACAATACAGTCATGCAACGCAGTGCTATAAATTAATGAGAATAAAAGAATGATTGGTACATACAACAGCATGAATCGAGCTCACAAACAAAACACTGAGGGGGAGAAATCCAGACTCAAAAGGGTACATACTGTGCGATTCCATTTAAAAAAGAAATCAGAGTTAGAAAAACAGACTTGACGTTGATAAAGGTGAGGGAACAGTGTCAGGACTGACAGTGGGGAGGAGACACTCTCAGCAGTCCTGCTAATGTTACGATGCCTGAGGGCGGTGCCGGTCATGTTTACTACTTGCGCATTTCCAGGTACGAATATTTCAGTTAAAATATATTTTAACAAAAAAGTAAAAATGAATTTGGGGAATTTGGCTCAGAACTCAGTGTTTCTCCCAGCAGTGTTAGCATTGTGATATAATAGGGCTAACTTTTTAAATAAACTGTAGAATGAATGCATCCACAGCTAAAAGGGGACTGGCTTAGTTTGTCTCTCGTTCTCTGACTTCTGAAATTGTTACAGTGATGCCAGGGTCAGGCAATCTTAAACTGCAAGGCAGAGAAGTGAGAGGCCTTTCTGTATTTTCTTTCCATACTTTTTGACTTGTTTTCTCTTTCGCTTCATGATTTTGTTTTTGTTCTTATTTTTCTCTATGATGTAAAATATATACATTCAAATCTCCTTGATAGCTATTTCAAAGCTTTAAACAAGGTATTGAATATAAATTACTCTAATTATAAACAGCAAGAATGAAACATTATCTGCTATTTCTTACCCATATGGGATAAATAATTCAGTTCTATTTTCTTCATCTTATCCTCTAGCACTTCTATTTTTAAAATGGTGTTTTTTATAGTAAAAGTAAAAAAATGTTATCCAGATTGCAAAGATCAAATCATTTAGTTCTTTCTTTCTTAACCTCTTTGACTTGAACCATCTCTCGGTTTACTATAATTCTTTTTTTCTGCTTATTTGATATTGGATTTCATTCAATATTCATAGGTTGTTTAAGGTCTGAAGTATATGAAGTTTTTTTCTTGTTCTTTCACTCAGGAATATAAATTAAAGAGTGTATATTGATTCTTAGGTTAAATATTTCCAGCTTAATCTTTGCAATAACATTATTTCTTGTAGTAAAGTCTAAGATGTCACATTTTTATATGTAATCTGATTCTTAAAAACAGTCTATTTGTTGAATTTATTGTACATTGCTGAATTAAAAACAATTGAATGTAAAGAAAAAATGTATGGGTGTTAATTGTGTTTCTGAAGTTCATATAAGCACAAACTGATGAGGCAATTATTTTGTGCAGAGAGGGGTGGATAAAAAAACACTAATCAGTGTAGGAACAAAGTGTTCTGTGAAAATCTGACTGAAATAAAGTGCATCTAGTTATGATGTAGTTTTAATATATTAATGGCCTATTAAATATAAAAACAAAAGGTTGACATATTCAGTTTGGGTATCATTTTGTTAATATATTAAGGAAGAAAACTCTTGACATAAAATCTGAAAAACAAAGACTTTGAGCAATAACACATTTACCACAAGAATAACTCGGTGACATTTTATAGGACACAAATTAAAACGTATAAAAATTAAGTTGTAGACTTTAATTATGACATTCTAGAATATTTGTTAATGTTAAATCAAGCTGCTTCAAAACAACGGTTATCATGAAGTCCATCCACTTATACACAGAAATCTTGTTAATATGTATACACAGTTTTGTGACATTTTGAGAAGCTATAAAAACGAATACGCATGTTATCTCACATAGTACATGCATTTGTTTGCGATTTTACCCAAAAATGGTAAATGCAAAGGATAAAATAATTCATTCAAAAATATATATTGAACTTCTATTTACCATAATATTTTGTTTATGAAAATACTGAGATGAACATGATGCAGATGTTGGCTTCAAGGGGCTCAGTCTAAAGATACGTATACAAAGTAAACCCTTCTAACACAGGAACAGAAAACCAAACACCACCAAACACCTTATGTTCTCACTCACAAGTGGGAGTTGAACAATGAGAACACATGGACGCAGGGAGGGGAACATCACACACCAGGCCCGCCAGGAGGTTGGGGGAAAACGGAGGGAGAGCATTCGGACAAATATCTAATGCATGTGGGACTTAAAACCTAGATGACGGGTTGATAGGTGCAGCAAACCACCATGGCACATGTATACCTATGTAACAAACCTGTACGTTCTGCTCATTATCCCAGAACTTAAAGTAAAATGGAAAAAATGGAAAAGTAAACTGTTCTAACAATACAGCAGTATAAACGTCATAACAAAAAAAAACAATATTGATCACATAGTTTTTTTTGTAATAATGATAATGTAGGTCTCATTTTTTAAGATGAGAAAAGAGAAGCACAAGGAGAGGTTTTAATAGCCTAGTATCATCCTACAGTACTGGTGTCAGGACTGAAATTGGCACAACTAATTCTGGAGCTTAAGGTCCTGTGCACTTCTGTGCTGTCTCCTGAAATGCTACCGTGCTGTGGCCATGCAAAGGGAACCCTTTTAACTCATCTTGTACATTCAGGTACTTCCTAGCAAATGTGATCTTGGAACTACCCAGGAACAATACGGCATTAGCATATATAAAGTTCTCCCGTTTTTTTAATACTGGGAAATTTTAAGCATGGCTGTATACTACAGGGAATGATTCACATGATGGAGATGGAGGAGTTAAAAATATAGCAGAGAGACAAGAGAAAATATACCCCCAGCTAAGAATAGAACAATAGAACTAGATGGAACAATTATCCTGGTGATTATTTAATTTTTTAATGTGGGATATTTTAAAAGATTTCTATTTTTGTACTAGTGTCACATCTGTACTTATGCCATTTTAAGTATCCTTAGTCTCTGTTCTCTTATTAAACCTTTTACTATCGGGTATGTCAATTGTTAGTGGTATTCTTTCTCCCCTGTATTAACTATAACATTCAATGAGCTACTCCAGGTTCCTATTTTCCTCTGTCTTACATTTCTCAGTTGATTTATTTCTACTTTGCCACACATAGCACCTTTGCACATCAGTCTTCCACCTTTGACCCTGCTTTTATTTCAGTTTTGATGTTTACTTATTAAAATATCCATTGCCTTTGTTCTTGCAGAAAATTTTCCAGTCATTGCTTGGTTTTCATGAAGCTCAGTCGGAAACATACTCTTCTAAATATGCTGGTGATAGAGAATTCTCCCAATTTTTATGTTTTAGACTTTTTTCCCCACTGTTCTGGCAGTAAAGTTCAAATTGTTTAGTGGGTTGCTTTTTGATTGTCTTGGTAGTGGAGGGAGGAATTGTGTGTCCTCTTGCAGTTTGCTTTCCTTTTGTTCTACAGCTTTAAATTCCTTTCCTTTTGCTTCTTTTCCCTTTCACCACTGTTAAAAGAAAAACTTTTGCCGAATTAAATTTAAAAGAGTTTAACTGAGCAAAGAACAATTCTCAAATCTGTCAGCCTCTCCAGCCAGAGTAGGCTCAGAGATGCCAGCACAGCCACATGGTAGAAGAAGGCTTTTGAACAGAAAAAAGGAAAGTGACGTACAGAGAACAGAAGTGAGGTGCAGAGACAGCCAGGTTGGGTACAGCTCTGTGTGTGCCTTATTTGAACGCAGTTTGAACAGCTGGCCACTTTAGATTGGCCAAAACTTGGTGAGATTGGCACAAGTTGTAGACTACAGTCTGTTTACTCCTCCATTTAGGTTATAGTTCACAATGCACAGAGAAACCTTTAGGCTAAACTTAAAATATGTAAGGAGGCAGCGTTAGGCTAAGCTTGATTTAACACAATTCAAGTATCAAAGGATGCTCTCTTTTCCCTTTTTGCTGTTTTTATTTTCCTCTCCCAGAAATTACACATTTCAAATGACTGTCACTTCAAATGGCAAGTCCTAATTCCCCTGCCTGCAGAACACACTGTCACCTACCAGGGCACTTATTTTACTATTTTCAAACTTAGGGATCACTTGCTCTATCTGATAGTGATTTGAGGTCAGCCTTAGGTCCATTGCCAGCTCCTTTATCTCTTGTAAGTTTTCTCAGGATGGAGTGGGTGGCATATGAGGCATTGCTTGCTGGAATTTGGTGAGGTTTGCAGGGGTGTTTTTTGGCACAAAATAGAGCTATGTTGAAGTTTGGACATCTTTTGACTTCGAGTTAACACTGAGGTCAGCGATTTTGTATCTTCCCTTTTTTTCCTTGTTGTTGTTGTGAATTGACTCTGGAGGAAATATTTATTGAAGGGTGTGTACTCAGCACAGCCCTCGCTGTCAGCTACCAGGAGTCTTATTTTCTTTAACAGTAATCATAGTTATTTTTAAAGTCCTGTCTCTCATTCTCATATGCTGATCTCCTCCAGCTTCTCATCTATGGTCTGTTATTTTCTCTTAGATTTCGGTCATATAATTCTCTCACTTCACATTCCTAGGATTTTAGGATTTTTTTTTTCTTTTCTTTTTTTTTTTTTTTTTTTAAGATGACACCTTCCTCTCCTAAGCAGATAGAGTAAATGGCTGGACACCTTAATCTTTTCACAGACTCAAGTGAGCTAAGATTGGTGTGTAGTTTTAATCACAGTGTACCTTGAACTCACCTCTGTTCTAAGAATATGACTTTAAAATTCTCTGTTGAGACCCCCACAGGCAAGAGTCTCTTCACCACTGGGGCTTGCGGGAAATTTGTTCTGATTCACAGATCTCTTTGGTTTTGATCTTTAGCCTTCCATTTTGAGATTCCTTCACATTTGGCAAAGGTCCCAGGTAGCGACAGCGTGTGGGTTTGATGTTGCTCAAGCCTCCAGCTTTTCATTAATCCCCAAAAGCTCTGCTGCTTCCTTTGTTCCCTGCTGGGGAGCAAGCCTGGATTCTCAGCCTCTCCTTGGGGCAGGAGAAGGACACGCCCTCAGAGAAAAAGCTGTAAAGCCTGGTTTCTATAAACTTACCAAAAAGGATTCTGACTCTTCTCACGGTTCTCAGGCCCTTCCTAGGAAGGGTTTGACTACTAACAGCCATGAGACAGCAGAAAATTTTCATAGGATTTTGTAGAAGTTTGGTTTAATTCTTTAGCCTTCCACTCAGAAGACTTATGAATTTAGTAAGTGCATTGCACATATAACAAGTCTTGTGTTTGAGAGCTCGCTCTTGATTTTGTCCTAAAATAGCAGCTCTCTGGTTTGATGAAGCCCAGTTTCTGAGGTTCTAGCCAATGCCAGAATCAGCAAGTGACCTCACCATAAGTCACAGCTCTCTGAAGGCTTCAAATACAGAGATTTTTAAATTCGTTCTCCCTTCTCCAACTTTTCTGAGTAGAAACCCTGTCCTGGCAGACTATTTTATTCTGCTCAGAAGCAAGTAAATGACTTAGGTGTTTTTAAGTCACCATTGAAAGTCACCAGTTTCAATTACTAAAACAACAAACTACAAAACATCTAGGAACAAATCTAACAAAAGTTAGGCAAGACTTACAGATAAAAAATTATAAAATTTTACTGGAGAACTTTTCAAATGAAGAAACAATTGTAGAAATTATTGCCTGTTCTTAGAGAGGAAAATTCAATACCATAAAGAAACTACCTCAACATAATACAAGGCATATATAAAAACCCCACAGTAAACATTACACTAAATGGTGAAATACTGAAAGCTTTACTTCTAAGATTAGGAACAAGGCAAGGATGCCCACTTTCAACAGTTATATTCAACGTAGCACTGAATGTCTACCCAGAGAAATTAAGCCAGAAAAAGAAATGAAATACATCCAAATTGGAAAGGACAAAATAAAATGATTTCTTTTCACAGAGATTTCATATTCACATACACATGTAAACTGTTAGAATTAATAAGTGAATTCAACAAAGTAGCAGGATAGAAAGTCAACACTCAAAATCAGTTGCATTTTTATGTAATAACAATGAACAATCTAAAAAGAAATTTCCAAAACCAATTGCATTTACAATAGCATCAAGAAGAATAAAATACTTAGGGAACTAAGCTAACCAAAGAATTGAAAGACACATACAATAAAGTCTACAAAACATTGCTGAAAGAAATTAAAGAAGGCATAAATAAAGGGAAACGCATCCCATGGAAGACAATATTGTTAATATGTCAGTACCACCCAGAGTGATACAGATTTAATGCACTCTCTATCAAAATCACAATGATGGTTTATCTTTTACAGAAATAGAAAAACCCATTGTAAAATTCATAAGAAATCTCAAGGGACACTCAAATAACCAAAATAATCTTGAAAAAGAACGAAGCTAGAGGACTCACATTTTCTGATTTCAAAACTTACTTCAAAGCTACAGTATTCGTGTGCTACTGACGTAGAGACAGACACACAAACCAGTGGAATAATATGGAGAGCTTGGAAATAAACATTTGCGTATACAGTAAGAAGATTTTCTTACCGATATATGAGACCATTCAATAGAGGAAGGATACTCTTTTCAACAAATTGTGCTGAAAAAACTGGATATCCACATGTGAAAGAATGAAGTCGAACCATTACTTGATACCATATATGAAATTAACTAAAAATGCATCAAAAACATAAATTTAAGAACTAAAACTATAAAATTATTAGAAGAAAACATAGGAAAAAACACTTAAAAAACTTTAAAATACTGAATTTCTTGGGTATGACACAAAAGGCACAGGCAACAACAACAAAAAATAAACAAATTAGACTTCATGACAATTTTAAAAATGTTGTGTGTCAAAAACAAGATCAACAGAGAAAAAAGACAATCCACAGAATGGGAGAAAATATTTGTAAATCATATATTTGATAAGACATACTTATCAGAATATATATAGAACTCCTAAAACTCAATGACAGAAAAGCAATCTGATTCAAAAACGGGCAAAAGACTTCAATAGACATTCTCCAAAGAAGATACACAGATGATCAAAAAGCCCATGAAAAGATGCCCAACATCACTAATCATTAGGAAAAGACAAATCCTAACTACAATAAAATAGCATTTTATACCCATTAGGATGGTTACTATTAAAACACACACACACACACACACACACACACACACACACAGAGTAACAAGTGTTGGTGAGGATATGAACAAATCAGATCCCTTGCACACTATAGGTGAGAATGTAAAGTGGTACAGCCACCTTGGAAAACAGAATGGCAGTTCCTCAAAAACTTAAAAATACAATTACCATGTAATCCAGAAATTTTATGTCTAGGTATGTACCTAACTTAATTGAAAATAGAAGCTCAACTAGATATTTTTTCATAGCAACATTATTCACAATGAGTAAAATGTGAAAGCAACCCAAGTGCCATCAACATATGAATAGGTAGCAAAATATGGTATATACACACAATGGAATATTATCCTTCCTTTAAAAAGGACACTCTGACATATGCTACCCTATGGATGAAGCTTGAGCACATCATGCTAAGAGAAATAAGCCAGTAGCACACAGTAGCACACACATACAAATCAACTACTGATCCCACTTATATGAGGTACCTCGAATAGTCAAAATTATAGAGACAGAAAGTAGAATGGTGGTTGCCAGAGGGTAGGGGCAGGAGGGATGGGGCATTACTGTTGAGTGAGTATAGAGTTTCAGTTTTATAAGATGAAAGGAGTTACAGAGATGGATGGTAGTGATGCTGCATATTATGAATGTATTTAATACCATTGAACAATATTCTGGAAAATTGTTAAGATGGTAAATTTTATGTTAGGTGTATTGCATCACAATAGAAAATTGGGAAAAAATTCACAAATTAACAAAAGAACTGTCAATAGAACTGAAAATTTGGCTAAGTGTATGAAGAAATGGTTAATAAAACAATGTATACTAATGCCTTTAAAACTTATAAAAAGTTACAATTACTATATAAAAATATATTTTGTAAATATGATTACACACTCTTTCTTAAATTATAAGATTTAAAATATCAGTTCTTTTAGCATACACTGTTGGTAGGGACTTAGGGAAACAGACCCACATTAATGGTAATTGTGTAAGCTGCTAACATATCAATTATAATGGAAAAATGTAACTAAAAAGCCATTAAATTTAAAAAGTATATTTCCTTTTCCACAGCAATTATGTATCTAGCAATTTATCTTAAAGCTATAATAACACGTATTCAAGAAGAGAAATGTTCCTCTTCTTTTTTTTACTTGTTTTGTTACAGCAAAAGATGTGCAAAAGGCCAGAAGTCCATCAATAAAGAATTACTTACATAAATTTTAGCACATAAAAAAAATGAATAATCTTCAGCCATCAATATAAATGAGGCATTTCTATATAAACCAATAGGTTAAAAGGCAGAATACACAAGAGTGAATATATTATACTTATTTACAAAAGCATCTACATACATATTTGATTGTATATAGCATCTAGGAAACAGTACATAGAAAGTGGTAATGTTGATTACCTCTAGAACTCAGTGAGGGTGAAACAAGGTATAAGAAAAACATGCTTTTCAATATTTATTCTATTTTACTTTTAGGAGTTTGTAAAAATTAGATTGTCCCTTCACAATTTTATATATCACTGATTTATTTTAGTTGTTTATAAAATATTTGATTTATGGATAATTTAAAATTTGTTTTCTTCATAGTATATTCTTGTAAATTTGTCTTTTATGTATTTAAAATTCTAAATTTTTTACCAAAATTATATTATTCTAGAGTTTTTCCTTATTTTTCCTACATACTTTTCTGGTCTTTAAAAACAAAAATCTATGAGTTTTTAAAGTCTGTTGTTTTTGAAATTTTACATTCATATATTTATAAATTCCGTCATTAGTATTTCATAATTACTACTTTTTTATAGATATATAAGCTGAAAGCTTCATTTATTTTCATTCTTTTATGTATAGTTTGGTTGTATTCTTTAATTATCTCTATGAATAATCTAATTAGCATATAAAAACCATTTCAGTAGTTTAATTTTTAAAATATTTTCATACTTCGAGAATTGCCTCTTTTTATTTGAATGTTCCAATTAATGAAATGGTTTCACACCTTGGGTTCCCCTGATTCTAGATGGCATAGCAATAGAAGCTAGAGGAAGTTGATAAGTTAGATAGTGCGGCATAGAAATCTCTCATAACCGGAATTTCCAAATTTCTGCAACTGTACACTCTTGAAATAGTCCACTGCTGCAATGCCCTGGCCTTCTCCTAGCGCTCCAACTGGGCTCCATACTGTATTTATTTTTCTTGTCCTCCATCCCCAAAATTCAAAGTCTCTTAGACATAAATTTAAGGTATCATAATTGATTATTTCATATGGTTTATGGTCTCCACAAAAAACTAAAGTTAAACTAACTTTCTTAAAAGCTATTATTATAAATACGGTCTAATTTGAATGATGATAAACTAGAACCAAAAAAAATTGTCAAAATCCATGTAGATTTATACAACATGTAAAATCCATTAATTTAGAAGAGGAAAGATTAATGAAACGACAGAAAATAATTAGTTTTAAAATCTTTTTACACACTTTCAAATATTATATAAATTAATACATATCATAATTTGACAATTGTTCTTCACTTTTAGTATGTGCGTTTATTTATGTATTTAACTTATTAATACGTAAATTGTAAAGGCAAATACAAATTTAAAATAAAAGGTTTAATTCTCCCTATTGAAAATAAGGAAAGAGACTTCTCTCTTTTTTTAGAGCATTTACCTTACAAAACTTATTAATTGGATGTTTTTTATTGGTCTCTATTTTTTCTGTGTATAAATTTAAGGGGTACAAGTGCAGTTACGTTACATGAATATGTTGCAAACCTATGAAGTCTGGGCTTTTAGTGTAACCATCACCCAAATAATGTACATTGTGCCCATTAAGTAATTTTCATTCCTCTCCCCCAACTCCACCTTCCCACACATCCAACTTTCCAATGCTATTATCCCACACTCTATGTCATTTTTACTCATTATTTACCTCCACTTCCAAGTGAGAACTTGTGGTATTTAACTTTGTTTCTGAGTTGTTTTACTAAAGTCCCAGGAATGTCTATCTTAAGAATCTAGAAACCATCTCTTCGGAACATAATCATCAAGCGAGTCCAGTTCTCCCAGGTTCTGTGGGAAGGTAAGAATCCAGCTCCTCTGGCCACTCTTTCTGCACTACTAACCTACCTCTTATCCACAACGATATGAGTTTATTTTTCCTGTGGATAAAGTCATTTAGCTAAGGCAGATGCTCATCTAAATTGCCAGGTACAGTTAAGAAGAGCTGTGGGACAAATAGTGATGCCACATACTTTTACTTAAGGATATATCATTGTTTATCTTGAGAACATAAATGGAATGGGTTATATCTGTTTGGCTGTATAAAACAGTGAAATTTCTGTCTCTATAATCTCTTAGAAGATTGCCTGTGATGTTCATCACATTTTGGTTTAATGCCTATCCAAAAATAAAATTGTTGTATTTCTCTTTTACCACTGTTAAGAGCTGTTAAGGATTGGGAAAATATTTTTTAAATTATATTTTCTCAACATAATCATAGGAATAAACATGAGCATGCTAAAAATCATAATTATTTGTATGGGTTGAATTGTGGCTCCCCACTAGATAAAGGAATGTCCTAATCCCCTGTAACTGTAAATGTGAACTAACTTGTGATCTAATTTGAAAATGTGATGATTTAAAATAGTGAAAAAAATTAGGAAAAAGTAAAATGTCTATAAAAATTAACACATGGGAAAGCATATTACAAGGATAGATTGTGGGCAATTGCAGATGATCATAATCCCAAAAGACACAATCCAGAACACCATAATTCCAAATGTTGAAATCCCAAAAATATAATTCTGGAAAAAATAATTTAAAATTATTGAAAGACGTTTATTTACATTTAAAAATAGGATTTATTCGAGAAACATATAAAAACATGACAGAACACTTTAAGGACCCCTTTACACAATAAAATAGGCAATAATAGCATTCTTAATTTTGTAAGCATAAACACTTATGTATACTAATGATAGTCACATGAGAATAACAGTTACAAGCGGATGAACGGTATTCATAAAGAAGTAGGTCAAAAAGGAAAATGCATAAATACATGTCATCATGACTGGTACTTGTGAGCCTGCAGCTTTATAATTTCAGTCATCTGAAATACTGTGATGGACATTCTAAGTCCTTTGAGTTCACCAAAATTATGACGAGCCACCACCACATCAGTTACCCAAAGAACCAAGATCTTGAGAAATTGTATCTTTCACAAATGCAGATGTTCAAAAAGGACATTGCTTCATTTACTGAGGAAATATCAACATTTTTATGTACATGCACAATGTTTACACACAAAATCAATGTTGTGATAATGTACTTTTATGTAATCATTTGCAAAAAAAATGCATGAAACAAATTAGAATTCTAAAAGTCTTTAAACAATTTACACCTCCAGCATTGGAAATGACGTGAAGATGAAATACATAGCATAGTGAACTGTAAAGAAAAATATGATAATTTAAAATAGTAAAAAATACTAAGACAAAATTATATTTAAAAACTGACACGAAAAAGTGTATTACAGGAATAGATTATGGGCAATTGCACAGTGACTGTAAGAGCTGGTGGACATTCACAAACATTAACTATATAATGACATCTTGCATCATGTTGAATAGTTGCATTTATTTATTTATCTATTTTTTAAGACATGGTTCTCATTGGAGAATGTGTTCACATTCCTTTCTGCTCTTTCTGAAACTCTTCTGTGATTCAGTATAAAACAACCTAAGTATCCCCTATTAAATCTTCCCATCTTCTGTGTCATGCTTCTATACTGTTTTGGGTACAAAGAAATTCATTTAGCATGCATTTACATACAGACCACAAATTTGCTGGAAACAATATTGATAATTGATTGGTTTCCAAGATGGCCAAATAGGAACAGCTCCGGTCTGCAGCTCCCAGTGAGACCAACACAGAAGGTGGGTGATTTCTGCATTTCCAACTGAGGTACCCAGGTCATCTCATTAGGACTGGTTAGACAGTGGGTGCAGCCCACAGAGGGCGAGCTGAAGCAGGGTGGAGTGTCGCCTCACCCAGGAAGTGCAAGGGGTCAAGGAACTCCCTCCACTAGCCAAGGGAAGCCGTGAGGGACTGTGCCATGAGGGACAGTGCTATCTGGCATAGATACCATGCTTTTCCCACAGTCTTTGCAATCCACAGACCAGGAGATTCCCTCAGGTGCCTACACCACAAGGGCCCTGGGTTTCAAGCACAAAACTGGCAGCTGTTTGGGCAGACACTGAGCTAGCTGCAAGGGTTTTTTTTTTTCTTGGTACCCCAGTGGTGCCTGGAATGCCAATGAGACAGAACCGTTCACTCCCCTGGAAAGGGGGCTGAAGCCACAGAGCCAAGTGGTCTTGCTCAGTGGATCCCATCCCCATGGAGCCCAACAAGCTAAGATCCGCTGGCTTGAAATTCTTGCTACCAGCACAGCCATCTGAAGTTGACCTGGGACGCCTGAGCATGATGTGGGGAGGGGCATCTGCTATTACTAAGGCTTGAGTAGGAGGGTTTCTCCTCACAGTGTAAACAAAGCCAATAGGAAGTTCAGACTAGGCGGAGCCCATCGCAGCCCCACAAAGCTGCTGTGGCCAGACTGCCTCTCTAGATTCCTCCTCTCTGGGCAGGACATCTCTGAAAAAAAGGCAGCAGCCCAGTCAGGGGCTTATAGATAAAACTCCCATCTCCCTGGGACAGAGAACCTGGGGGAAGGGGCGGCTGTGGGTGCAGCTTCAGCAAACTTAAACGTTCCTGCCTGCTAGCTCCAGAGAAAGTAGCAGATCTCCTAGCGCAGCGCTCAAGCTCTGCTAAGGGACAGACTGCCTCCTCAAGTGGGTCCCTGACCCCTATGCCTACTGACGGGAAGACATCTTCCAGCAGGGGTCAAAAGACACCTCATGCAGGAGAGCTCTGGCTGGCATCTGGCAGGTGCCCCTCTGGGATAAAGCTTCCAGAAGAAAGAATGGGCTGCAATATTTGCTGTTGTGCAGCCTCTGCTGGAGATATAGGCAAAAAGGGTCTGGAGTGGACCCCCAGCAAACTCTAGCAAACCTACAGAAGAGGGGCCTGACTGTTAGAAGGCAAACTAACAAACAGAAATCAATAGCATCAACATCAACAAAAAGGATGACCACACAAAAACACTATACTTAGGTCACTAATAGCAAAAACCAAAGATAGTTAAATCCACGAAGATGAGGAAAAACCAGCACAAAAAGGCTGAAAATTCCAAAAACCAGAACGCCTCTTCTCCTCTAAAGGATCACAACTCCTCACCAGCAAGGGAACAAAACTGGAAGGAGAATAAGTTTGACGAACTGACAGAAGTAGGCTTCAGAAGGTGGTTAATAACAAACCCCACCAAGCTAAAAGAGCATCTTATAGCCCAGTGCAAGGAAGCTAAGAACGTTGATAAAAGGTTAAAGGAATTGCTAACTAGAATAACCAGTTTAGAGAAGAACATAAATGACCTGATGAACTGAAAAACACAGCACAAGAACTTCGTGACGCATACACAAGTATCAATAGCTGAATAGATCAAGTGGAAGAAAGGATATCAGAGATTGAAGATCAACTTAATGAAATAAAGCATGAAGACAAGATTAGAGAAAAAATAATTAAAAGGAATGAACAAAGCCTCCAAGAGATATGGGACTAGTGAAAAGACCAAACCTACATTTGATTGCTGTACCTGAAAGTGATGGGGAGAATGGAAGCAAGTTGGTAAACACACTTCAGGATATTATCCAAGAGAACTTCCCCAAACTAGCAAGACAGGCCAACATTCAAATTCAGGAAATACAAAGACCATAAAGATACTCCTTAAGAAGAGCAACCCAAGGCACATAATCATCAGATTCAACAAGGTTGAAATGAAAAATTGTTAAGGGCAGCCAGAGAGAAAGGTCAGGTTCCCAAAAAGGGAAGTCCATCAGACTAACAGTGTATCTCTTTGCAGAAACCCTACAAACCAGAAGACAGTGGGGGCCAATATTCAACATTCTTATAGAAAACAATTTTCAACTCAGAATTTCATATCTAGACAAACTAAGCTTCATAGGTGAAAGAGAAATAAAATCCTTTAAAGACAAAAAAAAAAGCTGAGGGATTTTGTCACCACCAGGCCTGCCTTACAAGAGCTCCTGAAGGAAGCACTAAATATGGAAAGGAAAAACCGGTACCAGCCACTGCAAAAACAAACCAAAATGTAAAGACCATCAACACTATGAAGAAACTGCATCAACTAACGGGCAAAACAACCAGCTAGCATCATAATGACAGGATCAAATTCACACATAACAATATTAACTTTAAATGTAAATGGGCTAAATGCTCCAATTAAAAGGCACAGACAGGCAAATTGGATAAAGAGTCAAGACCCATTGGTTTGCTGTATTCAGGAGACCCATCTCACATGCAAAGACACACATAGGCTCAAAATAAAAGAATGGAGGAATACTTACCAAGCAAAGGGAAAGCAAAAAAAAAAAAAAAAAAAAAAAAAGCAGGGGTTGCAATCCTGGTCTCTGATTAAACAGACTTTAAACCAACAAAGATCAAAAAAGACAAAGAAGGGCATTACATAATGGTGAAGGGATCAGTGCAACAAGAAGAGCTAACTATCCTAAATATATATGTACCCAGTACAGAAGCACCCAGATTCATAAAGCAAGTTCTTAGAGACCTACAAAGGGACTTAGACTCCCACACAATAATAGTGGGAGACTTTAACACCCCACTGCCAATATTAGACAGATCAACAAGACAGAAAATTAACAGGGATATTCAGGACTTGAACTCATCTCTGGACCAAGTGGACATAATAGACATCTACAGAACTCTCCACCCCACATCAATAGAATATATATTCTTCTCAGCACCACATAGCACTTATTCTAAAATCAACCACACAATTGGAAGTAAAACACTCCTCAGCAAATGCAAAAGAATAGAAATCATAACAAAGGCTCTCAGACCACAGTGCAATCAAATTAGAACCCAGGATTAAGAAACTCACTGAAAACTGCACAACTACTGGAAACTGAACAACCTGCTCCTAAATGACGACTGGGTAAATAACAAAATTAAGGCAGAAATAAATAAGTTCTTTGAAACCAATGAGAACAAAGACACAATGTACCAGAATCTCTGGGTCACAGCTAAAGCAGTGTTTAGAGGGAAATTTATAGCACTAAATGCCCACAGGAGAAAGCAGGAAATAGCTAAATTCAACACCCTCACATCACAATTAAAAGAACTAGAGAAGCAAGAGCAAACAAATTCAAATGCTAGCAGAAGACAAGAAATAACTAAGATCAGAGAAGAATTGAAGGAGACAGACACACACACACACACACACACACACACACACACAAAACTTCAAAAAATCAATGAATCCAGGAGCTGGTTTTTTGAAAAGATTAACAAAATAGATAGACCACTAGCCAGACTAAAGAAGAAGAAAAGAGAGAAGAATCAAATAGACACAATAAAAAATGATAAAGGGGATATCACCACTGATCCCACAGAAATAAAAACTACCACCAGAGAATACTATAAACACCTCTACACAAATAAACTAGATAATCTAGAAGAAATGAATAAATTCCTGGACACATACACCCTCCGAAGACTAAACCAGGAAGAAGTTGAATCCCTGAATAGACCAATAACAAGTTCTGAAATTGAGGTAGTAATTAATAGCCTACCAACAAGAAAAAGGCCAGGACCAGATGGCTTCACAGCTGAATTCAATCAGAGGTACAAAGAGGAACTGGTACCATGCCTCCTGAAACTAGTTCAAACAATAGAAAAAGACAGACTCTTCCCTAACTCTTTTTATGAGTCCAGCATCATCCTGATACCAAAACCTGGCAGAGACACAACAGAAAAAAGGAAATTTCACACCAATATCCCTGATGAACACTGATGCAAAATCCTCAATAAAATACTGGCAAACCAAATCCAGCAGCACATTAAAAAGCTTATCCACCACGATCAAGTTGGCTTCATCCCTGGGATGCAAGGCTGGTTCAACATATCCAAATCAGTAAGCGCAATCCATCATATACACAGAACCAGTGAAAAAAACCACATGATTATCTCAATAGATGCAGAAAAGGCCTTCAATAAAATTCAACACCCCTTCGTGTTAAAAACACTCAACAAACTAGGTATTGATGGAACATATCTAAAAATAACAAGAGCTATTCATGACAAATTCACAGCCAATATCATACTGAATGGGCAAAAGCTGGAAGCATTCCCTTTGAAAATCAGCACAAGACAAGAATACCCTGTCTCACCAGCTGTATTCAACATAGTATTGGAAGTTCTGGCCAAGGTAATTAGGCAAGAGAAGGAAATAAAGGATATTCAAATAGGAAGACAAGAAGTGAAATGACATCTGTTTGCAGAGGACATGATTGTATATTTAGAAAACCCCATCATCTCAGCCCAAAAATGCCTTAACCTGATAAGCAACTTCAGCAAAGTCTCAGGATAAAAAAATGAATGTGCAAAAATCACAAGCATTCCTATATACCAATAATAAACAAACAGAGAGCCAAATCATGAGCAAACTCCCATTCACAATAGTTACAAAGAGAATAAAATACCTAGGAATAAAACTTACTAGGGATGTGAAGGACTTCTTCAAGGAGAACTACAAACTACTGCTCAAGGAAATTAGAGGGCACAAAAACAAATGGAAAAACATTCCAAGCTCATGGATAGGAAGAATCAATATTGTGAAAATGGCCATACTGCCCAAAGTAATTTATAGATTCAATGCTACACCCATCAAGCTACTAATGACTTTCTTCATAGAATTAGAAAAAAACTACTTTAAATTTCATATGGATCCAAAAAAGAGGTCGTATAGCCAAGACAATCCTAAGCAAAAAAAAACAAAGCTGGAGGCCTCATACTACCTGACTTCAAACTATACCACAAGGCTACAGTAACCAAAACAGTATGGTACTGCCACCAAAACAGATATATAGACCAATGGAACAGAACAGAGGCCTCAGAATAACACCACACATCTACAACCATCTGATCTTTGACAAACCTGACAAAAACAAGCAATGCAAAAAGGATTCCCTATTTAATAAATGGTATTGTGAAAACTGGCTAGCCATATGAAGAAAACTGAAACTGGACCCCTTCCTTACACCTCATACAAAAATTAACTCAAGGTGGATTAAAGCCTTAAATGTAAGACCTAAAACCATAAAAGCCCCAGAAGAAAACCTAGGCAATACTATTCAGAACATAGGCATGGGCAATGACTTCATGACTAAAACACCAAAAGTAATGGCAACAAAATCCAAAATTGACAAATGGGATCTAATTAAATTAAAGAGCTTCTGTACAGCAAAAGCAACTATCATCAGAGTGAACAGAAAACCTACAGAACGGGAGATAATTTTTGCAATCTATCCATCTGACAAAGGTCTAATATCCACAATCTACAAGGAACTTAAACAAATTTACAAGAAAAAAAAAACAAACAATTCCATCAAAAAATGGACAAAGCATATGAACAGACACTTCTCAAAAGAAGACATTTATGTGACCAAGAAACATATGAAAAAAAGTTCATCATCACTGGTCATTAGAGAAATGCAAATCAAAACCACAGTGAGATACCATTTCACATCAGTTAGAATGGCAATCGTTAAAAAGTCAGGAAACAACAGATGCTGGAGAGGATGTGGAGAAATAGGGACTGGGAGAGTAAATTAGTTCAACCTTTGTGAAAGACAGTGTGGTGATTCCTCAAGGATCTAGAACTAGAAATACAATGACCCACCAATCCCATTACTGGGTTTATACCCAAAGGATTATAAATCATTCTACTATAAAAACACATGCACACGTAAGTTTGTTGCGGCACTATTCACAATAGCAAGACTTGGAACTACCCCAAATGCCCATCAATGTTAGACTGGATAAAGAAAATTTGGCACATATGCACCATGGAATACTATGCAGCCATAAAAAAGAATGAGTTCATGTCTTTTGCAGGGACATGGATGAAGCTGGAAACCATCATTCTCAGCAAACTAACACAGGAACAGAAAACTAAACACCATATTTTCTCACTCATAAGTGGGAGTTGAACAATGAGAACATATGGGCACAGGGAGGGGACCATCACATACCAGGGCCCATCTGGGAGTGGGGGCAAGTAGAGGGATAGCATTAGGAAAAAATATCTAATGTAGATGACAGGTTGATGGGTGCAGCAAACCACCATGGCACATGTGTATACCTGTGTAACAAACCTGCACTTTCTGCACTTAAAGTATTTTTTAAAAGTATTAAAAAACTTAAAGTATTAAAAAAAGATACTAATTACATTCAATAACCTATCTTTTTGGTAAAAAAAAAAAGGTAACTGAACAGCAACACCATTTCAGAAGTATCTTCTTATCCTGACATTCACATAATTATTCTCAAACTAGTCAGTAACTTCAGTGGCTTCTTTAGGCAAATGCAGGTTTAATTTATTAAAAGCTCCTGAAATCTCAACAGCTAGAAGGAATACCAATGCAGCCAAGTGACTTACTTTTAAATTGAATTTACTTCATTGCCATATTGCATGGCCAATCTATAAACCCGGATCTTCTCCCAAATGCATTGGCCTGAATGGAAAAAACAAACTTCATTGGTAACACCTTGAAAGTCACTTTTAGAAGCCTTGATTGCACCTAATTTCAAATATGTCATTATGGTTTGAGGATTCTATTGAAATCCATTTTATTCTGCATAAAGAAAATAGCAAGATAATGTTTCTGCCTAACATAATGCAACTATCCTGTGACTATTTTTTTTCAGATTTTAGATGTTAGAGATGTTATATTTTAGGGATTTAGACTAGAGGGATTTTGTTCTTTAGGGATTTCAATATATGGACTTTGGCATTCAGGATTGTGTCTTTCAGGATAGGATTATTATCCAAAATCTGTATGCTTTTTGAGAGATCCTTGTGAGTTTAAATAATAGAGTCAACGAAGATCCTATCGAGAAGATGACGTTGTGTGAAGATTAGAGTTAGGCGCCATGTAGATCTAGAGGGAATGTATTTCTGGCAGGTGAAAGACCAAGTACAAGGCTTTGCAGTGGAAACCAATCTTATTTGAGGAATGGCAAACAGATCAATAAAGATGGAGAGGAGGTGAGCAAAAGGGAAAATAGAAATTAAGTTAGGGAGGAAATAGGAAGGTCAAATCGTGTAATGTCTTATGGCTTTTAACTTAGATTTTGCTCTTAGAGAAGTGCAAAATTTAAGCAGAGGAGAGACACAATCTGGCTTACATTTCAAAGGATAATTCCGGTTGCTGCATTGAGGATGAACTAAAAGGCAGCAAGGGTGAAAGAAGAGAAATCACATAGGAGGTAATTGCTGTAATTCAGATAAGAGGTGATGAAGGCTCACAGCAGAATGATGGGACAAGTGAGGAGTGGTCAGATTCTGGACTTATCTTGAATCCAATGGAATTGACTATTGATGAGTTATGGGATGTGAAATAAAATGGAGAATCAAAGAGGAAACCAAGATTTGGGGGCTAGAAAATTTAAAACATACAAAAATCCAGAAAATAAAAAATAATCAATTGCATTGCCCCTGAAATAGAGAAGCTCTGGGAAAGTGAATTTTCTTCAGAGGATATCACAATTCCATTTTTGGACTTGCTCAAAATAAGCCACCTTCTACCATCCCGGGAGAGATGCTAAGTATGCAGTTGAGGCTGTAGTTCAGGAGAGAAGCTTGCTCTGGTGGTACCAATTTGGAAATCATTAACATATAGATAACACTTAAAGACAAAAACCTGAGTGACTTTCCAATATAGTAAATATAGACACACAAAGGAGGTGCAGAGACACAAAAAGGTATTTAGTAGGGATGGTCAATGCAGTAGTAACAAGATCAGAGAGCTCGGCTTCCCAAAACCAAATGCCAAAAGCATTTCAGAGGAGGATGGACTGATCAAGTGACAAATGTTGCTAGTAAGTCAAGTGAGCTGAGCACTGAGAATTAAAAACTTGAATTTATCAGTGATGTTTTTGACAAGAAGAGTTTTGGTAGAGAAATGACAGAAGAAAAAGC
This sequence comes from Pongo abelii, assembly GCF_028885655.2. Taxonomy (NCBI): domain Eukaryota; kingdom Metazoa; phylum Chordata; class Mammalia; order Primates; family Hominidae; genus Pongo; species Pongo abelii. The sequence goes on along the minus strand of NC_072002.2, from coordinate 86,114,617 downwards.
CAACTTGAAGATAATTCAACAAAGAAAGTGGACAGGGACTGGAGACAGAAAATACTGTATAGACAATACTGCAGAGGAATTTTGCTACTAAGCAAAGCAGTGAAAAACATTTGTGGAAGTGGGGATATCTAAAGATGTGTGGGGCGAGAATATTTTTTCTTTTTATGTTGGAAAAAATACAGCATGTTTGTCTGTTGTGAGTTAGTAGAAATTAGTACACACACACACTCATGTATTTAATTAATGGGGGAGAATTGCTAATGTTCTCAAGTAGATTCAAGGGCATTGGATCTAGTGCACAAGTCTAGCAGTCAGTCCTATAAGGAAGCAAGGACACTTTTCCCACACTAACAGAGAAGAACATTGAGACTACAGGCAGAGGTACAGATCAGGGAATAGGCGTGGTATGGGGAATGCAGAATTACATCTTAATCACTCTGTGTTTCTCAGAGAAATAATGTCATCAGCTGCATATGAGGAGGGGGAGGTCTGAAGAAAAATGGGAGAGAGAGTGCACCTGGGAAATTGGATTTTCAAAAAGCACAAAGAACAAAAATTCTTCAGCATTGTTGTGAATTTATTTGATTTTACCGAAGAAGTACACAGAGACTGAGACAGACCCCTATGAACACGTTCTCCTAGGGAGAACGGCTGAGGAAAGTTTCATGTTAGTAGAACGGTTGCGTGTGTGTGTGTGTGTGTGGAGTACGTGTATGTGTGTGATTTTACGTATACTGAATTATAATATCCTATCCTCACGCCATAAACTACGGGATCATCTTTCAGCTCATCGAAGAGATTTACCTTATACCTTGTAAAGCTAGCCTCTCTTTAAAAAGCTATTTTACCTCTTACATGTATCTCCACTATGTACAAATGCAGCATTCATTTATTGGTTTTTTCCCAGAATTTTGCTATATTAAATGCTTCAATAAGCATCTCTGTAATATATATTTATATATCCATGTTATTACATAATTAGATTGAATTTAAGAGATGAAATTGCCACATTAAATACTCTTTTTGTAAATAGAGATACGAGGTTGCTGGGATGTCTACATGTAACAAAAACAATAAGGAAACATGATATAACAATCTATAACAGTATCACAGTCTTCCAAACCATAAGGTTTCAGGTATGCTATCATCAAACCACGCTGAAGGATGAAGTTTCTAATTCTCCATACACCTTTCTAATTTTCCAGTACCTTTAAACTAAGCAATGAGCCATCTCATTAACTTGCCATTCTCTACATCACATTAACAATCTTTTTAGATATGGTGTAACTTCCTGTGGTTTCTAAGGAACCACTCTGATCACCTGATTTATGGCTATCCTTTCAATTAGGAATTCAATACAAGTTTTATGCGTAATTTTATATTAATAACGGAAAACAAGTCGAGAATGATTAATAAAGTGTAAAAGCAACTTTATGTATGCCATGAAAATATGGACATATGTTTCTACTTTTGTCCTTGATTGTTAAAATGACAAACCTCATTAAACTTGAATAATGAGTATTGATCAACCACTTTCAATATACTGTGCACCAATGTCATACAGGGCATTATTTCCAGTTTAAATTGGATGCCAACACATATTCACAAATAAAAAGTAATTGGCTATTCAACCATGATTATAGGACATATTAATCTGTTAATGAATTTTAGCAACTATACAGTGTTAATAAAGAATGAGATAATCAAGTATTTCCAAATTACACATATATATGGGTAACAACTATAGTTTAAGCCATTTTTAGAGCCAGAAGTAAGGTTAAAACAGTAGTCTGCAGGATGGGCTGTGTGCAACTGCATCTAAGTAAACTAAACTAGTAAAAATTATACTGGAACTCTGAAGTTTCTACTTGGACTATTCAACATGTCCCATATATGCTTGTATCTTGGTGCAAATATTAGAAATTGAACCAAATAAAGACCACCACAGATGAAATTATCAGTAACACAGGGATATGCTTTTAGACTCTTATTGAAATAATCAATGAAGCAAGAATTGATCTGTCTAGCCACACAGCAAAGAGTTTATCTAGCATTTATGTTGAAGTACTAGTGTAAAGATGTCTATTAATGGGATAGGTGTTATAGCTGCAGAAACAAATAAAGATTATATTCAAATATATAGAAAAAGTTCAAGCATGCAATAGTTTTTTTGATGACATCTCCAAGCACAAACACATGAATACCAAATATACTTTGGTACTTTTGTCAGGATGGTTTGCAGGAAAAAAAAAACCTTGAAGTCACTCTAATATCCTTTGAATCTGTTATGTAAGATACACTTAATTGGTCCTACAGAAGTAAAAGTCACTCATAGCAGATAACAACCAAGACTGAAGCAGATGGTAAATAGCACACTGTCATCTATACGAGGCAAGTTGAAAGTGGCCGGTGATGAAACTGTGCCTTTTGGAGCCAGGCAGAGGCCCCCTCCAAAAGGTACGATTTCATCACCTGTCACCTACAACTCTCAAATTTGGTTCTCTAGATCTTTAAGGTTTTTATATTGAAGATAAAGATTAGCCTATTGGAAAAATAGGGTTTTTGTTTATTACACAGATATGATTGATTATATAACATTCTGACTCTAAATATGGGAGGTAAAAATTATGTAAGAAATGAATCTTTCCCTCAAGGAACTTAGAGTATTCTTCTCCATTACTCTATTAGGCCATTCATGCATTGCTATAAAGAAATACCTGAGACTGGGTAAATTTATAAATAAAACAGGTTTAATTGGCCCACAGTTCTGCAAGCTTTACATGAAGCATGGTGCTGGCATCTGCTCGGCTACTGGCGAAGCCTTGGAGACATTTTGATCATGGCAGAAGGCAATGGAGGAACATGCAGGTCACATGTCAAAAGGAGGAACAAGTGAGTCAGACACAGAGACAGAGAGAGAGAGAGTGGGGAGGTAGGTGCAACACACTTTTAAACAAGCAGACCTCATGTGAACGCAGAGCGAGAGTTTACTTATCACCAAGGAGATGGCACAAGCTATTCATGGGAGATCCACTTCCATGACCCAAACATCTCCCAGCAGGCCCCACCTCCAACACTGAGAATTACATTTCAACATGAGATTTAAGTTGGGACAAATATCCAAACTATAATAATTACGCATTCTGTGTTACATGGAATAGTAATTTTATTGCAATTTGAAAAGACAAGAATATATATGTACACACACACACATTTGTCATATATATATACATATATAGAGAGAGGGAGAGAGAGAGTGAGAGAGAGGCATGAACTAGTAATTCTAACAGTAATTTCCTGTGCATTCTTGGATTAAGAAACCAAGAAAATATATTTTTGGTATTGAGAACAATGTTCTTCAATAGCAGAAGAGGGAGTTACAATATGGGTATACAGAATTTTGGAATAAACTTTATGTGTTCAAATGAAATTAGAGATATAAGTATAAATTCATAGTTTTCAACATCTATCTATCTGGTAGTAAATATAGTGTGTTTATATAAGTATATAAGCAAATATATATCTATTCACACATAAACATACATTTATCTATGTTTACATATGTGTGAATAGGTATACATGTTTTTGCTTATATACTTATAACTATGTATACTAATATATGTATTTGCTTATATACTTATAACTATATAAACTGTGTATGTCTACATAGTTAAATATATGTTTATGTGTATGAGTAGGTATATGTGTATTTGCTTATACACAGTTAAATGTATGTTTACGGTTGTGAGTAGGTATATATGTATTTGCTTATACATGGTTAAATGTACATTTATGGGTGTGAGTAGGTACATATGTATTTGCTTATACATAGTTAAATGTATGTTTATGGGTGTGAGTAGGTATATATGTATTTGCTATATCTGCCAGCTTAAAGGGCCTTGAAACAATTACACCCAAGTAGAAATGATCACTCCAGAGCCCAGATCTTGGTGTTTACATTCCATTATTCACTAAAGGAACCCCAGAAAAATGACCTATTTCAGGCTGGGACAATAAAAATACAAGGTAATTGAAGAACATATTGTGTCAAACAAACAAAAAAAAAAAAACAGGTACTCAAAGATTAATGATCACATGTCCAAAGGATAAAGGAGTCAGAATGTAGGAGTTGCGACTGGCCAAATCTGACACAGCTTTTGAGCATTAGAAAAATGAGAATAAGAGATTATAACCGCATAATTAAAGAAAAAGGATCCATGATTCCATATATCAATTAACGAATTAATTGATGAAAGGCTGTCACTTGGGGTAGAGGGAATAGAAGTGTGTTCCTTACAGTAGAAATCAACACAGAAAGAATAATGTAATTACAAAATAACCCTTTGGTAATCATCCTAATAATAATTAAGGCAAGAATCAATGGTAAAAATTGCAAATGGATTTTGATAAGTAACTGGATATTTTCACCTGTTTGAAGTATCACCTCTCAATGTACTTACTGCTTACAAAGAAAAAATATTAATTTTTTAATGGACAAAGCTGACATGCAACAACTTATCCAAGGTTGACATCACCAGAACAGGACAAATTGACCTCAAACCTCAGGAGGTGATGAACTCAAAAGAACATTTCTGCATATTGTCACCAAAAAATGCAACAAAATGGAAAGAGTTTCTACAAATAGCTGGTCAATATTTGTACTATTTAAAATGACTGAAGAAGTTTTTTTAAGTGTACAAAAGGGACATGACAATTGAATGCAAGAAATAATCAGAAATGTGGCTATTTTGAAGGACACTATCAGAAATGATTGGTGAAATTTGTTTAAGGTCTACAGATTATCTATGTTTCCATGTTTTTCTGATTTTATAAGTATACAATGGTTATGTAAAATAATATATTTATTTTTAGAAACTATAAAGTATGTAAGGACAACATCCTGCAACAAATACTACAATAGCCTCCCCAAATGAGAAAATAATATATTAATATAAAGACCTGTGTGTTCGTGAAAGAAAGAGAGAAAGAAATAAAAGGTGAATATTACCACTTAGAGAATCCGATTGAGGGAGACGCAGGAATACTTTGTACATTTCTTGCAAATCTTATCTGAGTCTCAAATAATATGTCCAAGTAAAAATTTAAAAGAAAATAATGCCAATTATTATATGGAGTCTTTTAGAGATTTCAAATGAACATTATAATATGGAAGGACCTGCAATTATTATTTGCAAAATTTTGCTTAGCTTTTATTTCCAAAATATCTGATAAGTAGTTATGTGTGCCCACTTGATTGTTGCCATAAATTTCTATATTGTGAATTTAACAGTATTTGCACAGCTGTAAAAATGACTGATCACTTATTTCCATTCCAAAATAAATGCGTGCATATCTTTCAGGAATATCCTAAAAAGAAGTGTGGTGATATACAAAGCAAGATCCAGACATCCTATGTTGTTTCTGGACAGGCTGTGGTCCTACAACCACTGCTTAGAAGTACTACACATTGATAACCAGTACGTATGGCGATGTGGAGAAACAGGCATGCTCTACATACTGGTATGGGCATATAAATTAAACAACCTATCTGTAGGAAAATATTATAATATATATTAAACTTATGAATTTATCCTAGGAAAACAATCTGTTAACTGAAAAAAATGTATGAACAAATAGCAAATACTATATTGTTTGTATAGTGGAACTCTCGAGAGCAACTTAATTGTCCACACTGTAAGAATGATCTAGAAATAGAATACATAAATGCCCTATAACTCTGTATAGAATACTAGTTGAGAGTCTGAGTACCTAACTTGGACAGCCTAAATTCAAATCTCATCTTTGTTACTAACTACCTGGGTAACTCCTGTTTAAGCCCCAAGTCTTCCATCATAGAATTACTGTGTAAGAAGATAAAATATGCATTTCATAGGATTATTGTGAGAATTAGTGCATAACATATTCAGCACATTGCCTGACATGAGTTAGATGCAAAATAAAATCTAACTATTATTTTATTATTAATTGATACTCACATAGTACAACATGCTGCAGCTATTATATTCCATGGTATCTACCTATTTGCGATCTATATTAATTTTATATCATATTTAAATATGTTAAAGTGAAAAAGTTTCAAAAAGCATTATGTGTGATCCTGTGTATGTGTGCATCTACACAGAACTAATCAAATAAGGTATAGTCTAAATATTAATACAATATTTGTTTTTTTGAATATGCATGTAGCATTTTCATAATCACGAAAAAAGGAATGTCGTTTTCATTAAAAAAATGCCACCACCCATACTTAACCCCCTCCCCTTCCTCTCAATCTTATTATCAATTTTTATTGTTCAGAGAAACAAGAGAGCCCAACACTTCACTACAAGGGTTATGAGTGAGGACTCTGCACTTGACGAGAGTATGCTTCAATCACTCACCTCGAAAGCATCTCTCATTTTGACTAAATCACCAATGTGTTTTATGCAGACATTGCATTTTAAATTAATCTTTGAAAATTTATACTAAATTATTTGAACTTTGCATGATAAAATTGTAGTATATTAATAATGCCTACACCTAAGGATTTTTTAAAAGTTAAATATGCACTGTGTTTGTAGGTGCTAGGTGGGAAACAATTTCTACTCAAACAAAGAAATTAGGTATAACAACTTGTTACAGCAAAAAAGTAATGCAATTTTTAATGCAGGTTATGCTTTATGAAAAGATAAGTATTAAATAAGCAAAAAATGACTACACTTTTATAAGATGTCATTAATGATACAGCACACCATTATTTTATGTCCTCCAAAAGGAATTAAAGTAAAAATGATTTCTTGTCGTATTTATTGTAATGTGCACCCTAACTTCAGAAATGTTAAATATGAAAGAAAATAAAACCCACCAAGTTTTAGAAGAATATCTCACCGTATTTCCATAGAGGCCATATATCTTAACATTGTGTTACAGAAGTTACTGCATCACAACCTGTGAGATGCATTAAAATGGAGTTTTATTCTTGTTTGATTATTGGCTATCAACACAATTTTCATAATATTGAGTCAGTGTATATAATGAAAAGGGTTAAAGCTCTAAGCAAAGAATATTCCTATAAATCACATCCATTATTAACACATGAAGGGCTAATAAAAATTGGAAACACAGAACTTTTTTGTTTTCCCTTTTTCGTTATTTCTGGCTCAAAGCTAATAAAACAATAATCTCTGCACAAATGTTTTTTCTTCCCCATCCAAGATAAACCAGTGCTTAATGGAGAGTCGAGAACCTTATTATGAAAACTGATCTAAATCAATAGTATACAGACAGTGGTTAATGATGCTCGGCAGCTTTTTCAAATGCATTTCCTGACAGCATCACATCCCTCTGGCCAGGAGTTATTGGGCACACATCTTGAAAAGCACACTGTGACACAGAGAACACGTGCAGATGCCTGGTGCTTGAGACTAAATTTAATCACCTCCTGCTTGTGACCATTTGGCAGCTTTAGGAAAGTTCTCTCCCGAACTAACTCTCTGAAGCCGAGCTAGTAAAGTGCTAATTAAAGAAAGTACATGGAAGGCATGAACACTAGGAGTCTGGGGTAACTGGCTACAAAAAAGACAAGGCTGAAACACATCACTTTGTCTGCTTGTCCTGATTAGACTCTAATTCGAATACCACTATTTCACAGCACGCCAAGGTGCCCTGGGAGGGTATCTGCCTCTCTCTCGGCTGGATGGATGGCTCTTGTGTGAAAAGGGAAAAATAACAATTTTGTTTTATATTTAATCCTCTGACACCCTCAGGATCAACAGGGAAGTCCACACAACCTTTTCTGTGCATCTTGATATGACTTATTAAAGATGATGGGGGAGGAAGAAAATGAAAACAATCTAATGAAACCAATAAGGAATTCTGTGCCGTAGAAGTTACCAGCAAGCCCATCATGAAGCAACAGTATTTACAGCTGAAGTGCTTATGTGCTGCCTATAAACAAGCTCAAAACAATGCATCTATTTCTCATCTACTTTCAGCTTCTTTCATAAATGAGACACTTGCACAACAATTGGTCCAGAGTAGGGGAGGAAAAGGAATTTGAGGGGAGGGATGTATCTGTAAAAGTTTTGAAGCATCTATCACACCCTAGACAGTTAGCTGTGCACCATGCATGCACCATTTTATTTAATCTAACCAATAACCCAGTGAAGTTGTTATTATTTCTCTCTTGACTGATGAACAATTTGAGATAAATAGGGTTATGAATCTACCTAGGATGTACTATAAAATACTCAGTGAATTCCAATTTTTAAATATGAGGAAACTGTGGAGCAGGGAGGTTTATTTTTGTTTGTTTTGTTTTGTTTTTTGCTAAGAGCACATAGCCGGTTAATTCTGAACCCAGAATTTGAGTCGAAACACTCTTATGAAGAATATATATGAATTGCCATGTACTAAATATGACTACAAATTATTTGATAACTAAAATTGGCCTTCAATATTAATACAATTAAAGGAAATATGATAACATTAAATAACACAAATTTAATCCTTAGTAATGCTTACTGTTTCTCCACTATAATGTATTTCGGTCACTAAAAACAGCCCAAAGCCACACTGTTCAATGGGTGTTGAAACAGTGACATCATCTTTATATATGAATAAGAGCACATTACACATTTGCTCAACAAAATGAGTCCCATAATACTTTAAAGACAAGCATGCTCCTATGTCATACTTTGTAGAAAAACTGAACGTAAGTAAATATTTAAAGCTGAAAAATGCCTCTGAATTTGGCTTATTTACTAGAATTCATTTTTAAAAGTTCATTGTCTTTGACGTAACTTCTTATTTTGAGCTTGGAATGAAAGATGTTTTTGGAAGCCCAGGTTTTAATCTAGCACACAAACTTCAGAGGAGAAAGGACGTTTCTCTGCAAACACATACCAAAAAATCATGTAATGTTATAAATAAAAGTCCTAGAGGAAGAGGTGAGAAATCATTGAGCCCAGATTCTTTGCAGGGAAAGGGCCATAGGAAGAGGTTTCTAGTGATGGGGCAGCTGAAAAAGGAATTGAGAAGAAAAATAATAGAACCTTTTTTTTTTTTTTTTTTTTTTTTTGAGATGGAGTCTCGCTCTGTCACCCAGGCTGGAGTGCAGTGGCATCATCTTGGCTCACTGCAAGCTCCACCTCCCAGGTTCACGCCATTCTCCTGCCTCAGCCTCCCGAATAGCTGGGACTACAGGCGCCCGCCACCACGCCTGGCTGATTTTTTGTATTTTTAGTAGAGACAGGGTTTCACCGTGTTAGCCAGGATGGTCTCGATCTCCTGACCTCGTGATCCACCCGCCTTGGCCTCCCAAAGTGCTGGGATTACAGGCAAAAAATAATAGAACTTTTAACTGACTTGATATGATTTTCTCTCCCTCCTCCAGTCACCCTTGACTAACTTCTCTTTGAAATATTAAATAAAGTTTACATTTGTCTTTGTATCAGTGAGTTATTTTTGAGAAGTTGGAAGGGCTGTTGAAAAAGCATCCTTGAGCCAGAGGAAGAAGGTACCATGATAGAGTGAGTGTCTAGTATTTCACAGAAATAGGAAGGAATAGATGAGGGGAACTCTTAGTCACGTGGGAACAGAGAGCTGACTGATGACACAGAGCTGTGCTTCAGATGGTAAAGGGGTCAGAATCAATGCCTGAATTATATAATCAGGAGCCAAGACATCTGAAAAAAATTTTCAATATATGAACTAAAGAAGAACAAGCAATCAGCGCAGTCTTGCAGGAGGTCTTCCACCACCATCTCAAAGTGAGCATAATTCCAGGTCCTTTTTGCTTGTTTGCTCATTTGTTAAGTAATGGCTGCATCTGTTCTTTTTGACTTCCATTTCAAAGTGAGAGTTTCTGCTTCTGGGCAAGCCTAATCCTTCTCTGTCTTGGACTTCACACAGTGCTACAAATCTTAGTCCCAGTGTTCCTCACAAAGGTCATCAGGAACAGCACTGTCTGAGACAGATACCCCCGTCTAGAGTCCCATTGAACCCATGCACATCTCCTTTCTATCGCTTATATATTGACCAAATTTACTGCAAATTGTGGCTGAATGGAGTCAGTTTCTATGAAAGTGGGAGGTACCCCATGCCAAGCAAAGAGGATAAAGTTCTCTTAGTAGTCTTCCCCTGAGAAACGGTGCCCAGCAAACAGAATCGAGTGGGTTCCAAGGCAGTGAGTAATGGGAATAGAGGAGGTGAGAAACATGGGACACCCCTACCCCATTTCCAGAAGACTGTGAAATCCTTGAAGGCAGGGACATATACTTTTGTTTTTTTCTATTTTCAATGCTTAGTCCATTTCCTGGTTTGTGATATGCATGTTTCGATACGTGTGTTTCCTATGCTGAAAAATGAATTAACTCCTCAAAGAATGAGCAAATGAGCATCCAATCAATTTATTAAGACATGAAGGATTTAACATTTTGATGTTTTTAAATAGATAACACATAACAGTTCACACATAGAGCAGAAAGATCTATTTAAAAAAGAGCAAATCATAGCTGCTCTGGGGAAGCCCCGTGGTCACAGTCAAGACTCTAGCTGAGGTTGTAGAATAAAACGGTGGCTGCAAGGAGTTAGCTTGTGCCCTAGTCGTCTCCCTCTGGAAAATGGTGCCAGAGAAGCAGAATCACACAGTGAGTAATGGGGCAGATAGGAGGAGGGATATTAAACTGAAACATGTGAGGATATTGGGTAAACCAGACAATCCAGATGGTCTTAGACATAAACGTGCAAAACAATGTGTCAGTGAAAGAGCACAGAACAAGTTGCATCTGACAAGAAGAGGGCGGCAGCAGATGGATTTTGATGCACTGAACTGGGACCCTAAATTACCTCCTTTACAGTCTGCAAAGGATCAGTGGCCCTGCCACACAGGTCTTGAGATTGACACCATTATGCTTCATCTCTAAAGATGCATATTTGCAGCACCTAGGTAGTATCAAATAAATTATTACATAACACTGCAGGTTTGTCATCCTTTATATTTATTTAGAATGTTGTGCTTTTCAAGTACTTTTATAAAAATTACTAAGAACAATGCCTTGAGAAGAGGAAACTGAGACAGGTAGGAAATCTGAGGTCTAGCATGTTAAATAACCCCTAATATCAAACAGGCATATATTGGCTAAAGATATCAACTAGAATTTAAATGTTTTTCTCTGGCACTTTCCCACAGCATGGATGTGTTTCTCCAAGGCAGCATATAGACATAGGGGGCATATAGACAGGCTTGAGCACTGACACCTAACCTAAACATCACACAGGTTAACCCAATGCTATCACAGGTGAGCAATGCGTTAAAATGTAACAAATATTTTACCAACAAGCATAAAACCACACCAACTTTAAGCAAACATCAAGTAAGTATATTTGAAATCAATTTTACAGATTAAGACTAATTTCAGGATGGACTGTGCGAAAGGAAAATTATGCAAATAGGTCAACTTAAACGAGAGGCAAGGTTAAAAATTATTATCAACCATTTCCCCATTGACTTGAATTACCTCTGGGTAATAGCAATATGCTTAAAACATAGCATATTATGTTTCTGAACATAAGTGCATTATAAAACATGATATACTTTTTGGAAACATAAGTGTATTTTTTTGTGCTTCCTAATAAGTTCCCACAAATTTAGCAGTTTAAAACAAGTCAGTTATTATTAATATTTCACGGGTGCTGGGGATTGAGAATCCAGGCAAAAGAATTAGCTGCACTCTCTCCTGAGGGTCTCATAAGGTTACAGTCAAGATGTTGACTGGGCTGCATCCTCATCTGGGGAGGATCATCTGGAAAGGAATGTCCACTTCCACGTTTACTCAAGGTTTGGCAGAATTCATTTCCTTGCTGCTATGGGACTAAGTGTCATGGATTCTTTTGGACTATCCACTAGCGGCTGTCTTCAGCAATTACAGGCCACCCACAGCTCCTTGACATACAAACACTTCCATCAAGCCAATAAGAAAATTCTCTGCTACTTGAAGTCTCTCAACTCAGGGAAGACCCAATCTATCCCTTAAGGCTTTCAACTGATTACATTAGACCCACCCAGGATAATCTCCTTCTTGATCAACTCAAAGTCTACTACGTTGGGATCTTAATTAATTACCTCTGTAAAATCCCCACCCTTTGCCACAGTGTGACATTCCATCACTTTTTCTACATTATATGGGCTGGAAGCAAGGTACAGGTCTCACTCACGTTCAAGAGGATGGGATTATAAAGGTATGAACACTAAGTTGAGGATTATAGGGATTCGCCCTAGGGCATGTCCACTACCACAGATATCAGGCATTGTTAACTAGGGAGAAAGAAGCTATTTTGCAAGGGGCAAGCAGAAGTGAATGACCTAAACTGTTTTTATTAAAAGGCTTTAGTGCACTTCCCTATTAGAAATAATAAAAGGGCCTTTAAACTAGTTCATATGGAGATACTCTTTTACTATTTTATCACTATTGCTTTTATGTCTGTGCAGAATCTACAGTAGCTCAGCTACAGTATTCCCCTCCTCAGACCCCCCACCTCTGCCCACAACAAGGCGTTACTCAGGTTGCTTTGGCTTGCTTACTTTTGACATCCTCAAAGTTGTAAATATGCAAATATGATAATTATTATATTATTTACAAAGGAGGGAAATACTATCTTTGACATTAAATAATTCAAATTTATGTGAGGAATTATATGTATAAGGCCATAAGGTCATCTTTATTAGCTCAAGGGAATCAGCCTGTATGGAGGCAATAATTAGCTGTTTGTGCCAGAAAAGAAAAGGTTATAGAAGTTATTTCAAGGAATAATTTATTCTTTGTGTGTGCATGTGTATCTGTTTATCTTGAAACTATAATCTGAAATACCAGAAGTAATTGGGCAAAATATGTCATCTTAAATTGTGGCTACATTTCAGTAATTTTTAAAGCTGAAAACTTATTAGCAGCGCAAAGTGAGAAAAAGCACATTTGCAATGAAAGATAAAATGCCTTAAATGGTGCTGCATTTTTATTCCCAATTAATTCCCAAATAATAAAATATAAGCATCTTGCTTTCTAAATGACACCTTCAGCTATTTTTAAAATCCTGATAAATATATAATAGAAAAAAAAATCTGTATAACTACAAATATAGGATATATACTAATGACAGTAATGACAGTAATGAAGCATCATTTCTGGGACATTTTTTCAAATTTAAATACAACCATCATGTTTTATGTATTAATTAATAAACATTCAAAAAAGAGTTTACAGTTTCAACTTTGACATCTTTTTCTCAATACTGAAAAATGGAGTCTGATATGACTTATAATTATTTCAATTAAAGGGTAATGGAAGGGGAGTTCTGACCATGTTGGCAAGGATTGGTGGTCCTGTGTGCTTTGAAGAAATATTGTAGTTAGTCCCTCTTTCCTCCATTCAAGAACAATTACCACAAAAAAAAAAAAACTGGAAATATACAAAGTCATTGCTCTGAGATAAAACACAGGATTGATAACAATTATTTAAACTTTGTTGGCTCTTAAACCAGTTTTGACTTTTCTTTAACTTTAATAGCACTTTTAAAGTGTTCTTAATATTTTGAGACTCTGAGAACTTTCTTCATCTCTGCTTGGATATTAAACATCAAGACCATAGGCTATGATTCTGTTGCTCCTGGGAGAAAGAAGATCTCAGGGACAGAGGGAAGGACAAGAAATCACTGTGAAAGCGATGAGGAGAAGGAAGAGACAACTCTTGAGGACCTCCAGGGGAGCTGGACCCTAAGCCCCTTGCTCTCACACTGTTGCTGGTGCCTAGAACTCACTAACACTTCAGATCTGCAGCAAGAATGTATATGACATTTAAAATTTTTGTTTGTACCATATGTGTTAAAACATACCTTTTTGAGTGATTTTTCTCATTATAATCTTTAGTTTACAATCTATCATAATATAAATATATCATGTGTTTTGATCCTAAAGTATTAGTATGAAAGTATAGTTGTATTGGAAACGTTCTTGCTAATGATGGGCATGGAGCTGTTCTTAATGCATTCATGTAACCACAGGTAAGTATCATTTTTTATACACTTAGGATTCTACACCAATTCCATTCCTACACTCTGTTTTTGTTTTTATAGAAGCAAAAGCTGAGACATATTTTTCACCTTAAATAGGTTGATGTCAAGAAAAAGAGCATTGTTTGTCTTTATGATGCTCAAGTCTCTAAAACCCATTCCTATTTTTTCTAACAATACTCTTATAACCATTTGCCATCATAATGATCAGCTGGATGCTTGATTAGTCTTCCTTAAAATCAAATTGGAAATCGCCTATCTTAGGAGCAGTTTTGCTATCAGGTCATTGGAGCTATTCACTTTTTAAACATATAATACTTTGATTTGTGTCTGTGCTTGGCATTTCTGAGGTTTTACGCCATGCACATTGGGGGTTGTTTTGAAGGAAAATCCAGGATGCCTGTGAGGTCTGTCTTTTGTATAGAGCAGTGGAGAGATTCTATGAAAGGAGATATGGAAGAGTAGAATGGGAGTTTGGGAGGAAGATGACCTTGCACCTGTTCTCAGGCTAACCCATCTCGGGAAAGAAGGAAAATAGAAGCTGAGAATCTGAAAGGTTAGAAGACCACCATTGTAGGCAAGTCTACTTCTGAGCTCTGTTCACTAGGAAGTTCCAATTGAGCAAACATTCCTTGTATATAGATAACCATACATATGCTGTTTCCATTTGACAGATTAAAACTTCATCAACTTGGTTGGATGCAGTGACTCATGCCTGTAATCCTAGCACTTTGGGAGGCCAAGGCGAGTGGATCACCTGAGGTCAGGAGTTCAAGACCAGCCTGGCCAATATGGTGAAACCCCATCTCTACAAAAATACAAAAATTAGCCAGATGTGGTGCTTCATGCCTGTAGTCCCAATTACTCGAGAGGCTGAGGCATGAGAATCACCTGAACCTGAGAGGCAGAGGTTGCAGTGAGCCCAGATTGCTCTACTGCACTGCAACCTGGGCGACAGAGTGAGACTCTGTCAAAAAAAAAAAAAAAAAAAAAAAGACGTACTCACCTTATATTGCTCAACCTATCACATGGCATACATTGTATGCTTCACATCACAGACGCACTCTGTGCCAAGTAGGTATAATTATCTTTATTTTATGGATGAAGTCACTAAGGCTCAGAGAAATTAACTGACAGTCTTATAATAACAGTAAATTCTCTCCATTTCAGTGTGATGTTGTTCATTAAAGACAGGAAAAAAATCACAGTGTATTAAATATTCTAAAGATGAACATGGAAGTTGATTCATAATATTTAAATCACACACAACTCTGGGTCTTTTTCCTGGTGGAAATGGTTTTCTGCATCTTTATGGACAATCCAGCCCTTTCTGCTGAACCAAAGTAAGAACTAAAGGTCATTATTTTTTGTGGAACCCAGTCCAAATGATAAGGGTTGTCACAATACATTTAGATATCAAAGTACAGTGCCATGAGTCAGATAAAGCCAGAAAAGGGGGAATTTTAAAGAACTTACTTCTCATTACCACTATAATGATACATCCTAAATGGTGAGCAGCTAACTAAAATGCACAAAGTATTTAACAGTGTGCTTGTGGAAATACAATACAAACCTGAATTTTTTCTTCAACAGTAAATAAGATTTGAAAAACATATGGGCCACATGTATAAGTCTTGAGACAAATTAATGCCATAATATGAAGTATTGGGAAGCCAATACCTCATCAATTAGAGAAGGGAGGACACCTGGAGAATGTTTACATTCTGTTGACATTGGGAACACAAGAACCAAAGACACATTACAGGTAGAAGAATTTAAATTATTAAAATTAAAATTCCTCAGGGGGTCATATTTTATTATGTTCTCTATAAATAAATGAGAAGCTGCCTGATATTTTCCTAGGCTCTTAATAAGCTATTCAATATAAAGTTTTTATTTTATGTTTATTGAATGTTAACTACAAAGTCTGTATAATTCAACCTTTAATTAAAGGCCTCACAGAAATATTACAGTCCATTTAGATTGCAGAATAAATTTGTGGCAAATAAGGGCTTTTCTCACTGAACTATGTATAACACCTCCATCAGGCCAACAATAACAGGAACAGACATTTGGGGGATTTTGCTAAAATGCTAAAGCCCCAACTTTTTCAGGGTCAAGTTTTTCTTTCTGCGGGTTATAAAAATAAATAAAATCACACACATACAGAAAAAAACACATTGCTGTTTGTAGAAGTGACACAATGGGCTTCTGTGACGCAGTATAGCTGACATTTATAAATAAAATATTCACATTTAATACTGAAAAGTATTTTTTACCTTACTTCAACCTATTAAGGTAGGTAGGTAGGTAGGTAGGTAGGCAGACAGATAGATTAGATATCTATATGTAGATAAATATATAGATAGAGCTTAATCCTCTGTTCTAATATATCAGATTCTCCTCATTGCATTATGTTATATGCAAATTTGATCCATGTATCTTTTAAGTAGTTGATGAGAAGAGGGAGTGTTTGGTGTAGCAGAAAGAGCACTGATTTCTGAGTCTGGAAATCTGGGATTGAATCCATCTCCATCAGGAAATCTATCAGCCTTAGTTCTGTTGCTGCTATGGCAAATTATCACAAACCTTGTGGCTTCTAACATAAATTTATTATCTTACATTTCTGGTGGTCAGAAGTCCAAAATGCTCTCAGTGGTCTAAAATCAGGATGACATTCCTCCTGGAGACTCTACCGGACAAACCATGACCCTGCCTTTTCCAGCTTCCACCAGCTTCCACCAGCTTCCCGAGTCCCATTCCTCCCTTGGCAAAGCCACCAGGGCAATGCACGCTCATCCTGCTATCCCTCTGTTGTCCTCTCTTCTGCCCCCTCATTCACTTACAAGGACACTTGTGACTCTATTAGGTCCACCTCGGTCATCCAGGAGAATCTCTTTATTCAAGGTCAGATTATTAACAGCCCTGATTCCATCTCCAACTTTAATTCTCCTTTGCCATGGACCTAACACATTTGCAGGTTCTAAGGATTAGAAATGAACATCTTCCTTGGGGCCATTATTCTGCCTACCACTCTATCAGATGAAAAGTTGTATGGAATCTGAGTGTTCACTGCCTTACATAATGAGATAAGTAACCTTTATTTATAACAAGAATACAGAATAGTATAAGGTAGAGTTCTTAGTGTCTGATACAGAGTTGACACTTAAAAATATGGGAAGAAGCACTGAAGAAATTTTATAAGATTCCAGTAGGTATATAACCCAAGTTAATATTTATCCATGCACTGTTATTCTTGGGTAAGACTGTTCATACTCCTGAGAACAGAACTAGCTGTACTCTCATTGAACTTCCCCATTTAACAAAGAAACATACCGCTTTGTCAAATGTCATGCTAAACATCAATGTAGAGAAAACCTAGTGCATGTCCTCATCAACTTATGAGATCCGTCGGACAATTGTTGTGATTTGTGAACACAAACTGACCTATAATGTATTGTTAAAATACTCATTAACAAATGCATAATAATTGTTCTGGAATTGTGCTAACCAACAACATGAAGATTACCAGTGCTTGGAGGCCAGTTTTCTTCCCTCTGTGTAAACTGGAACAATTACGTATTTACAGTGTTCTTCATAGATTTTCATGATACTTTTGTTTAAGTTAGAATATTTGACCTGATCCACTTAACAAAATCAGATGAAACAATATAAAAGACAAAAGGCAGACATCCACTTAATACAGGGTGGTGAGCACATTACTGATGATTTTTCAGCATTTTGAAAATGTAGTCCTTGAGGGCATAAAATTATTCAGCAGCTATATGGTCTTTATCTTGTATTTCTAGCATGAGAAATGCAACTCACACTTGATAGTAAGTTATACTATATACATCATACATATAATAATAGGAACTTAATAATACCATACTAAATTAATTAAAATTAAATAGAAATGAGGGACTTTCACTTTCTCTCTCTAATCTATTAACAGAATGTTTAAAATAAATATAGGTTTTATGCATTTTATAGAATATTTTTATGTGTGCTAAAAATAACTTTAAAATATTGTTATCTTTTATAAGTTTTAAATTTATTTTCCAATAATCAGGATTTTATAAACTTTGTGATGACATATTTAAGTTACTTTTAAAAATGGTATTCTTATTTATCTTTCATTTTTGACACACTTTTTAAAAATAGTGGTTTCTAAGAAAACTCCCCATGTAACTCCATTATGGTCTGTATATATGCTTCTGTTTTTAGTGCATGAAAGTTTTACTTTCATCTTCATGTTCTATCGGTTGTTAACAATATTTCTCAAAAATAGTACTTTGACCTTCAGGTCTGTATTTTCTCTCATCCTTTTCGAAGCTCTCTTTGGCCTTCTATGACTTTGCTTTCTCCTAATTTTTCTCTTTCCACTTCTCTGACATTTCCCTTTCTGCATGCTTTTTTCTTTTGAGTTCTTATTATAGGCATTCCTTTTTTTTTTTATTTTATGATTTTTCTCTTTATTTCAACCGCACCACTTCACCTCTGTCTCCGGATTCTCTATTTCCGAGTCACTCCTGAGCCCTGATTCCTTGTTTCCAATCAACTGCCAGAATGCCACACCTGGATATTTATAATGCGCTAAAATGCTAGTAAAGTGGTTATTTGGCTTGTAGGCAGCATCATCCCTCAATTATTTCTACTGAGCAGTCACGATCACAATTTACTCTTGGCTCACATTAGCTTGACTAAGGCAGGACAGTAATACCTACGCTCAACTGAAGATACACGTATTTGCAGACGTTTGTTGAACTACACTTTTACTTTATCTCTTCCTTCGAATAAGTTTTACCCTGCATTTAACATAAGGTTAGCAATATTTACGTGTACTCTCCTGATAAAATTGTTAGGTCACTTGCATGCATTTTGTGAGTATTAGCATGCAGATATCGCAGCTTAATAAGAGTCCTTCTGTTTCCAATTACAGTCTTCTGAGAACTGCCAGTCTTGTGAGCTCTTCTGTTCAAACCTCAGCACTTGAACTTCAACGTATCTGATACAATATCCTTGGAAACTTTACTCTTTCACTGCTTGAAATAAAACAAGCTTGTTCCAGAAAACCAAATTCTATTATAGAATACTGCTTAGAAAAACAGGTCTTTGCTTCCTTTTTGTTTTCTTTCCTTTTCCAAATATTTAACCTTCCTCTAGATGGTAATAAGAAAGAACAATCTATTTCTGATTCTTTTATTTTCTACCTAGAACTTCAAGACCACAGCAGATGTTGATTCAGAACACTGCATGCCCTCCTACCTCACCTCTTTTGGTACCACCTGTTATTGAGAAAAAGATACACAGAAGTGAAGAATAGTTGGTGATCTTCAAAGTTAATAGCTAAAGATACCTCTTAAGACCTTACAGAAGCATGTTTTGGATAGATGGAAGATTGATTGATATGCTTAGTGCTTGATATAAAGTCAACACTGAAAGCATATTTGGTGAGCGAAGTTCCTGCTATATAGCCTTCAGTGAGGAGTGATTGAAAACCATGAGGTGACTTTGATTCCTGGAAACAACACTGGGATTTCCTTAAGCTATCAGTGACCAAGTGCCCTTCCTGGATTACACTAGTCCACTGTTCTTATTTAGGAAGCCTGCTTTCAATGAGACGTTTCTGAGCAGAAATTTAAAATGTGTGTTTTGTATTATCTCAGAACTCTAATAGAGAGAATTACTGAGAAATATGCAAAGACTGTTCTCATCTCTTATGATAATATACTACACTCATTAAAGTATTCTTTATTCACCAAGCATATAAATCCCATTCTACTAAATAGCATTTAATCCAATAAAGACATTTTTTCCTTACTAACAGAAGTCGAATTTTATGCCAGATTCATTAACTGCAGTAATATCTTATTCTCTATCAATGATAAGCTTTGGTACAGTGAGTTTAAGACACCATTGAACTTTTACAAGCTTCTCATAATCTTGACATTCTTTCATTTAAGCTTCCCAGAAGAAAGGACATAAAAGTATGGTGTCAATGAAGTAAATGACTTTGGGGAAAATACTAAATGTGAACATTATATGATTTTTAGTATATTGAGTCAGAAACTAGATGTATTAGAGATTCATGTTAAATATGATACAAATCTGATAAAACATAAAGTTTCCTTAAGATGCTTATCATTCATCACCTAAAAACTTTTAATATTAAAGCTCTTATGAAACTCTAAATGAAAACAAAAATGAAAATTATGGATGAACTCATCCATCAAAAATACTTTTTACTTTTCTCAGTAAAACCCTGAAAGGACTTTCCACTCAAGTGAATGTCAAAGTCATTATTGGTGGTACATCTAACAGTTGCATTGCTTTGTCAATGTTGCCCAGCCTTTGAATAGTTATCATTTATATTCAAAGTATGTTCACATAAATATTGGATTTGATATTTTTCAGTGATATTCTAAACCTAAGCATTGATCAATGTGGTCACATGTTGTTTTTTCATTTCATTTTTTTTCCAAACCATGGGTCAAAACAGTTAAACTGATGGATTGTATGTTTTAAATAGTAGAAAGTGAGACAATATTAGGAAAAGCAGGATTTCTTAATATTATTTCCAAAGTTCCATATATTTATGGACTGAATAGCAATGAATACATACAAATAATTGCATATAGTCATTATTTGAATTTGCATTTAAAGTGGTTTCACATACTAACACGATAAGGCTATCCAATCAAATAATAATTTATACTAAAAATAACAAAAGAATTTATATTTGTAATATGTTGTATGTGGTTGCTTAAATGACGTCTAGGTTTTAATTAAAAACTTCCTTTGTAGAGATCTATGATATTTCCATAATTTAGTTCACCATGGCAATTTGAGGAGAGAAGAAAACTTATTACTAATTAATTTTAAAGCTATTTCCATTGGTGCCTTTATTTACAATCCCTTTAGCTCAGAATTCAGAAAGTATATTTTTTAAGGTAGAGTAGACTTGGACAGAGAAATAAACCTAACTAGTTTTCTTTGTTTATTATCTTCCACAATTGAAAGGAACTAGGGAAACAGAAGTATGTTCCTGACTTACTAGACATCTAAATTCTCATTGTTACAGTATTTATTTATCTTTGGAATTTAATTCATCAACACCACGTCAAATTTCCCACACAAACACAAAAATTATTAATTATAGGACTTAGCAAATCTTAATCACAATTCTTTGTGGTATAAGCCATTTGTAAATAATTAAAATATCACTTAATAATATCCAAATCTGTATCAATTTAGATCAATGCCAGTAAAGCAGCATCACTTGAATCACTTGATATGTGACAATTAAAATAACAGTTGTAGATATATCAAAAGTCCATAACCCCTTAATAAGCTTAGGCACCTATTTTTAGAGACAAGTTATACATATACATATATATATACACACACACACACACACGCGTATATGTTTCAAAAACGTGTGGTATAAAAGTTCCAAGAGATCTGTATTTTTGACTTGTAGGGTTTTAATTGTAAGTTTCTTTTGCTTTGGGTAATTAAGTAGACATCTATTTTATTAAGTGAGCAATATCAATGCCCACTTCTAAGAATGCATAAATGAGCGTTTTTTTGTTTTGTTTTGTTTGTTTGTTTTGTTTTGTTTTTGAGACGGAGTCTCGCTCTGTGGCCCAGGCTGGAGTGCAGTGGTGCGATCTCGGCTCACGGCAACCTCTGCCTCCCGGGTTCACGCCATTCTCCTGCCTCAGCCTCTCTGAGTGGCTGGGAATACAGGCGCCCGCCACCACGCCCGGCTAATTTTTTTGTATTTTTAGCAGAGACGGGGTTTCACCGTGGTCTCGATCTCCTAACCTTGTGATCTGCCCGCCTCAGCCTCGCAAAGTGCTGGGATTACAAGCGTGAGCCACCGCGCCCGGCCGGGTGTTTCTTTTAAAGTTTCTTTTTCAATCAACCTAAAACATAGGTAGCTGCAATTCAGTAAGGTAAAATCTAGTGGAAAGTCAATGGAATTGAAAATAAAGTTGCATCATAAAAGTATGCTTACATATATATTTCAGTTCATATATACATACACACATTTAAGTTATGAGTAAATTAAGTGCAAATGAGGAAAAAAGAGTAAGAAGTAATAAGACTATACTTATAATCAGGGTTAAGAAACAATATTTTTCCAAATATAATGCAACATTTGGTTAACTAGACATTTTCGATGTTGGAAGCTCTATGAGTATATAAATTCAAATGTCTCTCCTACAGATGAGGCATAGGGCCCCCCTACATTGTACATTAGAGAAAGTGAGTTCCTTAAAAATATATCCTATTTTCTAATTTTTAGGATTCTTCAGTTGTAAACCACACAAACCAAATCTGGCAAATCTGAATAATAGAAAGAATATATTGTATTTATGTGTAGAGGTTAAAATAATTGCTGAGAAAGCTGAAAAATCTCACAATTAGAAAGAACAGGACCCAAATAACTACAAGAATTTGTGAAGAAGAACTAAAGTTTAGTTAATTCACAGTACTAAACTGCTTTTTTTTGTCCACATCGCTGGTCAAGAATCACCATCCAGGAAGAAAACTTAATTGACTTAGTGAGATAGAGGACTTAACTTGTCTGCGCAAATCCTCCTTTCCTGCTTCCCGACCTCAAGACAAAGCTACATTTCCCAGCTTCACAAGCTTGTCATAAGGTTCTCACATGGCCACATGATAGGCGGGCCATCCTACCAAGATGATAGAATGACGTGGGCAATTTCCAGGCCTCCATTTGACACCCATGTGTTTTTGCCTTTCTCTCTTTAGCTGCAACACAAGCAACCCTGACACTCTGAAATTCATCATTTTCCAACAGACCAGGACAAGGCTCTATGAATGGTGCATAAATGAGACGGAAATACCCGAAGTCTCTGAATGTCCTTGCCAAGAAGAGCCAATTTGGCCTATTGCTTTGGTTAATTCACGACACACACACACACACACACACACAGAGTACTCAAAGTTAGTAACTGCTGAACTTGCCCTTTGCGTACTCTCTGGATATATTTGTACTGCTACTTCACATGTATAATCCCAAAACAAGAGTGTATGAGTTCAGATTTTGGAATTCTTTACAAATAGTATCTTAGTGAATGGATCATTCCACAGTTTGCTTTTTTTGTTTCTATTTTACCTTTGGAAATTTACCCATGCTGATACATGCAGTCATATAATGTCTGTAACTCTAGTACAAATCTACTTTCTATTATTTTCACTGTAAGAATATAAAAGATGAAATTTATCATTCTCTTTAAAATGTCATTTAATGTGCATACATATATATGTGCACATATACATATGAAGGATCTTCAAAAAAGTATTGGAAAATGCATGTTATAAAAAGACTATGCATGGATTTCAAAAATTTTTGGAACAACATAAACTTGTACTAACTTGCTATAAAACATATGAACATAATCTAGTTTGTGGCACCACAAAGGATAAAACATCATTTTGAAAAGAGCTCCTATCAATATATTCTGCTAAAATACTGAATATATAAAAATAAAAGGAATAGACATTAAACCCCATTCAATTATTTTTTAACTTCATATACTAATTTTATTTTATAAACTGTTTTTAAAGAAACACGTAACAGGTACTAGTATTTTAAAACCAGTTTAGTTGTGAGTGGCAGTAATTGAAATATTCATGTGGCAGCTTTTAAAATGAAAATTAACTTTGTCACAGATACTGAAAACATTTGCAAAAATATTACTGACATTCTTGGCAATTAAGTGAATACATGAAGAAAGGAATCTTGATTTAATGTGGATGTGGGTGTAAGGTAATACAATTCTATGCAAATAAGAAAAACTTTCAAAGAGTTTCTGAAGAATATATGAAAAACAAATCATTACTCAAAGATATAAAATGCTGTTTAATGAAGGTACTACTCCTAAATGTTATAGCCAAAAGGACAGAAGAAAATGATACAATGATGAAAAGTGGAAAGCTTAGTAGTTCAATATTTAAAAACAAACCAAAAAACCTTGATGGTAATGACTTTGTCACCAGGCTCTAAATGAACCTTGAGCAAGTAAGAAAATCTTGTTTTTTTATAATCAGATTCCTTCACTGTCATAATTCTATTGTCCTAAAATAAGTGCAAGAACAATATGCTATATTATTTTCTTATAATAGACAAGAAAAAGAAAGTATTGTAACTAGACTTAATAATGAGGTAACATACAACATTTCCACTGGAGTTCATGCTTATATATGAAATGTTTTTCAGAATGTGAAAACAAACATAGGCACACAACTTCCACTAATATCTCTTATGTATACAAATTGTTTATGAGGTTTATCATTTATTATGTACTTTTTGTTTTAAGAATTGTACAGAACACTTTACATAATTATCTTCTTGTTTGACCACAACATCTCATTTAAATGTGTCCAATTATTATATTATTGTAAGCCTCCGAAATTTCAAATATTTGGGGGGCAGCCAGATGACTTCTAAGTGTTAGAATTGAGATTAAAACAAGTCTGTTTAGAGAGGGGAACAACACACACCGGTGCCTGTTGGGGGTGGGGTGTGACGGGAGGGAACTTAGAAGACAGAGCAACAGGTGCAGCAATCCACCATGGCACACGTATACCTACGTAACAAACCTGCACATAATGCATATGTATCCTGTTTTTTCCTTGTTTGTTTCTTTTGTTTTGTTTTTTTAGAATAAATAAAGAAAGGAGAAAAAAGAAACAGCTAAACAAATCTCTGGCTTTAGGATTGTTGGAAGAAAACTTCCTAGGGACAGCTGCCCATTTCATCCAGGATCCATTAAAAGGATGAGGGTCACCAATGATACAAGTCACTCCGCCCCTGAGCTAGCCAGGCTCTGGGCAGGAGACGTGGGATATTTCTATTTCTTGTCAATCTCTCAGACTTTAATAGTTTTAGGTCTCAGCTCCCAGGAGCAAGATCATCTGCCTTGTTTCCATCACCAGGCACCCACACTCCTCTGAAGTCCACTCTTCCTTTGAGCATAACTTAATATATGCCTCTGGCTCCACGCACCAACATGGTTGTTCTTTCACCTGCCCTGATCCATGGGACACGTATGCTAGACCTCCCTCACCAGGAAAGAAGGACTAGATAATGATCACTCCATATTTCTGCACCGAAGCAGCTAACCAGGACAATATCATCACTTCTCTTCTGCTTAGGGTATTTCTTTCATTCAGTATAATAGCCATAGGGAGAAAGGAAAGCTGGAGATCCTAGCTTTTAAAATCATTTGGTCAAAGTTGCTCCTATTCAGATAATAAACTGAACAAGTATCTTGAAGATGGCTTTTCGTATCTAATGTCATAGTGCCCTTAAAATGACCTCAGTTTCCAAGAAATAGCCAGATATTTTACAAAATTTACTCCATAGTCTGTGTTCAGTGCATTAAATAATAAATTAATAATAATAAATGTACATACTTTCTGGATATCTTGTACTTTTGCCTTCTATTTTTATATGCACTGTTCTAAATGGCATCTTAGAGAAACAAAAATATAAACAACTGTTATTACCCTTTGTCCTTGAGTCCAGAAAGAAAAAATAAAAGATTTGCTATTCATATAAAATTATCTTGATGTATGTATGTGTACACTTAACGTCAAATAACAAGTGGATGTGAAAATGCATTTCTTTAAAACTGGCCGTCTTCATTACCATTGGGAAAATTTTAGTCTACCCTCAGAGCTACATGAGGGGAGTTTGAGAAATTATTTTTTATAAAAATTTGTAAGTATGCTAAAATAACAACATCTAATATATGAAGGATTTCCAAGTATAAAAATTGATTGCAATGACATATGACCAATATTGTTTCACATATGACACTATCCTGTTCCTGTTTCATTACATCCCATGAGTTATTATTAACACATTTACTGAAAAGTTTAGTTACCTTTTTATGAATTATTGTGCAACATGATTACTAACACATCTCCCCCAGATAATGTGAGTGAAAATATTCAAAGCAGACTGCAGACATGTAACATAAATCCTTTGTGTATGTTTTCTTGCAAGGTCAAAATCTGGCATGCAAAATGATATTAAATTATCTCTCTTCAAGGTCATGATTAGAACATAAATGTCAATGGGAAATAGCAACATTTGCATTTCATATGAGGTGTGACCAATGACAGGTGCATCTGTTACATGGTTCATAAGATTAGCAAGGATTGCTGAAGAGTTACTACTCATTTGATGAAAAAAGAAATATCTAGTGAATTGGAATGCACAGTGATCCCATCACGTTGCTGACCCAGGCAAGCAGAAGTAAGTAAGCCATGCAAGACAGAAATGACAATGTTTTAACACAGTTAACAGGGCGATATGACTCAAAAAAACTACAAAATCATGTTATAGGTCAAGGAAATCTAGTGCTCATGTTTTCTAAGCTCCTCATCCTAAGGAGAAAGATATTTATGCTGGTGATGGTAAGTCACTTTCCTAGGTCATACGACTAGCTACGGTCACAGACAGAAAAAGAAGATCAGCCCTTTGATTTCTAATTCACTGTTGTTGTTTTTTTCCACATTGTTAACGTGTTTTAGAAACTTCATTTTAAGGATAAAATTTAAAACCAAAACAAGAATAAAAACCTCCCACTCAGGGGCTTTGAGGTAAGATCCTTAGCTGAATCTAAAGGAAAAAAAAAATCATTAGCCTGAGTTAGAAAAGATAGCCCTCCTCTTCCTGCTAACATTTTTTAACATTTTGCTTTTGATCATTGCTAACAGAGCTCATTTGTACTGCTTCTTTTAATGTTTCTCTACCTCATCCCATCTCGCCCTTTAACTAAGGAAGATTTTCAGGTTTTAAAATCAAGACTTGAGCTACCAAGGGCCAAGTAGATTGATAACTAAGCAGGATGCCTTATTAGGAGAAGCCAAAAACATTGAAAAAGTGCAAAACATTCCAGCAAAGATTTCAGTGTTCATTTCTTCTGCTAGTTATAAAGTTACTTCTACTTTATGGCCTAAATTGCTCTCTTGCTAGCTGAAGAATCTCCTCATTAGCATGAAGCTATAAAATATTAACAGAGGAATTATTCTTTCTTTGGAACAAGACACCTTGAATAACTTGCCCAATATATTTCCAATTTATGCTTCCTAGTCCATTGAAGAAACCGTCCATCCAAATGGCATTGGAAAGAAGGTAAAGAATCAGCCGTGGCAACATAAAACAGTCAATAATCTATTGAAGAATAGGCGGTATTTCATCACGACAGATATTTTTACAGTTGCCCTTGATCATAAATTTACACAGGCACAATTGCACAATTATCCCCCCAAAAATGGAATGCCTTGCAGAAATGTTTACAAAGGTCACACAATATTAACATTTTTGACAGATATTTATTTATTTCCCCTAGTTGAGTTGTCCAAATATGTATTTGCATGTATAAATTATCTCAATTATTATGGAAATAAAATAACGTATATCATACTGTTTAAAAGAATACTATTTTATCTACCAAGCAACACGCCAAAATCATGAGGAAATATTGTACATTTAATTGGAGGTGTTTCTTTCCTCTAAATTTTCTGAAGCTCTGGTCTTGCACATAGTAGAGATGCAATGTTGGTCTCAGTTAATGTAAAACGTAAAAAAACAGAATTTAAAAAGTTGATCTCATGGAGGTAGAAAACAGAATGATAGTTCCCAGAGGCTAGGAAGGATACCGGGATAAAGAGAGATTGGTCAATAGATACAAACTTACAGTGAGACGGAAGGAATAAGTTCTAGTGTTCAACAGCACAACAGGGTGACTATAGGGAACAACAATTTACTGTATATTTCAAAATGCTAGAAGAGATTTAAAATGTTCCCAACACAAAGAAATAGTAAATGTGTGACATGATATCCTAAATACCTAATTTGATCGTTACACATTGTATGTTTGTATCAAAATGTCACAGATACCCCATAAAAATGCACAAATATTATGTATTAATTTTAAAATGCTCTCACCAATCAAGAAAGCAAAGATAAATGTCCTAACAAAATCATAGGCAAAGTGAAGAAACAGGCTGTCCAATGTAGCCGGGACACAGAATAGAAATTTAGGTTTACTTGTAATTTAAAAAATGCGCATAAATACAAGGTCCTTTTTATTTAGCTAAGCACATTGCAACATCCAAATCACACAGACTGAAAAAGGAATAATGTCCTACATACCTGAAAATGAAAATGCATTCCCACATACGACTTGTTTAAAAGAAACACAAATTGGCACAGGCTTTCTGGGTGAAAATGTGTTAATGCTACATCCAAAGCTTTAAATTCAGGCATATCTGTTCACTGCACAATTACATTTTTAGGAATTTATCCTTAGGATATAATCAGAAGTGTTCACAAAAATGCAGTGTACACTTTGGCAAAAATGTATTATTTATACTTTTATAGGAAAAAAAATGAACAATGTAAACAATCCAAACTGAAAAAAGTTAACTATGATATCAATAACACAAAAAAAAAGAAATAAAATTCACTCAGTAGTAACTTGAAGTTCAAGTTCATCACATTTCTAAAATGTTAACACAAAATGTTCTGTTAAAAAGAACACAAATTATAGATAAATAAACTTTTTATAAAACTTTACCTTTTTAAAATGAAACTGACCTTTGTTCTTTTTTTTTTTTTTTTGAGACGGAGTCTCCCTGTGTTGCACCCAAGCTGGAGTGCAGTGGCACAATCTTGGCCCACTGCAACCTCCACCTCCCAGGATCAAGAGATTCTCCTGCCTCAGCCTCCTGAGTAGCTGGGATTACAGGCGCCTGCCACCACACCCAATTAATTTTTTGTATTTTTAGTAGAGACGGGGTTTCGCCATGTTGGTCAGGTTGGTCTGGAACTCCTGACCTCAGGTGATCTGCCCGCCTTGGCCTCCCAAGGTGCTGGGATTACAGGCATGAGCTACCGCACCAAGCCCCCTTTGTTCTTTATGTATGTAAAAAGTCTAAAAATGAATCCTCCTATGAAAGGAAAATATATACGAGGTGGATTGCCACGTTTGTTTTTACAGCAGATTGTATTTAAGGCTCCCACATAATCTTTTATGTAAGAAATTTGATAAACATTATCAGATATTCATGCTCTTTAATGTTAGGTTTGAAAAGTTTATTATATTGCTACCAGACAATGCTACTCAGGTTTGTTAACAATTTCATGAGTCGATCTTCCTTGAAAGCCAAGAGTCTCCATTCTATGAAAAGTAAAGCATATACATTATTAAGAATATTTCAAATTACCATCATGTAAACATGCATCCTGATGATGAAAATGTATCCAATATTTTAGGGGGAAGTTAAACTCCCCCAGTTTCAAGACAACAGTTTCCAAATACTAGTTCCATAATTCACTTTTGATGTGAGACAGCCAGTGGAAGGCAGCTAACAAAATAGCCACACGCAAAACCAGCAAACGTGATTATTACGTACTTCTTCAAACCCAACATAGCAAGATTTAAAAGAAATACAGATGGTCCCCTACTTGAAATAATTCAACTTACAATTTTTCAACTTTGCAATGAGTTTTTCCAATGTAACCCCATTGTAAGTTAAGGAACATCTACATTTAGGATACTTTGACTTACCATATTTGGATGTCATGGTGGGCTCATCAGGCTATTAAATAAATTTTCAACTTAAGATAGTTCCAACTTACAATGAGTTCATTGGGACATAACCCATTGTCAGTCAAGGAATATCTGTACTTCAAAAGAAATTTATTAAAATTAATTAAACCATTATAACTTTTTCTTTCTTTCTTTTTTTTTTTTTTTTAGACAGAGTCTCGCTCTGTCACACAGGCTGGGGTGCATTGGCACAATCTCGGTTCACTGCAACCTCTGCCTCCTGAATTGAAGTGATTCTCCTGCCTCAGCCTCCTGAGTAGCTGGGATTATAGGTGTCCACCACCACACCTGGCTAATTTTTTGTATTTTTAGTAGAGACAGGTTTCACCATGTTGGCGGCTGGTTTCGAACTCCTGACCTCAAGTGATCTGCCTACCTCATCCACCCAAAGTGCTAGGATTACAAGCGTAAGCCACCATGCCCGGCCAACCATTATAACTTCTAAGACTCTCTACAAATTCCTTTCTTAAAGAAAAAGTATATTGACATGAAATGAATCATAAACTCTGTCTTACCACCTCATTGTACAGAGGAGAAACCTGATGCTGAGAGACAAGGGCCCACAGATAGTCATTAACAGAAACTATAATTCCTAAACACAAAACTTCCATTCATCTACTTCTGAAAAAAGGAGGAAAGCATTTACAAT
The DNA here is from genome assembly GCF_028885655.2 of Pongo abelii. Taxonomy (NCBI): domain Eukaryota; kingdom Metazoa; phylum Chordata; class Mammalia; order Primates; family Hominidae; genus Pongo; species Pongo abelii. The sequence goes on along the minus strand of NC_072002.2, from coordinate 86,084,239 downwards.
AATTTCTAGAATCTATATACCAAGAATTACTCTAGATATTATGGAAATGGAATGAAATAAAATAACTGAAATTTTTATTAAATGTTTTTGGGTTTTTTTTTGTAATATCCCAGTCAGAATTAAGTTCATTTAAATTTACTTTACTTAATAAAAGACTTTATTTAAAACGCCCTGTTTAGGAATTTTTAAAATTCTACTTGAAGTTCTTCCTAAAATACATAATTTTAAGAAAAATAAATTACATTGTTTAATTGTCTTGAGTGAGCATAGAGCTGCTCCTCAGGACATTGATTCCAAAGGATTGTAATGAAATTTTATGAAATAAGTCATGACTTTGTACAGTGGGGTATCTCTTCAGTTCAGGTTCATTACTTATGAATCATCTTTACAAGAGGGAAAGAGCAAAATAAGCTATCATGTGAAGTCTAGCCAAGAAAGCTCACAAATTAGTAGAGAACACACACACACACACATACACCAGCAAACTTGGGATAGAGACAGAGCTGAAGGTAAAGCAACAGGACTGTCCTCTCTATGTTTAAGTAATAAAACAAGCTACCAGCCTGTTATTCAACATTTTGGAGAGAACCAAAGTCCAATGTACTTAAAATGAGTTTTGAACAGCTTCACACCCAACACAGAGAACTCAATAATAATTGAACTCAAGTGAAAAATCATTCAGTCCCAGCATAGACAGTCACAGGACGAAGAAAAGGATGTCAGCAGACCTGAGAAGATTCTCCAAGTAGAAAGCTCCTAACTTAAACCAGAACAGAGACTCACTTAACTGATGAAGTGTTAGCCCCAGGTTCTTGGTGAGGAGGAACTCAAAGTGGATGTGGGAAGCTGATGACTGAGAATGCTTAAGCTTATGTTCATCATGAACTAAATTTTCCAGAGTATTCCAGTGAGTTCAACTCTATAAATTATTTTATCCTTACAATGTGAGTTTTAAAATGTCTTTCTTTCTCCTCTCTCTTCCTCCCCAACCCTTCTCTCCTGGTATATTCATTACTATACACCCGTTACTTCAGACTAGATCGTGTTGCTCTGAATATGCAAAGCAGATAAGGGACTCCCACAGGGAATGTTCATCTCTGCCTTGATGTTGCACCCACACAGGTGTAATGCTGCACAGCACATTCGTCATGAGGAGCCCAATTATTAAAGCCACGGTGTGAGAATGTATTGGAAAAGTGGAAGTACCATTCACTTTCTGAAGGTGTATGGTAAGACTCATCCGCATTTCTGGAGCACTGGCAGAGGACACAGGAGAAATGAGTGCATGTTTACCTATGCTGACTGCCCCTCAGAAGCATCCCAGCAGAGGCCATAAAAATAACTCCATCCACTTCCTCTGCCCTGTAGTTTGCTTATCCTTTACCTATGATACAGAATAATCCCAATCTACAAAATAAGTATTGGTATTAATAATACTAAGCATTTTAGTAGAAAACCAATAATAAGAGGCCATTAAGGAACATAGAATTGTAAATTAAACACCTCCATTTAATTTCTCTCTCCTTCTCTCTCTTTGGGTTCTCGACTTAACCATAGAGGGTAAGCCAGGGAACACCTGCTTACACATGCTCTACTAACAACTGTCTTGATGATCTTGGTTCCTTATTTAATTCTTATAAACCCATACATTGTTTCCTAAAACAATGTTCAGAACACTTACTTCAAAGATTTGTTGTGAAGTTGAAATGTGAAATATGTGCACTAATTGAAGTATGATTTTCACAATAAATGGGGGCTATTCTTACTAAAAGGGCCATTAGTATCTGTGATTTTGAAAATCCTAAACTTGATACAAATTATACAAACTTCCATAGCTTGGAAAATTTCCACGATGATGTACAAATGTAAATAAAGATATTGGAGAAGCTGTGTGTTCCAAGGAAAGCACCAGAGTCCTGGGTTATGGCAGGAGGTGGAGGGGGACCCTCTAGGTCTGGGCCCTTCCAACCCACATGCACAACTAGGACTCCAATACAGCTCTGCTCGGTTCATATGAGTATAGACATAGCCATAAAGACGACCCAAGTCCTCATTTTAAGGAAAAAGAAACATCAGAATGGTGTTAAAGGATTTCAGGTCATTTGAAACGGAATTATTTTCTCCATTTTGTTAATGAAATGTGCTATATTTTTACATAATTTTTTGTTCTCACTCAGTTTTAAAATTTGAGGGAAAAACTCCAATATAAATATTACAGTAGTGTATATATGCTGTGTATGAAGAAAGATTATCTCCCTCTGTGACTGTGAAGATGAATGTTATTATATTCTTTTTAGGCACTCTTTTTTGTATTTATTAATGCTTAATAAAATATTAATCACAAGAAAAATAGATGTTTGGGTCATAAGAAGTTTTTTGTGCACCATACTGAGCAGTCTGAGCTAATAATGCGAAGAATTTGACATCACCGTAATGAAGGCACTACTAGTGTTCGTTGGATGCTTGTTTTACTGAACTAAGCAAAGGCTTAGTTCCAAAGAAATTTTGACTCTGGAAATGTTATTTAAGCTCAGAGACATTTGCTTTCATTAAAGTCAGAAATCTCTTTCAAAGGGTACACCGTTGCCAATTGTATTTACCCTTCATTTTAAGATTAGAATTTTAAAGAGTCCAATAACAATATTGTTTCTCAATTATTAAGCTTGTTCACATAGCTGACATAAGGTAATGCTTTTGGACATTATAGTTCCACGTCATGAATTATGGGTAATTGAAGGAGTGTATTTAGTATTTTCATTTGTATTTTCAATTTAGCATGATGAGTCAGATGCAGGCTGCCTTTATTCAAACCCCGGCTTTACAACTTACTAGTTATGTGACCTAAGGTAAGCTGCTTAACGTTTTTATGCATCACTTTGCTTATCTATGAGATAAGAATAATAATAGGTTAGCACATAATTCTATTTGGGAGCTAAATATATGTTAAGTACATAGACTAGAACCTTGAACATAATACCTACTACATAAATGTTTATTATGAATATTAATATTCAGAAACATTTATTAAGGACCTCTTTTGTGCCAGGAACTTTTTTTTAGGTTCAACAAAGCAGTAAAGAAAACATACAAAAATTCCTGTTATCATTAGGCTTATATTTTAATTAGGCAGACGGACGATAAACACTGAAAATAAGGAAAATATCTAGTACTTACGCGAGAAGCACTAAGGAGCAAAATAAAGCCGAACAGGAAATAGAAAATGTTGGAAGGGATTGAAATTTTAGCGAGGATGGGTATGACAAGTATTAAACAGTGGCTGAGTTTCACTCATCCTTCTGTATGGCTCTTGATGATGCTGGGGCTGGAACTTTGCAAACCACATTTCGGCTTTGCTAGAAGTCCTCTTGTAAGGCCCTTCCAATACAGAGTGCTAGAAGGAAACTATGAAATAGGTGGAGGATGAAGGGACTTTCTACTTCCTGTTTGCTTCCTGTATGTTTCCTGCATCTGCCAGTGTCTCCCTAGCCTCACTTTACCCCAGCAGAAGTGGGGCATTGCAGTTGAAGCAGTTGTACCCAGATGTTTTGTTTTGTTTTGTTTCTCAACACTTGCAGAAACATCCTTATCAGATCCTCGTATCCCCAGTAAAATGCTTTTACCAGTTGCTAGTGGCTCTTCCTCATAAGAGGTTCCCTAGCCATGGGCAAATGGGTTCCTTTCTCTAAGCTCAGAGACACCAACACCAGATGAGTAGCACCCTCTCCTCAGCATCTGGGACCAAGCTTTGTGAGGCTCAGCCTCCAAGCTCATAAATTTTAATCCCAGCCTTTTCCCTTTCATTCCCCAGCACTAGGGATGGCAGCTGTTACCTCCGTGATACTTTCGTGTTTTCATGGAGCCTTTTGCAGTCACTTAGTTAACAAGTCTTTATACCCATATAACACTTTTTCTATTAAATTATCTCTTTAAAAACCTGGCATGAGCTTTCTGTTTTGAGTAGACTGTGACTGATATGATGGACAAGGAGATCCCACTGAGTAAACCTGAAAGAAGTAGGGAAGTAAGCTGTGGCGGATATAGAGGAGAGGCATTCTGGACAGGGGAACTGCAAGGGCAGAGGCCTGGAGGTGGGCCTGGGCCTCATCTGTGTGAGGAACAGAGCTTGTGTTTCTGGAGAAGAAGAAGCAGGCATGGTGTAGTGGGAGCTGAGATCTGAGAGGTTATAGGGGTCAGATTATGGAGTGCCTCATAAATAAGGTGGCCATTATTTATCGTTTGAACAGGACTCTTGAAAGGATGTAAGGGGGTGCTATTAATAGTTACACAGAAGTAGCAGGCACTAACTTGGACAGTCCTAGGAAAATAGATCTAAATGGCTTTCCTATGTATAAGTTATTGTCAGGACTTTGGTTTTTACTTAAAGTGAGGTATGAAGCTTTAAGAGGGTATTGCATGAAGAGATAACTTACTCTAACTTACATTTTAACTGCTCCCATGAGGAGAATAGATTATGCATTTTCTATAAAATACAATGTTTCTCAACTCAGTATGAATTATTTAACTACAATCTATAATAAATGTGGTAATGCATACATGGGTTTTAGAGTAGATTTAATAGAGATGTAGACATGCAGGTATGCCAGTATATTTACCACTAAATCTAATAATTATTTAACTAAATCAATCATTACTTAGCTAAACTTTGGCTTTCTTTTCTACTTTAAGGAAAATAATTAGGATTTTTGAAACTTTAATATATCAAAGATCCTTAGGCTTTTGACTGTCCAACTAGTTTGTTCCAAATTTCTCCTACTGTTCTTAAGATAGTGTAAAGAATGAATTAGTCTACCTTTACTTCTTGCTAATATTCATCACAGGAGAAAGTAAATGATAGGGGAAAAATCACAGCTAAGAATTACCAGGGCTAGTATTAGAAATGTTGCCTGTCTTCAAAGCCAGCACTTTGCACGCCGCACCGTGCTACGTGCATTGAACATCTTTTCTAACTAATGACATGACCTTTTAATTTCATTTTAACCATTAAATGTAAAACACACAGAATAGTATGTCCTATGTTAATTTGTTGCTTTGTGGAAAATCTGGATTTTTAAAATGAAAAAAATAAATTTTTGATAGTCAAATTTTAATTATCTTAATTCTTTCTTTATTTATTTTTTATTATTTTGAGACAGAGTCTCACTCTGTCGCCCAGGCTGGAGTGCAGTGGTGTGATCTCGGCTCACTGCAAGCTCCGCCTGCCAGGTTCTTGCCATTCTCCTGCCTCAGCCTCATGAGTAGCTGGGATTACAGGCACCTATCACCACGCCCGGCTAATTTTTGTATTTTTAGTAGAGACGGGTTTTCACCATGTTGGCCAGGCTAGTCTAGAACTCCTGACCTCAGGTGATCCACCCGCCTTGGCCTCCCAAAGTACTGGGATTACAGGCATGAGCCACTGCGCCCGGCCAATTATCTTAATTCTTTTCCTCTACAAGAGATTGTCCATTTGTACTCAATAGCATCTCTGTTCTCTACTGTGCCCATAAATGGCAAGAACAGGAAGACTGCAAATTGCATTTTACAGACTCCATTGTTATCAAGTTTAGATCCTACCAATGAGAGGACTTACACAAATGGTTCACTATGCATGTGCTCAGTTATGCACATATAGAAAGGAAATATTCATCCATTATCTAGGTAATTCTGTGTCCTATTCAGGTTACCAAAAAAAAAACAAAAAAACAAACAAACAAAAAAAAAAACTCCATTCCTTTTATATTCCCTATATCATGTGTATTGGGTGAAAGAGAGTTTTTAACTATTCAGAGTAATAAAACAGAGATATTTCAACACAATTTGGTCTTTTCTTGGTGACAGTAAGAAATCTTCTTCAACGGAAAGGAAAATTTGCATCGTTTTAGTCCACTGTGCAATGGTTTTGAGTATCTCCCCAGAAACGGGGTAGGTGGCAACTCTAAGGAATACTGAACTAAGCAAGATAATGAAGACTGAAAACAAAAATCATTAGCTAGAATTTTACTTCTCTGATAATCATGTTTTACTGAGAGATATTCTGTAAGTTAAATGTCATTTCTGTTCCCTAAGTTATATAGTACTTATTAAAAAAAAAAACACATATTCCAGTATATGAAAAAAATGTGTGCTAACTGCTAGAGTACAACAATTAAAGAGTTGAATTTGAGGAGGAAGGTTACATTCTTATCTTAAAGCAAGTTTTTAATAGTAAAATCATCTTTATCCTCAAATCTATATGGAATTTAATGAAAGCAATCTCTATGAAAGACCTGAGGGATTATTATTTATATAGACAGTAGATTGCATTAGCACACCAGTGTCAGATTCTAATCACCTTCCCCAATGATGAAAATGTTTGATGACTCCCCACTGCCTACTGAATTAAGTCTAACGTCTTCTGCAAACATTAAAGATCGTCTACCATATAATCAAACTTTTAATCATCTCTTGTTCAGCTACATGAATATTTCTTCTCAGCCAGAGTGGAATTCTTGCTATTGTCTGAAGAGGTATTCACATCCTCTACACACTTTTTATCATACTGAAATCACCACATAGAACATGCTTCCCTTAAAACCCAGACCATCCTTCATTGACTATCTTTCATACCATCTCTTACCTGTAGCCATTTCAATTATTTTAGTCAATTCCCTACCCCCCACCCAGAGATTATAACTTATTTTTCCACATGACCTTCAAATTTGAGTTTCTCTGCATCTAAATAAGACTGATTGTCTTAATATAAAATTATCTTAGTACTTTATAACAATTATGGTATAATTAGCAAATAACTGAATTAATGTAACTATGGAAAACATTAGGGAGGAAATTGAAAAATAATAGTGAGATAATGACAGGTAGGATAAGGAGAGACAGGTAGAATAAGGAGGTTGTAAGAAACTGACAAAAACCTTTGGGTTGGGAGGTGGGGAGGCAATCTTAAATGGACTTGCAGTTCTAGCCAAGATAGAATAGCCCTATTCCTCCCAGGTCCTCCTTCCTATAACTTAAAAAAAAAAATCCCTGAATATGACACAACACACAACCATAGAAAAATTCTAACAGGTGTACTAAGAAAGTGGACAGCCGAAGGACATTGGGACTTGAAGAATGACACAGTGATGGGTTCTCAGGATTTTCCATTTTTTTTTCCTACATATCTCAGATGAGAAGTGGGGCAAGGCAATGGGAGTTGGCCTCTGCTTCTCCTATTTTCCTGTCTGTGGACCCCAGAAGGGAGCTGAGCTTATACTCCACCGAACTGCTGCGAGGTGGTGAGAGACAGCAGTCCGCTTTTCCCAGGGTGGTGTCAATAAGGCCTAGAAGGAAGCTGAACATTCACCCCCTTCTCATACTGGTATATTACAGCTAAACACAGAGACTGCTTGCTAAAAATGGAGATCACATTCACATACATAATACCCAAAATATCCACAGTACAATAAAATGTCACTGCTTTCACTAGGAACCAGGACAACCACAAATTAAATGAGAAAATACAATCAACAGGCACCAACACTAATATAACTAATATAGTGAAATCACTGGACATCTTTAAGCAGTAGTCTTAACAATACTGTATAATTATAAACAATCTAGAAACACATTTTAAAAATAGACAATCTCAGCAAATAAATCAAATATATTTAAAAAGCAAAAGGAAATTAAATAATTTAAAAAACAAAATAACCAAAATTGAAATCTCACTGGTTGTGTTCAGTAGTAAATTGAAGTTGATGGAGGAAAGAATGAACTCGAAGACAGATCAATAGATATTATTCAATCTGAACAAGAGTGAGAAAATAAAAATAAATGAACAGAGCCTCAAGGACAGACATGTGGGACAACAAACAAATCTAATATTTGTTTCACTGAAGTCCCAAAAGAAGATAAACAAAGTTGTGCTGAAAATAGTATTCAAGGGCATAATAGCTAATTTGGCAAATTTAGCAGTGGAATTAGGAATTACAATTTCAATGGAATTACAATTTCAAGAAGCTGAATGAACTCCAAACAGAATAAATCCAAAGAAATCTACTTCAAGATGCATCACAACCAATCTTCTGAAAACTAAAGAAAAAATCTTGGAAGAGGCCAGAGAGAAATAACAAATTATCTATATGAAAACAATATTTGATAGCAATCCATCTGAAACCATGAACGCCATTCTCAAATGCTGAAAAAAAAAAGAACTGTCAATTCTGAGTTCTGTATCCAAATATTCCTGGAAAAACAACCTTCAGAAATGGGGAAAAGAAAGACATTCTCCCATGAAATGAAACTAAGAAAATGTGTTGCTAGCAAACATACCCTTAAGAACGTCTAACAAGTTATCTGAACTAAAAGGAAATGCCAATGGAAAGAGGCTGAGATTGAGGAAGGAAGAAGGAACAATGGAATGGGTAAAGTTGGATCCAAAAAAAATGAACTGTCCTTCCCCTCATGAGTTTTTAATATCAACCAGCAAAAATGGTGATATTAGCTGATGTGGTGTTCAGTGTATATAGAAAAAAGTATTTAAAAACATTTATATTTTCAAAATGGAGAGTGCAGCGGGGCCTAAATGGAAGAGAGATTTCTATCCTTCACTCTAAGTGTCAGTTCCAGTAGACTGTGATATAGGTTGTGTATGTATATTATATTATAATACCTAGAGTAACCAGAATTAGAAAATATACAAAGTTACTAAAGAACATAGATAATAAAATGGAGTTGTAAGAAATGTTTGAGTAACCCCAAGGGAAAAAAAAGAGAGAAAGGGAGGAATTGAACACAAAACAAACAGAAAACAAACAAACAAAATGAAAGGATTTAGCCCCAACACAGCAATAATGACTTTAAGTTTAACTGGTCTAAATATACCAATTTAAAAGCAGAGATTGACAGGATTGATAATAAAACTATGACCTAACTACAAGAAACTGACTTATAGAACAATATCGTAGATTGACAATATAAGTATGGGGGTGTGATGGTGGGGGAGAAAGCTTAGCCTCCAACTGAAAAAAAATGCAAACTTATCTATGATCTTCAAAATTTGATGTAGCTTAGACCAGTGGGAGTGAAGGTGGCAACAAAAATGACATGACTAAATGTATTTAGATGTGTATTAAAAGTGGTGACTCCATTTCTTTAGAAAAAGTGTCACAAATAATGTGACACTAATGACAATAATTAAATAAACAGAAATTTATGCAGTGTTCTTGGATTTTATATTTTATGGTATGTGGAAAAGGAAACCCGATGAAGATTATAACTGAAGCTACTTCTACTTTATCTGAATGTTAAGAACTGATCAATTCTGAATTTGCTTAGTAGTTTTATACAGACCGAATAGATTAATAAACTAAAAAGTTCATAGTATATTGATGGAGTTATTAACACTACCAGGAACTGGAGAGATAATGGTGTGTCAAACTGAATCACTACAGATAGAGTGTATCAAAAAGTTTCACAAAGGCATCATGCAAGCTAAAACTTGAAGGGCAATAATAATAATAGCCACAATACTGAGCATCCACAATGGGTCAGAAAATGTATAAACAGGTAAAACAGTCTATGCACTGAAATTACATATTGGGATTTTCTTTAGAATATTTTAGGAACAGAAAAGCGTTCTAGAGAAACATGATTGGCAAAATATTCATATGTGTTGAAGCTGGTGAGGTGTCAGGTGAGGATATTGTGCTATTTTCTTTACTCTTTTAAGAGTTTCTAGAGTAAATTTCAAAAAAAAATTAGGGCATCTCAAATTGCAGTGAAACAGGCTTAGTGATAGTAATAGCGTTTCTTCAGATTCAAATGGTTGATAGCACATTGTACTCACTGGCACATGCAAACCCTCTCTTGTGGTGGTGGTGGTGTTAGATTGGTTCGATTACTTGTTTTTTTCCTTTCAAATATATTCAATGTATATATTTTCATTTGAATTAGTCTATCAAAATGTGTATTGTTATTTTAGTATACATATTTTCTAATTTACAGTAGTTGTATGTCCCTTTTTTCAGTAAGCAGTAAGTTTCTAAAATCATCACATAATCTCTGATTCTAACTGTTGTGTCATATTCAATAACATAATTCATGCATTTTACTCATCCTTCCACTTGCCGAGTAATAGGCACCATTTGCCTGAAAGTTTCACCATCACGAATAATATCAGACTGAGTGTTCTCAAAGCATAACCGTGCATCTGTGAGAACATTTTCCAGGAACGGGACTGGTGGAGCCTGTGAGGTTCAGGTATACAAATTATACCAAGTATTGCCATAGCGTTTCCCAGAATGGGATGGTTACATCAGTGAATACAGCCATCGCTAGTACATGAAAATGTTTATATTTTCACATGATTGTGAGTACTTGGCATTGTCTAATTTTCGAATACTTTCTAATCAATAGGTGTATAGCGATATCTTATTGTTTGTTTTCATTTGTATTTCTTTACTCACTAATTAGTATATTTTTCTATGTTTCATAATTTTTAGTTTGTTATGTAGGTATAGTCATTAGGGTTGTTCATAAATATTTACTTTAACATCAAAGCATAGAGTAAGATTTCACTTCTGCTCTCTACTACATTTATTTGTAACTGTGTTGTTTACTCTGACTAATGAAATATGAGCAGAAATAATATGTCTCCCTTGCAGGTAGGATATTTAAGTGACAGTGCACATTTGGACCCAGGCTTTTTTCCCTCTGTCATAGTGACAGCCTTCCAGATCATGGCTCCTATACCACCCTGTTGCCTGGACAGCAGAAACACCGGGTCGTCTATGATGTACAGTGTGAGCCAGAAACAAACCTTTGTTATTCTAAGCCATCAGATTTTAAGACTTATTACTGTTCCATAACCTAATTTGTTCCTTTTCCTATAAAGTGTCTTTTTCTGTTTTATTTGTAATAATTTCTTGTTCATTCCTCATACAATTTTTTTGTCAGTTTAGACAATACAAATACAATTGTCCCTCTGTATCCATGGAAAATTGGTTCCAGGACCTCTTGTGGATACCAAAATCCACAAAGGCTCAAGTCCCTGATATGAAATGGGGCAGTATTTGCATATTACCTGTACACATCCTCCTATATACTTTAAATCATCTCTAGATTACATATAATACCTAACACAATGTAAATGTTATCTAAATAATTGTTTTACTGTACTGTTTAGGGAATAATGACAAGAAAAATATCTGTACATGTTCAGTTTAGATATAATTTTAAAAAATATATTTTCGATCCCCATTCAGTTGAATACACTGATGTGGAACCTATGGATACATGAGCCAACTCTATTCTCTTTCTTACCATATTTCTGCTAGCTTAGTCCATGTGTTCTTTGTTGGAGAAAATCATTACTGTTAGGTAATCTATTTTTGTTCCTTTTTTTAACTGTATGGCTTGTAGTTTTGAAGTTTTATGTAGTGTCTTTCTCTATCCCTAGGTTGGAAAACAGAAAATAGTTGTCCTGTGATTCATTCACTTCCATTGCAGGAGGAAAGCTCCCTAGGAGAAAGAAAAGAAAGCAGGTGGCTATGTCCAATCTACTTGTAAGGGAGGCAGCTGTGTAAATTGATTAACAATATTTGCTCAAAAAATATACTTTATAATTTTTAATGTTCTTAGTAGGATATCCCTAACTACAGATTGCTTATCACAAACCCAGAATGCACGGAGTTTTGAAAAATAGCTACAAGGAAAATGTCATTATTAGCTCTGTAAGTTTCTGGGTTATAAAATGGAAATAACTTCAGTATTACTCTCTTTGTGAGGTAATAACCCACGATACCCCACTTGGAGAACTCTCCTATTATTCTGGGCCACTGCTTGTCTGATATGAAAAGAAGAACCTGGCAGGCCACATGGGAAGTCCCAGAGCTCTTTCCATCTCAACTGTGCCTCTTTATTGCCTACATCCTTGGGATTATTAAAGTTTGAACTAATTTGTGTGAACCTGGTTTGACAATCTGACACCCTATGTTAGCTCATAGTTATGTCTCCACATTTTCTTCTATTAATTTTATATCATGATATATCTTAATTATGTCTTTATTTAGAGTCTAACTTTGTTAGAGGTGTTGCTAGTTTTATTTTTTTCTCTATATCATGAGCTATTTTTTACACCACCACATACTTACCAATCTGCTTGATCCATTAATTTGTGATGCTGTTTTCTTTAATCAAATATCTTTGTTTCTATTTTATCTGTTGGACTATTTATCTATTCTTCAGACAGCGTCCACTAGTTTATCGAATGCTTGGTGGAGCAGTTTATTAACCACAGAGCAACTACCTTGTCTTTCTTATTCTTCATTATGATTATTATTATTATTTGACATTTTATCATTTTACTTCAATATTTGTTACTCAACATAAAATTTTAATGTATCAAGCTATTTAACAATCAATTTGGAATTGCTATTTGGATTTTGCTATGTAGATTAATTCAAAGAGAATTTTAATTTAAAAATATCAATTTTACTGATATTTGTATATATTTATATATTTTTATATATTTATTATGTGTCTATAAATATCTATAAATATTATAGATATAATTCCTACTTATAGATATATTCCTACTTATATCTATATATGTTATAGATATATAAATACTTGTAAATATATAATGTAGAGAAAGAGATTGAATTTCAGGAACTGGCTCACTGTTGTGGAGGCAAATCTGAAATCTAGAGTAGGCCTACAGGTTGGAGACCAAGGGAAGAGTTGTTACCATTCAAGCCCAAAGGCCATCTATCTGCTGGCAGAATCTCAACTTCTTTGAGAGAGATCAGTCTTTTTTCTATTAATGCTTCCAAGTGATTGAATGAAGCCCCCACACAATATAGAGGTAATCTGCTTTACTCAAAGTCTGCAGATTCAAATGTTAATCTCATCTAAAAAATAGCTTCATAGCAACATTTAGAATAATGTTTGACCAAATGTCTCAGAACCATGGCCTAGCCAAGTTGACACATAAAATTAACCATCACGTCGTAAATTAGAGTTTTAAGATTTTCTCCAAAGAATTATTCTTCAAATAACTATGATTAATTTCAGATACTTTATGGGTATTAGCAATGGATATATTTTTATTATAACTTAATAGCTGTTTTTTGTTATTGTAGAGAACTAAAATTAAGTTGATTTTGTAACTGGCAATCTTGTAAATTATCTTATTGCTTCCTAGCTGGTCTTTTTATTCTCTCACTTTTTCTAGATAGATGATAATGTCATCTAAAAATAAGGAGATGACTGTCTTTTCTCTCCACATTTTCCCCCTCCTATTTCACTTTATGTCCTCATAGTATTGGCAAGAACTTCAGCACAATGTGAACCTGTAGCAGAGATAAAATGCATCCTCACCTCGTCCTTGATCTAATTAGGTTTTCTTTTGCATCATTTAAGATAATCATGTGGTATTTCTCCTTTAGTCTGTCCCAGTGATAAGCTGCACTGATACTTTTTCTAATGTGGAACTACGTTTTCATTCCTCAGGCAGTTTTTCTAGATCCTGACATAATTTTTTTAACTGTTGAATACATTTAGATAAAAATGTATTTAATATGTCTTTTATCTAAATATGTGTAGTAGTCAGTTTATGCATGATTGTAATCTAGTAATAAACAAAACCAGAATACAAATGGTAAGATTCACTTTTCACTTACGCACATTCTGCTACAGGTCTAGTGGTTCTTCAAAGCAACCATCCTCCAGTTGATAATAGCCTGCAGTAGTCATTTCTAATGTAGTTTGTTAAGGGAATGAACTTAAATTTTTTCTTACATTTAAATGTCTTTAATAAACTTTGGCATTAAGATTGCACTAGCTTCAAAAAATGAGGTGAAATTAACTTTTTCTGTTTTCTAGAAAAACTGATAAAATACCAGAATTAACTTTTTTTTTAGAGTCTTTGAGGGACATTCTTACACTAAAATCTTTTTCTCTGCAGTACTTATTGGTATATCTAAACTCTCTATATTTTCTTGCACTCTTTTATGTTTCTGAAACCTATTTCAATTAGGTGTTCAAATGTATTAGCACACTGCTATTTTTTACAATTTCTATAGCTATTTACCTATTTTCAGTTCTGTATTTGGCTCACTTTAGCTTATTTTTTGTAATCTTGGGTTTTGTTAAAATATTCTAAATTCTATTCGGTATTTCACTAATTTTCCCTTCATAATTATATTTCATTGAATCAAAAATATTTATTATAAATATCACCACTATCTATGAAAACTTGGAACAATTCATGCTTATGTATAGCAAGATGCATCCTGATCTCAGAAATGTTAAGATGTGAGTAAATGTGCATTTTGAAATTTGGAATTGCTCCCTTTTGGTTTATCTTACTTATTAAGTTTAACACTTAGATTACTTATTTTTTAAATTGTAATTTCACCATTTATGTATTCAAAACTATAAAGTTTCTTCTAAAGATAGCGTTACCTTGATTATATTCTACTTTTAACATGCAATACTTTTATTATCACTGACTTCTGCTTCTTAATTAATCTATCATTTTCTTCATTATCAAAATTTAGCTAGTGCCATTTAGTTACCATTATATGGAACTAGTAGCTATTTTTGATAAAGGCATACCCTGGCAATATTGCAAGCTCAATTCCAGACCACTGCAATAAAGCAAGTATCACAAAAAAGGGACCTACACAAATTTTTAAGATTCTCCATGCATATAAAAGTTATGTTACCCTATACTTCAGTCTGTTAAGTAAGCAAAAGCATTATGTCTAGGAAAAGTACATAATTTTTAAAATACTCTATTGCTATAAAATGCTAACAATCATTTAAGCCTTCAGTGAATTGTAATCTTTTTGCTGGTTGAAGGACTTCCCTTAAAGTTGATGACTGCTGACTGATTAGGGTAGTGGTTGCTGAAGGTGAGGTGGCTGTGGCAATTTCTTAAATCAAGACACCAATGAAGTTTGCTGCATTGATTGACTCCTCCTTTCATGAAAGATTTCTCTGTAACATGTGATGCTGTTTGATAATATTTTACCTGTAGTAGAAGTTCTTTCAAAATTGGAGTCAATCTTCTCAAACCCTGTGGCTGTTTTATCAACTAAATTTAGGTAACATTCTAAATCCTTTGTTGTCATTTCAACAATGTTCACAGCATCTTCACTAGGAGTAGAATCCACCTCAAGAACCACTTTCTTGCCCATCCATAGGAAGCAACTCCTCATCCATTAAATTAAATAATGAGGTTGAAGCAATTCAGTAACATCACAGGCTCTACTTCTAATTCTGGTTCTCTTGCTATTTTTACCACATCTGCAGTTAACTACCTCCACTGAAGTCTTGAACCCCTTAAAGTCATCCATGAGTGCTGGACTCAACTTCTTCCAATTTCTGTTAATGTTGGTATTTTGACCTCCTTTCATGAGTCAAAAATGTTCTTAATGGCATCTATAATGTTGAATATTTTCTAAAAGGTTTTCAATTTATTTCACCAAGATCCATCAGAGTAATCACTATCTTTGGCAGCAATACCCTTATGAAATGTATTTCTTAAATAATAAGATTAGAATGTCAAAATTTCTCCCTGATCCACAGGCTGCAGAATGGATGTTCTGTTAACAGGTATAAAAATAACATTAATCTCCTTGTACATCTCCATCATATATCTTGGGTGATCAGGTGTATTGTCAATGAGTAGTAATATTTTGAAAGGCATTTTTTTTTGAGTAATAGTTCTCAATGGTGGGCTTAAAATATTTAGTAAACTGCTATAAACAAATATGCTGACATTCAGGCTTTGTTTTTTTCAATTACAAAGCACAAGCAAAATAGATTTAGTGTAATTCTTAAGGGCCCTAGGATTTTCAGAATAGTAACTAAGCATTAGCTTCAACTTAAAGTCACCAGCTACATTAGCCTCTAGCAAGAGTGTTAGCCTGCCCTTTGAAGCTTTCAAGCTAGGCACTGTCCCCTTCTCTCCAGCTATGAAAGTCCTAGATGGCATCTTCTTCCAACAGAAGGATGGATTGTATACAATGAAAATCTGTTGTTTAATGTAGCCACCTTCATTAATTATCTTAGCTAGATGTTTGGGATAACTTGCTACAGAAGTTCAATCAGCATTTGCTGCTTCACGCTGTACTTTTGTGTTATGAAGATGGCTTCTTTCTTTAAATGTCATGAACCAACCTCTGTTAGCTTCAAACTTTTCTTCTGCAGCTTCCTCTCCTTTCTCAGCCTTCACAGAATTGAAGAGAGACCGAGTCTTGTTCTGGATTTGTCTTTAGCTTAAGGGAATGTTGTGGCTGGTTGATCTTCTTTCCAGACCACTAAAACTTTCTCTGCATCAGAAACAAAGCTGTTTTGCTTTCTTAAAATTCATGTGTTCACTGGAGTAGCTCTTATAATTTTCCTCAAGAACTTCTCCTTTGCATTCACGACTTGGCTATTCAGTGTAAAAGGTCTAGCTTTTCAGTCTATTTTGGCTTTTGATATGCCTTCCCACTAAGCTTAATCACTACTAGCTTTTGATTTAAAGTATCAGACACATGACCCTTCCTTTCATGTAAACACGTGGAGGCCATTGCAGAGTTATTCATTGGTCTAATTTCAATATTGCTGTGTCTCAAGGAATAGGAATGTCCAAGGAGTGGGAGACAGTGAACAGTCAGACAGTGTAACAGTCAGAACACATAAAACATTTATGTATTATTCCACATCTTATATGTGGGTAGTTCATGGTGCCCCATAACAATTCCAATAGTAACATCAAAGATCACAGATGACCATAACATATATATATATATATATATATGGTTTGAAATAATGTGGAAATTACCAAACTGTGACACGGAGACGCTAAGTGAACACATGCCATTGGAAAAATGGTGTCAATAAACTTTCTCGATGCAGGGTTGCTACAAATTTCAATTTATAAAAGACACAATAAAGTGAAGCACAATAAAACATGTATGCCTGTATTAATTTTTAAATATATTTGATTATAGTCATACATCAGTCTTATAATATTAATCACTTGGAAGACAAAGGGATCCATCTTACCACTCATGTTAAACACTGTACTCAGAACCTATCCATAGAGAAAACCAAAAAGAAAATAAAAGCATCAAGATGGGAAATAAGGAAATACAACTCTAATTAATCTTATAGGATAATATGGTATGTATTCCAAAGAAAATTACAAAATTATTTTACTAGAACTTATAGAGAAATTTAGCAAAGTCTCAAGATACAAAGTAAATATAAAAAAATAAGTTTTATATCTATGTGGAAGCAATAAAAATTAGATGATAAAATATAAATAATGTCCTTTAGAAGAGCACCAAAATATATCATATACTTTTAGTAATAATTTTAATAAAAGATGTAAAAGCCTCCCTCAGTGGAGACTAGGGAACATTGTTGTAAGAAATGAAATACACTAAAGCAATAAATAAAAATATACCATGAAATTGAATACTAAGTACTGAAATGTCAACTCTTCTTAAAAATGTTTTATAGGTTATATGCCACCCCAGTTAAATTCCCAGTATTTTCTTCTTTGTAGAAATTGAAAAGCTTTTTCTAAAATTTATTTGAAAATGCAACAAAATGATAATGACAAAGATAGCCTTGAAAAAGAAGTTGGAGAATTTGCAGATCCAATTTTATGACTCACTCTAAAGTGCTGCACTAAAATTGTGTGGTACTAAAATGTGGACTGTTGAATCAGTCAACAGAAGAGAAGAGATTGCAAAGGTACATCAACGCATTAGGATTCACTGACTTTTAAAATAATTAGCCATGTAGCATAATAGAGAAAAGAAGTTTTTGAACAAATTGTGCTGGGAAAACTAGATATCTATATTTAAAAAAAGTGTCAAAAATGTGCTATATATCACACCAGTAAAGAATTAATTTGAGTTGCATTGTATACCTAAGCATCAAAAAGAAAACTCCAAATCATCTAGAAGAAAATGTAGAAGAAAATATTTTAAGTTTAAGAAAATATTTTAGATAGGACACAAAAAGCACTGACCATTAAAGAAAACATGGATAAACTGAACTTCAACAAAATTAAAAACTTTTGTTTGCCCAAACTCTGTTGAGAAAATGAAAAGGCAAACCAGCAGATGGGCAGAAAATATTTGCAATAAATATATTTGAAAAAGGATTTGCATATAGTAACAAATATTAAAAACTTGGCTTAAATCGAAAATAAAAAGACAGACAACTCAATTTTTTTAAGTGGGCAAAAGATGTTAGCAATTCCAAAAAAAAAAAACAAGAATTTCTATAAATGACCAATAAGCACATGTGATACTACTCAAAATCCAGTTATCAGAGAATCGAAAATGAAAAACCAGAAGATATTGCCTCACCCTCAGTATACTGTTTCAGTTTAAAAAGACTATCAATAACAAATCTTGAAAAGAACGTAGAGCAATTGGAACTCTCATACATTGCTGATAAATGTTAACAATGGTACAACTGTGTTGGGAAACTCTTTGAAAGTTTCTTATAAAATTTAATACATTGTGCCCCATACTATGACCCAGAATTTCCACTCCAAACAGTTTCCTTTGTAAGTAAAAGCTTATATCCACAAAAAGCATCACAAAAGAATATCCATGCATGGTTTATCCATAATAGCCTAAAACAAGACATAACTCAAATGTCCATCCAGAGAAAGGGAAAAAAAATGTTGTGCTCTATTCATATAATGGAACATGATCTAGCAATAAAATGGAATAAACTCAGGTACATTTGACAACATGGATGAATCTCACAGACATGCTGTGTAAAAGAAACTGGGCAGAGAAAGATATATACTTTATAATTCTGTGTATATTAAATTTAAGAATAGGTCAAACTCATCTATGGTGATAAAAATCAGGACACCGGTTATCGTGTGAGGCACAACTGATGAGAAAAGGCAATGGGGGTAATTTATACCTTAAGTTTACAAAAAAAAAAAGTTATCCATTCAAAGCCCTTACTGTCATCTTAACCTGTCCTCTTCCCTGGCTGCAGTCACCCACAGACTACCCTACCCTTCATATGCCAGCTTAAGATAGTCTTTAATCTCCCCAGGGATTTCTCACACTATTATGGCTGCTTCCTAAAATCAGAATTTCTCTCTGGCTTTTTGCATTTCTCCAGTATTACTTCTGGGAGATCATGCTGCCATTAGAAAAACCACATTTACTAGATATTCTTTTTCCCAATGAACATAGAAAATAACTGCCTTTCTAAGTCTCTTCAATTACTTATACCAGCTCATAGCAACCGAAGCAAAACTGTCACCACACAATGAGGGCATTTCCAATTTCATCTTATTAAAGATGAAGTTACTGGTGGATAAATTAAAACCACTGGTTTTATGGTAAATATTCACCATCAGTCATATGCCCCAAGGCAGAGATAGGCATTTTTCATAATCATTTTCAGAGTCCTAACTTTGTAAAATTACTACAAGAGTATAAAGAAAAAATACTAAGAAGACTATTTTGTTTTTCTAGAGAGAATGACAAAATAGTTACAAGTGTGAAAAGTTATAGAAGGAGAGATTTTTCCACTGGTTTTACTACTTGAAATAAGGGAATGTTTTATTCTTCAGAAAGAAAACATGTATGAAGATGTAATTTAGAGAGAAAAATTAAGAGGGATCAAGAAATGGATGAAAAGACAATTCAAGCAAATCTTTCGAGATAGAATTAGATGTATGTCGTAAAGACAGAAGCAGATTCACATCAGCAGGGTGGCTGCTTGTTCCTCATAGCCTTGGGAGTATAGTTATGGTTCAGCAATTTTCTCCAGCAATTCTTGACAGAAAATATTTAATCACAATCTTATCAGCAGTTGGAGGATGTGAGAATCCATGAGGGAGCACAAGATCATATCTGTTTCAAAATAGCCCATTGTTTCCTATTCTGTCTGAAATTCCCTTCAGTCACTGTTTTAAGCCAAAGCCTCCAGAAAGTCCCTTTTAGTACTTACATATTCACTGAGTGAGGCTACTTGTGAGCACATTTTCACTCATCATATATTGTGTTATTTAGAGTTTACTTAGAGCTCTGGCACGTGAAATACGTACTGGGCTCACATAGGTGGACATAGCTCCAGAATGACCTAAAGCCTGGGGAAAGTAAATTACTGTTTAAAGATTGTCATCACTGGAAAATTAATAGCCACCTAACAACAATGGGAGTGATGATTAGAAAATGACTCTCAAAGAGAAAGTGAGGGACAAGGAAACGGAAAATAGAAGTTATCAGTAGGGCTGACTTGTATGCAACAGACTTAAAGGGTTAAAAGAGAAGTTTCCCAACTGTCATTCATTACGTCCTGTAAATAACAAATACAGCTTTTCAATTCTTAAGCAAAGAAGCACTATAGACATATCATTTACCACCCTTCTTGGGGCAGGGCAGAATTCGTGTTTTTGCTCTGATGTTCAGAGTTGCTTGTATCTACAAGAGTTCATACGCTGAAACTCTAAGATTTCTGTATCTACCAGTTAAGCAGGATCACGTCTGTCCCATACTCATGATTTTAACACACACATCCTACTTCAGGTGTGTAACAGACTCAACTCTACATCTGATTCCAAGGACAGTTTTCAGGTGGCAGCTTGAAGAGTTCTTTAAACATCATGGTGCAACTGAAGCATGCACTTCTAAATACCATCTAGTCAGCAAGATGCTGTGAAAAGAGTATTAGATTTGAAAACTGTTGCCTGACCCCATGGAATGCATCTTCTCTCTCTGCAATAAACAATAAACCCAACTTCTTCAGGTACAGGTATGTTCTTGGTGGTCTTTGTATAGACGGAATTGACAGACCCTAAGTAATAGTGGATTTGGTTACAATGGATTTCCAAAAACATTAAATTATATTTCTAGGGCACTCTCTTAGATGTTAGGCACCGTTACAAATAATTTATGCATTAACTTTTAGTCCTGGTCATAAAGCTTATGAGATAGGTACTATATTATGAAGACACCCATATTAAACAAGGTTTTGTGATTTATTCAAAACACAGAATCCAAGTTTCCCAGCTCTAGAATTTTTTCCCTCACCCACACAATATAATCAGAATTTACTCAGGTTTAGTCAGTTCTTCTTTGCTGCATTTGACTGTCAGAAAGAAAGCTGTAGAGGAGGACTGTGTGCCAAAAATAATGAGTGTATTATTTTGTTTTGTTTTTGTTTCATTTCATTGACAGCATAAAAATATACATTTATTTCTTTTCATTGACAGCATAAAAATATACATTTATTTCATCTCATTGACAGCATAAAAATATACATTTGAGGATAATATGCTCAATATTGCATAGTGAAATCAATGCTATATTGAGCTTATTTCTACTCTTCTCTCAGAAATATTCAGATCTATTTAACTAGGTTGTTTTGATGCACATTTTGATGAAAATATTATTTTTTAGAATAGAACCTAATATCAAGAAAAAATGTTTGGATATCTAAATGTATGGACTGATATATTTAAATCATGACAATTCTTAGTTAAACAGTGCTTGGCTAACCAAAGAGAAATTTTTAAAAGATGAAAAAGTAGAAGGAAGATTCCCAATGGGCCTTCTCGGTACTTGAATCATACTTATCTTAAAAAGAACAGATATTTTCACTAAATGAGGTTTATTCTCATTTTACTCATGCCATTGACTCTTTTGTAATAAACTATTTATTTTGGAATATTAGATTTACAGACAAGTTACAACGATAGTACAGAGAGTTCCTATATGACCTTCACCCAATTTTAGTTACTAGTATCTATCACATTGCATTTGTGAAAACTAAGAAACCAACCTTAGCCAAGTAACTAAACTCTAGACTGAGCAACAGTGATATATGGGGGGCTCAGCATCAATCTCTGCTACTGACAGATTTTTCAGGTTTGTTTCTTTAGGCTTCAAAACAACTCACCAAGCCATTTCGCATTTGAAGTGTATTTACCTAAGGCTGCCTTTCTTCCATATAACCTGGAAGACCAACCTTCACCCACAGAGAGGATTTCCGTTCACCACTGACCTTTCAGCCTTACTTTGGGAGTGTGATATGCTGGCAGTTTATTTCTGGCTAGCTAGCTCTAATATCCCATACAGATTCATTTGTAAATAAGAACCAAGTCTCCTCCTCAATCATTTGGTCATGAGGAATCTCAGCAAGCCCCAGGTATGAACTGAACCACAAGGTGGTTACATGGGAGTCTAAGTCACTTCTTCATGTAATTTACTTACTCCTCCTGAAACAATTCAAGCTAGTTCCAAATACTCACGTCCTTCACCTAATGGATTGTTCAACTATCACCTGTCCTTAAGAATTAGTGGATCTAATAATATCCAGCTCATGCCACAAAATTTTGATTGCACAGGCTCTGCCCCATGTCCCATTGTCAGTTGTCAGGTTCTATCAATGACTAGTAGCACATTAAGAGATGTTTTCCAAATGGAAAGTTACTTTGTACCATGGAGGGTATGGCTCTGCTTGAGAACTCTAGAGGTCTGTGCTGTCACTCACATTTACAGGTATGACACTTATCTTCAGCACAATCCAATCTTGTTTTTTTTGAGACTGAGTCTTGCTCTGTCGCCCAGGCTGGAGTGTAATGGCACGATCTGGGCTCATGGCAACCTCTACCTCTTGAGTTCAAGCAATTCTCCTGCCTCAGCCTCCCAATAGGTGGGATTACAGGCACGCCACCATGCCCAGCAATTGTTTTTGTATTTTTAGTAGAAACGGGTTTCACCATGTTGGTCAGGCTGGTCTCAAACTCCTGAACCTCAAGTGATCCATCTGCCTCAGCCTCCCAAAGGGCTGTGATTACAGGCTGAGCCATCAGGCCCAGCCCAATCCAATCTCTTAGATCACAATCTATTCTCTGAGCATCTTGAACCATAGCTTGAACTTGCTATAGTACTCTCTCTTGCTCTAGGCCTCATGTAAAACTTGAATGCATCTATTAATCCAACAAAAGTATCACAGAAGTAATTTTTTAGCAAAGAGACTTTGTATTAGCATTGTTACAGGCAATGTATCAGATGTGAACTGATCCTTAGAATGTACAACCCCAACCAAGCTGTAAGTAGATAGATCAATAGAGTGAAATCTATTATTGTATTATATAGAAATAGGATCACCCTAAACTTCAAACAGAACACTGAAAAATCACTTTACAAAAGAAATAAAAATACCACCCATTTTTATATTTCATAAAGTACCAGCTCTTAAATGGTAGAGCATCAAAAATATCAAAGGATATGCCCAATTAGCTTTGTAATGCTAAAATGCTTAACTGTTCCTTCCATGTGGGCCAGGCCTGACCTGGTTTTCAAAGCTTAATTTAAACATTTCATATTTTCATTTTCTTGGGTCAGACTGTTTCTCTATTATCTTAAATTTCTTAAACATGTCAACATAACATTTAACTAATCTTCATCACTTACAAGTATTAAGACCAAAGATTTCCCTTCCTAAGGTTTAAACCTGAGTAAAGAATAAAGAAACCAAACACAAAAATCTCGAAAAGTCTAATTACAGTGGAGCCAGTGCCAATTGAGAAAAGCACTCTTACTTATCCTCCCTTAGAGTTCCATGTTGGTAAATATTAATGTTTAACCAGCTAGCAAAATATTTAACCCAGTTAGCAAAAGTAACACAGGTCATTCCCATAGCTACTCTTTTGTGCACTACAAATGTTGCAAGATGAACTTCATTCATGTTAGATAAAGATTTGAAAAACAGTTTAAGAGAAAGCGTGCTTCCCTATCAACACCAATTTAACCTCAGAGAAGCGAATGTGGAACTCTTGCCACTGCTTTGGATCTGTAAGGATGGCCCACAGTGGGGGTGTTAAACCATCTGAGGGCCAGCATGACTCTTCTTCCTGACCATGAGGTAAACCATCTGGACGACAGGTCCAGTCTTGCCAGGGCCTGCAAACTGTGATGTAGACCAGCATATTATTTTCATCCAGCTGATATTCTTCCACATATCCAAAATTTTCACCTCCACACTTGAAAGCCTGGATCCACAAAATATGGTGACTGAAAATGCCTTTGTCAATTGAATATCTTCCTCACTCTATAAGAATTTCCAGTAGCGACTTAAAGTGCTCTCAGCGAGTCACAGCTTTAAATTGGGGTCTCTGGCATTGGGAAGAGTTGAATTCAGCAGAATTCCTTGTATGAAAAACGAGGTAGACCTTGCATTCATTCAAAATGGAAGACTAGAAGAGTGACACAGTTCCAGAATCACCAGCTGAGTTACAACTCTCATTGATAGTGGCTGATATTGAATCTCTTGTTACAGTCAAGTTGCCACTCATTCATAGGTAGTGCTCAGCTCTAACCCCAGGCTGGTCAGCAGACATGCCCCACTGAAGCTGCTCACATTATATTCCTATAGAAAGGCTCTCTGGCACTGGACATAGTGAAGGATTTGGGGGATTTAAACTGAGGTGCTTGTTTCACCATGCTTACTGCATGTCTCTCTCTTGCTGGAGTTATTATTTGAAAGTTATGCTTAGGCCCGCACAGTGGCTCACGCCTGTAATCCCAGCACTTCCAGAGGCTAGGAGTTCTAGCCCAGCCTGAGCAACATGATGAGACCCCCCCTTCTCTACAAAAATTTTAAAAATTAGCAGCCATAGTGAGAGGTGACAGTGCGCTGGCAGCCCTCGCAGCCCTCGCTCACTCTTGGCACCTCCTCGGCCTTGGCGCCCACTCTGGCCACGCTTGAGGAGCCCTTCAGCCCGCTGCTGCACTGTGGGAGCCCCTTCCTGGGATGGCTGAGGCTGTAGCTGGCTCCCTCAGCCTGTGGGGAGGTGTGGAGGGAGAGGCACCAGAGGGAACCTGGGCTGCGCCAGGCACTTGTAGGCCAGCTAAAGTTCCAAGTGGGTGTGGGCTTGGTGGGCCCCACACTGGGACCAGCCGGCAGGCCCGCTGGCCCCAGGCAGTGAGGGGCTTAGCACCCGGGCCGACAGCTGTGGAGGGTGCGCTGGGTCCCCCAGCAGTGCCAGCCCACCGGTGCTGCACTGGATTTCTCACCAGGCCTTAGTAGCTGCCTCCCCGCAGGGCAGGGCTTGGGACCTGCAGCCCGCCATGCCTGAGCCACTGGGTGAGGCCAGCTGGACTCCTAAGTCTACTGGGGACTTGGAGAACTTTTGTGTCTAGCTAAGGGATTGTGAATGCACCAATCAGCACTCTGTGTCTAGCTCAAGGTTTGTGAACACACCAATCAGCACCCTGTGTCTAGCTCAGGATTTGTGGATGCACTAATTGGCACTCTGTATCTAGCTAATCTGGTGGGGACTTGGAGAATCTTTATGTCTAGCTAAGGGATTGTGAATACACCAATCAGCACTCTGTATCTAGCTCAAGGTTTGTAAACACACCAATCAGAACCGTGTGTCTAGCTCTGGGTTTGTGGATGCACCAATCGGCACTCTGTATCTACCTAATCTGGTGGGGACTTGGAGAATCTTTATGTCTAGCTAAGGTATTGTGAATGCACCAATCAGCACTCTGTATCTAGCTCAAGGTTTGTAAATGCACCAATCAGCACTCTGTGTCTAGCTCAGTGTTTGTAAATACACCAATCGACACTCTGTATCTAGCTAACCTAGTGGGGACAGGGAGATCTTTTGTGTCTAGCTCAGGGACTGTAAACGCACCAATCAGCGCCCTGTCAAAACGGACCAATCAGCTCTCTGTAAAACAGACCAATTGGCTCTCTGTAAAATGGACCAATTAGCAGGATGTGGGTGGGGCCAGATAAGACAATAAAAGCAGGCTGCCTGAGCCAGCAGTGGCAACTGCTGGGGTCCCTTTCCACACTGTGGAAGCTTTGTTCTTTCGCTCTTTGCAACAAATCTTGCTACTGCTCACTCTTTGGGTCCATAGTGCCTTTATGAGCTGTAACACTCACCGCGAAAGTCTGCAGCTTCACTCCTGAAGCCAGCAAGACCATGAACCCACCGGGAGGAAAGAACAACGTGCCACCTTAAGAGCTGTAACACTCACTGCGAAGGTCTGCAGCTTCACTCCTGAGCCAGCGAGACCACGAACCCTCCAGAAGGAAGAAACTCCGAACACATCCGAACATCAGAAGGAACAGACTCTGGACACGCTGCCTTTAAGAACTGTAACACTCACTGCGAGGGTCCGCGGCTTCATTCTTGAAGTCAGTGAGACCAGGAGCCCACCAATTCCGGACACAATAGTGGCATCCATCTGTAGTCGGAGCTACTCGGGAGGCTGAGGTGGGAGGGTGACTTGAACTGGGGAGGCGGAGGGTGCAGTGAGCCATGATCACGCCACTGCACTCCAGCCTGGGTGTCAAAGCAAGAACTTGTCTCAAAAAAAAAATAAAAAGGAAAAAGAAAAGAAAGGTATGCCTGGGATGGTGACATCACAGAGCATAATTACTTATTCATGTAGACCCGGTTGCCATTAACCCAACTGTATTTTTATCTGTTTGCTTTGCTGACAGCTATGGATTCTTGATTCCTTGGCGCTGGCACTGGAGAAAATAAGTGCGTCTGATAAGTTTCAAATAAAATTCAGCAGTTGGACACAGTAACTTACACTTCTCGTGACAAAGGCAATCATCAGGCCAGGGTCAGAAGTGTTCCCTTTACCATGAGAGCTGCTATTTAGCACGTCTGCAGCAGATGGCAAATCTCGTTCTTAGAGCTCCTGTTCGTCTGAGTTCATTGGGGCCACTGCCAAGTTCTGCAGCAGTCCTGCTGCCATTTCCACCAGAAACGGGATGCGGTCTGGGGCCTGGGGCAACGCGGGAAGCACTGCGGAAGCCAGGGCCAGGGGAAAACGCAGGAGTCCTGAGGAGGAGCCCGTGGACCCAGCAGGCAGCTAGGCAGCTAAGCTGCATCCCAGGGACTGAGACGGCCCGCAGCTGCCTCGCAGGCCCAAGGAGTCTCTTCTTGGCCAGGAGGGCCGACATGAGCAGCACTGCTCCGCCCCTCGCCGTCATGTGAGTCTGCAGGGCCTTGCAGGAGCGGGCACCAGCAGGCTGGTCTGCTTCCGGTTGCGTGGTTCTCCTGGAATCCGGTCCTGCTTTTGTACCTATCCAAGTCTGGCATGTGACCCCAGGGTCATATGAGCCCGCTTTGGCTGATAACCCTGGAATCTTATGATATCCAGTCTGGACCGCCAGGGGAAGACCTGTAGGTTTCTCAAGTCATCTGTGCTCTCTGAGTCCTACTGACTCGCCAAACCCTGGCTTTGTCCATTACTAGCCCAAAATCCAAAATGGATTGGGGCTCAGGAAAAAATGAACAAACAAAAGAGCTGCAGAGGAGGAAAGTGAGAGTGAAGGGAAAAAATGTTAAGTTTAGCCTAAAGCTGCCTCTTGAGATGTCTTAAAGGTACATTGTGAACTGTAACCTAACTGGAGGTGTGAACCGACTGTAACCTACCCTTGTGCCTATCACTGAGTTTCAGCCAATCAAAGGCAGCCAACTGTTCAAACCAGGTTCAAGTAAGGCAAATTCCAAGCTGTCACCAATCCACTGTTTTTGTACCTCATTTCTGTTTTCTGTAGGGCACTTTCTTTTTTCTTCCTTTCCTTCTGTCCATAAACCTTCTTAAACCAGGTGGTAGCCCTGGAGACTCTCTTAGCCTGTCAGAGGCGTTTGAACCAGAGCATCTCTCTCTTAAATGGGACTGGGTGAAGTAAGGCTCAGACCCACTGGGCTGCATTCCCAGGTGGCTAGGTGTTCTTAGACACGGGATGAGATAGGAAGTCAGCACAAGGTACATGTCACAAAGACCTTGCTGATAAAACAGGTTGCAGTGAAGAAGCCAACGAAATCCACCAAAACCAAGATGGCCACTAAAGTGACCTCTGGTCATCTTCACTGCTCATTATATGCTAATTGTAATGTATTAGCATGCTAAAAGACACTCCCACTAGCACAAGAGACAGTTTACAAATGCCATGGTAACGTCAGGAAGTTACCCTATATGGTCTAAAAGGTGGAGAAACCCTCAGTTCCGGTAATTGCCCACCTCTTTCCCAGAAAACTCATGAAAAATCCACCCCTGTTTAGCATATAATCAAGAAATAACGATAAGTATAATCAGCTGAGCAGCCCACAAGAATGACCAATGGAATAGCCATTCTTTTATTCCTTTACTTTCTTAATAAACTGCTTCCACTTTATGGATTCTCCTTGAATTCTTTTATGTGCAAAAACCAAGAATCCTGTCCTGGGGTCTGGATCTGGAACCACTTTCCGGTAACAAATCTGTTCTGTTTCAGGGGCTGCCCAATTCACAAATTGTTCTTTTACCAATTAAACTCTGTTAAATTTAAATTGTTTCAGGTTTTTCTTTTAACCAGAGGAAGGGCTGGGAACAGGGAAAAAAGATGCAGCGTGTTAAAAGCTGCAATGGTCTCTCTGTTATAACTATTTTTAAGGGAGGTAAATGTGGCCTCTGAAATTAACCACTTATCTCTTGTATCCTAATGGTAATAGTTGCAAAGTATGGCAACTTTCTCTTTACCTTATAGGGAGATATCCCTGCATGACTGATACCTTCTACTGGTATGGCCTTCTCCTGAATGTTCATGGAGTTTATCATCCATTTCGTGGTATACATGTACCTTGATGGAACATTTAGGAAACTTGTAATTTTCTAGTAACCAGGTTTAATTAGCACAATGTCATGAATTAGGTGGACCAGCATGATTTTCTTTAGACTATCAACATTACTGAGGTCTCTATATACTATATTATGAAAGACAGCGGAAGTAGCATAGCCCTGAGGCAAGAAGTGAATGCGTGCGGCTCTTCTTGCCATTTAAATGCAAACTGTTCTTAATCCTCCCTGATGATGGTTATGGAGAAAAAAGCAGTTGCCAGATAAAAGGCTGCATACTAAGTGCCAGAGGCTGTGTTGATATGTTCTGTTGAAAAGATTACATCTGACACGGTGTCTGTGATTGGAGCTTCCACTATGTTAAGAGAGGCAATCTGCCATTGGAACTAAGTGTCCCTGAATGTTCTTTCTGGATATGCTAAGAATGCAAGGTCCTCACCAGACATACTTTCCTGGGCCATTTGTCAGGGCACAATTTCCAATAAGTAACTTTGAGGGAAGAGATAATTTCTCCCTCTGGACATTACATCTCCCCAACTCTGTGCTTCTCCACAGCAATGCAAATTCACTGCATGCACAACATTCACCTAAGCCACTCTGCATTGCTCCTGAGGACTTGGAAGCAGGGGAAACCAGCCCGACATAATGTCCCTGCAGCTTTCTGTGTCATTAATAAAACGGTATTTTGTCTCTGACCGAGGAGTTTCATGTTTTCTGTTAGCATTAATTAAATATTAACAGGCTCATACTAGCTTGTAAGAAGGGTAAAATCCTAGACCCCGACACACAGTTTAAATTTATGGTAGGGCACCATCATCCACCTAGAACCATCTGTTTTCGCAAAGGCCAGATGAATAAGGATGACTTCCTCTGCATTTTTGATGGTGGTTTTCATCTCTTTAATTCTTACCTGAATAAATAATTACTTATGG
This sequence comes from Pongo abelii, assembly GCF_028885655.2. Taxonomy (NCBI): domain Eukaryota; kingdom Metazoa; phylum Chordata; class Mammalia; order Primates; family Hominidae; genus Pongo; species Pongo abelii. The sequence continues at coordinate 86,054,685 of NC_072002.2, read as the reverse complement.
TATTGAAGGAAACCAGAATGTGTCACCCCAACGTATGCCTCTTTGACATAAAAATTATTTTGAGCTAAAAGCAATTAAGATGCTGCAAATGCAGGAAACGCTTTCTCTATCCTCCCCCTTTTATGCCTAAAGGGAGGATATAAATTATCTCTTAATAGAGAAGACTCCGGACTCTTATCAGTCCAGAGATATTATAACTGCCCAGTGGGTTCACCTTGCCTGTTGCCTAGACAGAGCCGATTCATCAAGACAGAGGAATTGCAATAGAGAAAGAGTAAATCATTCAGAGCTGGCTGCACGGGAGACCCGAGTTTTATTATTACCCAAATCAGTCTCCCCAAGCATTTGGGGAGCAGAGTTTTTTTTTTTTTTTTTTGAGACAGAGTCTTGCTCTGTCACCCAAGCTGGAGTGCAGTGGCGCGATCTCGGCTCACTGCAAGCTCCGCCTCCCGGGTTCATGCCATTCTCCTGCCTTAGCCTCCCCAGTAGCTGGGACTACAGGTGCCCGCCACCACGCCCAGCTTTTTTTTTTTTTTTTGTATTTTTAGTAGAGATGGGGTTTCACCGTGTTAGCCAGGATGGTCTCCATCTCCTGACCTCGTGATCCACCTGCCTCAGCCTCCCAAGGTGCTGGGATTACAGGCGTGAGCCACCGCGCCCAGCCAGGGAGCAGAGTTTTTAAGGATAACTTGGTGGGTGGAGGTAGGGGGAGCCAATGAGCCAGGAGTGCTGATTGGTCAGGGATGAAATCATCGGGAGTCAAGCTGTCTTCTTGTCAGTTCCTTGGTGGGGGCCACGAGATCAGATAACCTGGGTGGTGCCAGCTGATCTATCAAGTGCAGGGTCTGTAAAATATCTCAAGCACTGATCTTAGGAGCAGTTTAGGGAGGATCAGAATCTTGTAGCCTCCAGCTACATGACTCCTAAAACATAATTTCTGATCCTGTGTTAGTCTAGTCCCCAGGCAAAAAGGAGGTCTGCTTTGGGAAAGGGCTGTTACCGTCTTTGTTTAAAGTATAAACTACAAACTACTCCCAAAGTTAGTTCAGCCTACGCCCAGGAATGAACAAAGACAACATGGAGGTTAGAAGCAAGATGGAGTCATTTAAGTTAGATCTCTTTCACTGTCTCAGTCAGTGAAATTTTGCAAAGGCGGCTTCAATATGGTACTAGAGAAATCTGCAAGCAAAGCTTATTCCATTAGTTCCCTCTCATATATTTCCCTTCTCACAGTTTGCCACTCTTGGAAGCCTAAATTCACTTTTCTTTGTCCTGTCATTTTCTACAAATGTATTGTTCTTTGTTAAAGATGCTGTGTAAGTCAGAGCCCTGAGCCACCTCTTCAAGTTACTAATTTTCCTGGGTGTTTCCCATGTACATATGAGATAAATATGTTAATAAACTTGTTTGTTTTTCTGTAGCTAATCTGTCTTTTATTAGAGGGGTCCCAGCCAAAGACTTAGAAGGGTAGAAGGAAAATAATTTTTTTCCTCCCTTTCAGTTTAAAACCTTGATGATGAAAATAATAAACATATTCAAAGCTTCCATTTGGCTCCTCCTGCCACAATGACCTTTACTCTGTAGGTTAGGGAAGCAATGTGAATGTTCTACCCACTGCTAAAGGCGTCTATGCCATTACATATCCAGGAAACAGAGAAATAATTACGGTGTCGGTCCAGGGATCTGTTTAACCAACTGACTCAGACCAAAACTCCATTTATTACTGAGACAGCCAGGTGGAAAGGGCTCCCTGGCAGAACTCTAACTGGTCTATGCACTGCGAGGAGCCCACACTGGGGCAGAGCCACAGAAGTTTGCCCGTTTGCAGTGGGGAGGAGCCTGGCCCTCCTCTTCCTGGGTGGGACCTGGAATTCAAGCTGCAAGGAGGGAAGCACACTAGGGGAACTCTGGCTATGCAGACAGTCCCTGTTTCCCCTTATTTTCCTTTTCATCCAGTAAAACCGAGCCTTTCTCACCCTTCAAATCATCTGCAAGCCTAAATTTTTGTAGCTATGTGACAAGGACCTCATCTTTTGCTAAACTAAGGGAAAGTCCCACAACATTACTTGGCCTCTCATGCCCGCTCTAACTTAAAACCATAGTGCCATTTTGTGTCTCCTGCTATCAGTGTCATAATACCTTATACCTAACAGTCCCTGAAAATTCTGAGTATTTACTTTTCTCTATTGTACTGTTAACCTATGGTTTGCTGCAGGACTCCTAGGAGAGGTGAGAATAACATTTAGTATATGAAATTGTGGAGGATTTTCAGGGTCCTTCCTCAAGGCAACCCAAACTCATTCCAAACAGTAGTCTCTGGATCTGTGAACTGGTAGCAATCTGGGACCTAAGTTAGGAATCCTGATTTTCCATTCTGGAATTCGATGTCAGTCTTCTGCTACTTAGCTCTCAACATTTCTCTGATTATATAATTTGATCAATACCCTAAACAGCTGTCTAGTTGTCTTCTAGGAATGCCATGGCCTGTTAGCTACTACCAAATATTATTGACAGTTGTAGCATATTGAATGTCACTGTAGCCTTGACTCCTATAGTGGCAGTAATGACCATCCTACCTTTCATGTTTAAGTACTGATACTTGGCCTCTGCCATTTAGGGATCCAAGCATTCCTGCTGATAATAGAAAACTCAGTCGCACAGCAGTTTCTTCCACTGAAAACACAGACCTACAAAGGAAAGCCATTACTGAGATTCTCAGAAATGCAGGTGTCCACATCATCAATGGCTTTCTTAGCACATTAGTGAAGAAAATGTTCTCTGGACCCTCCTGTAGAGCACAGTCAAGCAATAGTTTATCTGACTGCCATTAAGATATCCATATTGACATATGTAACCACTTGAGTTCACTTGCCTTTAATACTATGCCAGGATGTTCTGGCATCCTTACTTTGTTTACTGTAGAAACAGTTATGACTATATTTCAGGGCTATCCCAGAACATCATTAGAATGAGTTCCAAGTATCCTTGCAAAAGATCGAATTCTAAAACATGGGAGAGTTTATGTTAATAATTCTCTCCTATGTTAATAATTCCCTCCGATTGTGGTAAGCATAATAATAGCTCCCTAAATGTGTCCATGTCCTAATTCTTGTGGCTTGTGAACAAACATGTTAACTTACATGGATAGGGGGCATTTTAGATGGGTTTATGTTGAGGAGCTTGAGATGGGGATATTACCCAATTAGGTCTAATGTTATCACAGGGTCAGAGGGAGGCAGGAGTGTCAGGGTCAGAATAGAAGATAGGACAACTGAAGGAGAGGTTGGAATGATTCAAGGAAGGAAGAACAAACCAAGGAATGTGGGTACCCTCTAAAAGCTGGAAAAGCAAGGAAATCCTTTCTTTCCCAGGGCCTCCAGAGTGAACACAGCCTTGCTGATGCATTTTAGACATTTGACCTACAGGATACTAAGATGGCACATCTATGTTATTTTAAAGCACTGTTATTAAGTTAGTTTGTTACAGTGCCTATAGTAAACTAACACATCTATTTAGCCTTATATTAATCCCTCCCTTCAGCCTAACTCTCTTGATTCACTCCCAAATGTGTTTCTCTAGTTTTTGCCAGTAAATATTAGCCAGACCTGAAACCCTTTTGGTGTATAGAGCTTGAATTTCTCTATTTAGGCTGTAATGAGACCTAAACACATTGAAGGGAGGTGAGAATAGTTCCTAAGGAAAGCAAGCATCCTCTTGTTAGACATTGCTTCAGGTGAGAAGACAATCTCCAGGCAAAACATAGGAGCCACTTTTGCTACCCAGAAGAACTTAAAGTATTTTGGAGTCAATATTTTTTAGTTTTTTTTTTAACCCAAATATTCCAATCCTATGTCTCAGGGTTCCATTTTCCCTAGGAGAACCATGAGTTGGACAAAGAAAACATGAAAATTTTCAAATAAAGCTTCTTTTGTCACTGGGCCAGTATTAAAATATGATCCTGGCCTGTTTTTTTTTAGCACAGTTCACCCTGCAATTGCAGGAGAAAATTGTATACATTACAGTTGCCGTAGAGGTTCTCTGGCTTTCAAATATGCCTTAAGTTGCCAATTACCAACTCTGAACTTAAATGTCTGATATGTTTTTTATAATATGTTTTTATTTCGATGTCTTGTAATTTATGTAATAATTCCTAGCATCTCTAATTAAACAACAACTCTACTACTATCATCCCAAATGATAAAATACAACAGGTGAAGGTAAATATAAGCTGTGAGTTGTGTACAGTATCAGTCACCTAAGCCACATCTCTTAAGACACTGCTAAATGGCTAATATTGATCTAGCATCTGACTACTAGCGTGCAACCAAGAAAGAAACATCAGAGGGTGTTCAGGGAACTTTTTTTCCTACTGTCCTTTCCTCAGCCACTCTACTGAGTCATTTAGTTTAGGTCAGTCAATTTTATAGTTTTATAATTTTTGTAGAACTAGAAGCTTGCCATTTAAATTGCTCTGAGTTTCTCATTTTTAAATTTAAGTATGTGGTATAATTGTTCTTCCAATGATTAGCAACTAAAAAGGGTATGCTTAGGGTTGTGACAATATAGGTATTTTTTTTTCCGGAGTCTTTTTTATAGTCATAGTTGAATTGTATTTTTCAGGATTAGCATAAGAGTGACTTTTGGAGAGAATTCTATTGCTAAGTAGGCCATGCTTTCTTATGAAATAAACCTTTATGACTGAGATGGACATCATGCGCTACTGACTCATTTGAAGGTACTCAGGGTTACCAGGGGCTCATATAGTACATTTGTAAAAATTACTAAAAAGCATCCCTATCTCCAGATACTTCTCTTCCACTTATACGAAAATTTGTATAATGTATTGATTTTCTTAAAATGATACTTTACTGCCATGTTCCAGGAAATTTTTCCTAATGAATACACACATCTATGATGTCTACGATGTGAATGACTCACACTTAGATGTGGTGCCTTGTGCAGTACATAATTACACAACTCTGCATGAATGTCCTCAATTTCACTTACTCAGAGGTTAGTAGTTCTTGGCCGTATATGTTCTCTTGGAAAAGTCTGATTCTACATTGGTCTTAGAAGTTATGGTTTCAATGGTGTAAAACCAAGTTAATTAATGGGTAGATTTAGTCCATAAGTGAACATAGTATTCAGCTATTGAAATATCAGTGGCAAACTCAAAGATCAGCAAATTTCTTCTTCTTTCATATAAAGCCAACTTCTGGTCTAATTATAGTGGATAAGTGATTCATCAATTACTAACAAGAACTAGAGAATATGAATGGAGAAACACTGAGATTAGCCCAAGTATTTTCTTTCTAATCATGCAAAGGCTTCAGAGTTAGCCTGAAATAAGTGCTGTTGCAAGAGACCTTTCAGACCATGGGCTTATGAAATTTCAATTCAAAGAAATACATGAAAATTTAATATAAGCCCATGTCTTAGTTAGTTCTGTGCTGCTATAGCAGAATACCTGACACTGGGTAACTTATAATAAACAGAAATTTATTGGTTCACAGTTCTGGAGGCTGAGAAGTCTAATATCATGCTGCCGGCATCTGGCGAGGGACTTCTTGCTGTGTCAATACATAGCAGAGGCGAGAGGGCAAGCAAGAGCAAGAGTGAGCCAAACTTGCCCTATCATAATGGCACCAAGCATCCCCATAAGAATAAAGACTTCCTCATCACTTAAGGCTAAGCCTCTTAATACTGTTACAATGGCAATTAAATTTCAACATGAGTTTTGGAGTAAATATTCAAATCATGGTATCCTGCCTCCAGCCCACCATAACCCATGTCCATCTCACAAAATATACCCATTCCATCCCAAAAGACCAAAAAGTCTTAACTCCTTCCAGAATCAGCTCAAAAGTCTATTGTCCATAGTCTCATCTACATGGGTGAGTCTCAAGGCACAGTTAGAGACAGGCAAAAGATCCGGGCACTGTTGCTCATGCCTGTAATACGAGCACTTTGGGAGGCTGAGGTGGGCAAATCGCCTGAGGTCAGGAGTTCAAGTCCAGCCTGGCCAACATGGTGAAACCCCATCTCTACTAAAAATACAAAAATTAGCCAGGCATGGTGGTGCATGCCTGTAATCCCAGCTACTCAGGAGGCTGAGGCAGGAGAATTGCTTAAACCTGTAAGGCAGAGGTTGCAGTGAGCTGAGATTGTGCCACTGCATTCTGGCCTGGGAGACAGAGTGAGACGCTGTCTCAAAAAATAAAAAAATAAAAAACAAAAAAAAATAGGCTTCCCAATATTTTTACAATGGCAATTAAATTTCAATATGAGTGTTGAAGAGGAAAAACATTTAAACCATCACAGTGCATAATGGTGTTTCAATCCAAGTAGTTTTGAAGAATCTTATTCCAGAATATTGAAAGATAGTATTTATGATTCATTATTCGAACATATTTTCAATATTTTAAAATTTCAGCCTCTTTTCAGCATCATAAAAACAATTTCAAACTTCTTATATATCTTTCTAGTGAATTCTTGGCATCTTTCATAGCACCTGCCAGTAAGCATTATAAATATCTCTAAATTATATGAACAGGCCTTTCATCTTTATTTATAGATGACTTTTGAAATTATCTGCCTTCCTTATCTAGCCATCAGATAAAAACACCAAATTTACAAAAATTCAGCATAGCAATTATAGAAAATATGTAGCGTTACTTGAAAAAAAAAAAAGGCAGTGAATATCCTAAGCCAAAAAGTTATATTTACAGTGAAGAAAATGCTGGATGTTAGGAGATATTTTTACATATAAGCCATAGAATGAAATAGTTAATTTTAGACTTCATTGTATTCACAGGCTCAATAACAATCAGAACTCTTGGTTTTTATCTTGATCTCCACTTCCTGGTTGAAACACTTCCTTCCCTTGGCTTTGGTGATATATATATTCCTAGTTTTGTCCAACATTTCTGCCCACAATTGCTCTGTTCATTTGTAGGTCACCATCATCTACTTGTTTAATAGAGGTGAGAATTCCTCAAGTTCTTTTCTTCTCATTCTATTCTATCCACTTTAGGAAATACCATCCAACATGAATCATACACAGAGAAATACAAATATATTTCTTCTTTAAGGTGAAACCTATATATTTGACTGCCTACATAAGATCTTATTGTACTTGAGTAGATTAAATCATTGATTGATTATATTTACTCCAGTTTTAAGAGTATAATTTCCTGCCTCTTTGATATTGAGCTTGGTATCAGACTTTCTTGGGCCCCATGATTTTCAATGTTATGAGACCCACTCAAACTAGGAATGTTCAAGACCAAAGCAATGATCATCTGACTTCCTGACTTCCTCACACTAATTTTGATTGCCTAGTTGGAACCTCTGTCTGGACAAAAACATCTTTTTTGGCATGAGGCAGAATACTTGGACCACACGTAAAAGGTTTAACTCCCTCATGTGCATATCAATTCCATGACAATTTTTTTTGTCAATTTTATTTGCAAAATATTTTTATAAGAGAAATTTACCTTTATTGCCAATATCCTAGTCAAAGCTATCATCATTTTTTTATGTGAAGTACTACAAAACTATTTTAAGCAGCTAGTGATTCTTTAGTAAAGCTAATTTGCGACATTAATTTCAACTATGCACCCGAGAAACCATGACAAAACAGCTGAACAATCCCATAAACCATCTTAGAAATCCAGGTAGTTTTCTTAAGTTTCTATATTGACCCTTCTCTCTTGACACAGGGTAATAATAAAAGTGCAGCCAGAAGTATTAGTGGTTATACAAACTTCACCTTTGCTTGCAAGAAGAAAGTCAGGGGCAATTCCATCATTTTTAGGATCAGAATGAGAATTAGTGAGATCAAACTGACTGGAATATCTTCCATTGCTAAAGTACAGTTATTAATCACTTAAGCTACATCAAGATCAGATTTTGAATTTAAACACAACATTTTAAATTATATATTATTAAAAGGAAATGGAAATGAAAATATTTTAAATGAAATGAAAGTTAAAACACAACATATCAAAATTTGTAAAATGCAAATAAAGCAATGCTTAAAGGGAAGATTATAGCATTACATGCTTATATTATCAAAGAAGAAGCCTCTCAAGACAATACTTTTAATCTTGGTCTCAAGACAGTAGAAAAAGAATGACAACTTAAACTCACAGCAAGATAGAAAATAGAAAAATAAAAAAATACAATGTAATTGCGATCAGAAATCTAATGGAGCTTATCAACAAAATCAAAAGGAAGTTATTTGAACTGATTACTTACACTGACAAATCTCTAGCTAGATAGACCAACAGGAAAAACAAAAACAAAAACACAAATTGCCAACATCAGGAATAAAAGAGACATCACTATAGATCCTACAGACATTAAAAGTACAATAAGAAAATATTATAAAGTCTATGCCTATAATTAGACAATTTAGATGAAATTGAAAAGATCATTGACTAACAAAAATGGCCAAATCTCTCTCAAAAAGAAATATGTAAGCCACATAGCCCTATGTCTACTAAAGAAACTGAATTTGTAGTGAAGCTTTCTACAAAGAAAATTCCAGGCCTAGATGACATTATGGGTGAATTAAGTCAGTTAATAAATAATAGCAATTCTACTTACGCTCTTCAACATAAGAGGAAGGCCTATTTCATGGAGAGAGTATTATTCTGATACTGAAACTAGACTTAGGCATTTACAGATAATTAATTAATCATATCCCTTATGGATATAGATGCAGAAACCTTAAATAAAATACTAAGAAATTGAATATTAATAGAGACAAATGGGGTATTACAAAATGATTTAGAAAATCAATCCACAAGCATATATTAGTTCTAAATATGTATGCACCAAACAGAAGTACAAAACATAGGAAGCAAAAATTGATCAGAATGAAGATACAGAAGAATTCAACAAAACCATCAAAGGATTGGCCCTCACCAACAACAGCACATATACATTTTTTCAAATGTACATGGAGAAGTCATCAGGATAGACTATTTACAGGGTCATAAAACAAACCTCAATAAATTTAAAATAATTGAAATTGAGTTGTGCATTACTTACTGACAAGGACACATTCTGGGAAATGCATCATTAAGAAATGTTTTCATTGTATAAACACCAAAAAGTGTATTTACACAAACATAGATGGTATAGCCTACTACACACCAAGGCTACATGGTTTAGCCTATTGTTTCTACACTGAATACTGTCAGCGACTGTAACACAATGGTAAGTATTTTTATATTCGAACATAGAAAAGGTATAGTAAAGATATGGTATTACAATCTTATGAAACAGTCATCATCTATGTACCCCATCATTGACTGACCACAATAAAATTAAACTAGAGATCAATAACAGAAATGTAGCAAAAAAAGAAAATTCAAACCCTTGAAAACTAAGAAATACACCTCTAACTGATCCATGGGTCAAAGAATTAGTCTCAATGGAAATTTAAAAATACAATGACTAAATGGAAATAAAAATCCAACATGTCAAATTGAAAATTTAACACGTCAAGTTATGAGATACAGCTAAAGTGGTATTGGGAGGAAAATTAATAACATGAAAATGCTTACATTAGAAAGAAAAAAATATATCAAATTGATAATCTAATTTCTCAGTACTAGGAAAAGAAAAACAAAATAAACCCAAAGCAAGTGGAAGGAAGAAAACAGAGAAGATCAGAAAGCAGTGAATTTAGGCCAGGTGCTGTCACACCTATAATCCCATCACTTTGGAGGCCGAGGCAGGCTGATCACCTGAGCTCAGGAGTTCGAGACCAGCCTGGCCAACATGGTGAAACCCCGTCTCCAATAAAAATAGAAAAATTACCCTTGCACGGTGGCACATGCCTGTAATCCTAGCTACTCATGGGGGTGAGGCAGGAGAATCACTTGAACCCGGGAGACAGAGGCTGCAGTGAGCTGAGAACACATCACTGCACTCCAGCCTGGGTGACAGAGTAAGCCTCCATCTCAAAAAAAAAACAAAAACAAAAAAACAAAAAAACCAGAAAGCTGTGAAATTGCAAGCAGAAACCCAAGGGAGAAAATCAATTTAACAGCTATTGAGTACTGTGGTAATTACACAGATCTACACATGAGATAAAATTACATAGAACTATACACACACTTTAATGTAAATTTACTGGTTTTAATATTGTACTATAGTTACTAAACCAATGGAGAAAACTGGACAGAGTACAGAGAACTTCTGTATCATCTCTTCAACTTCCTGTGAATCTTTTATTATTTGTAAGTAATAATCAAGAAAAAGAATAATTAAAAAGTTGGGCAAACATTTTGAACAAACATTTCACCAAGCAGAAATACAGATGACAAGCACATAAAAAGATTTTTGCATAGCCATTAGGCAAATGCAAATTGGAACCACCATGACATACTTCTACATATCTTTTATAATACCTAAAATTTTTAAAAAGTTACAGAAACCAACAATAACAGACTGTAGCCAGGATGCAGAACAACTGAAACGTTCACAGACTGCTGGTGCAAATGCAAAATGGAACAGATGCTTTGGAAGACAGTTTGGCAGTTTCTTATACAGATTGCCATTCATTTATCACAAGGCTCAGCAGTTCCAGTCCTAGGTATTTGCTCAAGTCAAAAACTTACATTGCTACAAACATGAACATAAAAGTTTACAGTATTTTTTTTATAATCATCGGAAACTGGGAGCAACCCAAATATCCTTTAACTAGTGAATGGATAAATATATCACAATATACCACTGCAATGGAACACTAGTAAAGAATATAAAGGAATAAACTGGTGATATTACAACAGCAGAAATAAATCTCAGATTAATCATGCTAAGTGGACAACTCAAACACTTTATACTGTATGATTATATTTATGTGATACTTGGGGAAAGACAAAACTCTAGGGACAGAAAAGAGAACAGTTGATGTAAGGGTGGAGGTGGAATGTGTAGAGATTACTACAAAAGGTAGCAAGAGAACTTTGGAGGGTGTGGAACTATCACCGGTGAAAGTTATCCAAGTTAACAGTGGTGAATTTGTATGCATCTGCAGCAACCTCCATTCTCGCTTCCTCAGAAGAAAGCATTTGACTGAGGGGCATAAGGCAGAAAAAGAGACCAAGGCAAGATTCAGAGCAGGAGTGGAAATTTATTTAAAAAGGCTTTAGAACACAAAGTATGCTTGAAAGAGACCCAAGCAGGCAACCTGAAGGGCAAGTGTGGTATTGAGCCTTGGTCCTAGGACTTTATAGGCTGGCCCCTTTCCCATGATTCTTCCCTTAGGATGAGCTGCCCACATGTGCTGTGTCCTCCTTACCCTTGGGAGGTAAGTATGCACAGTGCGTTTAAGAAGTTGTACACATGCCCATCTGAGGCTTTCTTCCCTTTTCCAGTGGAGTGCCCCTGGAAAGTCATACTCCCCCATTTTGTCTCTTAATGCACATGTCTGGCAAATTGCATCTCCCTGGTGCCTGCATTCAGTTAACACTTTAGTGCAACAGGTGTGGACCATCAGGAAATGGCCTCTCCCTGGCACTGGCTGCCGATTTATCACTTTTAGAGAGGCAATGTGATAAATGCGGAACCATCACCCAACGTTCTTACTGGGTGGTGGAAGAACCCCCTCCTGCCCCACTCATGCCTGTCTAACTACCTATAACAGAACTGCTCTATATCTTTATTGTCTTGGTGATTATAGGCCTTTGTGTATTTGTCAAAATTCATAGAACTGCACACCAAAAAGGGTAAATTATACTGCATGTGAATTATACCTCAATTTCAAATAGAAATAAACAAACGAAAAAGAATGGATACTGGGGAACATAAATTAAGATAGTAGATATAAGTTTAAATATGTAACGACCTTTTTTAAACCCATTTTTATTCTGCTTTATTTTCCTTTACAGTACCCTTCATAACTATTATTTTTTTAATTTTTTTATTATTATTGTACGTTAAGTTTTAGGGTACATGTGCACAATGTGCAGGTTAGTTACATATGTATACATGTGCCATGCTGGTGTGCTGCACCCATTAACTCGTCAGTTAGCATTAGGTGTATCTCCTAATGCTATCCCTCCCCCCTCCCCCCACCCCACAACAGTCCTCAGAGTGTGATGTTCCCCTTCCTGTGTCCATGTGTTCTCATTGTTCAATTCCCATCTATGAGTGAGAACATGTGGTGTTTGGTTTTTTGTCCTTGCGATAGTTTACTGAGAATGATGATTTCCAATTTCATCCATGTCCCTACAAAGGACATGAACTCATCATTTTTTATGGCTGCATAGTATTCTATGGTGTATATATGCCACATTTTCTTAATCCAGTCTATCATTGTAGGACATTTGGGTTGGTTCCAAGTATTTGCTCTTGTGAATAGTGCCGCAATAAACATACGTGTACATGTGTCTTTATAGCAGCATGATTTATAGTCCTTTGGGTATATACCCAGTAATGGGATGACTGGGTCAAATGGTATGAGAGGCAGAGATTCTCAAAATAGATATTATAAACTCAGCTATATACACTTAACTAGAAATATATCTAAAAGATAATGGCAAAGTTTGAGAGAAAAGTATAGAAACTATGTATCATATAAACAATTACCAAGAAAAATGGCTTAATAACAGTAGTATCAAAGTAAATAAATTTTAATGCAAAAATAAAAAACAAAATGGAAAATGTGTCATTCATCTTCACAGGGAACTTTTAAATAGTATCTAACATAAAGATGTGTTACAGATATAACAAAATGTTAATAATTGTTATATCTGATTACATTGGTACATGGTAGTTTTTCTCATTTGAAATATTTCCAACTAAACAATAAGCAAAAAAAGAAAATAATTTCAAGATACAATAAAATTCTAGAAATTCTTAACCTGGATAAATTTTCTTGGAATTTAACTCTACCCTTTACTTTCTGTACTCACTATAGTTCATCACAATTTAATTTGAGCATCCCACTTTATGGCTACATAAACTCTTATAGACACACAAATATGCACATATACACCAAATATCTAAAATTAATATTCACAATAACCAAGTCATTATTTAGAAACCTACTAATAAAGATGTCCATACTGAGGAAAATACCTTTCCTGCAGCAACAAAAATAAGTGGTCCTCTGGTATTAATTAATAGCAGCAAGGGATGAATAGGGAATTTTAAAAAGTAAAATTAAAGTGATTTTAGAATAATGGTAATCACCAGATACCTGGGGCCTTAGGAAGTCAAAAGTAGAACAAGTAAGCAAAGAATGTCAGTAGGAGATTCAGACAGTGATTTAAATTCGAATAACCAACACTGTGTGCCCTTTGTAAAAGCATGAGGTGTGGTCTTTCAAGTCTTCAGGCCTGAAATCGTTTTTATGCCAGATTTGCATGATATGGATAAGTTTTTGATTAGACAGTAAGTAGTCAAGGATTAAATATAACTTATTTTCCATCTTGATATCTTGGAGCAACTCATTAACCTTGCCAAAGTTTTGCCTTCACATGCTAATCAAATCAGGAAATGTGTCATAAAGATCTGTCCAGACAGAAAACTGCTCAGATGACTGCTACTCCATCTCTTTCAAATGAGAAAGTACCTCATAAAGGGAGGCAAGTAATTATTGTTAAAACGTCTAAAAAGATTGTGCTTAAGAAATATTGTGAGAGGTGGAAATCATAGGGTGCTATGGAACATTCCCAGAAAAGAAGGCAGAGATGTTGTCATTTTTGGCTGTGTCACCAGCAGCTACAGTAATGGCTGCTCATAGCTGAAGTCTAAACAATATTTCAAAATGAATGAGTAAAAGATGGGATTCTCTGTAGAATAGAAAGGAAAATAATACCAATAGTTTTGAAACAGTTAAGAACATCACACACCGGGGCCTGTTGTGGGGTGGGGGGAGGGGGGAGGGATAGCATTAGGAGATACACCTAATGTAAATGACGAGTTAATGGGTGCAGGACACCAACGTGGCACATGTATACGTATGTAACAAACCTGCACGTTGTGCACATGTACCCTAGAACTTAAAGTATAATAAAAATATATATATTAAAAAAAAAAGAAATGTAACTCAGGCTCAAACTCCCTTCTTTAGCCATTGCCTCACGCAGCATAGCTGCTGAAAGGATGCACCTGTGCCATTAGATGTACATCAACAGACCCTGGATACAATGGATTAGCTAAGGTTTGGAATCATGATCAGAGAGAAGCCAATCCATTCTCCAGTGAGAATTTACCAAGATCTGTTTCTAGACTAACCTGATTGAAAGATTCAGGAGTCTGCAGTGGTGGGGCATGGGGAGGGGATGTGATGCCGGAGGCTGGTTCACTTCAGAAGGGATAGCACTGGGTCCAACAAGCCAAAGAAGACCCAAAGACAGCAAATGAGGCATAGGGCTTGTTGGGGGACTTATATACAGGGATGGCCCCATGGCAGTGGACTGGACAGGAGAACCACTCCTGTTTGTAAAAAGCATGCAGTTTGTATAGCATTTTTATTTAGCCACCTCCACCTAGCAAGCCCCACCTAGCACCCTCTATCTAATCCAAAACAAAGGGCCTTAATTCCCTATATAACCTGCATTCCAAGGGATGGGTCAGAGGGTCAGATGTCCTTCATAGATAAGGAATGAATCTCAGGGTTGGCCACTCCAGGATTCCTTGGCTTGGGACTCCAAACACATATTCTTCTTAGACCATAGGGTCATTTTCAGGGTATGCTTAAGCTAAGCTACTGCTGTCAAGGGCTGTCATAAACTTCCAATTGTTCAAATAATTAATTGGGAGTCTATTCATGATTGGTTGAAGTATCTCCAGAGCCCTGCGTTCTTATACAAGCAAACAGAAACCCAACTCAGTATAAATAGTAAAACAAAACAACCCGTCAGAAATCACCAACTAACCTCTAACTAGGGACCTTCCACTGGAACAACCCAAAAAAAGGCTACTGCTTCACTTTAACCAATCAAATATTTTCCTTGCCTTATCTCTGTGTTCACCTTATTTAAAAAGTCTTCCCCTAATGCCCTTTGGTGAAGCCCTGAACCACATGTGGTCTGGTACTGCTAGATTCATGAGTCCCCATCTGTTCAAGTAAACTCTTTAGAATTTCAATGTGCCTAAGTTTATCCTTTAACACAGTTCTAAGGCAAACCAGCTAAATATTCTATGCTTTGCTATTATGATACAACTTTTTAGGTTTTGATTCATGTATTCATTGAATGAATGAAATAATACTGAGCTTCTACTTTATATCACGCACTATTCTATATGCTAGAAATAGAGCAATGAACAAAACAAAATATGAGCCCTCAGGCCATATATTCTAATGGGAAAGAGAGAGGAAGTAGAAAATAAATGAGTAAAAAAAGAAATATAAATATATTAAATGGTGCAAAGAAAAGTGGGGTCAGGGGAATAAGAAGAACTAGCAATTGGATTTGATTGCAATTTTATAAAAAGTGATAAGAGAGGCTGGGCCCATTGGCTCATGCCTGTAATCCCACCAGTGTGGGAAGCCAAGGTGGGTGGATCACCTCAGGTCAGGAGTTTGAGACCAGCCTGACCAACATGACGAAACCCAATCTCTACTAAAAATACAAAAATTAGCCAGGCATGGTGGCACGTGCCTGTAATCCCAGGTACTTGGAAGGCTGAGGCAGGAGAATCACTTGAACCCAGGAGGCGGAGGTTGCAGTGAGCCGAAATTGTGCCACTGCCCTCCAACCTGGGCAACAAGAGTGAAACTCCATCTGAAAAAAAGAAAAAAAAGGTGATCAGAGAAAGGAGAAAGACTGGCCAATAAAGTAATGAATTCAGAAGTTATCAGCAGAGGTATTAAAAATCATAAAAATCTGATAAACTAAGAAATGTGTATTGATTAAAAAAATAAATAAAAGAAGCCCTCCTTTTTACACAGGTTTCAGGAGATTTCTGCTCCTTGCAATCAAACAAGTTTGAATTAAAAGAGAAACTGTTACTGGAAGTAGCTAAGAATCCCCAGTGCCACTTTGTCTCCAGTTCTGGATCTCAGGATGCTGGGCTATGATGTGCGTCTCTCATTTCATTAACTCCTCTTTATTTGACTTAGCTTGATTGGGTTTATGCTTCTTTCAAGCAAATACTCTTTACAAAAGAACCATAATAATAAACTTGGCTTCACGCACAATACTGTACATTTTTCGTCCCCTCAAAAACTCTTTGTACACCTCAGGACTAATTGGAATGCAAATGTTGCCATTTGGCTAGACCCTTAAAATGATTTGGAATAATTTAATCTTAATCTTCTTCAAAATGATTAAGGTGAAGACGACAATAAATCGCTCATTATAAATAAATTATTTCCTATATATCAAAGTATATAGCAATGTCTGGTTTCAGACTGTATAAAAATAAATTTAAAGTAAGCAGGATGGCTGCCATACTTTTAAGAACTTTCTAAACTGGCTGACTAAATAACTGTGTCTCTTGAGATAGTCTGTCAAATAGATGAAAGAAATGGCACTTATAAATTGTTGCTTGCTGTAGCTGAAGGTTTCCAATATATTTTTCTAGTACTTTGTAATATCAGAGAACTTTCTGTGTCAATCCATATGGGGTTTTCTTTTGGTTGTTGTTTAAAAAAAAAAAAGCTTTTGCTTTGCTTATTCTTGAAACAAACAAAATAATACACCTCACATTGTTGAAATTGTTAATGATTTCCCCCAAAGGCTTACAAGTAAATGGCCAAAATAATGAGCAACAGTCAACTTGAGTATACTTTATCTGATTTTTTTCTCACCTATTAGACATATTTTTCATTTGTTCAACATGAACATTTTGATTGTCATTTTGACTCAGTAAAAATCTGCTGGAGTCCAGGTTAATAAGCAACCTATAAGTTCTATTGACTTACACTATAAGGAGAGCGCCATGGCAGACAGTTATAAGGACTCCAAAGGGGAAAAAGGTGGCAGAGGCTGTGCCCTGGATAAGCTGAAAATCTAATACTCATGAAGTATTAGATAGCATTTATAAAGCATAGCTGTAAAATGCTGACAGAGTGTTGGAAAGAGAGAGAGCCATGTGGACTGGAGAAGTCCTGAAAAGCTTCTCGGGGAGAAAGGTCGGATATGGGACTATTTGAGGTTATTAGGACAATAGCATTGCTCTGATTACCTTTAATATTCCATTTAATAAACAATTATTGAGTACCTACCATACAGGAAGCATTTTGCAAAGTCATGGGAGAACACAGGCTTGATAAACTTGAATAAGACATTATTTCTGTCGTCAGAGGACAGTAAAAACTTCTGAGAGTAGAAACAATTGTGTACACAAAAAATAAGAACATAAAGAAGAGGGAAGGTCATAATGTTCCTGTGATGGGGATGATTAGTCTCAGGCTTTGTAAATGGAGCATTTTTCTTTCAGGGATAGTCTCTTTAAAATCTGGTCAGTGATGCTGCTGATGAGAGAATCATATGACATTTGGTAAGAAGGCCAACAAGGGGCCAATTTTAAGCATGATAATTTTTTTCAGAATAGAAAAATATCTAAGTAATCAAAAATAGAGAAAATGTTAAATGACTTATAATGCACACATGTAAGAGAACATCATACTTCAATTTTTTATTGTCCCATCCTATAGTGACATAACTATATCTATACCATGAATACCAGTATTGACAGGTGTCAACAGAGGCAGAAAGACCAGACATGGACAATATTATGTAAACTAAACAAAGTTTGCTTATCTATCCAGATAATACAGAAAGAACCTGAACCCCTGTTGCCTATATATTTTTGCATGATAAGAACAATAGGGTACATGTAGTTTTGCATCCTGGCTTTTTAATCAAAGATTCACCCTAAAGTTAAGCTAAGGATCCCCAGAAATCTTTGGGTAAGTGAGTCTTATTCTCTTCTGCAGTTCTGGGCTCAGGACACCTAGCAGAGAGATCAACAATAGTCTTATAGGGTGATATAAACTTCCCGGCCCCCAAAACCTCACCAGTGGCTCACAAAATGGATGATAAAATCCAGACTGAGAACATTGCATCAGAAATTCTGAAGGCCTTATCTCTCAGAACAGAGAAGCTCTACATGATCCCTAACCTAGATATTTTTTGAGATCCCCTGACCTGGGCTAGATACACCACATCCGCTTCAGAATTACACAATGCACAGCATGATGTTGGAACTACAGGATGTGAAGTTCACTCAGATGTAATTAAACTTCTCGTTCAACACTCTCAGCCTCTCCAGTCATCCAAGTCTTTGTCCAACACATTCCTGAGCCCAGAACTGCAGAAGAGGAATAAGACTCACTTACCCAAAGATTTCTGGGGATCCTTAGCTTAACTTTAGGGTCAATCTTTGATTAAAAAGCCAGGATGCAAAACTACATGTACCCTATTGTTCTTATCATGCAAAAATATATAGGCAACAGGGGTTCAGGTTCAAAATGTTGGTACTGCTACACATATAGACTGGAATTGAACAATTAAATGTACAGGCAGTGGATGATGGGAGACAGATTTCTCACTGCTGGAATGGGAATTTACAAAGAGGTAGTGGAGGAGGGTAGAATATTCCAGGTAGTAATTGATTACAGTTGGATACATTCATATGTACTCATGTTTAGCTTAATATAGATATAGATGGTTACATATAAAGATATTTTTAGAGATGTATATGTATATATTTGGTTTATTATACACACATTTAGTTACTTGCTCTGTCATCTAGGTGGCCCTATAAATAATGATAACCAGTAGTCACAAGCACACCAATTTCCCAAATATTAGCTTCTAGGATCCCATTTTTCAGTAAAATAAATCAGGGATCCTTGAAGAGTTATCTGATTCCAGGACAGAGACAAGAAATACACGAGATGAACTTAGAGTACCTTATAGTGCCAGAAGGTAAGGAAGGGCTCAAAAGAAAAATAACATATACACTTATAGGGGTATGTCAAAGGAACCAGAAGCCTACTGAAAGAGTTCCCAGTAGCCTAACCTGAGACACTTTGGGCACCAAAATAAGCAAAGTAGCACTGAATTGTAACCCAAAGGACAAAGAAAATATTCATGAGTCCATAATGATATGCATACATTACTGAGTAAACTACCAATGGGAAAGAATTAGCAAATATCCCATGCAGAATAATTCCAAACAATTTATGTAGATACTCTGCCATCCAGGACAGGAAGTATCAATCCCCAGTCCTTAAATGCTGGCTGCATTTAGTGACTTTCTTCTGACGAGTACAGTAAGGGAAAGGAGGCAAAAAACATGGAGAAATAGGACAAACATGCCCTTAACTAGATGATCAAGGTTAATGTCAACAGTCATAATTCTTGTTGATAGTACACATCCTTCATATAATTTGATGAAAATGGTACTTTACTTCTGTAGCCTTCCTTCCCATAACTTACAACCCCAGGCTTATCGTAAGAAAAAGCATCAGGCACATTCCAATGGTGGGGCATTCTAAAAATATCTGACCGCCATTTCTCAAAACTGTCAAGGTCATCATAAAGAGGATGAGTCTGAAAAAATATCACAATCAAGAGGGGCCAAGGGAGGCATAAGTAAATGTTATGTGGTACCCAGGATGGGCTCCTGGGACAGAAAAAGAACATTAGGCAAAAAGAAAGACAATCTTAATAAACTGTGGACTTTTAGTTAATAATAATATATGACTATTAGTTTACTAGCCATAACAAATATACCATACTAATGTAAGATGTTAATAATATGGAAACAGGGTGAGAGGTGTATGATAACCCTCTTTACCATCTTCTCAAATTTTCTGTAAAATCTAAAACTATTCTAAAAATAGTTGATTAGAATATATATAGGCATATTAATTAAAATTTTAAAAATATATAGTGAAGACAGTTGGTATGTTGGAGTGGTGGAACAATAGGGAATTTAAAAAATATATGTTTTTGCTAATAAGAAGAAGGGAAATATTTCCTAATAAGATATTATAATGCTGAGAGCTATATGATTTTTAAACATTTTTAAAATAATCTCTTGGTTTTCTTTTTTATAACTTACCAACATTTTTTTTTAAGAAATTAAGGAAATAAACAATGGAAAGAATTCTGTAACTTTGTCTTTACTTTTAGAGAAACTTTACCATTTAAATGGAACTCATCTGTTTCTAATGGTCGAATAAAACTCACCCTAAGGGAAAGAAAGACATCTTTCCAAAGACAAATTCATAATTCATGTGGTTATGGTAACACGAAAATACTGAAAAGCATTTTGGCTTGTTATAAATATATGACTGATTTAGATGATATGAGATAAAAATTAAAATAAAAACATAAAATGTTTAATTTTTCAACATCAGCTGTATGTTTAAGTAAAAGAAGATAAAAAAGATATCTGCTTCATGGCTTACATTGGCATGTGTTTCTAAGAGACATGCAAAACATTTCCAGTTTCTCAGTATGTTTTTTCAGAATGTTTCATTTGATATTCTACCAATGACAAATATTTTTCAAGAGCCTCAAGTTATTATAATCTATCTTTGGTTTTCTTTTAGTGCATTTCTGAATAGTTTAAGTCTGGTGGGCAGTTTCGATTATATTTAGCTCCTAATATCGAAAGAAATTATCTAATTTGAAAGTATTTGCAATGCTTGTTTTAAAGCTGGAATACAATGTAATTTAATAATTTATTTTCAGATAAATTAGTTGTCTATTGGAACAGTTAACAAAAGATGGTTAATTATGGAAGATTCAAATAGAAAGGATGCTATTTACACATAAATAGTTCTTCCAAAACTGAAAATCAAGGGAAAAAAGCACATGGCCTGGAAGAGATGATTGATTAGGATTGAATGAATTCCTGCTCCCTTCATGGAAAAGTTACACATTATGATTTTAGAAAGCAGGAAAGGAAGGAGGAGGGGAGGGAGGGAGGGAAGGAAGGAAGGAAGGAAGGGAAGGAGGGAGGGAGAACGGGAGGGAGGGAGGGAGGGAAAGAAGGAAGGAAGGAGGGAGAGAGGGAGGGGAAAAGAAGCAAATCTCTTGGCTTCCTCAGCTGGAGCAGGTCCATGGTCACAGGTGAATACTGTGAGCCTTCTTTATGTTTGAGGGTGGAAGGCAGAAACTTGAACCTTGTTTGTAATCACAGCACAGATATAAACAGCATTTCTTGGTTTGGAAGGGTAAACTGAATTCAGATTTCAGGGTAACCCAGGGGAATCCTGAGGAAGAATTTAAGGAGAGGGATGGAGATTGGCACAAAAAGAGAGACCCAGAGACCAGTGGATAGCAGGTAAGGCTTGTTCTGGGCCAGGTGCTATGGTTGAAGGGAAACACAACTTTCACCTGCCACTCAGAAACAGGATATACTTGGAGAGAAAGTAGAAACTTATTGTATTAGTTTGAGGACTAAACTCTGATCTTTTTATCTTACCCAAATTCCTATCTAAGGGGTCTGGGGAATCATGCCCCACAAATCATAAATTCTCATCAGACAGGTTTTCTTTAACCCTATATATTCTGACTTACTTTCCAACCTGGCTCTGGCATAACATTACAAGACAAGGAAGAAAATAAAAATATTTTACCCCAAAATATGTTTCTTTACCATATCTTGAAAGGTCCCTGCAAAGCGGTCCTTTGTGGGGGAAAATTTGCATCTGTAAGGAATCTCTATTAACATAGCTAGATCTTTTTCTTCCAGGCCCTCCCAATCCTAAAGAGATTAACTAAAAGTCTAGCACCCTTTAAAAATATGAATAGGAAATATTTGTCATCTGTTTTCTCTAAGGACAGCCACTCTAAGACTTCAAAAGAACTTTGGTCTCCACAATCCTTTATCTTAACCTGAACATTTCCTTTCTATGATCCCAGGTCTTTAGATAAACTCAATCAATTGTCAACCAGCAAATGTTAAATTTACCTATAGCCTGGAAGCCCCCACTTTGAGTTGTCCCACCTTCCTGGACCAAACCAATGTATTTCCTAAATGTATTTCATTGATGTCTCATGCATTCCTAAAATGTATAAAACCAAACTGTGCCCCAACCATCTTGGACACACAATCTCAGGATCTCCTGAGGTCTGTTTCATGGGCCATGGTCACTCATATTTGGCTCAGAATAAATCTCTTAAAATATTTTACAGAGTTTGACGCTTTTCATTGACAAGTTCCTTCTCACATTGCTATAAGAAACTACCTGAGATTGGGTAATTGATGAGGAAAAGAAGTTTAATTGATTCACAGTTCCACATGGCTGGGGAGGTCTCAGGAAACTTAGAATCATGGCAAGAGGTGAATAGGAAGCATGGCTCCTCTTCACATGGCCAGAGCGAGGAAGAGAGAAAGAAGGGGGAGGTGCTACACACTTTCAAAAAACCAGATCTCAAAAGAACTCTATCATGAGAACAGCAAGGGTGAATTCCACCCCCATGGTTCAATCATCTCCCACCAGGCCTCTCCTCCAACACTGGGGATACAATTTGACATGAGATTTGGGTGGGGACACAGAGCCAAACCACATCACTTACATGAAAGAAACTCTTGTTCACTACCTGCTGGAACACTCAGGGTCTCAAGAAGCCATGCTACAGTACTTTCTATATCCTCTCTTAGAGTTCAATAATGTTTTCTGTTGACCGTCCAAAGAGAGACATAGCTCTGCAGCCTTGGCACACAACTACATCCTCTCTTAAGATACAGTAATGTTTCCTGTTGACTTTAACAAAACAGGGACATAGTTCTCCACCCGTGGCGCATAACCATAGCATTACAATTCCTATTGAAACAGACAAAGCAGCATTTTGGGTCCATCAGGAGTCATGGCCAGAACAGCGCAGGGAGCTGAGTTCCTCCTTTCTAGAGAGGAACGGTGTGAGTCTTTTGGGGTTGGGCTGCAGAATCCTGGCTTAGCCATCTTCAGTGGTGAGAGAAAGAAGGATGGGTGCACCATCATCCAGGGTAACTATATGAGCTGGACTCTGACATTTTCATGGAAACTCCCACTGCATTTCTTCCGAAGAAACACAACATTGTGTTCTTAATTTTAACGTAGCGGCTCAGGTATGAGCTGCCCTGTTACAGTTTTGATTCAGGGCAGGCAAGCCCCAAAGTGAGGCTTGGTCTACAGGCGTTCTTGGACTTGCCCAGGAGGGAATTCAAGAGTAAACCAGAGGTAGAAGAAAACAGCTTTATTAAAGAGGCAGTGTTACAACTCTGTGACTGTTCCCACAGAGGAGGGCTACCCCATGGGCAGAGAGTAGCAGCTCAGGGCAGTTTTGCAGTCATAATTATACCCACTTTTAATTGCATGCAGATTAAGCGGTGGTTTATGCAGAAATTTCTAGGGAAGGGTAGCTTTTGGTTCATTGCGTCATCACTAAGGAAAGGGGTAGTAACTCCCAGGTGTTGCCATGGCAATGATAAATTGACATGGCACACTGTTAGGTGTGTCTGATTGGAAAGCTGCTTCCACCTGGCCCTGTTTTAGGTACTCCTCAATCTGGTCTGGTGTCTGAGTCCCACCTCTGGAGTCAAGTCCTGCCTCCTACCTCAGTTTCAGTGACTTTGGGTGAGTGACACCTTGTTATAACCCCTTCACACTGATGATACAATTTGTTTTAAAAATTTTGTGATTTTTCTTGTGACATAGGGCAACAAAAAATTATAAAAGCTTTAAAAACAAATGTTGGTATTATACCACTCTCCATGTTTTCTTTCAGTCACCTGTGGACATTTTATGTATAGATTTACACCAGAAATACTCGTAAGAACTTTGTATACACAGATCAACTTTTAATCTATTTAGTACTGTCCAATAGAACTTCGTGTGATGATGAAAATATTCTATAATAATATGACTGACAGGATATTTTATGAGTATTTTTCAAATATGTAAATATTTAGAAATACAATTTAGAAGCATTAAATATTATTCTGCAATTCAAACGTGGCTGGTGAGGCTCAAAATTGACATGTTTATTTGATTTAACATAAATTAAAATTAAAATAGCCAATGTGGCTATTGGCTACTGCATCAGACAACACAGGTTTATAAAATGATAAGCACAATGATTATTTTATTTAAATATATGTTTAAAATCTCATTTTTGTCAGTAATGTAAAATATCTTCCTGACCAAGTCCAACAGCTACCACTGAGGGGCTCTCTTTTCATGACAGCAACTTTACTAAGAGTTATTACATGAAAGATTCTTTGCTAGATGTTGGGGTCTGCTTTCTTTGCCTCTCTCCCTTCCCACAGAGCACCTGGTAGAAAGGTAAAAAGAATGAACAAAATGCAGAACAGAAAAAAAGGAAAGGAAAAAGCAAAGAGCAGTCGTGAATGGTAATTATATCTGGAAAACCATTAGCCTCAGAATAATTGTAAATTGGCTAAGTTATAATGTAAGGCTCCCAAAAGTGCCTAATAAGCAAAGTTACTTCAGCCATTTTGAAGCAATTTATTGTACTAGGGGAAATGTATTTCTCAGATGCTAGAAAGGATAGGGAGTTAGATGACAATAGATTTTGTTTTGTTCTTTTCCTGCACCTTAACTTTTGTTCACATAATATCTCGGCTACAGCTATTTGAAATCTTTTTTCTGTTCTCCAATAAATGCTGATGGAGACAGATATGTCAATAATATCTATATTTTACCATTTTGAAGAGCAATTTTCTTCTCTGTGGCAGCACATGCTGACCATTTTAAAATCATGACTCTACATTTTAAATTTATGTTTACATTGCTCTTTGCAGAATTCAAGATGGGATCTCTGCTCTTAGCATCAAGACCCTTTTTGATGAATGCAAATGGTGGCTGACAAAATGTGACTCAGAGGAAAGATTGACAGTCTACGTCAGTCTCCTGATTTACAGCACATTTAACTCTCCTGAGTCAACACGAAGAAAAAGAAACAGGATATTAGTAATGGTAACTTGCCATTTTCTATTTGGATAAAAATAGCATGAGGGTAGTTTTACATCTGCATCCTACTTTGATTATCACATATTCCCAAACTCCTATTGGTAGGGAAGGTAAGAATTTTTAATACATCAAAAGGATTTTTTAAGCCTTAGTTGATGAGGAACAGATTGTAAGAGAGTAAGACCAGCTTCAAAAAACACCACTATGGCTTGTCCAGACTTTATCCTAAATCACTCAATTTGATAACAGCAGTCTAAAATATGTCATCTAGACTGCATGAGGATTATTGACACTCCCGTATGTAAGATGCTAAAGAGCTTTCTCCCTCTGTATGTAGTAAAAAATTTTATTGGTTAAAAATCCAGAATAAACCGCATTTACTTATCTTTTACCTTCTGTACTTCTCATATTTGTAATGGGTAGTGACAGAATAAAAACTCTGTATGAGGCTGCATGGAATCAACTGTGAAATCAGTCTTTCCATACACCAGTCATCCTATTTAGTTGCAACTACACATGCATTTTGTGGTTGCCTTAAAAATATTTTTTAAAGAGAAAATACTGTCATTTTCTGCTGATGTAAAATGTGAATAACTTTTAAAAGAGTTAGCATCTTTTCAAGATGTACTTGTGTAGAAATAATATTTATAGGGACTGAAAACTTTATGATTCTAATTAGATTTAATATAATATTCAATGGTAAGTTAAGGTTATGAAACTGGTATTTTAAAAAGTGTTTTTACCTTTCTAAAACACAATAAATTGAAAACTGGTACTTTAAAAAGTGTTTTTACCTTTCTAAATCACAATAAATTGAAACATAGCTTCCCCATTGCTATGGACTTAATTGTGTCTTCCACCCAAAATTTATATGTTGACGTCTGACCCTCCAGTATGACTATATTTGCAGATAGGGCTTTTAGGAGGTAATTAAGGTTAGATGAGGTTCATAAGGGTGAGGTCCTAATCTGATGGCTGGTGGCCTTATAAGAAGAGGAAGATCTCAATCTCTGTCTCTCTCTCTCTCTCTCTCTCTCTGTTTCTCTCCATCCTTCCCTCCCTCCCTCCCTTTCCCTCTCTCCTTCCCTCCCCATCTCTCCCTCCCTCCCTCCCTCTCTGTTCTCATACACAGGGAAGAAAGGCCATGTGAATCCACAGGGAGAAGGCAGCTGTCTGCATACCAGGAGGAGAGCTCCCACCTGAACCCAACCATAGTGCCACTCTGATCTTGCACTTCCAGCCTCTTGAGCTGTGAGAAAATAAATGTCTGTTGTTTAAGACACCCAGTTCATGGTATTTTGTTATAGCAGCCTAAGCAAAGTAAGACACCCCACCCTCTCCTACACAGCAGTTACATCACCAAGGTTGGGCTCTTGCTAGGTGTTTCCAGGATCCCCTCCTGAGACCTGGCCTGCCTAATCACATACTACTTTGTTATGCTTTCTTTGGTTTTGAGACGGATAATTAAATAAGACTTCAAACATAAAGCTGGCTATGCAGCTTGATTATAACACAGCTACTAGAAATGAGGCGCCAATTCTCCATTTAAAGTATAAAGGTGGATTCCAGCAATGCATGTTTAAAGGAGAAGTATGTTACTTGCGTCTGGGGAACCCAGCCTATGAAAGCCTGGTCACTACTGTTAAGTCAGAACAATGTCCAGCTGGTCCAAAAGAGAGGGCTTGTTGGCCATCCTTTCATGGTAGCCTGAGGAATTTGGGTAAGTGGTGAGTCTCTACTGGGCCCAGCCAGAAAGAGTGCTCTTCTTCCCACAGGTTGCCAAGAAAAGGCCACTGGACCCATCCACACCCCCATTCACATTCAGCTTGTGCCACCTAGGCTGAAAAGAAACATGGCTGTTGCCTGCCTTTGAGGGCTCATTGTATTTCTTGGGGCTACGGGAGATGTGTAGTCAGATTCAAGCTTGCTTTTATTTTGCCAACTCCTTGTGAACCTACATAATCTGCATGTGACTTTTACTCATTTAAAAGAAAGAGTCTGGTCTTGATATGTTTCCTATGATTAGCAAATGAATCTCTAATTTATTTGATAGATGTTAATATATGTTGGTATAGGTTAGTTATTGCCCAAAAGCTTATAAGCACCACCATTGTCACTGCCCTGCTCAAAACCTAACCCTGCCCTGTCATCTACACAGACATCTGAGGACCTCTCTGCCAGGGCCCTTTCCCCAAGGCTGCTTCCCAAAGCAGAGAGAGGACATGATACCTTCCTTCCCAGTCCCTTGAGGAATCCACTGCAATGGTAGGCAAGGGTTCTAGGCTCCTGGGGAGTGTGTTCAGGCTATGCAGGAATATCCAGCACCTTCTCTGGCTGGATGTGGCTTCTGTGGCTAACAATTCACAGTGGCAGAAGACCAAGGCAGAAAACTAGGTAGTTTTTCCAGAACTAGGGGTCAGAAAATCACGTTTTTAGAAACATTTCAGGATTTAAAAAATTCACTCCAGTTTCTTAACATTCCAATCCTAATTCCTTCCATAGGATTCAGGCTACTTTCAGCCTGAAATAAATCCTCTCACCTCCGAGGAGGTCGGCAGCCATTTGTTATTCAGCCAGCCTCAGAGCACCTGGGATGCCTGAGCCCTGAGGTAACTGAATTTCTTCAGTTACTTGACTCTCAATTATTTTTCTTAACTCATTAAGGAAGTATGCCTTGTAAGAGAAATTATATTTAGAAAATCACATGGATATTTTTGGAGGTTGTGTGTGTGTGTGTGTGTGTGTGTGTTCATGTGTTACATGTTATGTGTTTATGTAGGAGTGGATCTCAGATTTGCTTGGACCCTGGACTTGTTGAGTAATACTTTTTGAAATTAGAATTCCCCCAATTGAATCTTGCAACATAAATATTTTGAGATTATTTTGTTTCCATTACTTGTGCTTGGGTGTGTGGGCAGCCATGCAGTCAGACATAGGAAAGCAGGCGGTAGGTTTACCAAAAGAAATATATACACCTCTGCTGAACGTGCAAAGAAGAGATTTTCAAAACTGAGGTAATCCTTACTCCACATGAGCGAAATCTACAGTAACTTTGCCTCCCTGTGCAAGACTCTTAAGAAGCCACCTTCAATGACGCTTCCTTCTGGGATCCCCTGCTTATTACACCTATCCTCAATTATCTCATTAGTCCATTGCTACAGTCAAATTGCTTATTTAGCAAAACCATCTTATACTAAATTTCTAAGACCAGCTATATTAAACAAAAACAAATCAGGTTCAGACAAGTTACTGTATCAACCAGTATGTTTTGTAAAATAAAGCAACGTATTCCTCTTAAGACTAAAAATAAAAAAAAAACCATGCCAGATTTCCTAAGCACACATGAATATGAGTGGATGAAGTCATGTATAGTTACATAGCATATAGTGTTGAATGCAAATGGAGATGGGATTATGCTTCTAGAACCAAAGATTAATAAAATACATTAAGGTTAAAGGCAGGATTATTAACAGAAATGGATTCTATAAATATCCATCTCTGGTATTAAAAACTAAACAAATCAAATGTACGTTAACACCAGTCCTCTATTGAGTACAATAATTAGTGCTCAATTAATTATAATAATTAGTCAATCTGTGAGTGAAACCCAGCACACCATATTATCATTGCATTTGAAGTAGAGTGGGTATATTTATCGATAATGTTTGTATATCTAGAAAACTCAGAACACTTACCTGGTGAGAATATAAATTAAGTGCTTTATTTTACCAAATTGCACTTAAAAATTGAGCAGCACCATCACTTACTTGGAAGAAAATATAAACAAATTTTTTTTTACTTCAGTGTTCAACAACATAAAATGCTAAACAGTAAATCTTAATTATTGAATTCATTTTTTAATCTAAGAAATTCCCTTTGCTAGTGCCCATGTAACATTATTTGTTAGTACAGTTAATATTGTAAATCTTATCATCAATCTTCATGTCAAACAGATAAGATTACAGGCATATAAAAAAAATCTGTTTCATGGCCTAAAGGCTGTGGATATAGAGTAATTACTGACACTCAATCCCCTAATCAGAATCCTTTCCCCCACCCTGCCTGGGATGTAGATGGCCACATGGGTACAGCTTCTTGTCTGGCTTCACTCCCACCTTTTTACACATCACCTTAACACAGAGACTCCCAGAGCAGCATCCTCTTTCTCCTAGGATCCAGACAGATATTTCTCATGTCTACCACAAGGCAATGTTTCCAAATTATCAATCCCAAACTTTTCCACGCCAAATTCACTAACTTCTAGCTCCCAAGTAGTATTCCAACGTTTTTCAATATAGAAGATCTGAAAACCAAACCAGATAGATCAATTTGTCAGCAACGTCCTCAGTTCCCTGCTCTTTATTCATCCACATCCACATTCTAAAATCTCCTTTCAATTCCTTCCTCCTATCCCTGAGTACTCCAGACCAACCTCAAACTTTTGTCTGCTCATTAATAAACCTTCCTACTTGTAACCAATGGTCTTTCATTGAATAGTGGAGGATTTTCAAGTTTTTTTTTTTTTTTTTTTTTTACTATTATCTTTCCACTTTTAAATGCTCCATGACAAAAGCTCAAAACTTTTTAGCATGACATTTAAGAAATTCTACCATCCAGCATTATGCAGTGCCTTTAATCTTATCTCCTTTTCCTACCTACCCCATTCCTTCTCTTCATTTCCAATAAACCTGGTACCTATTCATTGCAAATATTGGCCTCTGTTTGCATTGGTCTTTGTCTTAGAAGTGTCTGTCATCATCTCGGTGGAGCCTGTTCACCAGGCTCTGATACACATCGTTCTATGTGAGCACACAGTACAAAAGGGTTGGCAGCCATTACATTCTGATTTAGGTTACAGTAGCCCAGATGTGTAGCTGATTCTTTAACTGGATTAGAAGATCCAGAAATCTCGTTGTAGTTCTGTCCCCCAATCCCGAATGAATAAGTTAATGCAAGGTAGATGCTTTGGAAGTGTATTAGTCTGTTCTCATGCTGCTGATAAAGACATACTTGAGACTGGGCAATTTATGAAGGAAAGAGATTTAATTGACTCACAGTTCAGCATGGCTGGGTGGGGGGGCCTCAAAAACTTACAATCATGGCCGAAGGGGAAGCAAACACATCCTTCTTCACATGGCACCAGGAGAGAGGGAAGAAAGAGAACTGAGCTAAGGGGAAGCCCCTTATAAAAACGTCAGATCTAATGAAAATTTACTATCACCAGAATACCATGGGGAAAACCACCTCTGTGATTCAATTTCCTTTTCCTGTGTCCTTCTCACAACACATGGGGATTATGGGAACTACAATTCAAGATAAGATTTAAGTGGGAACACAGCCAAACCACAAATTCCGTCCCTGGCGCCCCTTCAAAATCTCATGTCTTCACATTTCAAAACACAATCATGCCCTTCCAACAGTACCCCAAAGTCTTAACTCATTTCAGGATCAACTCAAAAGCCCAAGTCCAAAGTCTCATCTGAGACAAAGCACCCTTTCACCTATGAGCCTGTAAAATCAAAAGCAAGTTAGTAACTTCCTAGATACAATAGATACAATAGAGATACAGGCATTCCGAATGGGAGAAATTGGCCAAAACAAACGAGCTAAAGAACCCGTGCAAGTCCAAAATCTAATAGGGCAGTCATTAAAATGTAAATTTCCAAAATGATCTCCTGTGACTCCATATCTCACATCCATGGTGTGCTGATGCAAGAGGTGGGCTCCCATGGCTTTGGGCAGCTCTACTCCTGTGACTTTGCAGGGTACAGCCTCCCTCCTGGCTACTTTCACTAGTGGGCATTGAGTGTCTGTGGCTTTTCCAGGCATGCGAAGAAAAGCAAGCTGTCAGTGGATCTACCACTCTAGGGTCTGGAGAACATTGACCCTCTTCTCACAGCTCTACTAGGCAGTGCCCTAGTGGGGACTTTTTGTGGGAGCTCCGACCTCACATTTCCCTTCTGCACTGCGCTAGCAGAGGTTCTCCATAAGGGCCCTGCCCCTGCAGCAAACTTCTGCCTGGACATACAGGCATTTCTATACATCCTCTGAAATCTAGGTGGAGGTTCCCAAAACTCAATTCTTGACTTCTGTGCACCTGCACACTCAACACCACATGGAAGCTGCCAAGGCTTGTGGCTTGCATTCTCTAAGCTGTACCTTGGCTCTATTTAGTCATGGCTGTAGTGGCTGGGGCACAGGGCATCAAGTTCCTAGACTGCATACAGCATGGGGACCCTGGGCCCAGTCCACAAAACCATTTTTTCTTCCTAGGCCTCCATGTCTGTGATGGGAGAGGCTGTCATGAAGACCTCTGACATACCCTGGAGATATTTTCTCCATTGTTTTAGGGATTAACATTTGGCTCCTCCTTACTTATGCAAATTTTTGCAGCCAGCTTGAATTTCTCCTCAGAAAATAGGATTTTCTTTTCCATCACATTGTAAGGCTGCAACTTCTTCAAACTTTCATGCACTGTCACCTCTTGAATGCTTTGCTGCTTAGAAATTTCTGCCAGATACCCTAAATCATCTCTCTCAAGTTCAAAGTTCCCCAGATCTCTAGGGAGGGCTGGGGCAAAAAGCCACCAATCTCTTTGCTAAAGCTTAGCAAGAGTGACTCTTACTCCAGTTCCCAACAAGTTTTTCCTCTTCATCTGAGACCACCTCATCCTGGACTTCATTGTCCATATCATTATCAACATTTTGGTCAAAGCCATTCAGCAAGTCTCTAGGTAGTTCCAAACTTTCCCACATCTTCCTGTCTTCTGGACCTTCCAAGTCTTTAGGATGTTCCAAACTTTTCCACATTATTTTCCTTCTTCTGAGCCTTCCAAACTGTTCCAGCCTCTACCTGTTACCCTCTTCCAAAGTTGCTTCCACATTTTTGGGTATCCTTATAGCAGCACCCCATTCTCTGCAGTACCAATTTACTGTATTAGTCCATCCTCATGCTGCTATAAAGAATTGCTCAAGACTGGGTAATTTATATAGAAAAGAGGTTTAATTGGCTCACAGTTCCCCTTTTCTCAGGAGGTCTCAGGAAACTTACAATCTTGGCAGAAAGGGAAGCAAACAAGTCCTTGTTCAAATAGTGGAAGGAGAGAGAAATGAATGTCAAGTGAAGGGAGAAGCCCCTTAGAAAACCATCAGATCTCATGAGAACTTACTATCATGAAAATAGCATGGGGGAAATGGCCTCCATGATTCAATTACCTCCCACAGGGTCCTTCCCACCACACATGGGGATTATGGAAATTACAATTCAAGATTAGGTTTGGGTGAGGACACAGCCAAACCATATCAGTAAGCATTTGTTAAAGTGATTAACAAGTCATCTGATTTAATTGAGTATCAAGTAATTCAAGTTCTAAATAAGAGGGACAAAAATATGTATCTACAACCAATGACTACTTTCTGGAATTCTGTATGAATAATTTTGGCTTTGTTTCACATCTCATAGCACTGACCTAATCGATGTATTTTAGGTTAGATATTTAGAGAGTTTGTTCATGGATACAGGTTGCTATGGCAACACAGTCCTGCTAATATCTAGTGCTCTTAACACTTTATAAATTTCCTGAATGTAAGAACCCTGGAATAAGCATAACCTTTACACTTCAGGTACAGCTACATATTTTGAAAGTTAGGTCTAAAGGGAAAAATGAAGATAAATCTTCATATCAGAAGTGTATGCCTTTTTTATAATATTCAAATTTCACTGTAAGAAGTTTAGGGTCCATAATCTTAAATATGTTTATTTTATGTATCATAGGAATAGGTTTTGAGTCTACTGACTATATGTACATGCTTTTAAAGTACATCTGGCAAGTTCAGCTGAAAATTTTTCATTGGAAAGATATTATGCAATGCTGCATCATTATCATAAATAAATGAGGTTATCTGAGGTTTATATATAAGCCCATTGTGTTGTATCACAGCAAAATTACATACTTAAAAAATAAGTTTCTATTAATACCATCTACAGTTCCAGAACTGTGTTTACAAATAGCTAATTACTGAATCACAATAATTTCTGAAATTTATCACACATATGAACTTCATTTTAGATAAGCAATTGTTAAATTAAAAATAAAGAACTCTCTATTTTAAGAAATCTAATACTTTAAATTTCAAAGGGTTTTAATTAATATATTTAGATCTAATTTTTCACATTTAAAATAAAGTTCTTTATTTTCCAAAATAATTCATATTTAGCTTTCTTTAAATAAAACAGTTTCATAGTTAACTGATTCATATGGCCCATGTCCAAATTAGTATGTGAGGTAAAGAGAATAACGATAAAAATTGCTTCCATTTCCAAAGAGATATGATAAACTAAGAAAAATTTAATTAACATTTGAATAATTTATATATCTCTGTAACTTTGTTTCTATAAGTTAGTGTAATTTACTCAAAATATAAGTCTCATGAATGCTTGCACTGAAGACTATTATTATTATAATTTCCAGGTGCATACAATATTTTATTGCTGTATAATATCAAAGCCTCCAGATAAAAAGATTAAGAATAACCAAGTACTTATGAGAGGTTGTGGATATAAATATTCATAAGCATAGTAACATTTGGATAATTTTCTTAAATTTTACAGCCTTGCTTAATAGAATACTCAACATATTTTGAAAAATGAAGCATTTTTTCTTTAGATATATCTCACATATAAAATTATATAAATTCAAAGCATACAAAATTTTCTTTGTACTCATTCAATCCAATGAAAAAGTGGAAGTCATACGTTGCTTTCTGTGTCCCATTACACTATCTGTGGCTCTGTTTTTAAATTCAGAGAAAGTAGCAATTGATTGCATTAATCTATACTTGATTGCATCATTGCTTATTTTTTCCTTAGCTAGTTTTTCTTAGCTAGTTGTTATAAACTAGTTCTTAGCCAGTTGCAATTCATAAAGAAAGGCAGGGAATTAGATAATACAAGTGAAAAAAAATTTTGCACCATGTGTTACAAGCTGGTTTGTGATGGTCACTCAGTTGACCAAGTAGAATGCAAAGAAAAGTTAATTGTCCCATCTACATTAAAAAGTTACTCAGCTTCTCTCCTAAGGTCAAATCACTTCTTGTGAAAGTTATAGTATCTTCTTCCAAAATGTTTTGTTGTTACAAATTATACTATTTCCAAATAAATTTTCTCCCAGTTCTTCTTGAAAAAGATAAGAAACGAGTTTCATAATAACAGATGATTTAGATCTCTGAATGAGTACCTCCATGCATACCAAAGGCTTGAGGTTGACTCTTGCAATACTAAATTTGGATAAATCTCACTCTCCCCAAATCTGTTTTTGCCCCCAATAGGGATCATAAAAATAATGTCTAAACTTACTTTCTATATCTATATTATCTATATCTATCTATACACATACACATATATGTATTTTAAAATATATAAATATATGGTTTGAAATACACAGAGACACCCACACATATGATCTGAAAATACATTTTATAAACATTGTCAAAGTTTCTCATTGGGGATAATTTAAGAAATATCAAACCATTACTATTAAGGTTTTTAAAATTATAAGACCAAGGCTTTAAGACGAGAGTGTTCCGTCTTTTGGCTTCCCTGGGCCACACTTAAAGAAGAAGAATTGTCTTGGGCCACACACAAAATACACTAATGATAGTTGATGATCTTTAAAAAAAACTCACCAAAAAAAATCTCAGGTTTTAAGAAAGTTTACAGATTTGTGGTGGGCAGCATTCAAAGCCCTCCTGAGTTGTATGTGGTGTGTGGGCTGCAGGTTGGACAAGCTTGCTTTAAAAAATATTATAAAGGCTTTGTAAACATACACACATATTTCAATATTTTATAATATTAATCATCAATTAGAATTTTTCAATAAAAGCCAACATATAAAATATTCTTAAAGAAATTTAACCAATAGCTATTGTTGAGGCTGAACGGCAAAAGTGAAATAAGATTACAAGCCAGGGCTGATGTTATCAGACTTAAAACAGACCAATAAGAGAACTACTAATGTAAATGGAAAGGGAGATACACTGCAGTTTGACTCTCAGCATTGAGGCATATTTAGAAATTCAATCTGTAAGTAATTTGACTAGCAATCTTATAGCATTGACTCATCTTATTCTCTGCATTCCACAACAAAAGTAAGTAACCACTCTCTCACATCATCTAGACTTAGTCTAGTCTTCAGGCTTTTTTGCATTTTATTTTAATTGTTTTCTAAAGAATGCCTCTCCCATCTAGGACAGAGCACAAGTAGCACATTGTTTTTCTCTAATAGCAACTAAGAAGATTCTAGAGCAAACACTTTTGCTTTTATTATTAATTATTGACCATTAGCTAATACCAACACTTAAAGGTAGTTCGTAGGAAGGTCTTTAAGTGGAAGCCATTGCTCATTCTCTGTTCTTTGCTGTCACTTTCCACTATTCAAAGCAGGTAGCCAAACAACAAAAACCAGCTGTGTGCTATCATACCACCCCATGAGCACAAGCCCAGTGCTAAAAGAGTTTGATACCAAAAGTACCTTTTGACTTAGTATAAATTTATTCACTAATCTCTGTAAAGGCTCACATCTATAAAATAGTGGTACTGCTGACTGATATGTGTAGGAAGCCATGTTATTGGCAAATTATCCTTACTAATAAAGATTCCATAAAGAGAACACTGGCACTACAATTAAGAGCTTATAACATTAATGAAATCACTGTTTCGTTTTGACAATAAAATATGCTTAAATTTTTCAACACCTAATTATCACCTTGATCAATGGCATTTTAATATATAAGTGCATCACTCTGCAGATGCTAATAGTATATTAAATATGTTTGATCAATATTAGTCAATTGTAATCTATTTCTACTAATATTAATGGGTATTATTTTGTCTTTACAGCTCCATAGCCACTGCTTCGCGGATTATAATGAGCAATTTGCTAGATCCCCATCTGTCTTTCACAAACACTGCATCAAAGAATCCTACTTAGAGAATAATACTGCATTTCCTAATAAAAAATGCATAGTAAAAAATGTCAATACTTTTATCCTTAAAAATCAATATTAAAAAGACAAATAAAACAGAATTATCTGGGGAAGTATGGTCTGTGACTTCAGAATAGTGTGTCTTCTTTTAAGGAAGAAGATATTGGCATAAGATGAGGAAGTTCACATAGGAGTGGGCAGGCATATTTGAATAAGAAACCCCAGGCTCAAAGGGAAGAGAAAATTTGAATCCCTTACTTGTGAAATACAAAGTCACTGAAACCTTTCAAAATGGACCCTGTGGCTGAGAAGAAATGGGATCAGCATGATAAAATCACCATGAGGAAGGAAACCATGGGTTCAAAGTGTTTGTCTGCCCCATAATGAATTGAGCAAGTGAAGGAGCATGGTGGTGGGTGGGATTTGGAGTAGCAAACACTGAAACCTGTTTCCATTCTGTTGCTGCAATGGTGGGCTTGCACCACTGCCCTCCCACACATAGACTGAAGAAGCATGGTGGGGGGCTGGGGGAACTAATGGAATGATTGCTATGGTTTCAATAGTGGTGTTCCCTCTAAAATTCACGTTGAAACTTAATCCCCAATGCAACAGTTTTAAGAGGCCTGGCCTTGGGAAGGTGAATAAGACACTGAGGGCTCTGACCTCATGAACAGGATTAGCACCCTTGTGAAAGGGCTGAAGGTTGATGGGAGTGCTCTCTTGCCCTTCTGTCCCTTCTTCCATGTGAAGACAGAAGTCATGTGAGAACACAGCATTTCTCCCCTCCAGAGGATGCAGCAAAAAGGCATCAACTTGGAAGCAGAAAGCAGCCCTCACTAGATACCATTCCTGTTGTTCCGTTGATCTTTGACTTCCCAGCCTCCAGAACCATAAGAAATGAATTTCTGTGCATTGTAAATTACCCAGTCTCTGGTATTTTGTAATAGCAGTCAAAATGCACCAACACAATGGCCATCTGTCCTTGCTTTGAAAACCAATACAGCTTTGGGAAGGCCCCATACCAGCAAGGGACAAAGCTCTAGTGG
Source organism: Pongo abelii (assembly GCF_028885655.2). NCBI lineage: Eukaryota > Metazoa > Chordata > Mammalia > Primates > Hominidae > Pongo > Pongo abelii. Next base: position 86,017,747 of record NC_072002.2, on the reverse strand, counting down.
AATGACTTTGCTGGCAAAAGTTGTGAGCAACTATCTTTTCAGAATTTTCAGGTTTTAGTGAAACTACAGCAAAGTGTTAGTTATTTCTGAAGTAAGGAACTTTGGTGACTTTGTCTGATGCTTCCAACCTCAAGAAGACTCATCAGAGCTTTGAATCCAGTGACTCTAAGGAATGAGCCTTAGAAGGGAACATGTGGGATTGTCCTTAAGTAAGCCAAAATATAGTGCATTCCTAGGAAAAATATGCTGGACCCTGCCCTCCAATCCAGCATGGGATGTCTGAATTGTTCTTTAAATTACTCTTAACTGGCCATTTTGGCAAATTTAAGTTACAAAGCAATATGCTGTAGTTAAATTTCTAAATCTGTTGCCTGACCTGGACCTTTAGCCAAGGGGTTATCGAAAAGTGCCAAATTGAATCCCAACTAGAATCTACACATAACCCTCTTTTTCCCTCCTCTATAGCAGCAACCCAATTTCTCCCAAATAATTAAGATTAGCTCTCCCAGGCAATAGAATGATCTTCTTTTCTAATGTGTCAGCCATATGAAGAGCCCAAAATGGCCAGGGAGAAGTTTCAACTTTCATTTGATCTGTGTGCTATGGTTATGACAAAGAAAAACCCAAATATCACTGGTGGTGTTCAAGCACATAACGAGCTCAATAGAACCAGTATTCCAACATCACACAGTTTTGTCTCCAAGCTGACATTCAAACTGAGCCACATTTGGTCAGGTGAGCTGCTCCTGGGAACATGGAGATTCCAGTGAGTTCAGTGGTTATAAACCTGATAACACAAAACATAGCCTCTGTTTGAAGCAACATTGCAGGATACCATGGTGGTTGGTATCCCATTTTCACACTGCTATAAAGAGCTACCTGAGCCTGGGTAATTTATAAAGAAAAGAAGTTTAATTGACTCACAGTTCTGCATGGCTGGGTAGGCCTCAGGAAACTTACAATCATGGCAGAAGGCAAAGAGGAAGCAAAGCATGTCTTACATGACAGCAGGAGAAAGAGAGCGTGAAGGTGGAAGTGCTACACTTTTAAACCATCAGATCTCAGGAAAATTCACTCACTATCATGAGAATAGCATGGGGGAAACCGCCCCCATGATCCAATCACCTTCCACCAGCTCCCTTCCTTGACACACGGAGATTAAAATTTGACATGAGATTTGGGTGAGAACACAGAGCCAAACCACATCATTCTGCTCTGGCCCCTCTCAAATGTCATGTCTTCTTACATTAATAAATGCAATTCCCCTATCAATAGTCCCCCAAAGACTTAACTCATTCCAGCATTAATGCAAAAGTCTAAGTCCAAGTTCTCATGTGAGACAAGGTAAGTCTCTTCTGTCTATGAGCCTGTAAAATAAAAACAAGTTAGTTAATTCCATGATACAGTGGGAGTACAGGCATTGGGTAAATGTTCCTGCTCCAAAATGGAGAAATTGGACAAAACAAAGGGGCTACAAGCTCCATGCAAGTCTGAAACCCAGCAGGGCAGTCATTAAATCTTAAAGCCCCAAAATAAATCTCCTTTGACTCCAGATCTCATATCCAAGGCACACTGATGCAAGGGGTGGGCTCTTAAGGTCTTGGGCAGCTCTGGCCCTGTGGCTTTGCAGGGTGCACCCCTCAGAGCTGCTTTCATAGGCTGGCATTGTGTGCCTTCGGCTTCTCCAGGTACACAGTGCAAACTGTCAGTGGATCTACACTCTGGGGTCTGGAGGATGGTGTCCCTCTCCTCATAGCTCCACTAGGTAGTGCCGCAGTGGGGACTCTGTGGTGAGACTCCAATCCTACATTTCCCTCTGCATTGCCCTAGTATAGGGTCTCCATGAGGACTCCACACTGAACTTTTGCCTGGACATCCAGGCATTTCCATGCATCCTCTGAAATCTAGGCAGAGCCTCCCAAACCTCAACTCTTGTCTTTTGTGTGCCCACAGGCCCAACATCATGTGGAAGCCACCAAGGGTTGGGGCTTGCATCCTAGGAAACAATGGCCAAGTTTTATGTTGGCCCCTTTTAGCCATGGCGGAGCTGAAGCGGCACCATGTTGTAAGGCTGCACAGAATGGGGTCCTGGGCCTGGTCCACGAAACCATTTTTCCCTCCTAGGCCTCCAGGCCTGTTATGGGAGGGGCTGCCATGAAGATCTCTGAAATGTCCTGGAGACACTTTCCCCATTGTCTTGTCTATTAACATTCAGCTTTCCTTTACTTATGCAAATCTCTGCAGCTGGTGGCTTGAATTTCTCCCCAGAAAATGAGTTTTTCTTTTCTACCACATGGTCAGGCTATAAAATTTCCGTACTTTTATTCTCTGCTTCCTTTTTAAACATTTCATATTACCTCTTAGTGAACACATATGACTGTATGCTTTTAGAAAAAGCCAGGTCAAATCTTGAATGCTTTGCTGCTTAGAAATTTCTTCTGCCAGATACTCTAAATCATCTCTCTCAAGTTCGAAGTTCCACAATTCTCTAGGGCAGGGGCAAAATGTCACCAGTCTTGTCTCTAAAGCACAGCAAGAGTGACTTTTACTCTAGTTCCCAGTAAGTTCCTCATTTACATCTGAGACCACCTCAACCTGGACTTCATTGTCCATATCACTATCAGCATTTTGGTCAAAACCATTCAACAAGTCTCTAAGAAGTTCTGAACTTTCCCACATCTTCCTGTCTTCTTTTGAGCCCTCCAAACTGTTCCAACCTCTGCCCATTACCCAGTTTTGAAGTCACTTCCACAATTTCAGGCATCTTTATAGCAGTGCCCCAAACTCCAGTACCAATATTCTGTGTTATTCCATTTTCACACTGCAATAAGGAACTACTTAAGACTGGGTAATTTATAAATAAAAAAGTTTAATTGACTCACAGTTCCACATGGCTGGGGAGGCTACAACCAGGGGTTGGCCAGGGCTGCAGTCAACAAGACTCAAGGTGAGGATCCACTTCTTGGATCATCAATAAAGCTGTTGGCAGATCTTAGGAGATCTACTCACAAGCTCAAAGCAACTAAGACCTTCACTAACACTCCTCTCTAAATCCTTCCAGCCTCTGTCCACTGCCAAGTTGCAAAGCCACTCCTGTGTATTTAGGTATTCTCTATTGCAGCACCACACTTTCAGTACCAAAATCTGTATGTTATCCATTTCTATGTACTGAAATACAAGACTTAGCAGCTTCAGTTTCAAACATTTATCTTATCTTACAGTTTTTGTGTGTTAAGAATGACAGTTTCAGGTAACTGGCTGACCTCTGACTCAGGGCTTCTCACAAGGCTGCAGTCAAGCATCATCTCTAGGCTCAGTCAAAGGATAGTCTTCTTCCAAGCTCAAGCTTGTAGCTGTTGGTAGGACGCAGGTCCTAGCTGCCTATTGATGGGATATGTCTGTTTCTCCACATCTGAGTTCTGAATATGGCTATTCATGAGGTAGTAGATTCCAAATTCCTTCCCCCAGAGAAAGGGCAGAGAGAGAGAGAGAGAGAAAAAAAAGAGAATTCTGAGTGTTTCCACAACCTAATCTCATCATTATGCCATACATATCTACTGTGGAAGTTGGCCATGTAAATCCATTAGTTAGAAGCAATTCACTATGCCCAGCACACTCTCAAGAAGAGATTACACAAGTCATGAATTCCAAGAGGCAAGATCATAGGAGCCATTTTTTGGAGGCTGCCTGCCACAATGGGCATCAAAGTAAAGAAGCTCTCCTCCAAATGATTGGTCCTCTCACGGAGAGACTCAGGTTAGACTTTTTCTTCAGTAGGTAGAAAACACAGAAGCAGCAGTTGCCATAAAATTTTGATTTAAAAAATGTAGCACTGCTCAGCCAATGCAAAATCACCGTCTCTGATAACACGACCATTTTGTGTAAGGTCCTGTTGAGAAATACCTGGATGATCAGGCAGAGAAGTTGATTCACATGCACTAGTAAGTCATTTTGTCCACCTAATAGTGGCATCTTTATTTCTTCTTTTTTTAAGGGTCAATGTCCTCAGGTAGGCATCTTGTGTGGGTTGCAAATATTTTTATACTCTATTCCCCTTTCATCTTTATCTTAGATGTCTTTGTCACTAGCTTTTAAATCTTATTCTTTCCAAGTCTTTGTCCAGCCAGCCAAACAATTAACTCCTGCCCACAGATCAATGTAAACACATGCCTCAGGCTGTTTCTCTTTCCACATAAAGTGGGCTGATACACTACCCGAACTTCTGCCCGTGGCATTCTCTTCATCAATGTCTTATAGCACCAATCTGAGTGAGGCCACAATTCTACAGCCTCTCAGTTTTAACTGGCACCAGTTTACCATGAAATGTCTTTAGTCGACCATTATCAGCTTATAGGAACCCTCTCAAAGCCGAAACAGGGTGATTAATTACCATGAATATCTGAGCCACCTGCTCTTAAAGTTTACTTGAGCCTTCCAGACCTATTAGGAACGCATCTCATGTTCACCATTTCCAGGTTATAATGGAAGCTGCATGTTTTGAGAAACAATATAAACATCAATTCATGAAAGGAACTGTGGGTGGGGGTGGTGTGCCCTCAGATCTCCGCCAGATGCTGATGTGAGGTATGCAGTCAACTGATAGCCCTTCTTGCTACACTTTAGGATGTGCTTCAGCATCAACATCAAGGCCCTGCTGACTCTGGGCTGCTCCTAGTGGATGCCTGGGCACAGCAGGAATACTAGAGTTGAGTCATTTCTGCTCAGTGCTGGACACTAATAGTGAATTTTTGCTCTGGGCCTCCCAACAGCCTGGGAAAAAAACTTTCTCAGAATTGCACTGCAATCTGGGACTATTCTATTCAATGCTCCTGCCTCCCCTCTCTCTTTTCACTTATCACATCTTTATTGTGATCTGAATGAATGCTCTTGCCAGTTACTCCGACTCACAGCTTCCCCCTATTCCCTATCCCTTACAAGTATTTCTCCCAATAAGTCTGCATTTTAAACCCTGTCTTGGCATCTGTGACCTGAATTGTCATAAAGTGGCACAGTTTCTTGGTATCCCATGGTCAACTGCTGAAGCTCTACCAATGCTCAGTAGCAAGTCAAGATGTTCTTCTTATCCTTCTATTGGGACGACTGGGGTATGACAGGTGTTCTATACTGCATCTCTGCCATATTCAGTGCCAATAGCATTAAGTAAGTGTGTGATGTCATCTGGCCCAATTATCAGGACAGCTATATTCTTCAGACTATGGAACCCTTTCCCACTCAACCTACTGGGTTATCTGGTAGATATGGCCTGCTGGGTGTGAAAGTACCTTGGCGATTTGTCTCTTGCCTTGAAAAGATACCTGATGTGTCTAAAACCAGTAAACTCCTAGAAACTTTACCAATGAGGCAAATCCCTGACACTTTGCAGGATTTATCTCGTAGACCCTGGCATGTGTCTTTCTAAACCATCTACCACACTTGCTATTTCCTACTTACTGGTCCAATTAGCTTAATGAATTTTTTTAAGTTTACTGTTCAGTGGTATTTCAAAACAATCTAGATATTTCTGGACTTTATTATGACTGGGCCAGAAGGACTGACCCAGCTCTGAGGCTGTGCAGTTAAGGTATACTCCTCTCTCTTTTAGAAGCAAATTGCTTTCTGCTTTCTTTACTGAAAACAATGGAGGAAGAGCATCTGTTAGATCAAGAGCAGAATAACAGGTGCCGGAGGCTGTCCTGATTTGTGAGAATAGAGACAACACATCCAGAAATCCAGCTAAAATTGATAACACCATCTGATTAAGTTGCAATAATTTCCTGTCCTTCTTTCTGATCCATCTGGCTTTTGCCATAACCAAAGAAGCAGTTTAAATTGGGACGTGGTAGGAAGTGCAACCCTGCATCTGTGAAGCCTTTGAAATTGACACTAATTTCGTCATTTCCCTCAGAGACATGCTATTGCTTTGGGCTTGTTGCCTTGATGGAGCATGAACACACATTCCAGAACTTCTTATTTTCCTTCATGATAGCTTATATTCCAGAGGTCAGAGAATCCATGTGCCATTCTCAGTTACTATCTTTAAACTAGACGGTGAAGAGTAATCATGGCAATGCAGAATGGCAATACATATCTTTTCCTGTTTCATGTGTTCTCTTCTTGGCGCAGGCCTTATACTGTCTATTATTTATGCATTGGGATATAATTCTAGCTATGAACCTGGTGGCAATGACAGGTAGTAGAAGAGGAGTCAATATACCAGGCACCCCATATACGGAATCTGACCCAGGTACATTTATTGAGTCCACTTTATGTAGAGGAAGCTGGTTTCCCAGACAGGGTATGGAGGATCTGCCTCTCACCAAGGGAGATTCAGAGGGTTTGGAGGACCAGTCCTCAGTTACTGTCTGTCTGTCTTCTTGGCAGATATTAGCATCCCATTTCTCCCTGCAAGTGTGGGGTTTGACCATTTAATTGACTCTTCCACCCTTATACTCAGGTTCTTGGTTTGATCCTTAGGCATGTATATCTTGCAGATATCGGAGATGAGGGACTTCGTCAAAGTCAGCAACATGAGTTTCCGATTATCCTCTCGCTTTCTCTATTAGACACAAACAGCTTTTATGTCCTCTGTTTCCTGTCTGCTGTCTGGCTCCATTAGAAGTCAGATAACTCTACTGTCTTTCCCATCGTATAGTCACCATAGTGACTAAGTGTCACTGCCATTAGCTGTCTTGATATCCGACCCTCCAGCTGCACCTGCACATTGTCCTGTGCCAGCACAGATGAGAATCTGGGAAATGGAGATGCCACCAGATGCATTGTATAATGCTGGCCCTGTCTCCTTCCAGTAGGGAGGCTGTCTGCTAGCTCTTCAAACATGTGAGGCACCCAGTCCCAGAATCCCACTTTGAGGGTAAGTTTCCTGGCTTGTTCTTCCCCCAATTACTGTATCAGTCAGAATCCAAACAGGAAAGTAGGACAATTCCATGTTGTAATTTGAGAGGCTGTTAATAGAGGGATATATACATGGTTTTAAGGAAACAACAGTGGGTAATGACGCCAAAGTACACTACATCACTGGGCTTCCTCAGTGAGGAGGATATAGTGACCAGGCCCTATCCCTTCAGACTACCTTGGCCCAAGTTCCTCCTGTATAAAACAGGAATAATAATGCCCAACATCACATGATTAATGTGACGATAAAATTAGATGATATTTGTCAAGTGCCTGGCACATAAGTAATAAATAATAGTGCTATTAACAGAATTCTGTTCTCCTAAAATTCATATGTGGAAGCACTAGCCCCTAATACCATGGAGTTTAAAGATGGGGCCTTTGGGAGCTAATTAGGTTAGATGAAGTCATGAGGATGGGGCCCTTATTTGGGGGTTAGTGTCCTTATAAGAAGAGACACCAGAGACCTTCTCCCTCTCTCTCTCTTTCTCTCTCTCTCTCTCACCCCCTCTGTCTCTCTCTCTTTTGCTCTCTCTATCTCTCTCTCTCTCACTCACTCACTCTCTGCCATATGAGGACACAGCCAGAAGGTGACCATCTGCAAACCAGAAAGAGAGCCCTCACCAGGAACTTAATTGCCCAACACCATAACATGATCTTGGACTTTCCACCCTCCAGAACTGTGAGAAATAAATTCTTGTTCAAACCATTTGGTCTATACTATTTTGTTATTGCAACCTAAGCTAACTAATGCAAGTACTTTTTAAAGACCTCTAGCAATTTTAATGGTTTTTTACTGTGGACTTAACACTGCCCTAAGGTAACTCATTTAATCTTTGCTACAATCCTACGAGACAGAAAGTGTTTTTATCCCCATTTTTCAGAAGAAAAAACTGAGGCTCCAAGCGCTTAAGAAATTTAACCAAGGTAACACAGTTAGTAATTGTTTTGAGCTAGGATCTGAATCTAGGCTATTTGGCTCCAGATTTTTTGAGCCAAGATGCTATGTTATGGAGAGGAACCTCCCTCACTAATTTTATTGAAAGCCTATTCTCTTCTAAGTTTATTATCTTTGTGAGCAATGGAGCGCATGTAATAAATTGCTCGATGTGAGCCAGAGGATAAGTATATACTCACAGCATAAAACAAGTATAAAAGGATTGAATTTGTAATGCATATATTCTGGTATATTATATATCCTTAAACTTTGTCAGGCTTTTTGACTATAAAATCAACAAAGTACAATCCATCCTTTCTGAACTCTTCCACCTACATTTTTTTCCTCACTTCTTTATTATAGGCAGAAGTCTACAGCATGAGTGCAAGAGCTAAACTACCTCTGCATTCAAATCTCGGCTCTATTACTTTCTGAGTATTCAACATTTTGCAAGTAACAACCTCGCTAACTCTCATTTTTTTCTTACATAAGTTGGATAATAGTCATCATTAACTATTCAAGTTGCTTTGATAATTGAATAAAATAATCAATGTAAAATTCTTAGATCAGTGATAGTACATGGAAAATATTGAATGTGTTAATTGCTAAATTTAGCTTCAAGTACTTTATCAACTGATGATGTTCTTGTTTATGTCCACGTATTGCCATATGTTTAGGAGTTAACATGAGGAAATGATGTCTTTTAGCATAGTTACAAACTATTAGACTGGGAGACAGGAGAACCAAGCTCTAAGTTTCATGTATAATTTTTGGATTCGGTTTCTTCAACTGACAAAATAGCTACTGCACAGAGCTATATTAAAAAATTTTTTCTTTAAAAATTCCATATTAAGTAAATATAAATGGTAATTTTATTATCATTATTCCATGGTGAACATAAAAATAAGTTACCCACAATGAGGCATTTGATTTTATATGAATTCAAAACCAAAAAGAATTTTAGATCTATATACATTCATATTTTTATACTGAAGTCTGTCCCTTCCAGAAATCTGCCTAAAATGTCAATATTTTCGAATACTAAATTCATCTTATTTTCGGAATTGACCACATTTAAGTTCACATTTGATATAATTTAGTTATAAATTGGTATTGATGATTTAATTAAGTCTTCATGTAATTGTATGTTTAAGATATATTTAAAATTCCAGAACAACTTAATTATATAGATGCAAAATCAGAAAATATTCTGAGTACACAAATATTTATATTTGTTTATGTGACATATCTTTAATACTTTCTCTGTGAATATTTTTGGAGAATTAAAATGACAACAACCCAAGGACTGTGAATCTGGTCCCAAATCTCACATCCCCAAGCTATACAACATTGAGAAGATTAATCTCTAGATCACATATCTCCTATTTCCCAATGAGGTGGTTGGAACAGACATACTCAAAGGTTGTTTTTATCTCCAAAACTAACTTTGATAAGAAGATATGGCTATTGATTAAGAATCAAGGCATGGATGCAAATCTCACCTCTACCTCTTAGTTGGTATCTACCTTGAAAAAGTCACTTGTTTCTCTGGGTGAACTATTTCTATGTCTTTCCATGGGACACTAATCTTCCATCTTAAATATTAGTGGTATTTCATATGAAATCTATATTTAAAAATATGAAAGCCATAAGAAGCTATAAAATTAAATACATTATTATTAGATTTACTTATTTTAGTAATATTTATGCAATTTCCTTTTGTTTTTGAAATTTCTGCACTTCTGTTTTTGTTCTTTGTTTTTGGGCTGTGTTTTAATTCAATCAGCATTTATTGGGATCTTTACTATATGCCAGACACTGTAGTATTACAGACATTGTGGTGAACAAAAACAGGTGCATTCTCTGCTCATCTGAAAATACTAACTTCTACCTCACCCGCTATGAAAGGCACCAGTTGTCAAACATTCTTTTAATGTGTTTTACATAATTATAACCAACAAAACAGAGGGAAAATCAACAGACTAGAATCCCTAAGAAATGATATAGTGAATTCTAAAATAACTGGTTTTTGCCATCTCACGCATCCCTTTACTATCAGTTTCAGCATAAATTATTTTATAGACACAGAGAAAACAAATATAAAAGGTATTTACAGAAATAAGTATGCATTCATAGTAATCCAATAAAGAAGCTAAATAAAGTTTGTTATAATGAACAGCGTAGATTATCAGCTTTAATACTGTCATAGTCATGAAAGTGTGTCAGTGGAAAACACAAATACACTAAAAAATAATTTCTTACAGCATTTCTTTTTTCTAAACAGAACACAAAAGTAAAACAATATAAGCAGATTTGTGTCTGTATTTCAGGTATTCAAAAATATAGATTATATAAAAATAATAGTTTTAAAATATATATTCCACAAACAACTTAGGTAAATATTACAGAGGAAACAAAATTTTAAAATGTTATTTTTTCTGCTTTCTCCAAATTTGAAGTTTGTTACCGAAATAAATATTTTCAAAAATAATTTTACTGTATATATACAAAACCACGAATATTTTGCATGGCTTTAAACATGTTTCATACTATTCAATCATTTTACACATTCTTTTATTAATGCACTTTATGTCTTTGAAATTTGGCTATTATGACACAAGTAGTTGTATTTTGTCCAATTTTAACAATGGATAGAAATTTCATATATAATACAGTATAATTTATTCATTTTTCTGTTGACTGCCATGTAAGGTATTTCTTTTTCTTTTCATAGGCAAACAATGCTGCAATTAACATTTTTTACATACTCTGATTACTGAATTTTAAGGGAGGTAAGATCTTCAACTTTTCTAGATATTGTCATTTATTCTTGCAGAGTATGGACTTCATTTCATCGTCAGTGTTTGAGTTGTTTTTCTTCCTTATAATGACCAACATGATACTGAGTCAAATGTTATTAAGTTAATGCCTTAATGTACATAAACCTACTTACTAGTGATGTTAAGCACTTTTTTCTTTCTCTCTCTCTTTCTCTCTCACAGACAAACACACACACACAAACACACACATACACACCCCATTAGAGACTCCACTTCTGTTAGTTGCCTATCAGCTCATATTTTTGGTTCATTTTGCATTGTGGAATGATTTATAGATATTAGATCTCTTCTTAAGAAGGATATATAACTGGTGTTTTCATTATGTTAACTTTTAAAGGACAAATTTAATGTAATCAAATATTTTGTTTTTTTGTGTGTTATCTCATATTTTTCCTAAATATTTTAAATTGTTGCTATCATAATTAATACTTTTTTACACCCTGGAGTTAATTTTTGTACATGTTATAAAGTTGTTGTATCTTTATTCTTTAAATATGAATAACCAGTTGTCCCAACAATATTTATTCAATAGTTTATTCTTTCCTACCAGTTTTATTGCCACTTTTGTCACTTAAGTGACCATGTATATTACTGGGTTTTTTATTTTAAATCATTTGTTTGCATATACTCTACTAGTACCATACTTTAATTGTTACCACTATTTATTAATTCAGTATCTGGTATGAAAAATTTGTTTATGCTATTCTTCAAAACTGTGTAGCTTATTATATATTACATATGTATATACACACTTAGATTTTATATGTCTGAGTATATATAAATTCTGAGGAAATATATGTATTATATATATTTCCTGATATTTATATGCATAGATATGTGTCTGTGTGTATATATATATATATATATATATAAAAAATACACATATGCACTCAAATTTTTGTACGTCCTCTTGAGCCACTTTTGAATAGTATATGAGAAAAAACATAAAATCCCCTTATTTTCCTTTAAGATATGTAGCAATATCTCCTTCCCCCTGATGCTAGAAAACCATTTTTTATTGATTAATATTACAGTAGTATATTATTTTCATTATCTTTTTAGATAAATAATTTTTAACTTTGTTTTCTATTATTTATTTTTCTTTTACTATTATATTTTTCTTTCCTTCCTTATTTTTCTTCTACTTACATTGAGTTTGATTTTCTATCAGAAGAGAAAAGAATCAATCAAAAGAGAACCTAGAAACTCCCAACAACAGATATACTTAACAGCAGACATACAAATACAGTTACAGATGCACCTACACAATTCCCCACCCCTCTTTTTACAATGTAAAAGATTTGCCTGTGTTTCTGTCAGGCCACCCCTCTGCATGGGAGCTCTGATCTCAGCCCCTCTCATCTCCTCAAGGTCATTACTCCTATAATTCTCTTTCTCTTTCTGGCACCATCAATTAATCTGTCTATTGGCAATTTTTATTATGATTTAGACAGGGTACAACAGATACTATCTTTAAAATTTTCTTCTTTTGGCATCACAGCCTCCTCCAGCCACTTCTCTATTTTGGCTCCTCTTTAGATCATTGCTCCTGGGAGTTATGTGCCCTCACTGTCATCCTCTCTTCACCAACAATTTATCTCTGGAGCCCAGTGCAGCCAGGCTTGGTCTGCACCACTTCACAGACATTGCTTATGTCAGTATCACCAGTGACTTCTGGTATGCTGATGTCTATGATAATCTAACTTAACCTTTCAGCATCTGTGACCCAGCCAATCACTACTTTATTCATGAAATACATCATTAGGATTTTTAGCTGAGTCTCTTTTTCTCCCCCTACATCATGGGCTGCTCCTCCAAACTCCTCTTCACTAGGGTACCTTTGTCTGCTGCACCCTGAATGCTGGGATTCCTGATGTTAAAACCTCAGACCTGTTTATCTACCCTCCCCCCGATGAAACCAAATTTTATATCTTTCACCATAATATTGTATCTGAATTTTAATTACACATAACATGCCCACTTCACATATAAAATTTTAGTACATGGTTTTCTGATAGGTACATCAAATTAAGTAGTTTAAATTGGAACTTTTGATTTTCCCTTTGAAGGTGCACTGCCCTCAATAAATGCCGACACAATTTTTTTTCTAGCTGTTCAGACCAAACACCTTGGAATCATTCTTGACTCTGCTTTTTCTCTCACAACCTAATCTAATCCATTTTTTTTTTTAAAGTCTCTACTCTACACTCATAACCTATCCAGAATCTGGTCTCTTTTTAACCCTACCTCAACTACTAGAGCATTCTGCCTGAACTAGCCTTTTAACTAATCTCCCTATAGTTATTCTTTATACAATATTAAGAATCATTCTTCTAAAATCTTAATCAAATAATGTCACTCTTCTGCATAAAATATTCAAAGAGTTGTCGATTTCATTCTCAGTACATCCAAAGTCCTCCACATGGCCTATCAGATATTTCTCTGCTATCTCATACCTCATCCCCCTCCATGCAAACACTGTCTTCCTTTCGGCCTTTCAAATACACCAAGGCATATGACCGCCTCAGGTTTTCTTTGATTGGAATGTTTTTCCTGAAATATCCATATGGTTTCCTCCTTGACTTCCTTCCAATGCATGCTCAATTGTTGCCTTATCTTAATCTTTACTGTATCAATTTATTGTGATCACATTTTTTCTTCTAATTTCTACATACTTATGGACAGATAATAAGGTTGTTGGAAATTCATCTTTAGCTAGGTTAAAAGACACATTTGTGTTTATGGTTTCAGGTCCAAAATTTAACATGCTTGGAAGCCCTGTCTTCTGTCCTTCAATAAGAAAATGCTGAGCAACCTAAAATCAAAATTTGTTGGTCTCTCAGAGAATTGAGGTTGCAGGTTATCTGCTTCCATAAAATTTGGAGAGAAAGGCACATTCAGAAACACGCAGCTACATGCCTGACCTTGAAGCCACTGGAACTCTAAACCAGTAGGAATAATTAAATAATGATTTTGGCAGTTACTGGAAGCTGAGTATGAACTAGCATGGAAGTAAGAAATTCCTAGGCTCAGTGTGTGGCTCACGCCTATAATCCCAACACTTTAGGAGGCCAAGGTGGGTGGATCATGAGGTTGGGGGTTCAAGACCAGCCTGGTAGCCAACATAGTGAAACCCTGTCTCTACTAAAAATGCAAAAAATTAGCCGGGTGTGATGGTGGGCGCCTGTAATCCCAGCTCCCAGGGAGGCTGAGGCAGGAGAATCGCTAGAACCTGGGAGAGGGAGGTTGCAGTGAGCTGAGATTGCGCCACTGCACTCCAACCTGGGGGACAGAGTGAGACTCCATCTCGAAAAAAAAAAAAAAAAAAAAAAGAAAAAAGAAACTCCTGGGCTCTCTAATCTTAGGGAGGACCCCCAGATTTTTATGGGCTCTTTTCCGGGTTCTCATGGTAAAGACCCAAGATGGATCCCCTTATGGCTCTGATAGGATGAGGTTTAACAAAAGCAATCATGGTTAAATACATCTAGGGGCTTCTCCATAAGATAGTCCTAATTTCTAGGAAAAGGACTTTCCTAGAGCCTTATCCAGCGGGTGGAAGGACATTCCTCCCACTTCAGCCACCTCGAGCTTCTTTTCTAACTCAAAGAGAATAAAATATGGTCAACAGGGGGTCAGGCTTCAAGAAAATATCTTAGGAATGCTGCAGCCAGGAAAAGGAGTAGTGGGCAGCAGGACAAAGAGCTATAGCACCAGAGGGTCACTTATTAAGGTTGCAAACCAGAAGACATAGGACTACTAAGAGATTGAGAATTAACTGGGAGAATTTAGAACATTCTTTTTCTTTTACACATAACCACCATACCAATGAAGGTATAATAACAATGAGTTATAGATGAAGAGCTTCACCACACTGACTCTTTCTAAAAAAGAGTACTTAGGAAGCTTACAGTCAAGGAGGAGACAAAAACAAGGACATTAGAAGAATTTGAAGGCTCTGTCATCTTCAAGTATGGCAAACATTAAATGCAGCCCAACTCCCAGACATATCAACATAAATTCTCACACTAAAGGCCTATTCCCCCAAATTTATATTACCCAATACAAAATGTCCAGCTTTCAACAAAAAATTGCAGGCCATGCCACAAGACAAGAGAAAAGACAGTCTGAGCAGGCAAAGCAATCATTAAAACCAGACTGATATATTACACACATGTTGAAATTATCAGGAAATGACATATAAGTAATATGTAAAAGGCTCTACTAGAGAAACTATACAAGCAACAATGGATGGGTAAAAAATACAGAGAGATGAGAATTCTATGAAAATATTCAAAGGAAATGCTAGAAGTTAAAGCACCATAACAAAGATGAAGAATGCCTTTGATAGGCATCAGTAGACTCGAAGGAAATGTCACAAGTACTAAGAGGGAGGAACTAAGAAGGTTCCAAGATTCTTCCACTATATATGAAGTAACATATTTGAAGGTGGTCTTAGATTAGTTCAAAATGTGTATTGTAAATTCTAAGGCAATCACTAAAACTTTTTTTTTAAATAAATGTAATTGAAATATGAGAGAGCAGATAAAATGAAATTGTATGTGTTCAATTAAAACCAGATAAGGCAGAAAAATGGGGCTTTAGAGAAACATGAAGCAAATAATAGATAAATGGAAAACATTTACAAATATGGTAGATATTAAACTAAGGGTATCAATAATCTTTTTAAATGTATATCGTCTAAATACCACACATGTATTAAAAGACAGAATTTATACCAATTCAAATAAATTTAAAAAAAGACCCAACTATACGTTGTCTGCAAGAAGCCCACTTTATGTAAAGACTCCAGTAGGTTAAAAATATGGAGATGTAGAAGACTCACCATGATAACACTAATCAAAAGAAAACTGGCTGAATAATATTCCATTGTGTATTTATACCCAATTTCTTTATCCATTCATCTTTTGATGGAGACTTAGGTTTATTCTATATTATGGCTATTGTGAATAATGCTGCAATAAACATTAGAGGCAAGATATCTCTTTGATATAAATATTTCCTTTCTTTAGGATATAAATATTTCCTTTCTTTAGGATATGTATATGTATATATATACTTTAGATGATATGGTTTGGCTCTGGATACCCACCCAAATCTCATCTTGTGGTTCCCATAATTCCTACATGTTGTGGGAAGGACCCAGTGGGAGATGACTGAATCATGGGATGGGTCTTTTCCCATGCTGTTCTCGTGATAGTGAATAGGTCTCATGAGATCTCATGGTTTTAAAAATGGGAGTTTGTCTGCACAAGCTCTCTCTTTGTCTGCCCCATCCATATAAGATAAGACTTGCTCCTGCTTGCCTTCTGATTGTGAGGCCTCCCCAGCCATGTGAAACTGTAAGTCCATTAAACCTCTTTTTCTTCCCATTCTTGGGTATGTCTTTGTCAGCAGAGTGAAAATGGACTAATACAGTAAACTGGTATCACTAGAGTGGGGTGTTGATGAAAAGATACCCAAAAATGTGGAAGTGACTTTGGAACTGTGTAATGGGCAGAGGTTGAAAAAGTTTAGAGGGCTCAGAAGAATACAGGAAAATGTGGAAAAGTTGGGAATTCCCTAGAGACTTGTTGAGTGGCTTTGACCAAAATGCTGATAATGATATGGACAATGAAATCCAGCCTGAGGTGGTCTCAGATGGAGATGAGGAACCTGTTGGAAACTGGAGAAAAAGTGACTCTTGTTATGTTTTATTAAAGAACCTGGTGGCATTTTGCCCTTGCCCTAGAGATTCGTGGAACTTTGAACTTGAGAGAGATGATTTACAGTATGTGGCAGAAGCAATTTCTAAACAGCAAAGCATTCAAGAGGTGACTTGGGTCACCCCAGCTTTAAAAGGCAAAGAGAGCATGAAAGTTAGATAAATTTGCAGCCTGACAATGTGATGGAAAAGAAAATCCCATTTTCTGGGCAGAAATTCAAGCCAGCTGCAGAAATTTGTATAACTAATGAGAAGCCAAATGTTAGTCCCCAAGACAATGGGGAAAATGTCTCCAGGGCATGTCGGAGGTCTTCACAGCAGCCCCTCCCATCTTCCTGGACCCAGTGGCCCAGGAAGAATAAATGGTTGTGTGGGATGGGCCCAGGATCCTGGTGCTGTGTGCCCTGTGCCCCAGCCACTCCAGCTATGACTAAATGGGGCCAAGATACAGCTTAGGCCATGGTCTCAGAGGGCACAAGCCCCAAGCCTCGGCAGCTTCCATGTGGTGTTGAGCTTGCAGATACACAAAAGCCAAGAATTGAAGTTTGGGAACCTCCACCTAGATTTCAGAGGATGTATGGAAATGCCTCGATGTGTCCAGGCAGAAGTCTGCTGCAGGGCTAGAGCCCTTATGGAGAACCTCTGCTAGGGCAGTGCAGAAGGGAAATGTGGGGGTGTAGATCCCAAACAGAGTCCCTACTGGGGCACTGCTTAGTGGAGCTATGAGAAGGAGGCTGCCATCTTTCAGACACCAGAATGGTAGATCCACTGACAGTTTGCTTTATGTGCATGGAAAAGTCACAGTTACTCACCGCCAGCCCATGAAGGCAGCCAGGAGGGAGGGAGGCTGTACCCTGCAAAGCCACAGGATCAGAGCTGCCCAAGACCATGGGAACCCACCTCTTACATCAGCATGACCTGGATGTGAGACATGCAGTCAAAGGAGATCATTTTGGAGATTTAAGATTTGACTGCCTTGCTGGATTTCAGATTTGCATGGGGCCTGTAGCCCCTTTATTTTGACCAATTTCTTCCAGTTGGAATGGCTTATTTACCCAATGCCTGTACCCCCATTGTGTCTAGGAAATAACTAACTTGCTTTTGATTTTAAGGCTCAAAGGCAGAAGGGACTTGCCTTGTCCCAGATAAGACTTTGGATGGTAGACTTTTGAGTTAATGCTGAAATGAGTTGAGACTTTGGAGGACTGTTGGGAAGGCATGTTTGGTTTTGAAATCTGAATATATGAGATTTGGGAGGGGCCCCGGGTGGAATGACGTGGTTTGCTTATGTGTCCCCACCCAAATCTTATCTTGTAGCTCCCATAATTCTCACATGTTATGGGATGGACCTGGTGGGAGATTATTGAATCATGGGGTGGGTCTTTCCTGTGATATTCTCATGATAGTGAATGGGTCTCATGAGATCTGATGGTTTTAAAAATTGAAATTTTTCTGCACAAGCTCTCTCTTTTTCTGCTGCCGTCCATGTAAGACATGACTTGCTCTTCCTTGCCTTCTGCCATGATTATGAGGCCTCCCCACCATGTGGAAGTGTAACTCCATTAAATCTCTGTTTCTTCCCAGTCTTGTGTATGTCTTTATCAGCAGCATGAAAATGGCCTTTTATATATATGCAGCAGTGGAATTGCTGGATCATATGATAGTTCTATTTTCAGTTTTTTGAGAAACTTCCATACTATTTTCCATAGTAGCTGTACTACTTTATATTCCCACCAACAGTGTACAGTTTCCTCCTTTCTCTGCATCTTTGCTAGCACTTATTTTTTGTCTTTTTTAAATAGCTATTTAACCAGAGTAGGATGATATCTCATGATGGTTTTCATTTGCATTTCCCCAGTGATTAGTGATGTTGAGTATTTCCTCATATACCTGTTAGCCATTTGTTTGTCTTCTATCGAGAAATGTCTATTGAGATATTTTGCCCAGTTTTTAATTGGATTATTTGTGGGGTGTTTAATGTTTGCTTGTTTGTTTGTTTTCCTATTGAATTGTTGGAGTGACCTATATATTCTGGTTATTAATCTCTTGTCACATGAATAGTTTACAAATATGTTTCTCCCATTCTAGGAAAAAATGAGGCAAATTTGCTGCCTCTGCTTGAGCTGGGACATTCATCTTTTCCTGCCCTAGGACATGGTTGCTCTTGGTCCTCAGGCCTTCAGACTTCAGGACTTATACCAGTGACCACTCCCTAGCCCCTGGTCATCTGGCCTTTAGACTCAGACTGAATTATACCAGATTTCCTGGTTCTTCAGTTTTCAAATGGCATATCGTGGGACTTTTCAGCTTCCATACTCACATGAGCCATTCCCCATATTAAATTCCCCTTAAAGTGTCTGCAAATATCCTGTTGGTTCTGTTTGCTGAAGAACCCTGACTCACACAGATGGGTTTGGCTCTTCATGATCTAAAATGCAGAACTTCTTATTGTGCCCTGATATGTAGGAAATTTAGCATAACCCATTAACACTTAAAAGTATACAGCAAATATATTTTCAGATGTTTGTTGTGAAAATGATTCATGTACGAATCAACCCTTTGGACTCTTTAAGGAGGGGAGTACTCCCCAGCTTGTCTACATAATCTTACCTTTTACCTGATCAAAACAATGCCTTAAAATTTGAACACAGTCCACTGTTGTTAGAGCATGTACAATAATGTCTTCCACTACATCCTCCCTGATCCCACTGTCTATCCCCCAGTCTTGCTTTCTTCTTCTTTATAGACTTATCCATATGAACAATAGCTAGCTCTTTATTTTTACTTCCCTATTCCAGAATATAAACTTCACAAGAACAAGGATTTGTCTGTTTTACTCACTATTGTTTCTGAGACTAGAATATTGCCTGGCACATAAAAGGCACTCAATTGAAATTTATTGAATGAATGAATGATGCATGTTCTACACTGTTTTGAGATATGTCATTCAATAGTATTTTTTATGTCCTGTGAAGACAAAGAGATGTTCTACCATTCATTTTATTATGCAAATATGTTCTAGGGGATTGAAAAGTCCACAATCAAGTTTGGATACCTCAGAAATATGTGGAGACTAGAGAGAATATGGAACCTACTCCAAAACTCATGGGTTAACTCATTTTATATAACAATGTATCATAAATTATTCAACAATATTTTCAGCAAAATACAGTCTGTTCATCAAGAAATACTGAGGACCTCAAACATTCCAGGTTTCATGATAAGCACTGGTGACAGATTGTGGGATGTGGCTGCAATGGCCCTGGCCCATGTGGGACTTACAATAGATGTCATGCTTGTTCTAGATGCAAGAGTGCTGTGAATTTTTATGGTACTCAGAAAACTCAGAAAAACTAGTTTTAGGCACATGTAAATAAATGTTAAGTGTAAGTAAGTCAGAAGGGAAAAGAGGAACCATACTTTGTAGTGTCTTCATTTTACTAAAATATCTATTGAGCACCAACTACTTACCAGGAAGAAAATGTTTCTGCTCTTATGGAAGGGGCAGAAATAGAATCATGTACACACATACAAACACTATGTGTGTAAAAACTATTTGGTTGGTTAGAATAAATGCATGAGAGAAAAATAAAGCAGGTAAGGATAGAGGGAGTACCAGATTGAGATGAGAGATACTGTTATTTTATATAAGACAGAGAGTAAAGTCCTTGTACATAATGAGATATTTAAGCAGAAAGGAAAACAAAGTGAAGAACGAAGTCATGAGGATGCTTGTGGAAAACTGTTTCAAGGCAGATAATTGATCAGTACAAAAGACCTTAGGCCTGAGAGCTGGGCATTTTAGGGGAAGTGGGAGGAAGCTGTGGCTGGAACAAGGATAGAGTAGTAGGAGGTGAAGTCATGAGTCATAGAGAGATAAGAAACCTCTGGAGGCTTTTACCAGAGAATCACAGTGGCTACCGTGTGGACCATTGACACTGCAGAGCAATTGAGAAACCTGGATGCCAACTTAGAAACCTAATGAAATAGCATCAGCCATGAGTGATGGGGGCTAGACTAGACTGGTAACCAAAGATGGCATGATAAGATCATTGGTATTTATGCCAAAGATAGTTGCGGAACTTCTAAAGGATTTTGTGTGAAGTAGTGATCTGATAGGATTTTCATTAAAACACTGGTTGCAGGAGAGCAGGTTTGAGTATAAGGAGGCTAGTTAGGAAGCTATTACACAAATTTCAACATTTTCTGGTTTTGTTCTTAAAAAACTGTAATGTAGGATGAGAATTCATATTTATGATAGAAACTAAGTAGATGTGTATGGTGAGAAGAAAGAGAGGAAGTGAACTGGGAAAGGATGGGATAGGAACCCTGCCTGACAATTTGAAAAACTGATACAGGGTAATAATGATTTAGAATTTATAAGATTTTCCATCATAAAAATAATTTACTATACCATGTTACAAAACTCACAAATAAACAGTAAGTATGTTTTTAAAAATTAAACTATTTTAATACAAAGATTGTGTTTATGGGTAAAATGCAGTGATTCAGCTTTGTAATTTATTTATAATGCAAGATTTTTGAGTGCGTTGAGACTGTTTGCTTATATACAAAGTTATCCTTTTTTAACCCATCATAATTGTGATGCTCTATTCATTATATCATTATTTATAATTGCTATCTTAGTTATTTTAAAGACTGGACTTTGCTAATTAGCTCTTTTTGCATACTCTGTTTCCCTCTGATTCCTGCTTCCTTTTTATTCCAAGCTTAGTGCAGTCTTGCTTTTATTTGTATTGACCTTTGGCATTTCAATTTTCTGTTTGCTTTTTAAATCCTAGCTAATTAGAGGATTTCAAATTCTTCACAATAAAGAAGTTCTCACACAGAACATGTAATTAGAATATCTGATGACAAGAACTGGGATTTTAACACTCCAGGGTTGAAAGATCATACCTCTGAGCGCATTTTCCCCCAGGATGTTTTGCATTTGAGCAATTAACCTCACATTCGGGACATGGCCCACTATTCATCTCTTAACATCTCTTAGCTGGGATTATTTCAAAGTCTGCTCTTTTATTGCCTTTTATCAGATGTGATGAACACTTAGGTCAAAGTAAAAGGCCTATACAGAAAGTGTCGTCATGTTGTAGAAATGATCACAGTGCCTTTTATTAGAAATGTATCATTGAAAGCTTCCAAATTGCCTTTTGCCCTACATAAAACTGCAATACTTATGTTTCATTATAATGTTCCAGTTATTTTCTCAGCAAACCAAATTGCAGTACCTGTTGCACGTATGCACTTGTGCATACACATACACAGAGGAGTGCACACACTTTTTAAAGGATTCACAGAAATCGCTGGAGTGAAAATTAAGATCAGAGTAGACAATGAGCTGAGACAGAAAAGAATCTAGGTATTCTATTGTCACAAAGTCATAGCAGGGCCTCTCATTCCTTCTTTGTGCAGTCATTCTATATCTACCTAACAAGGATCCACTCTGTGGTAGGCACTCTAATCTATGTTGTGGACACAAACATAGTAGAATCTAAAAGAGTGAGATAGGCCGTGTGCAGTGGCTCACACTTGTAATCTCAGCACTTTGAAAGGCCAAGGCAGGCAGATCACCTGAGGTCAGGAGTTCGAGACCAGCCTGGCCAAAATGGCAAAACCCCATCTTCACTAAAAATACAAAAATTAGCCGGGCATGGTGGCACAGGCTGGCCTGCAGTCCCAGATACTCAGGAGGCTGAAGCAGGAGGATCATTTGAACCCAGGAGCTGGAGGTTGCAGTGAGCCAGGATCGCGACACTGCACTCCAGCCTGGGTGACAAAGCGAGACTCCATCTCAAAAATAAAGAAATAAAAGAGTGGGATAAAAGCTGAAGGCTCTTGAGGCCCAGGCCCAGACCCAGAACTCCTATGTTGCTTTTGCTATCTACTATTGATCAAAGCAAGTCCCAAGGCTGGCCCTAAGTCCAGAGGTAGGAAAACAGACTCCACCTCTCAATGGGAGGAGTGGTGAACGATTTTCAGCCGTGTCAATCTACCACATCTCCTTACGGTAAAAGCCACATGATTTGGATTTTGTATTCCCAATTCCTGATACAATTTTTCTTAAACCTATACTGAACAAGGGCATGTTTCTATGGTTCTATAGGATATACCTCTTTTACAAATATCTGAGATTCTGGATTGGGTTTTAAGAAAAAAAAGGGAAAAAACACTTCTGCAATAAAAATAGAACTGGATTTATTAAGATTAACAGTTACAAATGAATCTAAATGGGAGAAATGAGATTTCTCCAAAGCCATGACTCTTCTCTTGAATGTCACCATCCCCGAGAGTTCGCTTTTCATGGCTGCTAACACCACGTACTTAAAAACTATGACCCAGGAGCCTTTTCTTGATGCTACATATTATCTCAGATGAAACAAATCTGAAATATTAAGCCAAATTCAACAAGAATTTACTATGTAAATAAAGGTCAAGAGTAACATAAAACTAAACATGGCTCGCATTCAAAGGTTTCAGACCAAATTCCAGTATCTTATTCATCCTTCAAGTTTCCATCCTGACTCTGTAATGCTAGAACCATTGCTGTAGCCATCATCTCGACAGCAATGCTTCTCACTGGAGAGTGGCAGGAACTCCTCCCATCTCCTTCAGGATTCTGCTTCCCTGAGTGAGGATCTCACTCTTTTTCAAATCCTGACTCCAGGATTATAGTCAGGGAGACTCTGCCCTACTCGCAGGGATGTGAGATTAACCCATGGTCATTGCTAGAACATAAAGGAAGAGAACTGATCACATCATCCATAAATGCAACACCGAGAGTCCAATAGCAAAGGTAAATGTGCTTTATCACACAGAATGTAAAATTAAGAATGGTAAATGAAGGTGATCCAGCACTATTCCTTTGTTTTGATTTACACAGTTTTCCTGATGTATCAGAGCAAGAAAAGAGTATAAGGAAGGTAGGAAAAAAGACCCGACATAGTTTGAAATCTACAGAAATATAATGTGCTGTTTCTTAATAAATTAAAATATGTTCAATGAAGCAAGTTACTTCTTTTTTTTTTTTTTTTTTTTTTTTTTTTTTACGCTCACCCATTTTTTATTCTCTTTTGTGATCTGCTGTACTTTTTTTCAAAGCACTTGTGTGACATTGGATATTTGCATTTATTGACACTTGTGCCCACCCCTTCCCACCCTCAGACAGTAAGATCTATGAGGCCGGGGAAACAAAAAATGAAATATTTGTTTCATTTGGCCTGCAAGTAGATGGGGAGTAGTTTTATATCAAATTCTTTTTTTTTTTTTTTTTTTTTTTACTTTTTATTTTTTATTTTTTCTTTTATTGTAATTATTATTATTATTATTATTATTATACTTTAGGTTTTATGGTACATGTGCCCAATGTGCAGTAAGTTACATATGTATACATGTGCCATGCTGGTGCACTGCACCCACCAACTCGTCATCTAGCATTAGGTATATCTCCCAATGTTATCCCTCCCCCCTCCCCCCAACCCACAACAGTCCCTGAAGTGTGATGTTCCCCTTCCTGTGTCCATGTGTTCTCATTGTTCAATTCCCACCTATGAGTGAGAATATGCGGTGTTTGGTTTTTTGTTCTTGCGATAGTTTACTGAGAATGATGATTTCCAATTTCATCCATGTCCCTACAAAGGACATGAACTCATCATTTCTTATGGCTGCATAGTATTCCATGGTGTAGATGTGCCACATTTTCTTGACATCTATGTAGTAACACTTTCTGGATACTATACAATGTTATTTTATTTAGCAATAATAATTTTTATGTTTTCACAGCACTATCATTACTCTTACTTGCACTGAATCAATGGGATAGAAGATTCAAAGAATTAGACAAATGATCATTGAGTCTCAACATATTCATAAGCCCATTTCATTAAAAAAAAGATGCTAAATAAGCCTGTCCATACCCCTACAGTAAATAAATCTGAAGTATATTCCACAATTTTTCCCCTTGTCAGTCCTAGCCAGAGGGTGACATTTATTCAGAGTTGTAAAATTTTTCATTACATTCTCAAAGCCAGGAAGGACCTATGTAACTTAAAATGATAAATAGAAGATAGCATATAGGAAATGATTTTTCTTTTTTGTTTCCTACAAGGCCACGTTGGAGCCAAAGTTATAGGAATGTAGTAGAAACAAGTATCTTCAAATAGATTACTTGAATTTAAGGGAATTCTATATTTCAAACAGAAAATGTCTAAAGAGAAAAATAGATTTATGTTTTAATTCTTTTAAATAAGCAAATAACAAAAAATACCAGAAATTTACTTTCACATGTTAAATGGAAATAATAAATAGAAATTTCATACAGAAAGCAACAAGGCATATTTGTGGTGATAGTGGTGGAGAGTATTTACTTAGACTATTGCAAATGGTTGATTCTCTATTAAAAAGTAACTAAACTAATGACTCTATTGTATTTTCAACTTTTGCAGACTGAAGATGTTCATCAATCAACATTAGAACTTGAAATTAATAACATGGTTCATCACAGCCAACAATATCTGTTTCACATACCTTTGGTGGGTTGATGCTGTTAGACCCAATACCCAGATAAAGATAGAGGAAATTGTTCCATGGTCTAACACAGTCTAAAAGTATAAAAGTCTTTCACACTAGGTATTAGGTACCATAAATCATTGGGAGTGGCCACCTTCCAGTGGCTGGTTCTTAAATATACTGAATATAAAAGACGAAGTTATCTTTTCATTAAAACTAGATAGGCTATGTGTGGTGGCTCACACCTGTAATCCTAGCACTTTAGGAGGCTGAGGTGGGTGGATCATGAGGTCAGGAGTTCGAGGCCAGCCTGACCAACATGGTGAAACCCCGTCTCTACTAAAAAAACAAAAATTAGCCAGGCGCGGTGGCATGCACCTGTAATCCCAGCTACTCAGGAGGCTGAGGCAGGAGAACCACTTGAACCTGGGAGGCAGAGGTTGCAGTGAGCCGAGATCATGCCATTGCACTCCGGCCTGGGTGAGAGAGCGAGACTCCGTCTTAAAACAACAACAACAAAATAATAATAATTAGACATAGTGCAGTGCACCTGCAGAAAGAGCTAACACAATAAGCAGTCAACAACTCACAGATGCATAGATGCAAGTGTTTGAAACATCTGAGAATTATAAGATAACATGGCCATTTCAATTCCCAGAGACCCATTGTTCACGCATCAGTTGCTGCCAGCCTAATACAGTGTCTGCACCCATGCTGAAGTCACTCTTCAGTATTGTTTATGAATTAACCAGCAAAATAAAGCTCTTTTTTTTTTTCTCTCACATACTTGTTTTCTTCTCATTGCCAATGCCGCTAGACTCCAGTCCAAGTCTTTGATGCCCTAAGAGGGCATTCTGTTTTTAATAGCTCCTTTAGGTGACACCAAACATAGGTTGAATCTCCCCACAGTACTGTAATGCAGAGGTTTTATCACCTTTTTATCATTAAAATTTATCTTTCACCTCCGGTCTCTGCTAGTTCATCTGATTAATTGATTTAGCCAAAATGTTCATGGTTTATTTAGGTTTAATTTGCTATCACTGCCAGTTATCATGTTCACGCTCACTTGGGATTTATTGGATGAACTCAGCAATGTGAATCTTGCACGAACTGCAGGAAGAGAATCAGAGGAAAGTATTTCTGGAAGCAGGCACATCTCCTGTTTCTGCTAATCTTATACTGAGTTTGTGGCTGCCTAGTCAGTGCAGGTTACCAGGAATCTAGATCTGGAATCATTTGCTGTAAGAGCTGCACCTGATTCAGATGCAATCCTCAACTGACAGCATTGTATTGCTTGGCTTGTATCTTCAAGTTGAAATTCAGCAGGGAATGATACATAAGCCCATAGGATTTTTGATGTCTTGGTGGGAATCATCGATGAATTGCAGACTTTTTTAATGCTAGGAAAGAACTAGGTGAAGGTAATTGAAATGTAAATTATAAGTAAAAATAGTAATATAAAGAAAGGATTTATTTTAAATTTTATAGCAATCCAATGTAGTTACGAATTTTCCGGTGAAATCAGAAGCTTTCTATTACTTGCTGCTCCTGGACAGTGGACCAAGTATAGCTGATCGCTCTATTATGATCCTCCTGGGAATTCACCAGATGTTAGACGCAACACAACCGAAAATCACCTGGTTGGATTATTGCCACTGAATAGGAAGCAGGGAGGGTGAAGCACTAACAAGAAATGACTTTAACACCTGCTCAGGACTGTAAAGTTTACATTTTCATCACCTGCTGCTTTTTTTTTATTCCCTTTGTAATGTTTTCAGCTATTTTAAAACAATTTTTTAATACCCAAAATTAAGAAAGTATTTTTCTCTTGTCTGACAATCTTATTAAATACCATACGGACAAGATCTCTACTAGGCGTTTATATTTTTGCTACCAAAGTAACAGTCTATATCAAGGATTAGTGAACTTTTTTGTGAAGAGTCAAATAATAAATAATTCAGTTCTTGTGGGCCTTATAGTCTCAGTTGCAACTACTTTATTCTGTCATTACAATGGTAAAGTAGCATAGACAACATGTAAGTGAATGAGGGTGGCTGTGTTCCAATAAAATTGTATTTACAAAAATAGGGGCCAGGCGTGGTGGCTCATGCCTGTAATCCTAGCACTTTGGGAGTCCGAGGCAGGCAGATTACTTGAGGTCGGAAGTTCGAGACCAGCCTGGCCAATATGGTAAAACCCCATCTCCACCATCTCTACAAAAAAAGAAAATACAAAAATTAGGCCGATGCGGTGGTGTATGCCTGTAATCCCAGCTACTCAGAAGGCCGAGGCAGGAAATCACTTGAACTCAGGAGGCGGAGGTCGCAGTGACCAAGATTGTGCCACTGCAGTCCAGCCTGGGCAACAGAGTGAGACTCTGTCTCAAAAAAAAAAAAAAAGGTAGCAGGCTGGATTTGGCTGGTGAAGTGTAGTTTATCGACCCGTTTTATACAATGTTTTTCTATAAACATTATTTTTCTACTCACTATCTGCTACGTTGCTCTGCATATGGGTGATATGTAATATTTTCAGTAGACTAGATAAATAAATAAGTGACTTTTAAAACATAAATGATTTAAAGTTGATGATAAATGTTAATAAATTTCTGCAAAATCTTAGGAAATAAACAGCCGGATAACCACCTTTTCTTTTCTTTTTGGCATTTGTTTAGCTTAATTGTTTTATCTTTTTTTTTTTATTTTACTTTAAGTTCTGGGATGCATGTGCAGAACAAGCAGGTTTGTTACATAGGTATACATGTGCCAGGGAACCACCTTTTCTTCTCCTTTATAAAGTGATAAAATATCAGAATGGTTTTCCTGAGACCACCTCTTAAAAATAATGTTATATAAGCATGTAGAACTGTATAAGCTTTTATTCACAAACTACTCTAAAGACAATTTATACCACTAGATTCTTAGGAATTAATGCCTTACTTAAAGATTTTATTGTACTCTTTTTAATAGGCAATTAAATGTCGAAGGAGTACACAAAAGGAGATTTAAAATATAAACATATTGGTTAAAATTCTTCTGGATTAAAAATAAAATACTTAATATAGTAACAATTAATTACAAATAATGAAATTTGGATGAGCAATTAATGTATAATGCTTTCAAATGAAATTATAATTTAGTTCACTTTTCTTTTAGACTAAGAATAATATTTTTAAATTCATGTTGGGTGATAACTTCACATAATTGCATGGCCACACAAACATATCCATGTCATGGTAAATAAGTGACCAGTTTTATGGCATTACAATTCTAATGACAGAAAGACTATCTAGCTCTTGGGTAATACACAGTATATTTAAGAACATTAAGCGTAAATGTTTTTGAAGTTCAAGGGAGACATGATATCCCCCATCAAATTGCTGGGCTCAAGAAATGATTTATGCAATTCAACCTTTTCAATAAAGTATATGAACCCCTACATTAATAATCTAGAGTGAAATGATTTTTCTGACTTGATTTCTTGCTTCTACCATGTTGCCTAAATGTCCTGTCCATTTGTATTTACTCACGTGGTCTCTAATAACTAATACTAATCTTACACCTTTCTAACCTACTCTTCAAAGTCTACTTCAAATATCCTATCATGAAGTCTTAGTAACCTTGACTTCTTCCATGCCTACCAGAATTTACCTCTCTCTACTCAGAGCTGTAAAGCACTTTCTTTGATTCCTGACAGAATGCCGATCATATATTTTGATTCTGTCACATGTATAGTTGTGTCAAAACTATGGAGGGTCTGAAAAATTCACCTATTTACAAGCCCACAAGTTAGCTAACAGTTTTGTAGATGCTGGCAAAAGACACAAGACTCCTGCATCAAAGACAAAGAACTTTATTACTCACAGTGGTAAGAGTAGCCAGATTATCAGTATCTGGGTTGCTATTCCAAGGCTCAATTTCTTCAGGAAATGCAAAGAGGTGATGCCTGCACACAAAGTAAACTGAATCACAGAAGAGGAGCCCTGAGTTTAGAATCCTGACTGTTTTCTGTCTTTCTTTCTCTTTCCCTTTTTTTTTTTTTTTTTTTTTTGAGATGGCATCTTGCTTTGTCACCCAGGCTGGAGTGCAGTAGTATAATCTAGGCTCACTTCAACCTCTGCCTCCCAGGTTCAAGCAATTCTTGTGCCTCAACCTCCTGAGTAGTTGGAACCATAGGCATGTGCCACCATGCCCGGCTAATTTTTGTATTTTTAGTAGAGACGTGGTTTCACCATGTTGGCCAGGCTGGTCTTGGACTCCTGACCTCAAATGATCCACCTGCCTCGGCCTCCCAAAGTGCTGGGATTACAGGGGTGAGCCACTGCACTCTGCCAGAAAGCTGAATATTTTCTAATGGGCAGTGAGCACATCCAAATTTTGCCTCAGAGAAAGATAATATTTTTGTCATACTGGACAGTAAAAGAAACTTCCCTCTACTCCAGAAGAGGACACTAGACATATTATCTATGGATGTTTCCTGGAGAAGTATAATTGAATAGTCTGGAACAAAGTCAGTTAATGTGTGTACTCATTAGACCTACTAAAATGTGAGAAAATAATAGAGAATTGTCTCCCAACATGGAACTTTCTTTTCTTTTCATTCTACCTACTGGGAGTCTTAGTTTGTATTTCCTTCAGGAAACATCGTGAGATGAGGATTCAAGTGGAAGGAGTTGGGGGGAGGTGATGTCAAAACTTACCAGTAGGGAAGTAAGAAAGTGAGAAAAGGAATAGAAGAAAATTTTTTTAAGCCTGAGTTATCAAGCCATATGCCAGTGTAGGTAACTAGAAATGAATCTTTCTGGAAATCAGGGAGACTATGTATAATAAACAGTGGCCTCAGAATTATCGCCATCAGGGAGAAAGTGTTGAAGTATTTATATACCAACTTCCCCTAGTCATGGTTTGAGAATTGCTCCTGGAATATTATAATATGTCAGGTGCTTCTGGTTGTTGTGTTGAGAAATGTAATAAGCTCAGGGTGCAAAAAAAGAAAAGAGAAACCCTCAGGCTGAAGGAAATAGGGCCATATGCATCATGCACAAAAATGGTGAGACCCATAGTGATATGCAGCAGACATGATCAGTATCTCCTACAAGAGCAAAATTATGTTGTTGTTTTATGTTAACAATCAACAAAACTGCGTATATTGATAGCACTCAACAGTTTTTCTTGCCATTGAGTGGAACAGGAATAATCTGAAATAGGCCTGCAGAAACAGGATATCAATAGGTATATTTATTGAAGCACTGTTTACAATAGCAAAGACTTGGAACCAATCCGAATGCCCATCCGTGATAGACTGGATAAAGAAAATGTGGCACATATACAC
Organism: Pongo abelii; assembly: GCF_028885655.2. Taxonomy (NCBI): domain Eukaryota; kingdom Metazoa; phylum Chordata; class Mammalia; order Primates; family Hominidae; genus Pongo; species Pongo abelii. Next base: position 85,987,482 of record NC_072002.2, on the reverse strand, counting down.
CACGGAATACTATGCAGCAATAGAAAAAGAATGAGTTCATGTCCTTTGCAGGGACATAGATGAAGCTGGAAGCCATCATTCTCAGCAAACTAACACAAGAACAGAAAACCAAACACCACATGCTCTTACTCATAAGTGGGAGTTGAACAATGAGAACGCATGGACACAGGGAGGGGAACATCACACACCAGGGCCTGTAGGGGAATTGGGGGGTAAGGGGAGGGAGAGCATTAGGACAAATACCTAATACATGTGGGGCTTAAAACCTAGATGACGGGTTGATAGGTGCAGTAAACCACCATGGCACATGTATACCTATGTAACAAACCTGCATGTTCTGTACATGTATCTCAGAATTTAAAGTAAAATAAAAAAAAGAAAATACAGATTTGATCTCTAAACACATTCACTTAAATAAATGTCATATCTAGTATTGTATGGAATAGGATGTAACTAAAATATTTAATTCTGCTAATTCACTTCTGAGCCACATGAAAAAAAATGGCCCTATTACTCAATAAATCATAAGGCCAGATAGTCAAGCACTAGTGAAAACTGGCTCTTTTAAAACATATGCATCTTTATTATATACATGAAGTCACGAACTCAATGAGGCATGCTAAAGACAAGGTCTAATTCATTTGTAAACATCATATTTAATACTAAAGTGCTTTGTCTCCTGTAATCTAAACTCTGTAAATTACACAGTCTAAAATAACATGTTTTAAAGAAACAATACATTTGAAGAAAGTTGTATAATCTAAATAAAAGAATTATATTCTCAATGTGTGCCATTTCATAGCTTGGACTCTGCGTCTTCCATGGAGATCAAAACTACCCTAAATATTGACAATACAAAATTGTTTAAGAATGTCCTTATTTTTCCTAGAATATAAGAGTCTGTTTCCAGGCAGGTTTTATCAAACAGACCATGAGCTTCATGAATTAAAGAGTCATCTTCAGTTTAGACATTGATCAAATCATTGGCTACACTAAGGGCTCTACTTGAGTCTTCCTTCAGATGCTGCAGAAATTTTCTCAAGTCCTGACTGTTGCTGGTTAATTTTACCTCAGCCTGTCTTTGTCAAAAACAACAGAGGATGAGGCCTCCTACAGGAGCGGCACGTCTTCACCCAAGTTTACTTTTTTCTATAGTAACTATTCACAAGCTACTCGATTTTGCTTCTTGGCCACATAACCTCACCTGAGAGAATAGAGAAACTCAGAAGAAGTCCAATTATGCTTGGTTATCCAGAATCTGACTATTAGAAGACATACCAGGGGTCACCTAACGTTACTTCCCAAACAAGGGTCCTCTCCACAGTGCTGCTGGCCAAGCAACGCTCAGCCTTTGCCCTATTGTTCATGACCACAGAAGGCAAGTAGTGCTGCGAGTGGTGGTAAACTTTCCTACTGAGAGCCAAAACGTGTCTTCCTTTAACATTTTTCATTAGTCTTTACGTTTAACCTGCAGCAACAACAACAAAAATGCACAATTAAGCAGCAGTTTTATACTGGAAGACCAAGGCTTTCTCTTATTTTCGCCTCTTTAGTTACTTAGGGTGTTTGCCATGATGAAGTAGGAGGCTGGATTTGACTCTGCAGGCAGGGCTTGAACACCAGACCAGATTGAGGACTAGCTGCAACAGAAACAGGGAGGCGAAAGCACCTCTCTGTAAGGCATGCCCTCCACTGTCACGTCAGTTTACCATTGCCACGGCAACACCCAGAAGTTGCCGCCCTTTCTATGGCAACAACCCGATAATCCAGAAATTACCACCCTACTTCTAGAAGTTTCTGCATAACTTGTCCTTTAATTTGCAAATCATTAAAGGTGGGTATGAGTGCAGAACTGCTGTGGGCTGCTACTGTGGGCACACTGCTTACAGGGTCACCTTGCTCTGCTAGGAGCAGTCCCTCTGCTGCTGTGCATGGCCGCTTCAATCAAAGGTGCTATCTACCACCACCGGCTGCTCTGGAATTTTTTTCTTGGGCGATGCCAAGAACTTCTCAGACTAAACCCCAGTTCTGGGGCTTGCCTGCCCTGCCTCAATACGGTGTTTATCCTAGATTTCCTTCAGACTCATCACCAACCTTCTCAGAGTCCATGAAAAGTCCACTACACTTTTAAATATTTATTTTTAAATACTCAGATTTTCACTGCTATTATCTATGTGAGATGTGATGAATTACCTCAGCAAATATTTTTAACATACAAAATAAATTGAATTTCATACTTTTTACATCACTTATAGTTACAAATTCACATTTATTCAACAGAAAAAAAGCCATATTCAATTATTTAAAATATTTTAGATACCAGAATTAAGGGCATGTTTAATAAATATGTCAACTAAACAGTTAAATATTGTTATTCCCTTCTGCACATAAACAATATGATTACATTATCAATAATCTAAAGGAGAAATAATCCGTATATTTGACCATTATTTAGTACTAGTGATAGCAAATCTAATATCCTTATACATACTTTCTATGAATAAAAATGTTCTTTCTCATTTTAAAACACATAATCAAATAAATTTTAAAGATGAAACAAGCTGGTCACAGTGGCTCATGCTTGTAATCCCAGCGCTTTGGTGGGTTGAGACAGGCAGACTGCTTGAGCTCAGGAGCTCAAGACCAGCCTGGGCAAAAAAGTGAGATCCCGTCTCTACAAAAAATACAAAAAATTAACCAGGCATGGTGGCACACACCTGTAGTCCCCGCTACTCAGGAGGCAGACATGGAAGGATGGCTCAAGCCTGGGACGTGAAGGTTGCAGTGGGCTGAGACTGTGCCACTGCGTTCCAGCCTGGGTGACAGAGACAGACCTTGCTGAAAACCGAAAGAAAAAAAAAAAGATGAAATAGCCAAAAGAGTAGACTATGCAATTATAAAAAGTATTTGTTTTCAAAGAATAAACAAATAGAAGCATATGGTTTAAAGTATATTTGTGGGCTTTCTTTTGTAGATACAGGAAATGTGAGACGTTCAGATCACAATGTACTATCTATGGAATCTAGGTAATGGATAAAGCAGACATTGAATTCAAAAGTAATGTTTAATATATTCAAGGAATTATGAGACAAAAGATAGAAGAAAACGTTTTCTAGATACTCACATTATCTCTACCCTATTTCATACACAATAAAAATATCTAAGTACTCACAAATAGAGTGTAATTGGACATAAGGCATGCAACTACTATATCCATCTGCTTCATAAGAAATTGCTCACCTTGGCCAGGCGCGGTGGCTCACGCCTGTAATCCCAGCACTTTGGGAGGCCGAGGCGGGTGGATCACGAGGTCAGGAGATCGATACCACCCTGGCTAACATGGTGAAACCCCGTCTCTACTAAAAAAAATACAAAAAAACTAGCCAGGCATGATGATGGGCGCCTGTAGTCCCAGTTACTTGGGAGGCTGAGGCAGGAGAATGGCATGAACCCGGGAGGCAGAGCTTGCAGTGAGCCGAAATCATGCCACTGTACTCCAGCCTGGGTGACAGAGCGAGACTCTGCCTCAAAAAAAAAAAAAAAAAAAAAAAAAGAAAAGAAATTGCTCACCTTGCTTTCCAGTTTCCTTAGGTAGGAATCCATATAAAGCAGCAAAGCAGCTTCAACCATGCACCCTCGGGATGGCAGAGCAACAAGATAAGAAGAACCTGGCTTCGTGAATCACTTGATGAGACAAAAACATCTGTGTCTGTCTGGGCCGGGCACCTCTAGGCTGCCACCTTACTCAAGCCATTATGTGTTTTTGTTATGTTGTAGCAGCAGAGACTTTACCTTCCCTAAATCAGCAAGTGTCAGGATATCTGAAATTCCATCACTTCTTTTTCTTTTGATTATTGCTCAATTTGCTATTATTGTTGTTGTTAGAAGTGGAGCTTTTAAAATCCAATTTCATTGTCTTAGGTTCAACATATTTTCTGGGTACTATTGCCTGTGTATTCCTGAAAATGCAGAAATGTAAGAGCATTTTAAAAAGACTGCTTTTTACTTTTAATATTTCACAAAAGCACACACCGCACTTGATGATATATGTTCTTTGAGTGGAAATTTATGGCACATTTTTCAAGGCATTCACTGTCAATTCAGCTACATTGCTATTTTGGACTGTTTTATGATATTCATTTTTCTCAGTGTGACACTCCAGTGGGTCCTAACACACACACACATTCAGTGGGGAAGTCTAAACACTAAAGAAATACAGGATTATCAATCAAACAACAAACACTTACTGAGTGCCTACTAGGGCCAAGTTACTCTGCTAGGTGAGAATAATTCAGAAAGAGGCAAAATACGGACCCTAATATCAAGGAGTTTCCTGTCTTGTTAGAGAGCCAGAACACACACACACCCAATATAAACTAATATCACTAGAAATTATATGATAAATGCCACTATGTTCAGATAAAGGGTTGGATGGAAATACTTTAAGGTAAAATTAATGCAAAACATTAAAGCTGGATATATGTGCTCCCAGCGCTATTGATACATTTCGGTATCTTCTTCACTGTCTATAACCCCATTCCAGATGCCTATACCCAATTTCTTTTTTTTATTTTATTTTTATTTATTTATTTATTTATTTATTTATTTATTTTATTTTATTATTATTATTATTATTATTATTATTATACTTTAGGTTTTATGGTACATGTGCGCAATGTGCAGGTAAGTTACATATGTATACATGTGCCATGCTGGTGCGCTGCACCCACCAACTCGTCATCTCGCATTAGGTATATCTCCCAATGCTATCCCTCCCCCCTCCCCCCACCCCACAACAGTCCCCAGAGTGTGATGTTCCCCTTCCTGTGTCCATGTGTTCTCATTGTTCAATTCCCACCTATGAGTGAGAATATGCGGTGTTTGGTTTTTTGTTCTTGCGATAGTTTACTGAGAATGATGATTTCCAATTTCATCCATGTCCCTACAAAGGACGTGAACTCATCATTTTTTATGGCTGCATAGTATTCCATGGAATTCCATTCGACCCAGCCATCCCATTACTGGGTATATACCCAAAGGACTATAAATCATGCTGCTATAAAGACACATGCACACGTATGTTTATTGCGGCATTATTCACAATAGCAATTTCTTAAATCTACCCTCAGTTATTCTGGTCCTCACGTTGTGGATTACCACCTAGAGGTGCTGAAAACAGCAAAGACTTTTGCTTGGGATTTAAAAAATTCTTTCCTTTTCATTGTTTAATTTTTCTGTGCCCCCCCCCCGCCATAGATTTGAACTCAAATAAAATGATGATCTATAAAAAATTATGTGTGCCACCACAGCTCAGGTAAAATGTTTTAAAAAATCCAGAAGTGTGAGAGAGCAAAGGCGGAATGATAGACTAGGTCGCCTGCTGGCAACTCACGATTGCTACCAGATGCTTCTAAAGGGTTGTAGTTCTCATCCCAATGAACTGTCTTCCTAAGGAATTGCAAATACATTTCCAAAATTCACTTGCCTAGATAGGACTTACTTAGAGTTTGCCAATAAGAAACTCTTGCATGAGATTTGGAATGCAGAAAAGATGGCGAAGCCAGTATTCTCTTTGGGGGTTGCAGGCAGATGTGTAGACAGACACGAAATGTCACAGTGAGCTCCTGTGAAGCACAGGCTTTACCGTTAGAGTGAGAGAGCTGCTCGTAGAGTCCCAGAGGTTCTTTAGAACTGCCATCATTTCTTAGAAACTACTTGAGAACAACCTGCTTCTGAGCTTCTGGCTGAAGTCTTTCCTGAACTTCACTGGCAGCTTCCTAAAACTTTGCTTTTCCAGTTTTTGCTACATTTGTGTAAACTGCTTGCGTTAGTCTGTTTTCACGCTGCTACAAATAACTACATGAGACTGGGTAATTTATAAAGAAAAGAGGTTTAATTGACTTACAGTTCTGCATGGCTGGGGAGGCCTCAGGAAACTTGCAATCATGGCGGAAAGCAAAAGGGGAAGCAAGGCACCATCTTACATGGCAGCAGGAGGGTGAGCAAACAAAGGAGGAAGCGCCACACACTTTCAAACAATCAGATCCCATGAGAACTCACTCACTATCACGAGAACAGCAAGGGGTATGTCCGCCCCTGTGATTCAATCACCCCCCAGCAGGCTCCTCCCCCAACACGTGGGGATTACAATTTGAGATGAGATTTGGGTGGAAACACAGAGCCAAACCATAATACCCCTGTTCCTTTATTAAACCCTTTATTGCTGGACTACATACATCAGCTTGTGTTTTTCTGGCTGAATTCTGATGGCCACATGTGGGAATCCTTAGGCAAGTGGGAAGATGATAGAAGGGACACACTTGCTCTGTCAGGCACCCTTTCTCTACAGATGAACACTGAGCAGTACGTGGCAGAAGTTGGGAAGAAATACAATTCTAAATTTGAGAATTCATTTAAAGAGAGTAAGACAGAAAGGTTCCTAGTTCCAGAACCTGAGCCAGGAGTCAAATAGGATACTGGACAGAAACACTGGTTTATTAGAGCTAGAATAAAATGCTTAAGGCGAAGACAAATCAGGGAGAAGCTAGCTCAGAACACCATGATGGACACAAGAAGATTTAAGAAAAAGGCTCCCTGTCCCACCCACAAAAAGAGGGGTGAGGAACAAAGGAAAATAGAGAAGTTAGTTCAGCTAAGGAAATCAGATTACACTGCAGAAACCAGAGTGAAGATACTTTCCATTAGGAATAGCACCAACTACCTTGATGGGATTTGAAAAATCATTTCTATATGGGGCATTGAAATAATTTTCCCCATTCTACCCAGCCTGAAGAGCCTCAGCTCCTGTGTAGCCCACAAATGCCATGGATGTCAACATCTCAAGCTTCCATTTTAGGTGTGCTTCTTCCTTTCTTATTCACTTCCATACAATTTTTTAAATATCCAAACCCAAGTTGCACTGCCATCTACTTCATCTAAGCAGTACAGTGAGCAGGAATTTTTTAAAAACCTTCAATAAAAGTGATAGGAGCCAAACTTATAACATCTGATGAAATGCAGTATGATGCAGTAACTCCCAAATATGTCTAACGGCTCACTTTCCTTCCAAAGTCTCATCTACTCAAATGCACACAGTGCATACATTTTTATGAACTTTACAAAATTTGCTGTGAATAGTGTTAAAATTATCTTTAAGTGGTAAGGCAATCTATGGAATGAAGAAAATATTTGCAAATTATATATCTGATAAGGTGTTAATATACTGAATATATAAAAAATTCCTACAACTCATCCACACAAAAAAATCAACCCAATTAGAAAGCAGGCAACAGACTTGAATAGACGTTTCTCCAAGGACAATACACAAATGGTCAACAAGGATATGAAAAGATGCTCAGTGTCACTAATCATCATAGGAATGCAAATCAAAACTATAACACCTTACATCCATCAGGATAGCTACTATTAAAAAAAACAGGTGAAGATATGAAGAAATTGGAACTTTTGTACACTATTGGTGGGATTATAAAATGGCAAAATTGGTATAGAAAACCATATTGAGATTCCTCAAAAAGTTAAAAATAAAATTACCAAATGATCAAGCAATCTCATTTTTGGGCTTATATCTAAAATAATTGAATGCCGGGTTTTAAATAGAGATTTTTTTGCACACCCATGTCCATACTTGCACTATTCATAATAGCCAAATGGTATCAGCAACACAAACATCTATCAAAATATAAATGGTATATACATATGAAAAAATATTATTCAGCTTTAAATAAGACAGAAATCCTGTCACATGCTACAAGGATGAATTCTGGCAACATATGGCAACTCCTCTGTTATCCCTACTCGCAGAGCCTGGTAATCACCATTCTACTTTCTATTTCTATGAATTTTCCTGTTTCCACCTCATATAAGTGGAACCATCCAGAATTTTTTTTTTGTGACTAGCTTATTTTACATGGCATATGTTCATCCTTGTTGTGGTAATAGAGGAGTTGTTTAATAGGTACTGAGTTTGAGTTTTGCAAGATGAAAACTTCCTGGATACACATTTCACAACAATGTGAATATTCTTAACACTACTGAGTTGTACATTTAGACTGGTCGAGATGGTAAACTTCATGTTACTTTTTACCATAATTAATAAAAATAGCTTAAAATAATCTTTAAGAACATCTCAGGAAAGATTTTGCACAGAATAAGGTGCATGATTCCTTTCAGACCTGGAAAATATGGCTCTTCTGTTAGTTAAATTTGTTAATGTCTCTTTTTTTCTCCAGAGACCATCATCAGCTCAAATGTTTAACACATATTTGCTGAGATGCTATGTTATTCTTGGTACTCAGTATATTAAAATGAAGAAAACACAGTCCTTACTGTCAGCACCTCACAATCAACTAAGTGAACAGATAATTATAACATTATAATTACAAGGAAAAGGAATACAATACAAGGTGAAAAGTTAAATGATAAAAGTGTATAGGCAACATGAATAGAAGATTATTAATTATCAGGACATACAATGGAAGCTTTGGAGAGGACTTAAAGCCAATCAAATTTACCAGGCAGATGGGAGGGAAGGGGGATAAGGGATTCTATCAAAGAGAACAGCATCAATAGATGAATACACATACAGTGTTCAAGGAACTTCAAGTCTTTCAGTGTTGCTTGATGTTGCAGGGCAAGGAGAAAAAAAGACAAAAATTTGCAGCAAAAAGTAGGGACTAGGTAATGGGGAGCCTTATTATTTATACTAAGAAACTCGGCTTTCATATTGTTAGTAATGTGAATCCTTAGGGAGTTTTCAGTAGGGCAGAGAGCTACAAGCTCAATGTGGGGCAGAAAGTACAATATCAAACTTTTATTTTAGAAAAATCACACTGGCAACAGTGTAGATTATAGCTTTTGGAAGAAAAAACTATGAAAGGGAAAGGTATCAATTAGAAAACTCATAAAACATTCCAGATTAAGGATATTGAAATAGTGATTTAAGGCAAATAGGCACATAGCATGAGGGAAATTTTGAGAAACAGTTATGGAGTGAAATTTACAGGATGTAATATTTAGTTTGGCATTCTAGAAAAGGAAAAGAGAAATCTGTGGTTCCTCATTGGTTCTTAACTTCAGCACCTTCCACAGAAGAAAGTAATATAGGAGAGAAGTAACTTTGGAGGATGAATAAGGAGGGAATATAGGAGGCTGGGGAACAAGCAAATGACATATTGAGTTTGGGCATCTAGAATAGAGATTCCTGAGGAGCATGCAGACAAATAAATGCAGAAGCAGTTGAATGCATGACTCTGGACCTCAAGGGCAAGATTGGGACTAGAGATGGAGATTTGAGATTCATAGATATGAAAGATGGCATTCCCTAGAACGTAACGGTAGAAAAAGATGAAAAAGTACAGAGAATTATATATTCTATGAATGCAACAATTTAAGGTGTCAAGAAAGAAAAGTGCCTAGCAAAGAAAATTATAATATGTGGAAGAAGTATTGTAAAGTTCTCGATATTACACAGAATTATCTTACCCAATGAAAACATCATTAATTTGTAGTACTAATCTGAATCTCTTCTCACATTTACCTTGAAGAGGAGCTATGCATTTTATATAAGTTTCTTGGACAGAAGACTGGTGGAGGTAAGATGGAATCATAATGGTTGTTAACAGAGGGTGGCCACTTTAAGATGTCATGAATACTGAGTACTTCAGGTGCATCAATTGCATTTCATAGAAAATTGCTTACTGTTTAAAGAATTTGTGTGTTTTGAATATTAACTTCCTCTGGGCCTTTCCATTTCCTTCTATTTATATTCAATATATAGAATCTTATTTTATTTCTTGTCTAATATGTCTCATAGGTAAGGAACTTAATCACCAATGTACACATTTTATGAATTCTGTTTATATCTTATATACTATTTACATACAAAGTGTGTATGCCTAACACAGCTTTATGAATCTCAACTATGTTTATAATTAATTTATTATCTATGCCTAATATAAATAATTAGTTTTTTAGTAGTTTCATTCATAACATGTCTTTTTCTCTTTATAGTATAATTGTGAATTCTTAATTAAGGCAAAAAAATTACAACTGAATACTAGTCAAATTATCAGGCACATTACAGGTCATAAAAGGGATGTTTAGATTTAAAAAATAAAATGAAATGTCATTTCATAGACAATTGCTTACTGTTTAAAGAATTAAGTACCCTGAACATCTTGATATAATATCTCACAAAGATATTCCTTGGACACATAATGCAGAAAATACCAATTTTAGGATTGTTTCTTCTATTTATGTGAATAACGTCAGTGGTATTTTGATAGGGATTGTGCTGAATCTATAAATTGCTTTGGGTAATATGGACACTTTAACAATATTGATTCTTCTCTATTAAGTCCATTTGGCCTACAGTGCAGATTAAATTCAATGTTTCTTCCAATCCATGAAAATGGAATATCTTTCCATTTTGGGGGGTGTTCTCTTCAATTTCTTTCATCAATGTTTTCTAGTTTGTATTGTAGATATCTTTAACTTCTTTGGTCAAGTTAAATCCTAAGTATATTATTTTATTTGTACCTATTGAAATGGTATTACTTTCTTGGTTTCAGATTATTTGCCATTGGCATGTAGAAATGCTACTGATTGTTCTATGTTGATTTCATATCTTGCATCTTCATTGAATTTGTTTATCAGTGCTACTACCTTTTTGGTGGAGTCTTTAAACCTCTTTCTCTTGTCTGGTTGCTCAAACTAGGACTTCCAAGGCTATTCTGAACAACAGTCGTGAAAGTTGGCATCCTTGTCATGTTCTAGATCTTAGAAGAAAGACTTTCAATTTTTCCCCATTCAGTATGACACTAGCTGTGTGGTTGTCATGTACGGCTTTTATTGTGTTGAGGTATGTTCCTTCTGTACTGTTTTTTGACAGTTTTTACCATGAAGGGATGTTGAATTTTACCAAATGCTATTACAGCATAAATTGAAATGATTCTGTGGTTTTCTTCCTTTATTCTGTTGATATGATGCATCACATTGAGTGGTCTGCATATGTTGGACCATTCTTGCCTCCTAGGGATAAATTCCACTTAGTGATAATGAATGATCTTTGTAATGTGTTGTTAAATTTGATTCACTAGTATTTTTTTCTTCAACGTTTTATTTTGGGTTCAGGAGGTACATGTTCATGCTTGTTACATGGGTAAATTTCATGTTGCTGGGGTTTTGTGTACAAATTATTTCATCACCCAGGTAGTGAGCATAGTACCCAATAAGTAGTTTTTTTATCCTCACCCTCCTCCTACCCTCTACTCTCAAATAGGCCTCAGCATCTATTCTTCCATTCTTTTTCTCCATGTGTACTCAGTGTTTAGCTCCTACTTGTAAGTGAGAACATGTGATATTTGATTTTCTCTTCCTTTGATAATTTGCTTACAATAATAAGCAAATGCTTATGATAATGGCCTTCAGATTCATCCATATTGCTAATATTTTGTTAAGGATTTTTGCATCAGTGTCCATCAGGGATATTGGCCTGTAGTTTTTGTGGTTATTTTTTGATGTTTCTTTGTGTGATTTTGGTATCAGGGTAATACTGGCCTTGTAGAATGAGTTTGGAAGTATTCCTTCTTCCTCTATTTTTGGAATAGTTTGAGTAGGATTGATACTAATTCTTTTTTAAACGTTTGGTAAAATTCAGCAGTAAACATCAGGTCTTACGCTTTTCTTTTCTAGGAGATTCTTTATTACAGCATTGACCTCATTACTAGTTATTGGACTGTTCAGGTTTTGAATTTCTTCAAGGTTCAATCTTGATAGGTTGAATGTGTCTAGGAATTTATTCATTTCTTCTAGATTTTTCAATTAATTGGCATATAGTTTTTCATAGTAGCCCCTAATGATCCTTTGAATTTCTATTGTATTGGTTGTAATGTTTCCTTTTTCATTTCTTATTTTATTTATTTGGATATTCTCTCTTTTTGTTTGTTTGCCTGGCTATAAGTTTGTTGATTTTGTTTATCTTTTTTAAAAAAATAACTTTTTATTTCATTGATCTTTTAAATTGTTTTCTTCATTTTAATTTCATTTATTTCTTTTCTGATCTTTATTTTTTCTACTAATTTTGGCTTGGGTTTGCTCTTGCTTTTCTAGTTCTTTAAGATGCATCATTAGGTTGTTTATTTGAAGTTTCTCTACTTTTTGATTTAGGCACAAAATGATAAACATTTCTCTTAGTACTGCATTCAGTGTATCACATTGGTTTTTGTATGTTGTATTTTCATTATCATTTGTTTCAAGAAATGTTTCCATTTCCTTCTTAATTTTATCATTGACCCAGTAGTCATTCAGGAGCATACTGTTTAATTTCCATGTGTTTGTATAGTTTCCAAAATACCTCTTGTTACTGATTTCTATTTTCATTCAATTTTGATCAGAAGAGATACTTGATATAATTTCTTTTTTTTTTTGAATTTTTAAAAACTGGTTTTGTGGCCTAAAATATGGTCTATCCTTGAGAATGATCTGTGTGCAAAGGAGAATAATATTATTCTGCAGCCATTGGATAAAATGTTCTGTAAATATTTATTAGGTACATTTTGTCTATAGTGCAGATTAAGTCCAATATTTCTTTGTTGATTTTCTGTCTGGAAGATCTGTACAATGCTGAAAGTGGGGTGTTGAAGTCTCCAGTAATTATTATATTGGGGTCTATCTCTCTCTTTAGTTCTAATAATATTTGCTTTATATATCTAGGTACTCCTGTGTTGAGTTGCATATATTTACAATTGTTACTTCTTCTTGCTGAATTGATCCCTTTATACAATTACCTTGTCTCTTTTTACAATTTTGGTCTATAATAGATGACTACAGTAATATAGTGTCCTCTCCATATATTATATGTTATACTATTATATAATAATGTAGTTGCTATACATTATAGACAACTATAATATAGTTTGGTTTGTCTTGTAGTTGTCTCTATAGTATAATAGTCAAAATCTATTTTGCCTGATATAAGTATAGCAACTATTGCTCTTTTTTTGTTTTTCATTTGTATGGAATATCTTTTTCCATCTCTTTATTTTCAGTGTGTATGTGTAGTTATACATGTAGTGTGTTTCTTAAAGGCAACATATCATTGGGTCTTGTTTTTTTAATCCATTCAGCCACTCCATGCCTTTTGATTGGAAAGTTTAGTCCATTTACATTTAACGTTATTATTAGTAAGTAAGGACTTACTCCTGCATGTTTTTATTTGTTTTTCTGATTGTTTTGTGGTCTTCTCTTACTTCTTTTCTTCCTTTCTGTCTTCCTTTTAGTGAAGGTGATTTTTCTCTGGTGATATGTTTTAATTTCTTGCTTTTTATTTTTTGTGTATCTGTTGTATGTCTTTTTATTTGAGGTTACCATGAGCCCTGCAAATAATATCTTATATCCTGTTATTTTAAACTGATGAAAACTTAACACTGAATATATAAACAAAAACTTACAAACAAGCAAAGAGACAACTTCCAAAACTCTACCCTTTAACTTTATCATTCTGCGTTTTAACTTTGTTAAAATAACTTTGTTATTTAACTTGTTAAAATAACTTTGTTATTTATATGTTATTGTACTATTTCTTTAAAAGTTTTTGTAGTTATTAGTTTCAATCAGCTCATCTTTTAGTCTTTCTACTCAAGATATGGGACAGCACAATTACTGTGTTATAATATTCTGTGTTTTTCTATTTATTTTCTATTTATTTACTATTACCAATGAGTTTTGTACCTTTACATGATTTCTTATTGCCCAATAACGTCCTTTTCTTTAGAACTGGGGAACTCCTTTTTAGCATTTCTTGTAGTAGAAGTATGGTGTTGATGAAATCCCTCAGCTTTTGTTTGTCTGAGGAAGTCTTTATTTCTACTTCATATTTAAAGAATATTTTCATTGAATATGCTATTCTAGAATATAAGGTTTCTTTCCTTCAGCACTTTAAACACGTCATGCCATTCTCTCCTGTCCTGTAAAGTTTTCATTAAGAAGTCTGCTGCTAGACATATTGGAGCTCCATTATGTTATTTGTTTCTTTTGTTTTGCTGCTTTTAGGATCCTTTCTTTCCCTTGACCTTTGGGTATTTGATTATTAAATGTCTTGCAGCAGTCTCATCCAGGTTAAATGTGCTGGCTTTCTATAACCTCCTAGTATTAGAATGTTGATATTTTTCTCTAGGCTTGTGAAGTTATTTGTTATTATCCCTTTGAATGAAACTTATACCCCTCTCTCTCTTTACCACCTCTTTAAGACCAATAACTTAGATTGGCCCTTTTGAGGCTATTTTTTAGGTCATGTAGGTATGCTTCAGTCTGCTTCATTCTTTTTTCTTTTGTCTCCTCTGAATGTGTGTTTTCAAATAGCTTGTCTTCAGCTTATTCTTTATTCTGCTTGATCAATTTTACTATTAAAAGACTCTGATGCATTCTTCAGTGTGTCAAATGCATTTTTCAACTTCAGAATTTCTACTTGATTCTTGTTAATTATTTCAGTCTCTTGTTTAGATTTCTCTGATAGGATTCTGAATTTCTTCTCTGTGTTATATTGAATTTCATTGAGTTTTCTCAAAACAGCTATTTTGAATTCTGTCTGAAGGGATACATGTCTCTGTCTCTCCATGATTGGTCCCTGGTGTCTTATTTAGTTCATTTTGTGAGGTCATGTTTTGCTGGATGGTCTTGATGCTTGTGGATGTTCATCAGTGTTTGAGCATTGAAGAGTTAGATATTTATTGTAGTCTTTGCAGTCTGAGCTTGTTTGTACCCATCCTTCTTGGTAAGGCTTTCCAGGTATTCAAAGGGACTTGAATGTTGTGATATAATTCATTGGTCACTGTAGCCATATCTGCATTAAGGGACACTCCAAGCCCAATATCACTGCGGCCCTTGTAGGCTTATAGAAGTACCACCTTGGTGGTCTTGGATAAAATCCAGAACAATTCTCTAGATTATCAGGCAGAGACTCTTGTTCTCTTCCCTTTCTTTTCCCAAATAAATGGGAATCTCTCTTTGTGTGCTGAGCTGCCTGGAGCTGGGGAAGGGGTGACACAAGCACCACTGTGGCCACCACCAGTGGGACTGTGCTGGGCCCGGCCTGAAGCCAGCACAGCACTGGGCCTCACCCAAAGCCTGCCTGAAAACCACCCATGTTCATGCAAGACCCAAGTGTTGTAAAATCAGCATGTGGTGACGCTGGCCAGTCTTGTGTCCTTCCCTTCAGGATGACAAGATTTCCCTGGTTCCAGGTGGGTCCAGAGGTCCCACCTGAGAGCCAGGGCCTAGATTCAGAAAACTTAGGAACCAGTCTGGTACTCTATTCTGCTGCAGCCGATCTTGGACCCAATCCACAAGATGAAGCCCTTCCCACTCTTCTGTTTCCTTTGAACAAGCAGAGGAGTTTCTCCCTGTGGCCAGCACCACCCAGGCCTGCAGCAAATACTGCCTGGCTACTATCAATATTCACTTAATTCCCAAAGTCTCATCAGTCAGCTTGTGGTGAATTCTGCCAGTCCTGATTCTCTCTCTTAAAAGAAATGGGCTCTCCTCTGGCCCAGGGCAGGTCTAGGAATGCCATCCAGGAGCTAAGTCCAGGAGTAAGAGACCCCAGGAGCCTGCTTGGTGCTCTATCACACTGTGGCCTAGGGTGCAAAACAAAGTCCCCTTTACTCTTTTCCTCAACCAGAAGGGGTCTTTCCCCACAGGCACCACAGCTGAGGATGTGCTGGGTCACATCTGAAGCCAGCAATGCTCTAAGTCTCACCCAAGGCCTGTGTTGAGTACTGCCTGGCTACCATTGATGATTATGCAAGGGCTCGTTCTTTAGTCAGCAAGTGATGAATCCTTTCAGGACTGGGTCTTTTCCTTCAAGCCAATGGGTTCCCTTATGGTCTATGATATGTCTAGAAATGTTGTCCAGCATCTAAGGCTTGAAATGGAGGCCTCAGGACTCCGCCTGGAATCCCATACTACTGTGGCTAAGCTGGGATACAAGATACAAGACAAAGCCCTCTTCACCTTCCTGTCTCTCTTCAAGCAAAGGAAAGGATTCTCTCTTGAAGCTGCAAGCTGTACTGCCTGGGGTTGGGGAAGGAGTGACACAGCCCTGCCTTGGCAATGCAAGCTGGTGTCTCACTGTGTTGTGTCCCCGCTAAGTCCACTGGGTGTTAGCCAAGCACAGCACCAGGACTGGCCCAGGAATTGCAGTCTCTGTGTCCTAGACCGCCTTTCAAGTTTACTTAGGGTCCAGAGCACTGTGGCCTGCACCTGTAAGGCTTGCTGGAACTCAGGTTGTAATCTCTGGGATGCATCATTCTCCTCTGCCTTGGGCTGCTCTCTCCATGGGCACTAGCTGAGCTCTGCCTGGTGTTGCACTGTGACAGGGCAGCACTGAATTCCAATGCAAAGTCCCACAATCACTCCGCTCTGTCCCCCTGCTAAGTGCACAGATTCCTTCTCTGCCCCAAGCTGCTGCCACTGGGGCATGGGGAGGGGTGGCACTGACAATTCAACTGTCTTTCCTACCCTCTTCAGTGCCTCTTTCAGTGATAGAAAGTTGAAACCAGATACTGTGATTGCTTACCTGATTTTTGGTTCTTATGACAGTGCTTTTTTCTGTGGATAGTGGTTCAATTTGGTGTTCCTGCAGGGAGGATGACTGGTGGAGGCTTCTATTCAGCCATCTTGTTCTACCTCCTATCCTCTCCACCACATTTTGTAAGCATATAAAGAATGAATAGTAATGGAGAATAATGACTTTTTATTCACTAAAATAATAAGTACACTGACTTGTTCTGTTGTCATAAGAATGAGTTTCTAAATAATAATTTAGAAAATTTTAAATTATTAAAATGTTTCTAGAAATACTTATTCAAAACAATAATAATCATTCCCTGCAGTTGCGTGTAAAAGTCTACCTAGTGATGTTAGTTTGCTATGTGAATAACCATATTTCCTTGCAAAATAAAAACACCTTTCTTTGAAGTCTTATAATTTTAAACATTTATTAATTTGTTTATTTGGTATAAAACAGGACCAAAGAGGAATAGTCTAAACTAATTCTGTCTTTTCAGAGTCAAAAGATATTACCTCATTAGAGGAAGAAATATAGTAAAATATAAATAGTCTATCATGCTCACATTTAATACCATTTACTATGCCAAGCCTTGTGCTAATTAGTAAAAATTCCAAGATATCAAATAAAATACTTAAATATATTAATTTAGTGGAATTGGCAAGTACTTATTTTTTGATATTATCCTGTGGATTCAAAATAAATTGAAGATTTTTGCCAATGTTTTTCAGCCAGTATTTCATCAAGTTGAAGATAAATCAGAAGATTTTGCAGTTAAAAATTGTGTGACCTCCTAAAGGTACATTTCACAAATTTAAAAAGAAATTATATTTATCAAAAATATAAGTCAAATATTTTATTGAAAAAAGAGCATTTGCTTTAAGTAATTTTGCCCCTGCCAAAAATACACATACTGATAAGGGTTTATTTGGGGCTCAGAGATGACTGGAGGAGTTAAGAAATCTTAAAGTACGTTCAAGGAGACAACCCAGAAGGTACCCACGTAAAATCAACGACGCATGGCAAACTATAGATATCAGATACGTCATCATAAAATCTAAAGGACAAAGGAATCCAAACAACGTGTGTAATATGATGGACAACTGATCTGCCACTGAGTCAAGGGGTCATCCAACACTGGCAGAATTAAGGTCATTCACCATCATCAAACTTACAGTGTCCAGTCTCTAACGCCAGATGCAAGAAGGTCAAAGAAGTTTAGATTTAGGCAGGAAAATGAAAGTATGGGAAACAATTCTCTCGAGGTCACATTAACACATAAAAATGCACACATACAATATTTATGACCCATTCTTCTGTTTCCTAGAGTGAATTTTTAGTACTGTATATTCTTAATAACTACCATTGTAGGTGGGTATGCAGTGATGTGATTTCCTTCTAAATTCACCATGTAACTTAGAACTGCAAAATGAAATACTAACATACACAGATTTCCAGCTCACACTTCACAATGTACAACTCAAAATGGCCAGTAAGGTATAATTTCATCATGTTATCTGTAAGTGTTGAGGATGGAAAAAGATGCCCCCCCACCCCACACACATACAGCTCTTTCAATTTATTTTTTTTTAAATCAATATCGCATCTATTACCACAGGAATGGGCTAGGCACTGGTGAAATGCAAAGATGAGCAAAGAACCCAGAGTATCCTTCAATCCCATAGACAAATGCAAATGTCCATGAACACTACCAGGAAATGAAGAAGATATTGGTTGCTGTGGCCTAACTATGAACACTCCCAGCTCACATATCTAAAACAGAGCATTGGCATTTTATATTTTTCAATGTAAAGGTCCATGCCAAAGGTCAGGTATGCTGAGAGTCCTCAAGGGAGTTGGTGAAGACGAAGCTGAAGGTTGTAGGTGAAGAATAAAATTCATTGCATCTAAATGCTTGGTTATAGAGACTTATTCTACCAGGGACATAGGCAAAAGAGTGGGACAAATAGTGCATAATTGGGCATCTAAAAATATAACAAGAAAAAAATCAAGTAATGTCTTGAATATAATTCCTACTGAAAGGTTGAAAAACAATTTTCTCACATGCTAAAGACTCGATTGCAAATACTTTAAATAATCATGAAAGGGATAGATGCTATTTTAAAGGTGAGATAAAAGAGAAGGAAAATATGAACATAATCATAAATTTGTCTTGATGAATAGAAGTTACCAAGAACATTTGAGAGTTAGAAAGGAAAGACAGGATTAATGGGGTGACTTCCTTATAATACAGTACAATTTCAGATAATTTGAATCAATTAATAGCTAAAGTGGAAATTGGAGTCTTTGTGGCCAGGATGGAAATGTGGGAAAATGCCTTATTGATCCAAGCAGTGTTTCTCATCCAGATGTGATTAATGCGTTGATACTCCACAGAGAGGAGAATATTGTGTTTTGGTTTGGTTTGGTTTTCGTCCGTATTCCATTTGATAAGACTGAAATGTAAAAGCTTGGTGTCAGCAGTAATGATTAACCGTCTGCCTTCACTATTCTAGCTTTGCCTCTTTCACAGATTCAAGTAAAAAATAAAATAAGGTTTATAAAAAGTGAAATGTGTACAATCAATATAACCACCACAAACACAAAAGGCAGAAGTTTCCCTTTGCAAACTACTGGTTCAGGCTTTAATTTCTTCAAGATCAAGGTTAACAATACAGAGGTTTATCAAGTTACAGATGTCTGTCTGTTTCCATAAATCGCTTCAGTCTCTTTAGGAAAAAAATGAAGCAAGACATAGACAGACTAGATAAACAGTCTTAAAAGCCATTTCTAAGTCTTGCAATAATAGAATGACTTCTTTTTCATTATTTCACTTGAAAAGAATTTCTTCTGAAGTAATGATGGAATTGTTAGACTTAATTCTTTTTTGCTGCAGAACACCAAATCTTCTCTCTACCAGCCATCAGGATTTATATCCAATTTAATACAACTTGCACTATTAAGTCTAAAGGTTCATGGGCTTCTCAGTCAAACGGTATCAAAACCTAATATAAGAAACAGTTTTCTAGAGTGAAAGTCAAGTAGCAAGCATATAAGAATTGATTTCTGCCCACCACAAAGCAATGCCAATGCAATAGAGGAGGTACTTGAATCCAACTAGCTGTGCATAGAAACTTTCTAATATGATTTTAATGAGTGAGAAAGAAAAGTTATGTATCAAATATTTTGAAATAATTGCTTCTCTTATGTAATTTGTGTTGCCTTTTATTTGGTATAGAAAAAATGATTAATAATCTATTTTATATATGTCTTTTAATTACTTATTTTAAAAAATAATTTTGGTATCATAGATAAATAAATATTAAGCTCAAAGCTAAAGTAGGAGGAGACCCTCCATTAAAAGTAGAATAAAACAGGGGCATATTCCCGTGTAACCTTTTGTTCAGAATGAAAATCAAGTCAATATCACTTGATATACATATGTTTGGGTATGAAACATAATCCAAAATAATTTTGATTTGAAGAATACACAGATCACTTCATTTTCTATCTTAAAATGACTGTAGCTTCTTTTCATGAAAATTTCCTATTTTATGAACCACTAGGATTATTAACCCCAACTTTGCTAGATGACTATCATCTATTACCCATGCTTTATAAAGACTCTTTATTTAGGCTGTTAAGTACTTCATAAAGGGGTCCAAAACCATGAGCTTCTGAACCTGATTGAAATTTATAGTTGAGGAAAACCTTTGAAATCAGTTACTAGGCTTATATCGCCTATGTAGGGGAAGATTAAGCAGAAAAGTATCGATTTTACTTATTTCCCAGAGAACTTGGTCCAGAATGAAGCTCTGAGAGACTCAAGAGCCCTGAAGCCACCCTTGGTTTCAAAATGAGCATTGGGGAAAATAAAGTGAGATGACACATCTGAAGATGGCAAACTGAATCTGCCCTCAAGGAAGCACAACAGAATTTCAGTTATTTAATGATCAGTTCTCTTTATGGGAATAGAAAAGCCCTGAGATTGTAATTGTTTCCTACAAGAAAAATATTTCACATTAAGTAAGTGTCAATATATTAGCAATAGAGATTGAATTGTATTTGAAATTTTGGATTTCTTGGCTTGACACTTCCATACATAGTTTACTCACATCTCTCTACACATTTTATAAACACAAAGCCTTGAAACTGAACCCCATCCACAAGGGAGTGGCAAGATTTCATTAGTAAAGCATCTGTAAGTTTCATTGAGATTCTCTCAGGTAAGGTGTTGCATAATATTAAGTCATAATGTTGAAGTTATTAGATCTTAGTAAATAGCATAATTAACTCTCTATGTTTAAATAGAAGACAAGTGAGAATTTATAAACTAAGATAAAATATGCACTATGTAATTAAGGTATGTAACATTCTTTCCTGTAAACAAAAGCAAACACAGCTTTTTTTGTGTGTAGCTATAATGTCATTTTGAAAGTACCATGTTTCTCAGGGGCCATCAATAAAGGTACCACATCCATCTTTGTCAATTTCTTAGTAGAGTCCTTAGTGAAATGTCACCTTCTGAGGTGATTTTTTTGCACCTTGAGTATGGAAAGTTTTTACTTTTTAAACCAGCAACAATAAAAACAACACCTGATAACATTTTGTGTACTAAAAGAGTACAATAGAAACATTACACCTTTACAAAAAAACCATCATCAATATTGTTGTTATTATTATAATTGAAAAATTTACCTCAGGTATTCTGCCTTCCATTTAAACATATCACTGAAATATTATACTACAATAAACACAACCTAGAGTAACTGTGTCATTTGCCAAATTACTCTTTCAACCTTTCCCACTTAGGAATGATTTTGTCATTGCTTATATAAAGTCTGGGATTTGGGAAATGGAGTGGATATTACAGATCACATCATTCCTCATAACCCTATACAACTGGAAAGTAAGGATCAAGATCCAATATTAAAGGACTTGGTCTGAGGCAACCTTATCTGCATTTCCAAATATTTTGGTGATTAAATCACACTACTACCAAGCATGATGTTGGAGAGACTGTAACATGGAATGAGAAGCTGAGCTGTCAGACATCACATCATTTTCAAATACATGATTCCAAAATTACAGTAATTACAGATAATAATCAAATTTAGTTCCCAGATAAATTTTCATTTTGCCAAATTCCAAATATTTGCTCTTTAAAAAAGGCATAAAACACAGAAGAACACAACTATGAATCTGCTCATATTCCTGCTTAACATGTATTTATTTTCACTGAATATGTTTTTCCTTAGTCCCCTGGTAACATCAAGTTGGGACACAAGTAATTAGAAGCCCTATCACATAGACATTGCTTTCATGTTTCTAAGACAGTGGTCCCCAGCCTTTTTGGCACCAGAGAACAGTTTCGTGGAAGACAGTTTTTCCACAAATGGGGGGCAACGGGTGGAAGGAGGATGTTTTGATTGTGCACTTTATTTCTATTATTATTACACTGTAATAAATAATGAAACAATTATACAACTCACCATACTGTAGAATCAGTGGAAGCCTCGAGCTTGTTTTCCTGAACTAGACGGTCCCATTTGGGGGTGATGGGAGACAGTGACAAATCGTCAGACACTGGTTTCTTATAAGCTGTAAGCAACCTAGATCCCTCACATACACAGTCCACAACAGGGTTGGCCCTTGTATTAGTCCGTTCTCACACTGCTATAAAGAACTACCTGAGACTGGGTAATTTATGAAGAAAAGAGGTTTGACTCACAGTTCCGTAGGATTAACAGGAAGCATGACTGGGAGGCCTCAGGAATCATGGTAGAAGGTGAAGGGGAAGCAAGGACCTTCTTCACATGGGGTCAGGAGAGAGAACAAAGGGGGAAAGTGCCACACACTCTCAAACAACCAGATCTCATGGGAACTCACTCACTGTTAGGAGAACAGCAAGGAGGAAGTCCTCCCAAATGATTCAATCACCTAATCCCCTCCCAGCAGGCCACTCCCCCGACACCTGTGGATTACAATTCCAGGTCAGATCTTTGGTGAGATACGGTTTGATGAGCCAAACCACATCAGTGCTCCTAGGAGAATCTAATGTCGCCTGCTGATCTGACAGAAGGCAGAGCTCAGGCAGTAATGTGAGGGATCAGGAGCAGCTGTAAGTACAGATGAAGCTTTTCTGGCTTGCCTGCCGCTCACCTCTTGCTGTGAGGCCCGGTTCTTAACAGGCAATGGACTGGTACCTGTCAGTGACCTGGGGGCTGGGGACCCCTGCTCTAAGAAATTCAAAACACGTAGCAGCAATGCACTGATTCAGCTCATTCAGTGAATCCAGGCATTAGTTCGACAAGATATCTTGAGCTCTTCTAAGTAACAAGAGCATTGGATACAAAGACAAATAAGGCAATTCCTGGCCTCAAGACTATTATGATCTAATTAGAGGAAAGAGACTGAAAACAAAGTATAATAAATGCTATAAGGGATATACAATGTATTCTAATTCTGTAACCAAGCCTTTGGAAATTTTATTAGTTTTCTATTGCTGCTATAACAAATTGCCACAAATTTAGTAGCTTAAAACAACATGAATTTATTCTCTTACAGTCTGGAGGGTGGAAGTTCAAAATGAGTTTCACTGAACTAAAATGAAAGGGTCATCTGGGCTGGTTCTTTCTGGAAACTTTATGGGAGAAACTGTCTTCATGCCCTTTCTACCTTCTAGATGCCACCTGTGATCCATGGCTCAGGGCCCCTCTGACATCTTCAAAGCCAGCTGAGCAGCATCTTCTCTCTTCTCTGGCCTCTGGTCCATTCTTGCACCTTCTCTCTTGGAGTCTGATTCTCCTTCCTCCCTCTTATAAGGATCACTGTGATTACATTGAGTTGATGTAGATAATTCACTATAATTTCTTCATCTCAAGATCCTAAATTTCATCTGCAAATTCTCTTTTTCCATGTAAAGTAATATTCACACGATTTAGGAATTAGGACATAGACATCATTGTGGCGGAGTGAGGGACATTATTCAGCCTAGCACAAATACTATGGATAATTTCTTGCACATATCAAAATTTCTGTAGTTTCAATCATCTTTTGGAATTTTCCTAAGTCATCTTTTTATATGCAAGTCCTCCAAATGTTATGTAATGTGCAGAACTATGCTAATTAGATATAGATGTAAAAATTTTGTGAAATAAAACTAAATATATATTAAAAATTTTCCTGTTGTTAATAGGAAACAGTTTGGGTTTAAATGGCAAGTTATACCAGTCCATTAGCTGATTCTCATGTTTCTATACTCATTTTGGCTTGGAAATACAATTGCATTTTATTTGAGCTCCATTACCAATTTTGAAAAAAAAAAAAGGCTATATGTATTTGTGTGTATATATACACACTCACACCTCATCACACACACATATTTATATCCATTCCACTAAATATATCTGGTGCAAAAATTTCACACACACACAAGTATGTTTGGGTTGGAATATTTAGTGTTTAATTAGTTTGGAAGAATTCATAATTACTATATTGAGGAGATTTGGGGTTATGAGTTTACTATTGCTTGAAATTTCTATAATTCCTTTATTATGAAGGTTGAGCAATGTAATTCTCTTGACAGTGTAAATTAATGAAATACCGTAGAGCCCTAATAGATGATTTTCGCAGATTTCTCCATAAGCCGTTATTACTATCTGTCTGCAGAGGCTTATAAACTTTAGGAGCTTCGTGGCATCTTCACATCTTGAGACAGATGTTCTGAAATAGTTTTCAATTACATGCCAATTTTTTGCAAGTCTAAGGTAGACTGGGAAGAGAGAATGGAAAGCAAATTCCAGCCTACTTGTAGTCTGACTTTTAGGGGGTATCTCAGTTTGAAAGGATTCATGAGTTCTTGAGGCATTTTCCTTTTTATCACCCCTACTGGATTCCAGCTTATATCACATGAGCACATGATGTACCTACTATGGAAAGCACTGAACTAGGCCTTTTACACGTTCATTTATTCATTCAATAACCATTGAGTTCATATGAGATATATATGTTTTTTTCAAGTTGCTAAGGATACAGAGTAAAATAAAACACTGTCTTCTCCTTGGAGAAATCCAAGTCTAGTAAGAAGTCACCTATGACTGCAATATGATATAATTAATGTTGTGATAGATGCAAACAGAGTGTATTATAGGTGCACTGAAAAAGAGCATATTATAGGTGCACTGAAAAAGAGCATATAAATCCAACTTTTAATATGAGAATTTCTTCTTGGTGAATTCAGTTTTGAAAGATAAGCAGGAGTTAGTTGAATAGGAAACAGGAAAAATGCATTCTAGGAAGAGGAGCAGCATAGACAAAGCATGGTTGGTGAAAATGCATGACATGACATGGCACCTTGAGGTATCAAGGAGACTTCCCCATAGCTGGAGGAGAGAGAACTTGAAGGAGTCAGTGGCTTGATAACAAATGGTCTTGTTCTAAATTAAGCATTATGGTTTTTTTCTGTGAGCTACCAGGATAAAATAAAGAAGAATTGGAAGCAGGGTGCTGGGATGGTCCAATTGTACATTAGAAGGATATCTCTGGCACCAGTGAGATGGACATGTTTTTTGATCACCAGGTCTGTTTTGACCTTCTAGAGACTATAATGTGTCCTTGAAGAGTAATCTGTAGGACTATATCAGAGTTTCCTGGAACCCACTGCCTTAGGGGTCCATCAGTGGATAACCTCAACAGAAGACAAAAGAGAGGAAATAAAGGTCAGTGGATATATTTCCCTGGTTCCTTTCCTGGTTGTCTCAGATTAGCTGTTTCCCTCAACCAAGACAGAACACCTGCAGGTGGCTCCATCTAGGTGGTACAGCCCCGCCATACTTGTTCTGGGATACTGCACTATCCCCTGTGGTTTCCTTACACTCTGCCTGTTCAGTCCCCTTATTAAACTCTGCTGTAATTCTCCAATATGAACGGACCACCTTTTATATCTTTTATTCTGCCCAAATCCTTACTAATACCACTTTTACTTTTATAACACAGTGAGATTAGTATTATTTTGTCATATTTTACAAGTGAAGATACTTAAATTCTATGTAAGAAGTTATGTAATTTTCTAAGGTCTCAATAGGTAGGAGAACCAGGAATGGAGTGCTCCTCCCTATCTAGGAAGTCCACCCCTTCTACTCCTATCCCCTCCGCACAGTGCACTAGCAGGACCTCCTGAAGGACTAGGGGAGACCTAGCATTCTGGCAGGAGTGAGGGAGAAACATCTGAAAGGTCTTGTCCCAATATCTCATGCATTTTCACCCTACATTGTGGGAACATGGTGGATCTGTACAAAATGTAATGTGACTTTCCATGTATTTTGTCTTGTTGAAACAAAACTCATTTTGCCAAGACCTATATTATATATACTATTTTTTATTAAAATATATGACTATTTGAGGTGCATAGTATATTTATCCATTAAATATTATTCCTTCAAGGAATTATAAACTCCACTGAAATAAAAGGTGATAACTTTTTTCTTTCAATTTTATATGAACTTCAATGTACACCCGTCTTCTAATAGGAAGTATTTAACAAATGCTAAAAATATAAATACCAGTGACACTGTAAAAAGATTTTTTTCCAAGAAAAATTCATATGGTTAGCTTGTGTTTTTTCTTTTAAGGAAGAGATTAAAATAATTTAACTTATTTACATAAAGATTTCTTTCATATTATACCACAATATGGAATAAGGCATTGATATTTTACTAAAGGAACAGATATAAAATACCAAAACTTTCTTTATACTATCAGTATTTCCCTTTTTTTTTTTTTCAGGATCTAGACTGTACTTTCTAATTATACCCCAGCTCCTCCCTCCCCTAGAGTTGTCTTGTCATCTGAACTCTTGGTAAAGTCTTCAAGAATAGAAATGTGTGAAAGTCACTGGTATACTAAAAACCTTAAAAACAGATATGATGCCACCTAGTGGTCCCAAGAAAATGCATCTGCTTGAAGCAAAGTAGATTCAATGAATGTGCATAGAAAATAACTAAGAAAATTGAAGGATTTCAGGCTTAAAAATTAAGGCAAATGCATTTGCTCTCTGCCCCTCGACTTGCAAGTTGGAAATATCACTAGTGGAAAATGCATTTCATCCACCCAACCTACCCGACATCATAACTTAGCCTTGCCTCCCTCAAGTGTGCTCAGAACACTTCCCTTCACCTACAGTTGGGCAAAATCATCTGGCAACACAGGCCACTGAAGAGCCTGGCTTGCCTCCCCTGGTGATATGATCTCATGGCTGAGTGAGAGCTGCGGCTCCCTGCCACTGTCCAGCAACCACAAGAAAGTATTGCATATCCCTGGCCCAGAAAAAGATTGAGTCAAAATTCAGAAATCAAAGTACTGTTTCTACTGAATGCATATCACTTTCACACAATCATAAAGTTAAAACCTTGTAGATCTAACCATAGTCAAGGACTGCCTGTATATGTGTTCTTCACTTATTTAACTTTACATTTCTCAGGGGACAGACTGAATTCATTCTAAAGTGATTTATCTTCTTACCAATCTTTTGTATACTGACAGAATACGCTTGAACTAGCAATATAAAAAGGTAGATGAGGCATTCTACAGAAAGATTAGTCTAATCTGAATTAATCAATGAAATAACATTTAATAGCTCATTTGGTGTTGATGTTTAACCCAAGAAAACTTTCAAAGAGGCTCTTCATATTTCTGTGATTTTTTAAATTCATAGCTAACACAGAGCTAAATGAAATGCTATACAACCTTTCACTGTAATGTTTACAAATAAACAAATACCCATCTTTCCAAATTCTTCAGAGAATTTAAAATGATTTGAAATGCCACAGCCTTCAAGATAATAGTTTAGGTGATGTCTGTTATTTAAATTATCAGAATGCCATCACAGAAAGGACTTTGTGCTTAATTTCCTACCTGCCGTATTCAAATGTCAAACTATATTATACGAGCTATTAAGGATGACCCCCAATTTGATTCCATTTTCTATCCCAAAACAAATCTGGTTCAGGGTATGTGCAATATCCACTTTATTACAGGCTAAAGAGAGAAGATAAATACAATATTAATTCTCAGTTTTATCACATAGTCATATCAAACGGAGAAGATACCTGGCTTTTTGCACTATATTATTGGAAATAATAAAATAAAGCGTGGTTTAAATTTGAAACATACTTTCCTAATGTAAGCGTGCAAGCTGGTGTGAACTGTGGAGAAGTGAGCATCTGGGGAGAGGACCTAGTGCCGGCTGTGCTTCCCCACATGGATGGCCTCAACTCGATGCCTATACATGTTGAGCTTCAGATCTTTCACCACAAAATAATAGTGTGCTTAGATGACTGTGAAAGTTCTGCCTGCTTCTACGATGCCACACTATTTAAGCCGTCAAACTCAGAACGAACAAGAGATTATTTACCTGATTTACCCTGTAACAATAAAGTTTCAGAAAATTATTTTCTTTTAATTTTGTAAGTCTATTTTGTTCATTAATTACATGTACTCCTCCAGTTGTATAAATTCACCAGGAATAATAATTTTAAAAATCTTGGATACAATTTGCAGAAAACACTAAAGCACATTCATTAAATTTAAAT
The DNA here is from genome assembly GCF_028885655.2 of Pongo abelii. Lineage (NCBI taxonomy): Eukaryota > Metazoa > Chordata > Mammalia > Primates > Hominidae > Pongo > Pongo abelii. Next base: position 85,959,306 of record NC_072002.2, on the reverse strand, counting down.
ATGTAACTTTGAGACCTTCCACACAGAATTCAAAAAACGTTTTCGGCCAGGTGCAGTGGCTCACGCCTGTAATCCCAGCACTTTGGGAGGCCGAGATGGGCGGATCACATGGTCAAGAGAGCGAGACAATTCTATCCAACATGGTGAAACCCCATCTCTACTAAAAATAGAAAAATTAGGGCCGGGCGCGGTGGCTCACGCCTGTAATCCCAGCACTTTGGGAGGCCAAGATGGGCGATCACGAGGTCAGGAGATCGAGACCATCCTTGCTAACACGGTGAAACCCCATCTCTACTAAAAATACACATGTACACATATGTAACTAACCTGCACATTGTGCACATATACCCTAAAACTTAAAGTATAAAAAAAAAAAAATTAGCCGGGCATAGTGGTGGGCGCCTGTAGTCCCAGCTACTCAGGAGGCTGAGGCAGGAGAATGGCGTGAACCTGGGAGGCAGAGCTTGCAGTGAGCCGAGATCGCGCCACTGCACTCCAGCCTGGGCCACAGAACGAGACTCCGTCTCAAAAAAAAAAAAAAAAAAAGAAAAAGAAAAATTAGCTGGGCGTGGTGGCATGATGCACCTGTAGTCCCAGCTACTCGGGAGGATGAGGCAGGAGAATCACTTGAACCCAGGAGTTGGAGGTTGCAGTGAGCCGAGATTGCACCACTGTACTCCATCCAGCCTGGCAACAGAGCGAGACTCTGTCTCAAAAAAGAAAGAAAAAAAAAAGAAAGAAATTTCATCCAGTTGTGAATTACTTTCTTGAAGGACATCACATGACAATTAATTATGCAAAGGGGGTTTTATTGCATATACTTACATATTTAGGAGGAGGTGGAGAAAGGCACAGATAACCCTTCACTACATTCGAATTCATGTGATGATGAACTACCCTGCATTACATTTATACAGTCTGACTAATAATATGCCTCTATTCAGTTTCCGGCTTCTGGTGGGAATTATATATGAAACATCGCCTAACTTCTTGTTTCTACGTTAAGATCATCTTGGGGGAAAAATAGCTATTTCTGCTTTTTTTCTAATATATGCCTCATAGTAAGAAGGCATAAACTCATTCTATAGGAAGGGTAATCAATTCCTTAATCATCTAATAAAGGCATAAAAGCAGAAGTTCCTGCTCGAATTCATTTCATTGCCCTTCATCAACAGCAATATCACAGAACTGGACCAAAATGTGTGCCATTCTTAATTTAGAACAAAAAGACCCTGAAAGAAATTATTAAAATCAACATATGTAGTCATAATATGATACCCTTAGATCAAGTTTGCCTTTTATTTTTTATAAGCTCACACATCTCAGTATAAGCAATATAAGCAACTTTCTTTCCACTTTACACTATAATTCAAGTATAAATATTTAGAAGAATGAAATTTGATTGTTTTCTCAAATATTATATTAAAACCCAAAGAATAAATCAGGAAAGTCCATGCATATTCATGGGTTTCAAACGATGCATCTCTCAGTTTCAATTTAGTGAACATTAATATTTGCTTAAACGTATGAACATAAAACATAAAAATATGTATGAATTTCAATACATGATGCTAAAAGGCTATATTTCATTGAGTTGTTAATGACAATATAAATAAAATGAACAGGGCTAGAGTATATTATTTTTTCACCAAAATGCCGAAATGCAAATATATTTTTCTAATAAGTTAAAATGGGAATCGGTTTATTACTTGTAATAAAGTGGCTGACAAACCTACTAACCCTCAAGTAATGTTAATGAATAACACTTTGGGTAACACATTATTCAAGCCAGGATTTTTTCCCAGCTCTTTCTATGTGCTTTCAAATTTTTTTCTTTGAAACAGATGTCAGGTTACGGTACCATTATATCCATTTTTATAGATGGCTCAAGTAACATTGCAGGATATTAATTAGAAAATAGTTCTTTCTGAGAATAATCTCTTGTTTATATTTTCTTTAACTAAAAGTAAATGTGGTAAGGTTTATTCCATATATTTGATCCATTTATATTCAACATCAAACTTTTCATCTTAATCTACACAGAGAGTACTTGTAAACTGATCAGCAATTCGAGTTCATTAAATAAACTATAAAATCCTATTATGTTGGAAATATAGGAAAAAGGTAGAAAATATTAAAATATAAAGAAAAAAGTACAGAATGAATAAAATTATTTTTAGTCTGTATTGAACTCCAAACAACTTGAAAATTTCAAATAAAATTCTTTAGCAAAAGCCTAATAAGTTATTTGACATTAATACAACCATAGCACAATCACTGGTAGCTTTGCTATCAAACAAACAGGTAGATAAAGATGCTATAACAGTATATTCTAGAAATGACTTTTAAAACCATTCAATTGTAAGTTAGTCTCAACCACAAAGTATAACGTTCACAAATGTCCCGGTCTTCATTTCTGGTCTGAAAGGTTCAGCCCACTTAACCTCTCTAAGCATCCTATTAAGATCCTCCTACTGATCTACTATTGGGCCAAGACAGAATTCTTTCTCTCTCTGGGACAACGTTTTATTTATAGAATGAGAATAATATCAAAAAGAATTATTTAGAGAAGTTACTGCCAATTAATTCATGACTATAAAGCACTTTTCATGCATTCCACATTCTTCCTAGGGAATGCAGCCAGAGGCAATTTTACCTTTTCACATAGTCTTACGTAAAGCCTAAGAATTCTGAACATAGTATTTTTCTAACTGTTTTATTCCTTCCAACCATCTACAATGACTGGTTGTTTCACATTTCTAAAATGCAAAATATTAAATCATCAAAGGCTTTCTCCTGGTTTTATAAGGACAGAAGGCTTCCATAAGTTGAGATTGTTAAAATCATTTGATGTAACTTTCAGTTAAATATTAAGAGCCAACTTTATCAAAACTAAAATAACGCTGTCCTATGCAAATTTGGCTTCAGTACTTTTTGGTATCTGCCCCTCTGCAATATGCTTCCTTACTGAATTATAACATACTATCTATTAGGGAAAAAAGTCTGAAGAGCAGAATGCCATGAGAAATCTCAGTTAAATTATACGGCCTGTGGCTTGTGTTACTTGGATCAAATATTCTCAAGTTAGGTAGTAACATTTAGACTACAACATCATCTGTGTATTTTTTCCTTCTTCATTAGCACTATGCCTGAAATTGCCTACTTTGAAGCTTTTTGTACACCAACCTTAAATAGAAATATACGAATAAGGAAAAATACATAATCTTCTACAAATTATTTATTAAGGTTTTCTCTATTTCATTACAAATTAGAACATTCATCACTGGACAACACTAGAGGTGAAATTGGCACAAAAACTTAAAAATAGCTGAAGTTGTAGAATATGGATTCTATGCAATATTTTTGGCTTTATAATAAATTGTATACTTATATGTGGATATGGGGTTGTCTGAGATTATTCGAATTCAGAAAAGATATTAAAAATGTTAAAAAAAAAAAAAGGCGCGGGGAGGAGATTGAAAGTTTAAAAGCCAGGTTCTGCAGGGCTGGGCCCTGCTTAACTTCTTTGTTTTGACTGAGGATATTTCTCTGTATCAGTAGTAGATTTTAAATATACAGTGGTTTGTATACATCAGAGAACCAAGTTCATAATTTGCCAAAAATGTTTCCAGACATTACAGTCACTTGTTTTAAAGGGATAATAATATCGCCCATATGTCAAACTGGGAAAAGGGAGAAAAACAGAGCAAAATTCACTGAAGATCTACCATCAATCAGATTTTTTAATGTACTTTAATACACAAGATCACATTTGTACTCCCTCATTTCTATGTCATTCTGGAAACAGAGGACCTTGTCTCAGGTGGATTCTGAGAACTCTTCTCAAAATTGACAGGATATTCTATCCCTGTCCTAAGTATTGCTCTTCTCACTTAAGCAAATCATCGCTTTTCTTTCTGGGCTGGAATACTACAGACTACATTGTAGGGATAAGAATAAACAAAGAAGATAATGTTAACAAAAACATTCTGTAACTTAATTAAGCATCATACCTCAACATTGGGAAGAGTTTATATTATGCGAGAATTTTCTGTATGTAAGTATTTATTAATTCAACACTTGCCCCTACCAAGACTGCATCTTTAGGCTAGCAAAACTGCATCTTCATTTTCTGCACCAAATCAAGCCTTCTCTTTCTCATGTCAGCAATCTGATGATTTTTGCAGCGAACTTGTGGTGAAACTACTATGGGACCAAGTTACGGTGGCCTTAGGTGAGGTGAGGGAGGGTGGGCGAGCCTCAGTCAAGATCAGCTGTTCTCCCTTTTCATGAATAAACACCTCAGGATATTGCTTGCCATTGCTGATTTCAAAAGTGCTGCCATGGTTGCTGTCAGAATTTTACCCATCTAAACACGTGTTTTGGGAGGAGTGAAGATTCACCTGCTTATTCACACCATCACAATCAGAAGTCCTTTCACTCTTCCCTTTATCTTTGAAATATAATTTTCCATGACAGTAAATATTCAAAATGTATAAATAAAGAAACCATTTCGGGGAAAATTTCAGTATTGAATAAGTTATCATTTAATTTTTATCATGTATAGAACATAGTTACAGGGGCCAAAACAATACTTCAGAGACATAATAAATACAATAAACAGTTGATTTAGTGGCAGTACAAAAGAATAATCAGTGGTATATTTACACAATAAGGTTACTTATTTATGCAGTAGTGTGCAGAAGCTCTTTAGTTTAATTAGATCCCATTTGTCAATTTTAGCTTTTGTTGCAATTTCTTTGGCATTTTTGTTGTGAAACCTTTGCCCATGCCTATATACCTGAATGGCATTGCCTAGGTTTTCTTCCAGGGTTTTTATGGTTTGGGGCTTTATATTTAAGTCTTTAATCCATCTTGACTTAATTTTTGTATAAGGTGTAAGGAAGGGGTCCAGTTTCAGTTTTCTGCATATGGCTAGCCAGTTTTCCCAGCACCATTTATTAAATAGGGAATCCTTTCCCCATTGATTGTTTTTGTCAGGTTTGTTGAAAATCAGATGGGTTTAGATGTGTGGTATTATTTCTGAGGCCTCTGTTCTGTTCCATTGGTCTATATGTCTGTTCTGGCACCAATAGCTTGCTGTTTTGGTTACTGTAGCTGTAGCATAGTTTGAAGTCAGGTGGTGTGATGCGTCCAGCTTTGTTCTTTTTGCTTAGGGTTGTCTTGGCTATCTAGGCTCATTTTTGGTTCCAAATGAAAGTTAAAGTAGTTTTTTCTAATTCTGTGAAGAATGTCAATGGTAGTTTGATAGAAATACCATTGAATCTATAAAATCTATAAGTTACTTTAGGCAGTATGGCCATTTTCACGATATTGGTTCTTCCAATACATGAGGATGGAATGTTTTTCCATTTGTTTCTGCCCTGTCTTATTTTCTTGAGCAGTGGTTTGTAGTTCTCCTTGAAGAGGTCCTTCACGTCCCTCATTAGCTGTATTCCTAGGTGCTTTATTCTCTTTGTAGCAATTGTGAATGGGAGTTCATTCATGATCTGGCTCTCTGCTTGTCTATTGTTGGTATATAGAAATGCTTGAGATTTTTGCACATTCATTTTGTGTCCTGAGACTTTACTGAGGTTGTTTATCAGCTTAAGGAGTTTTTGGGCTGAGACGGGGTTTTCTAAATATAGAATCATGTCATCTGCAAACAGAGACAATTTGACTTCCTCTCTTCCTATTTGAATACCCTTAGTTTCTTTCTCTTACCTGATTGCCCTAGCCAGAACTTCCAATACTATGTTGGGTAGCAGTGGGGAGAGAGGGCATTCTTGTCTTGTGCTGGTTTTCAAAGGGAATGCTTCCAGTTTTTGCCCATTCAGTATGATATTGGCTGTGTGTTTGTTATAAATATCTGTTATTATTTTGAGATATGTTCCATCAATACCTAGTTTATTCAGAGTTTTTAACATGAAGGGATGTTGAATTTTATCAAAGGACATTTCTGCATCTACTGAGATAATCATGTGGTTTTTGTCACTGGTTCTGTTTATGTGATGGATTACATTTATTGATTTGCATGTGTTGAACCAGCCTTGCATCCCAGTGATCAAGCTGAATTGATCGTGGTGGATAAGCTTTTTGATGTGCTGCCAGTATTTTATTGATGATTTTCACATCAATGTTCATCAGGGATATTGGCCTGAAGTTTTCTGTTTTTGTTGTGTCTCTGCCAGGCTTTGGTATCAGGATGATGCTGGCCTCATAAAATGAGTTAGGGAGTCTTTCCTTTCAATGGTTTGCAATAGTTTCAGAAAGAACAGTAGCAGCTCCTATTTGTACTTCTGGTAGAATTCAGCTGTGAATCTGTCTGGTCCTTGGCTTTTTTTTTTGGTTGGCAGGCTCTTAATTACTGCCTCAATTTCAGAACTTGTTATATGTCTATTCAAGGATTCAACTTCTTCCTGGTATAGTCTTTGGAAGGTGTATGTGTCCAGGAATTTATTCATTTCTTCTAGATTGTCTAGTTTATTTGCTTACAGGTGTTTATAGTATTCTCTGATGGTAGTTTGTATTTCTGTGGGGTCAGTGGTGATATCCACTTTATCATTTTGTATTGTGTCTATTTGATTATTCTCTCTTTTCTTCTTTATTAGTCTAGCTAGTGGTCTATCTATTTTGTTAATTTAAAAAAAAACACGTCCTGGATTTGTTGATTTTTTGTAGATTTTTTTTTGTGTCTCTATTCTTTCAGTTCTGCTCTGATCTTAGTTATTTCTTTTCTTCTCCTTAGCTTTGGATTTGTTTGCTCTTTTTTCTCTGGTTCTTTTTTTTTTTTCCCGAGATGGAGTCTTGCTCTGTCACCCAGGCTGGAGTGCAGTGGTGCAATCTCGGCTCACTGCAACCTCCGCTTCCCAAGTTCAGGCAATTCTCCTGCCTTGGCCTCCCAAGTAACTGGGATTACAGGCATATGCCACCATGCCCAGCTAATTGTTATGTATTTTTAGTAGAGACAGGGTTTCATCATGTTGGCCAGGCTGGTCTTGAACTCCTGATCTCGGGTGATCCACCTGCCTCAGGCTTCCAAAGTGCTAGGATTACAGGTGTGAGCCACCACACTCGGCCCTCTGGTTCTTTTAATTGTGATGTTAGGGTGTTGATTTAAGATCTTTCTAGCTTTCCAACGTGGTCATTTAGTGCTATCAATTTCCCTCAACACACCTTTAGCTGTGTCCTAGAGATTCTGGTACATTGTCTCTTTTTTCTTACTGGTTTCAAAGAACTTCTTGATTTCTGCTTTAACTATTTACCGAGGAGTCATTCAGGATTAGGTTGTTCAGTTTCCATGTAGTTGTGTTGTTTTGAGTGAGTTTCTTAATCCTGAGTTCTAATTTGATTGAACTGTGGTGTGAGAGACTGTTTTTGTTTTAATTTCAGTGCTTTTGCTTTTGCTGAGGAGTTTTTTGCTTCCAATTATGTGGTCAATTTTAGAATAAGTGTCATGTGGCACTGAGAGGAATGTATAGTCTATTGATCTGGGGTGGAGAGTTCCATAGATGTCTATTAGGTCAACTTGGTCCAGAGCCAAGTTCAAGTCCTGAATATCCTTGTTAATTTTCTGTCATGTTGATCTATCTAATATTGACAGTGGGGTGTTAAAGTCTTCCACTAATTTTGTGTGGGAGTCTAAGTCTCTTTGTGGGTCTTTAAGAACTTGTTCTATGAATGTGGGTGCTCCTGTATTGGGTGCATATATATTTAGGATAGTCAGCTCTTCTTGTTGCATTGATCCCCTTACCATTATGTAATTCCCTTCTTTGGTCTTTGTTGGTTTAAAGTCTGTTTTGTCCGAGACTAGGGTTGCAACCCCTGCTTATTTTTTGCTTTCTATTTTCTTGGTAAATATTCCTTTATTTTGAGACTATATGTGTCTGCATGTGAGATGGGTCTCTTGAATACAGAACACCAATGGGTCTTGACTCTTTAACCAATCTGCCAGTCTGTGTCTTTTAATTGGGGCATATAGTCCATTTACATTTAAGGTTAATATTGTTATGTGTAAGTTTGATCCTGTCATCATTATGCTAGCTGGTTATTTTGCCCATTAGTTGATATAATTTCTTCATAGTGTCAATGGTCTTCACAATTTGGTATGCTTTTGCAGTGGCTGACACTTGTTGTTCCTTTCCATATTTACTACTTCCTTCAGAAGCTCTTGCAAGGCAGGCCTGGTGGTGATGAAATCTCTCAGCATTTGCTTGTCTGAAAAAGATTTTATTTCTCCTTTGCTTATGAAACTTAGTTTGACCAGATATACAATTCTGGGTTGAAAATTCTTTTCTTTAAGAATGTTGAATATTGGCTCCACTATCTTCCGGCTTGTAGAGTTTCTGCTGAGGAATCCACTGTTAGTCTGATGGGCTTCCCTTTGTAGGTGACTGGGCCCTTCTCTCTGGCTGCCTTCAACATTTTTTCCTTCATTTTGAACTTGGAGAATCTGATGATTATGTGTCTTGGGGCTGATCTTCTCTTGGAGTATCTTAGTGGTGTTCTCTGTATTTCCTGAGTTTGAATGTTGGCTTCTCTTGCTAGGTTGGGGAAGTTCTCCTGGATAATATCCTGAAGTGTGTTTTCCAACTTGGTTCCATTCTCCTCATTTCTTTCAGATACTGCAATCAATTGTAGGTTCAGCATTTTTACATGCTCCTGTATTTCTTGGAGGTTTGGTTTGTTGCTTTTCATTCTTCTTTCTCTAATCTTGTATGCCTGTCTTATTTCAGCAAGATAGTCTTCAATCTCTGATATTCTTTCTTCTGCTTGGTCGATTTGGCTATTGATAATTATGTATGCTTCACAAAGTTCTTGTGCTGTGTTTTTCAGCTCCATCAGGTCATTTATGTGCCTCTGTAAACTGGTTATTCCAGTTAGCAGCTACTGTAACCTTTTATCAAAGTTCTTAGCTTCTTTGCATTAGGTCAGAGGATGCTTCTTTACCTGAGTGGAGTTTCTTCTTACTCACCTTCTGAAGCTTACTTCTGTCAATTTGTCCATCTCATCCTCCATCCAGTTCTGCACCCTTGCTGGAGAGGTGTTGCAATCATTTGCAGAAGAAGAGGCACTCTGGTTTTTTGGGGTTTCAGTGTTGTTTTGTTAATTCTTTCTAATCGTCATGAGTTTGTCTAGTTTTCAATCTTTGAGGCTGCTGAGGTTTTTGTGGGAACATTTTTTGTTCATGCTGTTGTTGTTGCTTTCTGTCTGTTTGTTTTTCCCTCAATAGTCAGGTTCCTCTTCTGTAGGGCTGCTGCTGTTTGCTGGGGGTTCACTTCAAGTTCTATTCATCTGGTTCACTGTCGCATCTGGAGATGTCACTTGAGGAGGCTCGAAAACAACAAAGATGGGTGCCTGCTCCTTCCTCTGGGATCTCTCACTCGAGGAGCACTGACCTGATGCCAGTGGGAGTGCTCCTGTGTAGGGTGTCTGATAATCCCTGTTGAAGGGTTTTACCCGGTTGGGTGGCACAGGATGCAGAACCTGTTTAACAAAGCACTTTGGCTGTCCCTTGGTGGAGGGGCTATGCTGTGCTGAAGGAAAACCCACTCAACTGGGCTGCCCAGATTCCTCAGAACTAGCAGGAGGAAAGACTAAGTCTGCTGGCTTGCACTTAGCCCCTCCCACTAGGGGCTCAGGCCCAGGGAGATCAGAGTTCTGTCTTTGAGCCCCTGGCTGGAGTTGTTGGAGTTCCTGCAGGGAGGTCCAGCCTGGTGAGGAGGGATGGGGCAGGGTCAGACCTGAAGAGACACTCTGGCTGCAGTCTGCCACAGCCAGTGTGATGGACTGTGGGGAATACCTCTTGGGACCAAGCCATCCCTTGTTCCAGCAGGGAGAGAAGCGCAGCCTGGAGCTATGGTGATGGCTGCCACCCTTCCCCCACCCTGGGATCTTAGTGTGTTAGGCAGCTATCAGTCCCAGTATTGGCTGCTGTCCCTCCCATAACAAGCTCAGATGGCTCAGACAGCAGGCAGCTGCAGCTGTGGTGATGACCGCCGCCTCCCCCCAGGAACTCAGCAGGCTTTGGCATATGCTAGCTGAATGACTGTTGAGAATCTCTGAAGCTTATTGGTTGCGACCCTAGGCCCAGGTGGCGTGGGCTCATGAGTGGGATCTTCTGATTTTTGGGTTGCACAGTGTCATGGAAAAAGCACAGTTTCCTGGGCTGAACTGGTCTTCCTTCCTCTCTGTGGGTCACGCCAGCCACATAGTCAGTGTGATGATAGAACCTGGATACCTCGATTGATGGTGCAGAATTAGCATGCTGTTTTGGTTCTTTTTGATGGGAGACCCCGACTGCCACTTCTAGTTGGCCATATTGGCCCCACCCCTGCCTTCAATTATTTATGTGAATTGTTTACAAACCTTTTTCTTTACACATTATTGAAAATAATTTTTATTACAATGTTCTCCTTTACACATTTTTATGGTCTTTAAAATTTTTATTCCGAATTTAAGCAGTTGAAATGAATAGAATTTCAATTTTATTTCTACTATTAAACTTTTAAATCAAAAATTAAAAATTCTCATTTTATACATATCCAATGGAGATCTAAATAGTCACCATTGTCCATATACAAACATACATAATTTTTCAAATTGTTTTTAAAATAATTCGAAATTATATATCATTTATCTTTATTTTTATCCTTAAACTATTATTTATTTCTTTCTTTATTTATTTTTTGAGACAGAGTCTTACTCTGTTGCCCAGGCTGGAGTGCTGTGACATGATCTTGGCTCACTGGAACCTCTGCCTCCTGGGTTCAAGCGATTCTCTTGCCTCAGCCTCCTGAGTAGCTAGGACTATGGGTGTGCACCCCTACGCCTGGCTTCTTTTTTTCTGTAGAGATGAAGTTTTACCACATTGCCCAGGCTAGTCTTGAACTCCCGACCTCAAGTGATCTACCCACCTCAGCCTCTCAAAACACTGGGATTACAGGTGTGAGCCACCGTGCCTCGCCATATTTTTCTCCTTAAACTCTTAATTCTCTACTACTTACTCTTGAAAATTTCAATTATAAAATAGAATTTAAGATATGTAAATTTAGAAGTTTAACATATATATCTATGTCTTATGCTTTTTTTAGCAAATAGTATCTCTGTAAGAAGATCCAGAATTCTGTGTAACTAATTTTTCTGCATAAAATTATTTATTGCATTACAAATAAAAAATTTGTAATTTATTATAACAAAGTAAGTATGATAGCTATTAAACAAAAATTAAAATTTTATTAGAATGATATCTCTTAATAGATGGTGAAAGTCTTTCAATATTTTCCTTACTTGGTATTTTTTTAAAAACATTTCAGGACCCCATTCGTGAATATTAGAGACATTGAAGCATTAATTCTACTCTAATTGTTGATAGATGTAAGACTTACAAAGAAGACGCCATGTTTATAGAAATTAGATGGGAACTAAAGGGCTTTTATTACAAGAAAAATATGCAATACATTTAATTCCCTCTGAGTTAAATGTCAAAATATACATGGCAATTCATCATCAAAAATGTAGAAATTTCTTTTTGGTGTTTGTGAAATTCTATTGAAAATAATTTTTTAGAACTGATCAGTGTAATTACTTTATATACAGTCATTAAATTCATTCCCCTCAATATCAAGAACAACATGTTCCACTTTAATTTCTTCAGTGCTGTTAAGGTAAGGCACCATAGAGAAATACAGGATATGCTAGAAGCATGGCATTGTTTTGTATACTGGGAGAAGAGAAATTGCAAAATGAGAGTGAAAAATTAAAACTAATGTGATTGCTTAGCCAAGGGACTGTTTCAGGAAGATCAGTTTAGATAATAAATATAGACAGAGTTCTAAGCTCTTGAAATTGATGCCTTATAAATACCAATGCCCATGTAACTGTGTCATATTCATTGAGTAATAACTCAGTTCTGAGACTGTTGATGTACACTGAACTCTAAATGTACAAAACTAGCCTACAATAAGTCAATTAAACAGTCTAATGTGAAGCTAGATGTGAAGGAGGGCTGTGACTATACCCTCCAGCAAGTAGTGTACTTAAAAATTGCAGGTTTAATTCATTAATATAAAATAATCTTAAATAAGTTTTCACATAAAAATCAAATGATTTGCAAATCCTAATACCCAATTTTAATTTATCTTAAATCATTGTGACTAATATGAACTATTAAGATGCTTTGAGAGTCCCATTCTTCTCAAATACTAAAGAATGTCTTTTATAAAACAAACAAAATTGAAAGCAGGGATTCTTTCCTTGCCTACATTAAGCAATATGGAACAAGCACAAATATGGAGGTTTTCTTCTTCCAGGAAATACTTGGTATTGGAAAAGAGAATGTGAGCCAATTACAATTGCTATTTATCAAGACTAACTGCTTGTTTACCAGTATTTGCTTCAAAACCTTTGGTTCACCCTACACACTAATCATAGGCCTTGATGAAAAAAACCTAAGTAAAAGAGCTGTTAACTTGTTTAACATTGTAACATTAATCTCTTAGACATTTAAATATACATCTCTCATTAAAGAGACACAAACCGTCCTTGAATTACTCGAAAACTGTTCAGACTGGGGACCTGAAAGCGAAGATTTCTAGAAATTTTCCAGAAACAAATGATTTTGGAGAAGACAGCTTCTAAGGAAGACCTTCTGACTGCATGAAGTAGACATCTTCCATGGAAAAATCACAAGATTCAGAAAACTGAAACCTTTCATTATCACACTGTAATCTTAAAGTTTTTATTTTTCTCTGCCCAACATCTTTATTCATCTTTGCTAGTTTATAATACTTCATTATCTTAGACACTTATGATAAATTTAAACATTTTTTTCCTTTAGTATTTTTCATCTTCCTTCTTCAGTGTCTCCTTGGTATTAGCTTATATGCTAATGACTAGGCAGCTAAAACATAAATCAAACAACTGTTAAACATTTTTTTCCTTTAGTATTTTTCGTCTTCCTTCTTCAGTGTCTCCTTGGTATTAGCTTATATGCTAATGACTAGGCAGCTAAAACATAAATCAAACAACTGTTGAGCTGGTATCACTTTCCTTCGAGTGCACCCAGCTTTCTTTGATACCAGTTCCTTGTAAAGTTGATTTCTTGCATAATTAGACTCATTCAATGAGCAACTTTTTAGGAAGCAATCAACCCAAGACTGTTGTCATCCAGTAATTTAAAACCACCTGTCACATTCTTTCTAGACAGAGATGTTGCTGTTTCCATAAAAACAACACTTTTTGTAGGAACCAGATTTTTAAATGTAAACCTACACAGAAATAGAGCTTTAAAACACAGAAACTACATATCGTAGGGCCATGATCTTACTTTTGTAAACCATAAAATATAGGAACACTACTCAGTGCCATTAGGAACACTACTCAATCTACACATTTTTGCTAAAGAATTACCTGATGATCTCTATTTTATAAATTTCATCAATAGATTTCAGGACTACTCTTGGTGAGTGGTAGCAAAACGTCTCTAAACTATACAAAAATCATATAGGGTAGTTTGGTGTACACACACACACACACACACACACAATTATTGGATAGCTCTGAAAAACTGATAATGCATTTGTAGTACAAAAACATTTTGGTTACTATATTTAAACTAAGCAGGAATATTATTATTTTGAAAAAATAAAAACTGTCTTCAGAATATTTCTGATTTCACTCAGGGTTCATTTGGTCCATCAGTTTTTCCTTTCATAATCCAAAAAGAGGAAATGCTGAACCTTTAATTAATACAAAGCATACATTCATGCACGCAAAGGAAGATCTTGACTAGTTCCCTCTATACCTAAGCGTCTTTTTTTCAGGCTTTAAAAGACATGTGGAGAAGACGGCCTAACAGGAACAGCTCTGGTCTGCAGCTCCCAGCGAGGTCGACACAGAAGGTGGGTGATTTCTGCATTTCCAACTGTGGTACCTGGTTCATCTCACTAGGACTGGTTGGATAGTGTGTGCAGTCCACGGAGGGCAAGCTGAATCAGGGTGGGGCGTCGCCTCACCCAGGAAGCACAAGGGGTCAGAGGAAGCTGTGAGAGACTGTACCAGGAGGAATGGTGCACTCCGGCCCAGGTACTGCACTTTTCCCACGGTCTTTGCAACTGGCAGACTGGGTGATTCCCTCCGATGCCTACGACACCAGGGCCATGGGTTTCAAGCACAAAACTGGGCAGCCGTTTGGGCAGACACTGAGCTAGCTGCAGGAGTTTATTTTTCATACCCTAGTGGTGCCTGGAATGCCAGCGAGACAGACCTGTTCTCTCCTATGGAAAGAGGGCCGAAGCTAAGGTGCCAAGTAGTCTGGCTCAGCTAGTCCCATGCCCAATGAGCTCAATGAGCTAAGATCCACTGGCTTGAAATCCTTGCTGCCAGCACAGCAGTCTGAGGTCAACCTGGGATGCTTGAGCTTCGTGTGGGGAGGGGCATCTGCCATTGCTGAGGCTTGAGTAGGCAGTTTTACCCTCACAGTGTAAACAAAGCCACTGGGAAGTTCAAACTGGGCAAAGCCCACTGTAACTCAGCAAGGCCACTGTGGCCACGTTGCCTCTCTAGATTCCTCCTCTCTGGGCAGGGCATCTCTGAAGAAAGGCAGCAGCCACATTCAGGGACTTATACATAAAACCCCCATCTCCCTGAGACAGAGCACCTGGGGGAAGGAGCAGCTGTGTGTGCAGCTTCAGCAGACCTAAACATCCCTGCCTGGTAGCTCTGAGGAAAGCAGTGGACCTCCCAGCACAGCATTAGAGCTCTGATAAGGGACAGACTGCCTCTTCAAGTGGGTCCCTGACCCCCAAGTACCCTGACTGGGAGACACCTCCCAGTAGGGGCTGACAGAAACCTCACATAAGAGAGCTCTGGCTGGCATCTAGTAGGTGCCCCTCTAGGACGAAGCTTCCAGAGGAAGAAACAGGCAGCAATCTTTGCTGTTCTGAAGCCTCCACTGGTGATACCCAGGCTAACAGGGTCTGGAGTGGACCTCCAGCAATCTCCAGCAGACCTGCAGCAGAGGGGCCTGACTGTTAGAAGGAAAATTAACAAACAGAAAGGAACAGTATCAACATCAACAAAATGGACATCCACTCAGATATCCCCATCCGAAGGTCACCAACATCAAAGACCAAAGGTAGATAAATCCACGAAGATGGGGAGAAACCAGCACAAAAAGCCTGAAAATTCAAAAAACCAGAACCCCTCTTCTCTGCCAAAGGATCACAACTCCTCGCCAGCAAGGGAACAAAACTGGATGGAGAATGAGTTTGACAAATTGACAGAAGTAGGCTTCAGAAGGTGGTTAATAACAAACTCCTCCTAGCTAAAGGAGCATGTTCTAACCTAATGCAAGAAAGCTAAGAACCTTGAAAAAAGAACTAGAATAACCAGTTTAGAAAAGAACATAAATGACCTAATGGCACTGAAAAACACAGCTTGAGAACTTCATGAAGCATACACAAGTATCAATAGCCAAATCGATCAAGGGGAAGAAAGGATATCAGAGATTGAAGATCAACTTAAATAAAGCATGAAGACAAGATTAGAGAAAAAGAAGTGAAAAGAAATGAACAAAGCCTCCTAGAAATATGGGACTATGTGAAAAGACCAAATCTGTATTTGACTGGTGTACCTAAAAGTGATAGGGAGAATGGAACCAAGTTGGAAAACACCCTTCAGGGTGTTATTCAGGAGAACTTCCCCAACCTAGAAAGACAGGCCAACATTCAAATTCAGGAAATACAGAGAACACCACAAAGATACTCCTCAAGAAGAGCAACCCCAAGACACATAATCGTCAGATTCACCGAGGTAGAAATGAAGGAAAAAATGTGAAGGGCAGCCACAGAGAAAGGTCGGGTTACCCACAAAGGGAAGCCCATCAGACTAACAGCGGTTCTCTTGGCAGAAACCCTACAAGACAGAAGAGAGTGGGGTCCAATATTCAACATTCTTGAAGAAAACAATTTTCAACCCAGAATTTCCTATCCAGCCAAACTAAGCTTCATAAGTGAAGGAGAAATAAAATCTTTTTCAGACAAGCAAATTCTGAGAGATTTTGACACCACCAGGCCTGCCTTATAAGAGCTCCTGAAGGAAGCATTAAACATAGAAAGGAACAAACCAGCACCAGCCACTGCAAAAACATACCAAATTGTAAAGACCATAGACACTATGAAGAAACTGTATCAACTAATAGGCAAAATAACCAGTTAGCATCATAATGACAAGATCAAATTCACACATAACAATATTATACTAAATGTAAATGGGCTACATGCCCCATTTAAAAGACACAGACTGACAAATTGGATAAAGAGTCAAGACCCATTGGTGTGCTATATTCAGAAGACCCATCTCACATGCAAAGACACACATAGGCTCAAAATAAAGGGATGGAGGAATATTTACCAAGCAAATGGAAAGCAAGAAAAAAGCAGTGTTTGCAATCCCAGTCTCTGATAAAACAGACTTTAAGCCAACAAAGATCAAAAAAGACAAAGAAGGGCATTACACAATGGTACAGGGATCAATGCAACAAGAAGAGCTAACTCTCCTAAATATATATGCACCCAATACAGGAGCACCTAGATTCATAAAGCAAGTTCTTCATAAAGCAAGTTCTTGGAGATCTATAAAGAGACTTAGACTTCCACACAATAATAATGGGAGACTTCAACACCCCACTGTCAATATTAGACAGATCAACCAGAGAGAAAATTACTAAGGATATCCAGGACTTGAACTCAGCTCTGGACCAAATGGACCTAATAGACATCTACAGAACTCTCCACCCCAAATCAATAGAATACATATTTTTCTCAGCACCTCATCACACTTATTCTAAAATTGACCACATAATTGGAAGTAAAACATTCCTCAGTAAATGCAAAAAATGGAAATTATAACAAATAGTCTCTCAGGCCACATTGCAATCAAATTAGAACTCAGGATTAAGAAACTCACTGAAAACCACACAACTACATGGAAACTGAACAACCTGCTCCTGAATGACTACTGGGTAAATAACAAAATTAAAGCAGAAATAAAGATGTTCTTTGAAAACAATGAGAACAAAGACACAATGAACCAGAATCTCTGGGACATGTTTAAAGCCATGTGTAGAGAGATATTTATAGCACTAAATGCCCACAAGAGAAATTGGGGAAGATCTAAAATCAACACACTAACATCACAATTAGAAGAACTTGAAAAGCAAGAGCAAACAAATTGAAAAGCTATTGCAAGACAAGAAATGACTAAGATCAGAGCAGAACTGAAGGAGATAGAGACATGAAAAATCCTTCAAAAAAATCAATGAATCCAGGAGCTGGTTTATAGACCACTAGCCAGACTAACAAAGAAGAGAGAGGAGTCAAATTGATGCAATAAGAAATGATAAAGGGAATATCACCACCAACAGAAATATAAACTACCATCAGAAAATACTTTAAACACATCTACACAGATAAATTAGAAAATCTAGAAGAAATCGATAAATTCCTGGACACATACACCCTCCCAATTCTAAGCCATAAAGAAGTGAAATCCCTGAATAGACCAATAACAAGATCTGAAATTGAGGCAGTAATTAATAGCCTACCAACCAATAAACATAATCCATCACATAAACAGAACCAATGACAAAAACCACATGATTATTTCAATAGATGCAGAAAAGGCCTTTGACAAAATTGAACAGCACTTCATGCTAAAAATTCTCAAAAAACTAGGTATTGATGGAATGTACTTCAAAAAACTATGAGCTATTTATGACAAACACACAGCCAATATCATACTGAATAGGCAAAAACTGGAAGCATTCCCTTTGAAAACCGGCACAAGACAAGGATGCCCTCTCTTCCCCACTCCTATTCAACATATTGTTGGAAGTTCTGGCCAGGTCAATCAGGCAAGAGAAAGAAATAAAGGGGATTCAATTAGGAAAAAAGGAAGTCAAATTGTCTCTGTTTGCAGATGACATGACTGTGTATTTAGAAAACCCCAACATCTCAGGCCAAAATCTCCTTAAGCTGATAAGCAACTTCAGCCAATTCTCAGGATATAAAATCAATATGCAAAAATCACAAGCATTCCTATACACCAATAACAGACAAACGGAGAGCCAAATCATGAGTGAACTCCTATTCACAACTGCTACAAAGAGAATAAAATACCTAGGAATACAACTTACGAGGGATGTGAAGGATCTCTTCAAAGAGAACTACAGACCACTGCTCAAGGAAATAAGACAGGACAGAAACAAATGGAAAAACATTTCATGCTCATGGATAGAAAGAATCAACATTGTGAAAATGGCCACACTGCCCAAAGTAATTTAAGGATTCAATGCTGTTAACATCAAGCTACTGTTGATTTTCTTCACAGAATTAGAAAAAACTACTTTAAATTTCATATGGAACCAAAGAAGAGCACGCATAGCCAAAACAATCCAAAGCAAAAAGAACAAAGCTGGAGGCATCATGCTACCTGACTTCAAATTATACTACAAGGCTACAGTAACCAAAACAGCATGGTACTGGTACCAAAACAGGTATATAGACCAATGGAACAGAACAGAGGCCTCAGAAATAACACATCTACAACCATCTGACCTTTGACAAACCTGACAAAAACAAGCAATGGGAAAAGGATTCCCTATTTATTAAATGGTGTTAGGAAAACTGGCTAGACATATGCAGAAAGC
Organism: Pongo abelii; assembly: GCF_028885655.2. Lineage (NCBI taxonomy): Eukaryota > Metazoa > Chordata > Mammalia > Primates > Hominidae > Pongo > Pongo abelii. The sequence goes on along the minus strand of NC_072002.2, from coordinate 85,940,597 downwards.
TGAAACTGGATCCCTTCCTTACACCTTATAAAAAAGTTAACTCTAGATGGATTAAAGACTTAAACATAAGATCTAAAACCATAAAATCCCTAGAAGAAAATCCCTAGGCAATACCATTCAGAACATAGGCATGGGCAAAGACTTCATGACCAAAACACCAAAAGCAATGGCAACAAAAGCCAAAATAGACAAATGGGATCTAATTAAACTAAAGAGCTTCTGCACAACAAAAGAAATTATCATCAGAGTGAACAGCCAACCTACAGAATGGGAGAAAATTGTTGGAATCTACCCATCTGACAAAGGTGTAATATCCAGAATCTACAAAGAAGTTAAACAAATGTGCAAGAAAAAAAAAAACCCATCAAAAAATGGGCAAAGGATATAAACAGACACTTCTCAAAACAAGACATTTATGCTTCCAATAAACATATGAAAGAAAGCTCAATATCACTGATCATTAGAGAAATGCAAATCAAAACCACAATGAGATACCATCTCATGCCAGTCAGAATGGTTATTATTGAAAAGCCAAGAAACAACAGATTCTGGCAAGGCTATGGAGAAATAGGAATGCTTTTACACTGTTGGTAGGAGTGTAAAATAGTTCATCCATTGTGGAAGGCAGTGTGGCGATTCCTCAAGGATCTAGAACTAGAAATACCATTTGACCCAGCAGTCCCATTACTGGGTATATACCCAAAGGATTATAAATCATTCTACTATAAAGACACATGCACATGTATGTTTATTGAGGTACTGTTCACAATAGCAAAAACTTGGAACCAACCCAGATGCCCATCAATGATAGACTGGATAAAGAAAATGTGGCACATATATACCATGGAATACTATGCAGCCATAAAAAAGGATGAGTTCCCATCCTTTGCAGAGACATGGATGAAGCTGGAGACCATAATTCTCAGCAAACTAACACAAGAACAGAAAACCAAACACCACATGTTCTCACTCATAAGTGGGAGTTGAACAACGACAACACATGGACACAGGGAGGGGAACATCACACACTGGGGCCTGTCAGGAGGTGGGGTCCTAGGTGAGGGATAGCATTAGGAGAAATACCTAATGTAGATGATGGGTTGATGGGTGTAGCAAACCACCATGGCACGTGTATACCTATGTAACAAACCTGTACATTCCGCAGATGTACCCCAGAACTTAGAGTATAATAAAATAAATAAATAAATAATAAAAGACGTGGAAAAATGGAAAAAATGTTACATGTGACAGTTCAGAGATTGACAAGGAAGACAGAAATGACCTTAAGACCATAGAAGTCCTAGTCTTAGAGGTACTGAAATTAGACAGTTGATGTTTGAAAATTAAGTGGTTTTAGACACAATGCTGGCCTCTTTAGGTGGAAAATATATTTTTTTAAAGGACTGTTGTCTTCTCATTGATACATACATTTGTGGGAATCTTTCATTTTATTAAAAATATCAGGGAACTAAGCAATCATGAAATTAGGTAAATTTGACTCCCTATCTGGCTCTGTAAACTCTGGGGGCTGTCATAAAATCTGTTCATTTGGCTTACCTAGGGCATTTTTGGTTCCTGAAATAGACCTAGACTTAAACTGGTGATCAAATCTTTCTCTTAATATTATGTTGCAGGGCTGGTCTCTCTCGTCTTAAATACTGCTTTCTAGTCACTGTACCATCAAATGATCAAATGTGAGATATTCCACTGAAAGAAAGAGAGAGAGATGGGTGGGGAGAAAGAGCAGCAAGCAAGCTTGTAAAGATTTAAACAACTATTATAAAAACTGTGTGTGTAATCATGACACACTGAGTAGTGATACAGATCCACATTGATCATATCCCCTAAAAATAATATTCTATCCTTCAGCTTAGACTGAAAAATATAAAAGTAGGGGAATGAAAATTGAAACCAACAAACTTCAACTGCTCCTTTGTTAAATAATTTTGGAATCCTAAGAACTTTTCATGTCTACTTAGAATATTGCCTTTTTGTGGTTGTTGCTAGGGGAAATCTCAGTCTTGTCATCCAGGCTGGAGTACAGTAGCACGATCTTGCACACAGCAACGTCGGCCTCCCAGGTTCGAGTGATTCTCCTGCCTCAGCCTCCCAAGTAGCTGGGATTACAGGCACCTGCCACCATGCCTGGCTAATTTTTGTATTTTTACTAGAGATGGGGTTTCACCATGTTGGCCAAGCTGGTCTCGAACTCCTGACCTCAGGTGATTCTCCCACCTCAGTCTCCCAAAGTGTTGGTATTACAGGCGTGAGCCACCGTGCCCAGCCAGGATACTGCTTTCTTTAAAACAGTACTGAGAATGAGCAGAAGTAATTCAGCTGTTTGCTCCAGGAAATATTTGCTCCTGAGAAATAATATCATTTGCAAGATAAAATAGTTTACTTAACAGTTTGCTCATCTATACTTGTTTTAAAACTTTGCTTCACTGTGCCCACCAATCTGAAGCTATTCTGTGTTAAATTCTGCCCATTCCCTCCCTTCCTTCTGTCTTGAAAGATTTGTCTTGCAATCAATCTATTCAAGCTCTAAGATCCAGTTAATATCCTCCTATTACTTTCCCTCATAAGACACTGGTAAATTCTGCAGAGGTAATGGTTCCTCACTGTATTCAGTCTAACAACCCACCTTTGCTTGATCACTTTTTCTGGTGATTTTTGGAAACATAACAGTTGACAATATGTACTGACCTTATAACAGTTTTTATAATTATGTATAGAACTGTAATTTATTTTGATATTGTTATTCAATAATTTATATGTTTTTGTTTCCTAGTCAGAGTTTGAACACTATTAGTGGGGGCTATTTCTCATTTGGTTGTTTACGTGCCCCATGTTACTAGATCTTAAGCATTTAACATTCTGATCAAATATTTATTCAACAAATGCTTGGAAAAATATGACTAAGAATTATTAATGATATATGTGCATTAGTTAAATTCCTACTGTGTATAAATTCAAATGTGTATATATACACAGAAATACATGTGTTTGCCAAAAGTTTCTAATAGATATATGTTGTAAGAATTAATATATACATAATCCATAACACTGAAATATAATTTACATATTTTACATGTGTGGATACATGTAGAGATATATATAAGCACGTGTGTATATTTTTATATACATATGTGTATACATACATAACTTTGAAACTGTATATACATTGTGACAGCATAGATTTTATACTTTGTACTTCTATTTTTTCTACTATTTTAGATGTAACATAAAAAATATTCATTCAAATTAGCATTTTAACAAACCTAAGCATTTTCCATAATTTCACAAGCCACCATTATAACACAAAACTTATATAAAAGTAAACTTACACATAAAATGGGGAGATGGCAAACTCATAATTCATTTTCTATTCAAAAGCATATGTGATATTAGCCATTGATAGTAAAAATGCCTCATGACTCATCTGACTCCCCAAGATAAAACCTAAAATTGAATACATTTATAATTATCCTTCAAATATCAACATGTTTTCTTTTCCATATTCTTTCCCAGATTCAAAGCTATAAATCATTCTTTCCTTTAAAACTTCTCATGATGCTCTGTGCTATGAGACAGTTGTAACAAGCCAAGGACTCAATATTTGAATGCCCAGATTTAAGCTGGAATTTTCTTTATTGTTCTGCACCTGTGAGTTTCAAGCCAGTTAACTTTTTGCCCTGAAGAAATAAAATATTCAATTTAATATATTTGTGAAAACAAATCCATTGAAGCCACAAGAAATTCTTAAGAGAGTTCTAAATATTCCTGGAGCACATTTCATAGTCCCTAAGCTGTGAACACCTATTGAGATATAGCAGCTTGGTGGAGGCAAGATACAGCCCTTATTCACATCTGTCAGCTAATGGAAGGCTAAAATGCTACAGCTGCCAGGGTAAATATTAATCACTTGAAAAAGGAAAATTGTGTTAATCTCTTGTGAATGCTACATTTATATATGAGTGCTGTTTATGCACCGTATGCTATGCTTTTGCTAAGATAACCCTACCCTTGATAAGCCATAGGGAAATTTTGTGATTGGAAACAAATCATGCATTTACATGAGTTAAAGCATTAGCATACATTAAGGATAAAGAAAGGCCAGCATTATTAAATGCAGAGAATCACAAATGTAATTGAAAATCAAAGCTGGGCTTTTCCTTAAGCAGGATTGTGGAAAGGTAGAAATAAAAACCCTACTTTTCCCAAATATCACTCACCTTTCTTCTTCCCCACAAATAATATAAAATCAATTATTTGGTGTTACGCTGAGTTTATTTTTTAAGCATATAATTGGGGTAGAGGTTGATTCATTTTAATTTCAACGTGGAGTCCTGATTTAGACTATGTTTTGGCAATCTTTTCAGTCAAAAGTAAACAAAATCTGACATCTATGTAATGCTGCTGCTTCTTGCTGAGTCATAGTTGGCAGCTGTTTCTCAAAGCACAGCAGGGAGAGGATGCTCGTCTACAGGGGCACCCGCTGCAGCCCTCTGAATCTTCAAGGAAGAATATCCTCTGACCCAATGCTATCTAAGTCCAGGATCGCCTTGTTCTGCTCTTGAAGATCCATACACAACCAGCCCTGAAAGAGCCAGCACACTTAGGAGAACAATATTAGAAGTGATTTTGGAATCTGGCTCTCAGCATTTGGAAGCAATGTTAATTATTTCTTCCTATGAATTCAAACTATCTAGGGCTATTTTTTTTTTCTTCTCAACACTAAAGCGCGTGGGAGTGGGGAGAGCTGAGTTCTGGATAATCGTAGCACGATGATCATCTGACTCTCAACTAATTTTCCTAAAACTCCACTAAGGGATAAATATAAAAGAATAAAAAGCAATGATGAGGCACAGTGTAAAGAGTTGTAAGTGAAGAAAAAAATTAATGAAGAACTGAGGGAAACATGGTGGAGGGGAGGTAACATGGGCAGAAGTGCTTGCATAGGAATATGCTGTTGAAAGGGAAATAAAGAGAGCTTGAAATGATGAAATCTTTGGCTTGAAAATGCCAGAGAATGGGGGTAATGATGTGGACTGAAAACAAGGGGATAAATTGAAAGTCCTATGCATGACTTTTAATAACCTCTAACATCGTATTGGCATACCAACATACAGGAAAGAGAAGGCAGGTTTCTAATTTCAAGTTTAAAAATAAAATAAAATAAAAGATTCTTTAGAAGTTTGAAAGATATTAGGAAAAAAAAGTGTCAGACATTTTTGAGATTTTCTACAGTGATAGCTGGGTTTGTACCTGATTACCCTAAAATAGAGAAAATTCACCCAGCCCTTCCCGCAACCCCCACATACTCATGGTTCCCAGTGAGCTTGTCTATGCATCTGTTTGAAATATAAAGAAACAAGTAAGGAACACAAGACCTCAACAACAACAAAAATGACCTCTGAAAATACTGATGAAAGTCTTTAACAAATACAAAATATCTCCAATTAGATTTCTCAGAAACACGTACCATTACATCACAGCCAGAAAACAAGGTTTATGTTTATATTAATGAATGAGAGGATAATATTACTTAGAAAATAAAATATGATTATTAAAATTTAAAAGGTTTGGAAGAGCGTATTAAAAATTTCTTCCAGAAAGTAGAATGAAATCTCAGAAATAGAAAATATGAAAGTCAAAATACATAAACCAGTTTAACATTTAATTAATGAAAGCTTCATGGGGAATAAAAAGAAGAAAGATAGGAGCAATGGGCATAAAATAAATTGTACCACAAAAATTCCCCAGAGCTTATGTATAGAAGTTTCTAGATTAAAAAGTCACACAAAGGGTCCAAATTAATGAACAAAGAAACAGTAAATACAAAAGTGTGACCAAGATATACGTCCTTGACATTCCTCTCAGTTGACTAAACTTTAGGCTATCCTGACTTCCGTTTTCTAAGCGCGTTTGCTTAGACACTTGTAATTATAACTCTTTTCTATTCTCCTTTGAGAGGTAAATCTTCTCTCAGCCTCCTGAGAATATCACAACCCGTGAATGTTTTTCTCAAGTATCTGGGAGCCATCCATTTGAAATATAATCATTCACAGAGATAGTACCTGTCACAAGTGGTGCAAGGTTAGAGATAACCAGGTCCACGCATGCTTGTGTCTTTCCACAAAGTGGGGCTTTTATTGATGCTGTTTCCATCACTAAAGCCAAGAGCTACATGGAGTTCCCAAGTGGGTAATTTTCCTTAGCACTTTCTGTTCACTCATTCACTGGGTAGACAGACCATATGCACACAGGCTCAAGCCACTCCACAAGGCAGTCAATATTGCCAACCATACATCATGGTACACTTAGCCAATATATAAATGTTATAGATTCAACGTTCCAGAACAAACAAAGTGACATTTACCATTCAGCAGGAAAACGTAATAGAAGAAAGTGTTAACAAACCAGTCCGGGGGAGTGAAGGATGACAAAAGGAGTTCTGGTCTGGGCCTGGTGGCCCCTCGATCTTGCAAGGAAGATTCTTTGATGAGGCAGAGCCTTCGGTGGCAGATGCCAAGTTTTTATCACGGGCGACTGCAAGACAGTGTCAGTTAAGACACTGTTTTGAGCTACTGAAAGCCTGCTCTTTTATAGTCCGAGTCCTCAGGTGAGAACTGATAGTGGAAGAGTGTGCTTGTTTGTCTCCTTATCTAATTAGAGTTAGTCTTTTTATTATTATTATTATTTGTTTATTAAGCAAAATCTCTTATCCTATTAGCAAACTGTCCTGTGAAATATAAAAGAGGGTCTCTTTCTGAAAGGAAGTTAGTTATGTCAAGGGTGCTCTTTACACACCCCTGCCTCCCAGTCTCTGTGAGAGGGTAATTAAGAGGTAAGACCCTAATTGAGACCACAAATTAGCCAACACAGGTGGTCTAATCACATCCACCAACTTCCACCTCATCGTCCTCCAGCAGCACTTACAAACTCTCCTGCCTTTTGTTTTAGTGGAACTGAGTTCAATCTCTCAACTTGCAGTAGTTCTTAATAAAGTCTTCCTTGGCTGTTTAAATTGTCTGGTGCAATTTTTCTTTGACAAGTGCATGGTCAACAATTTTCAGAATCATGGAGATAAAAAGAAGACCTGAAATAACTCCAGAAAAGGGGATAAAAAGATTCTCAATATCCCAAACTTCCAAATAACTCCATACTGGAAAACAAAGGAGAAATTCTTTCAAGTTATAAAAAAAAATTTAAATATAGGACTCCATCTTTATCGAAGCCATAAATCAAAATAAAGAAAAAATATATAAACCATTTTACAGACATAGAAAGTTTTCTCCTTTAAACCTTTAGTTTAGTCAATGGGATTTAAAAATGTGTTGGTGTTGAGGTTGGTGGCCTGTGGTTGTTATTAACTAGGATAGGTTTTATTTTATGAAACAGGAAGCTTCCAAGTTGAGTAATCTTAAAAGAGATAGAAATTTATTTCTATCTTACATAACAGGGCTGCTATGACATCTAAAATCCAGAACACTTCAATTTCTGTTTCAACTTTCTCAGTTTTGTGTTTTGATACGAGACAATGGTTGGAACTCCAGGCATTCTATGATGATTCTAGGTAACTAGATGAAGAATAGCAGACCATCTCTTTTTAGGAGATCTCCAAGACAATTCACTCGCTCCTTCTGCTTATAACTCACTGGCTAAAACTTAGTCATATGGTCATAGATTAATGCAATCAATACTAGAAAATGTTGGCTTTCCCATGGGTAGCATCATGCAAAATTTAGGATTCTGAAATCTGAAATTTCACAGTAAAATGGAGGGTAATAAGGCAAATAATGTCTGTCATAAGACAGCACTCAAAAGTCAAGAAGATTTAGAGACTAGGAAGACTACTGGTGTATGAAAATGGCAAATAGTCTAATAAAAAGTAAATCATGAATTTCAGAATATATTATAGTACCCTTCAATCACACAATTAAAATGGACACTGAATTAGTAAAGATGCTACAGATGTGAGTGACGCAAAGGGAAAGCACATTTGAGTGGCATATCTAGATTCAGGAAGAGCAATTTATATAATCACATGTACAGCACATGTAATTTAATTTCAAGCACACAGGAAACACAAAGGTTGACTACATATTTGACCCACAAAGGCAGTCTCATTTAATCTTAAAGAAGGAATATAATACCTATTAGATCAAAAAAGGATTCCATTTAAATTCCCCAAAATCAATGACCCAGACCACATGCTCTTACCATAATAAAGTTAAATTTAGAAATATTGATAAGAAGGAGTCAATCCTGACATTTTTTTAAATTAAAAACTCTCACACTGAGATTGAAGAATTTCAATAGATGCAGAAAAATCATTTGAGTGCTTCTCAGGACTATAGTGGACTAGATATTCTTTAAAGCTTTCTGTTGCCACAGATCAGATGTCAGAAATTTGCAAAAAATATGTACTTACACACACTTTTTAGTTCAAAAGAAAGTTGCAAATGACTTTGAAGGGATAGGAAAGTGAAAGGAAGTATAAGCATATTAACTTGAAGTTGGAATAAAGCTGTTCTTCCTTCACGGAAATGCCAATACTGGAAAAAGGAGAGTAGGGAGAAGAGGAGACTAGGAGGGGAGAGGTGTGGACAGCTATCATTCCCATAAGAGAGGGAGGAAGCTGGCTGACATGCGCACCAGCATAAAGGTAAGAAATTCAAGAACAACACTCAGCAGAAAAGTGACTGGGTAGTAATTTGTCTCCATGTGATGAAACCCACAAATAAAGCTGTCTCAGACTCTGCTCTGGAGAAATAATAATAATAATAACCATAGGAATAATGATGATGTAGCAATAAGAATACCAAGAGCACCAATAATTGTAGTGTTCCTTAATGATTCGTAACCATAGGCCCATAACCTTTGGTTCTGTGATTCAAATGTAAAGAACACCTTCCCGCAGTCAAAAAATCCACAGGTGAAATTCAAATGAACTTACTTCAGCTTGGTAACATCACCTGATACTCATTAAAAAGAGAGAAAAGAAAACCCAATCCTCTTCAGATGTGATTATCCTCAATCAGTAGATGCTGGTCTTCCACAGGTGAAATCCATCTTAGTGTGACCTCACTCTAAAGGTATTATCAAAGCACTGATTAAACAAGATAGTAAATATTAGAAAAACAACACCGAAAACAATAACAGATTTAGATGCCTAAAAATGTTACACTTTAGAGTTATCAGAGTAAGGCATTATTGTAAATAAAGTATTGAAAGGCACAAACAACGAAACTATAAAATTAATTGAGCAACCAAACATCAAAAAAGCCAGAGACATTTGAAGAACCAAAAGATGCATTAAATAGGTATGTGTATATGTGTTCTTGAAATATATATATAATTGAATATATATGTGTATATGTCTGTATAATTGAAACCAAAAATTTCATAGGTATGTTACACACCAGTTAAGGCACACCTGAAAAGATCATTATTGAATGAACAATAGAATTGTAAAAGTTATTAGATGTCGTGTAGAAAAATAAAGATATAAAAATATGATTGTGGTTGAGGGACTTGAGGATAGAAAAAGGTCTAGCATGTATCTAATAGGAGTCATAAAAGAGACAGCGAAGGAATTTTTAGGAGAGATAAGGGATGGAAGCTATCACGAAGTAAAGAAAAATACAAATTCAAATATACAGAAAGCAGAATGTATGCCAAGTGGTCAGATTCTGGGGGTATTTTAAAGGTTAGAGTCGAAAGATTTGTTAATGGATTGGATGTTTTGTTTGGGAGAAAGAGAAAAGTCAATGGTAATAAGAAGGATTTGGAAGTATGGTGGCATTCTCAACAAAGAAGGAGAAGCAGGGTCATTGCAAATTTGGGAGGCAAATCCAGGGTTTTGTTTCGGATCTGTCATATTTCTTTGTCTTTGTTGTACTCTCTTTCTCTCTCTATTCCCCCCCTGCCTCCTTCTATCTGACTACCCTGTGCACAGAACACATATGAACTCAGTCCATTTTGAATGAAAGGGCTTCAATGTATAATAGAAAGGTGTGTTCCTGAATAGGTAGCATTGCTGTTTCTTTCAAATAAGTATGCCTTTCCCTTTTCCTCACTTTCTTGTCCTTCCTGGGACTGTCAGCACACTGTTAAACAGAACCTGTATTAGACATCTGCGCTGCCGTCATTGCCCTGCTAGATGACTTGGATGGTTGCAGAAGCCTCGCTGCTTCTGCTCATTCCCTAGAAAGCCTCTATCAACATGGCACTCAGACTGTCCCCTTTAAAAGTGCAGCTACTGTAACTCTTTTGTACAGAATCCTCCACACCTATTTGCACAGATCATATCCCCCATCTTCTTGGTAGCTCACAGGATCCTCCGTGAGGTGACCCTGTTAACTGTTGGTGCTCATCTGCCGTTCTGCCCCTTGCTTACTTGCTCCCCTTAGGCCAGCTGTTTCTGAAACATTCCAGGTGTTCTCTTGTCTGGGACCTTTGTTTCAGGTTGTTCTACTGCCTGAAAACTTCTTCCAGGGGCCCTCTGTGCTGCACTGCCCAATTAAATTCAAGCTTGTGCTAAAATACCTCCACCTCAAGGGTGTTGCCAATGACCACACTAGTTAGTATTCCAAGCATTCCACATACTTCCAGCCCCTCTTCTGGGCTCTACTTTTAGTTTTTGCCATTGCACACATTAATTCCTACATATTATTATATGTACTATTATTAAGTGTGTCGTCCTTTCATCAGAATGTATGGTCCAACAGTCAGAATGTGTGGTTGGCTTAAATAATGAAAAAGTACAGCTTTAAGTAATTACTAGACACATGCCTGAAACACAAGGACTCAAGAAATCCAGTCATGAATTTACTTTTCCGAACATTTATTACAGGTTTATTTATCATCAAATAATTATAAATAACTGAAAAGCACAGTAGAGGACTGGTTACATAAATTATAGGTCCTCCATACAATAGGAAATCATATCTTCATTAAAAATGATCAGGTAGCTCTAATTATGGTGTATGGAACATCACCAAGATATATGGGCAGCCAAAAATAAATAAGTAAATAAATAAAGTAATGCACAGAGCAATATGTATTATATGCTACAATTCCATGTGTATATAAATGATATTCATGATCTATTGTTTGTAGCAGTGGTGGCCTTCAGAGCAAGCACACCATCTGTCTGGGGGACAGGTAAAGAGGAGGGACTTCCTAAATTTTTACCACATAAATGCAATTGCTATAAAACAAGGAACTGGATGTAATGCTAAAAAATAAATAACTAAATTGGAGCAGAAGCTACTTGCTTTTAAATGTATGTATACATATATATATAAAGTTATATATAAATATATATGTGTGTGTGTGTATACATATATATATAAATATATATATAAGTGTATGTGTGTATATATATACATATATATAGGAATTTGATGTAATGGCTAAAATATATACACATAAATTGGAGCAGAATCTGCTTGCTTTTAAATGTATGTACGTGTGTGTGTGTGTGTATATATATAAAGTTATATATATCAATATATATACATATATAAAGTTTATACAGATTTTAAAAGTTTTAAAAGATCCAACCATGCTCTTTTTCCTGAAAAACTTAGACCTTCTAGTATCGGAAGAAAAGTAGCTACCTTGAATATCTCCAGAGTACCCTACATCCACCTCCCCCAACCACACCCTCATCCCTCCTAGGGATGTGCCATGATTTAAGTAGGTTTTCCCTTCTAAGGATAAACAAATTATTTTCTAGTACCTTTTTATCTGTTTCAGAGACATACACACACACACACACACACACACACATACACACTATTAACCTTAATCAGGACTTTCTGGTTATACTGCTTATTTTTCTACATTGTGTGTTTCATGGGTATATTTACAATCAAATATACCATTAGGCTTTGATATTTGTTTTTCTCTTGCTCAATCTGGTGTCTAGCTGTCATCATCCAAATCTATCTTGTGACGTTAGTATCCTTGTGCAAAGTCCCATGCAAAGTGAGTCTGCACACTCTTTGTCCTTGCGTGGCACATTGATATTGTATCACAGAAGACACAGCATAAAACTGAAAGAAAGAACAGGTCAACCATTCTATAGTGAGATTGCATTCAGGTCAAATAACATATTTGTTCTGAATACTAAGGACCAATTTATTGTGTTAATTGTGAGCTCACTGTAAACATCCAAACCTTTTGCTTCTCTTCCATCATAAATAAATCACATTTTCATTTGTTCAACCAGCCACTTAGGACTTATAAGGCAATATTTAACTTCAAGACAGTTGTCCTCTCAGGCCTACTTGCAATCCTCCGGTTGTTTCTCAATCCTGGAAAAGATCCCCTGAGGATTTCCGCTAGGGCTACTAGAATCTCTCCCCTACAGATGTGTTTCTGTTAAGGCCCATGCTGTGCTTTTCAAGGAGGTAGATGGGCAATACATGCAGTGAACTCTTAATGTGAACGGGAGATGGAAGAGCATTTGGCAAGCAGTCAGGAAACTGGAGTTCTTACGCTAGGATCCTGACACTGAATGGTCATATATTTTGGGAAAGTCTGTAAGAACCCTGGATCTCCTTATGTGAAAGTAGTTCAGCATCATTTCCAAGACTTAAGTTCTAAAATTTTGTGAACGTCTGTGTGGAAGCTTGTATATGTAAGATAACTTAATTCTTAGGAGAGTGTCTCAGTTTTTTTCCTGGGGCTGCCATAACAAAGCACTACAAACTGGATGGCTTAAAGCAACAGAAATTTATTCTCTTGAAGTTCTGGAGGTTAGAATTCCAAAATGAGCCTGTAGGCAAGGCCGTGCTCTCTCTGAAGGCTCTAGGAGAGAACTGGGTCCATGTTTTTCACTTGGCTCCTGGTGTTGTCAATCATCCTTAGCATCCCTCAGCTTGTAGACACATCAATCCCTGCTTCTGTCATCACATGACATTGTGTGTGCGTGCATATGTGTGTGTACAAGTGTGTGTGTGTCTGTGTCTTTTATGCTCTTCTTATAAGGATGCCCGTCATGTTGGATTAAGGACCTACGCTACTCCAATATAATCTAATCTTAACTTACATCTGAATTTCAACCAAGTAAGATCAAATTCACAGCTAGCGGGGACTATGATTTCAACATGTTTTGTGGGATACAAAATTCAACCAATAACAGGGGGTACAGCTAATGTCACATACTTCTCCATGTATACTTTTTAAACCAGATGCTCAGCAGGTAATGCAGTCAGTTTACCAATTCAATATTCTCAGACACCCAAATATAGACAACTGGAATTGATAAACCTGAAAATCCTATAGTCACAAACAGCATTATCTGTCATTCCTCTGTATTTTATAAGAAAAAATGTGCCTCTCAAAAATATTGCTTCTTCAAGAAAATATATTAAAATTGATACATAAAAAGAAGAAAGATCCCATATCAGATATTATTGTAGGAAATTCAAAAATCTGCCTCACACCTAAATATCTGAGGAAAGAATTGACTTTCTTTAACAAAATTACAAACTCTGTAAAGTTTAGATGATATAATTATAAAGAATATTTTATAGCTCCTGATAAAGCGAATAATACTTATGGAAAATACGCACTGGATAAATTTAGATTTATATGAATACATTTCAATTTATCCCTGAAAAGTAGCATTACAGTAATCTTAATTCTAATATTTATAATCGAATAAGTAACTATTAAATGAATTCATTCTCTTGTTACCGACAGCAGATAGAGTGTCAGGTTGATGTTTGTTCAGAGATGTCCTACTTAAGCTAGTAACAAAAAATTGTATAAACGTCTGAGTAGGCCGGGCACAGTGGCTCACACATGTAATCCCAGCACTTTGGGAGGCCAAGGCAGGTGGATCACCTGAGGTCAGGAGATCGAGACCAGTCTAGCCAACATGGCAAAACCCTGTCTCTACTAAAAATACAAAAATTAGCCGGGTGTGGTGGCGCATGCCTGTAATCCTAGCTACTCAGGAGGCTGAGGCAGGAGAATCTCTTGAACCTGGGGTGCAGAGGTTGCAGTGAGCAGAGATCGTGCCACTTCACTGCAGCCTGGGCAAAAGAGCGAAACTCCGTCTCAAAAACAACAACAAAAAAGTCTGAATAGCAGGCCTCTGTTCCTGATAGTCCATAGAGTTATTCAAACAAGCCAGCCTCATCCTCCCATGGGAACCAGGGTCGCCTCATGCTCTTGATACTACAAGGCCTCCCTCCTGCAGCCTCTGGTTGTTCATTGCTTTCCCAAGCGCAGCTTCTGTGTGGTCCTGCATGCATGCAGTCTCTTTTTCCCTAGGCTCTAAGTATATGGGACTCATGCACTCTCATCAGTCCCAGCTGCCCAGTGTTGGATGTCTTGTGCTTAGGCATCCACATAAACCCAGGGCTGGAATGCCTCCCCCAACCATGGGGTGAAAGGAGGCAACTACAGCATACCTTTAGTTAAATGACTACATGAGCAAGGAATCCTTAGTGTCTCACAGCATCCCCATAAGGATTTAGCGCTAGACTGGACAGTGTACTGGAACTCCTGGGGCAGGAATGAGAAGCAGATACTTGTGTAGAAACATCTTCTTACCACCCAGGTACTATACCAGAACATAAACATGAACTTATCACCTGATGAACAAATAGAAAGTTAAATGAGCCACCTGCTTACAACTGTTTGGAAATAAAGAATATTCTGACTAAAGAGGCTGAGTTGATGAAAGATTAAGACTTAAAAGCTTATTTAAGCCAAAGATGAATATTTGCTTGTCCATAAGCAATGGTTTTTAGGAAAACCTAGTAACATTCAACAACACCTAGTCTATTACAAAATATGCTTTTGGTATACTATTTACACCTTTACAATCCATCACCCACAGAAAAGCTAGAGTAATCATCTAGAATGCTAATGTGAAATATGGCCATGTCTGTCCCTGCTTGAATCCTTGCAGTGGTTTTTCATCCCCCCAAACAGTATAAGCTCCCAAATATCATATAGAATGTCTTGAGTGATCTGACTCCCCGTCTCCTTCTTCAATCTCATCCCTCATTCCTGACTATGGACTTTTCTTTTCAGGCAAAGGACCAACCATGTGTGCAGCCTAAGGGGGGATACTGAGTGGAAAGGAAAAAGTTAAATATATATGAGAGAGGGGATGAATAATAGAGTATTTTTGTGGAGAAAGTTGGAGGTGGGTTTTAAATAGGATGACACAGCTCACACTCTGGTCATGACATAATGAAGGTAAAGATGATCTCATGGAAATTAAATTAAATGTAGGGGTGGGAAAGAAGCAGGATTATTACTGAAGGCCCCAATATTCTCACTGAAGTAGTAAAAAGATAATCTGCTGAGAATGAAGGGGCAGGGATTGAGTTTGGGTTTTGAAGAGCAGGGCGAAAATTTGAGATAGTTGCTTGTGCAAATAAGAGGTAAAACTTTTCAAGGTTTAACTGAGGACCGATCTAAGGCAAGACCCTCATCTGTAGGGTCATGTGTTTTAGCTGAACAGAATTCAACCACAAAGGGCCTGAACTGTCAGAGTAAAGAAAGGAAATTATTTCATTTCTCCAAAGTTATGATTTAACTAGACTATTCAGTGAAAAGTGGTTGCCAAGACAATTGAAAAAATATAGTGCGTATCATTAAAAAAATAGAATCATGAATTTTCATGGATAAACCAAAGGAGAGACAAAGATACGGCTTGGAGATATTGATAGTCACTAAGTGGAAAAATCACTCATGTCAAATATTATACAGAGCCCTGGAATGTTAGGGTGGTTGTGTTAATACAATGAACTTTTAATATTTACCATTTCTGAGGTTATTAGAAAACTTTTAAAGAATAGAAAGTTCCAGCCACTATTTCCTAAAATCTCCTATAATTATGGTAGTAGTTGGAGTAAAGAGAGAGATTGTGAAATTGTCTCCAAGAGATGAGTGAACAGAGACAGTGTATAATTTAGGATATTTTTATTTTAAGTAATAGAACAACCTATGAAATCTACAGAATGTATTGACTCATGAATTTGAAAAACTGTGATAGTGCTGGCTTCAGAGATTTAAGGGCTCAAGTCATATACAAGTTGGATTTCTCGTGGTGACTCACGCCTGTAATCCCAGGACTTTGGGAGGCCAAGGTGGGAGGATCACTTGAGATCAGGAGTTCAAGACCAGCCTGGCCAACATGGCAAAACCCCGTCTCTACTAAAAATACAAAAATTAGCTGGGCATGGTGATGCATGCCTGTAATCCCAGCTACTCGGGAGGCTGAGGCAGGAGAATCGCTTGAACCCAGGAGATGGAGGTTGCAGTGAGCCAAGATCACGCCACTGCACTCCAGCCTGGGCGACAGAGCAAGACTCCATCTAAAAAAATAATAATAAATTCAAAAAAAAAAGTTGGATTTCTCTAAGTTCTCTTTTGCTAGCCTTTGCAGGTTGACATTAGATTCCACATGGTAGCAAAAAGTCTGTAGCATCCCAAACCTCGTTATCATATCATGTGCAGGTCTTGAAGGAAAAGCACCTCAAATGAAACCCCTAGAGTTCATTCTAATTGTTCTCAACCCTAAAACAAGCACTGTATTCAGTGAGGAACCTGAAGAATGCAAAGAAAAGAAAGAGGAGGAGGTGGTGGCTAAAAAAGGATTACAGGGAGATCTGTGGCATCTATGGGACAAAGCCAGAGTTTATCTAGGAAAAGAGCATAGAGATAATTCTTTGGAAGGATAGTAATGACCAAAACTTCAGGTAATGGGCCACACTGAGGTTTGGTTTTGTGAAAGTTGAGCAAGATCTGGTGAAAAGGAGAAATTCTGCAAGACATCATTCAACCAACAAATGTCTTGATGAATATTACATATTGTTTTTGTGATAGGATTATATTTAAAAGTGTCTTTGTGGTAGGATTACATTTAAAAGAAGTATAAAATATGGTTCCCGATTTCAAGTCCAAAAGCTCTAGAATTTCATCATGGGCTAGTAGCACTTTCTACAGTAATGGAAATGTTCTATCTGTGATGTCCAATATGGTAGCCATTATCCACATGTGGTTAAGTGCTTGAAATACGGTTACTATGACTAAGAAACTGAATTTGGAATTGTATTTTATTATAATTAATTGATTTATATTTAAATATAAATAGCCACACGACTAGTGTCTAGAGTATAAGACAGCATAGCTCTAGATCATACTCTCATAGAAAATAAATGGTAAAATTTACAACATAAAGTAGAATTAAGTTAAACAGTATGAAAGCCTCCAAGTTTTGTAAGCAAAGATTTAAAGAGGGTTTTAGATTTATACTTGTATAAGAATTTAAACATAAAAATTCCTCCAAATTCCCACAGGTGGTTTGATTAAAAGGTGAAAGAAGTCATCTCTCTGTTGAGTATGCTTTTCCATATGAGAATGCAGCTGGCTCAGCCTTGGTATGGGACATTCACAGCACAGAAGTTAAAGTTCTGGTAATAAAGGAGAAAATCATTTGAAGTTTGGACATTCACAGCTCTGAAACCAAGGACAGGTGGCACACACATCCAAACGTGAACCTCTTCCAAGGATACCACAGAGAAATTCCTCCCCTGGCAATACATAACTGGTCATGTTTTTTCTTCAGGTGTCTTGTGAGAACTACTCCGCCAATGTGAAAGTAAATGAGGATTTCTTGTACTATTTTTATCCCTTCTACCTGACAGATACTGCTTCTACAGATTCAGTTATTGGTAAGTGGTGTGATCAGACAAAGTTGGAATTGCACACCTAGTCACTTAGATTATTTGGATAGCATTGATTCATAAGTGACTGCTTTTTTTTTTTTCTAAAACCAGTTCTAAAATTGTCACCAGATGAAGAATTGAATGAATGTAACAAGGCTATAAAGAAAATGTTTATTCTTATTTTATTTCTTATTTAACTAGTCAGAAATAAGACACAGTCAATTATTATTATTTTTTGATTACCTGAACTAAAAGGAGGAGAGGACACTTACATATTAGTTGATGTTTATTGAAACATTTTCCTATGTAACAGTCATTTTGCTATACATCATGTATTTATAAACATGTAATTATCCGAACAATGGTATGAGGGAGGACCTTCTACCATGTTCTTTAGAGAAGAGGTAATTAGTGAAGTGACTGGTTAAATAACATGTCAAGATCAAGACCTTGATGTGATGGAACCAGGACTCAACAGGGCAGTCTGTGTCTGGAGCTTTTGATTTTAAACATCATATTGCTTCTCTCAATTTATGCATACCAGCATATGCACACACACAACCACCGAAAGAGGACCTAAAATTGGTTTTGCAGAAAGAGGCAATATACCCAATCAATCTCTTTGTTGGCTATTCTCCTCATGTAGGCTCCCTTCACTACCCTGTACCTTTTTTCCCTCCTCCCAGCTGGCACTCAGTAAGAACTAGTAGGATAGCCTAGGGGAAGATATTTGGGTCACAGATAATCCATAAATTTAATACACAATTTATAGAGAAAGAAGAATTATTCATGTTGGTAAAGTGTTTTGCTGCCTATAACATATATTCTGTTGGGAAATCTAAGGGGTGATTTTTAAGGAGGTTCTAAATAAAATAATCCTAGCAAAAGAGAAAAACGCAAAATGAGACTTCAGCCATGCAAAATGCAGCAATGACCAGGCAATTCCCAACCTGAATTTAACAATTTCAGCTAGAAAAGTTGGTTATCCATAGTGAAATGCCACAGGCATTTACAATGAAAGAACATATTAAATGTCCTCTTTATGAATTACAATGTTCATGTTAAGCTAAGAAATTGGGAAAGGGAGTGAGTATTTAATCACAGCATTTACCTTTAGCAGGGTTTTATATAATAAGGAATAAATAGCTTAAGAAACCTTCATTTTTCTGGTTGTCCCCTTTAAGTCCAAGCCTGGTCAGTTTTATTTTTTCTATCTTATTGTATTTTTATTTTATTGTGTGTAACAGGGTCTCGCCGTGTCACCCAGGCTGAAGTGGAGTGGTGCGATCTCGGCTCATGGCAACCTCCGCCTCCCGGGTTCCAGCAATCCTCCCGCCTCAGCCTCTGGAGTAGCTGGGACTACAGGCATGCACCACCACATCCAGCTAATTTTTGTATTTTTAGTAGAGATGAGTTTTTGCCATGTTTGCCAGGCTGGTCTCAAACTCCTGGGCTTAAACAATCTGCCCATCTCGTCCTCCCAAAGTGCTGGGATTACAGGCATGAGCCACCCTGCCCAGGCCAGAAACTCAATTCTGCATATACAAACAACGGGTTTGGAGCAGATTGTTTCTTACAGCCTCCAGGTGAGAAATTACTCTCACCAATACCTTTATTTCTGCCTTGTGAATGACAGTCATGCTATTCTGGACTTCTGACTTATAGAGCTGTGAACTCATATATTGGTATTTTAAGCTGCTAAGTTTGTGGTAATTGTTATACTGTAACAAAAAAATGAATATAATGGGCAAAGCCTATGTTAACTCTCCCACCTGAAACAAATCTTTGTGGGCATTTCTGACAAAATTAGGAAGAATCTAAACAGGTATACAATGATGTCACAAAGCTTAAAATATTCCTCAAATTTCATAATACATTTCAGTCTAAAACGTGAGTCCAAGACTTTTTTTAAAATTCATAGAACCCCACCTGTACTTATATCTTAGCATGAGGGGTCCTATATTCCCGATATAGCACTGGCTGTTAAGTGTGTATCCATGGACACAAGAATTAATGGATACGCAATTGGATGGACGAAAAATATTTTTCTCCATGATTCAAAATATTTTCCTCTATCCAATATCAGTAAAACTGATATTTCTAAGTAAAAATATTTTGATCAGAATGTTCCTATAAGAAAAATATTTTCTGGGAGGAGCCAAGATGGCAGAATAGGAACAGCTCCGGTCTACAGCTCCCAGCGCGAGCGACGCAGAAGACGGGTGATTTCTGCATTTCCATCTGAGGTACCGTGTTCATCTCACTAGGGAGTGCCAGACAGTGGGTGCAGGTCAGCGGGTGAGTGCACCGTGCACCAGCCGAAGCAGGGGCGAGGCATTGCCTCACTCGGGAAGTGCAAGGGGTCAGGGAGTTCCCCTTCCAGGGGTGACAGACGGCACCTGGAAAATCGGGCCACTCCCACCCGAATACTGTGCTTTTCCGACGGGCTTAGGAAACGGTGCCCCAGGAGATTATAGCCCGCACCTGGCTTAGAGGGTCCTACGCCCATGGAGTCTCGCTGATTGCTAGCACAGCAGTCTGAGATCAAACAGCAAGGTGGCAGCGAGGCTGGGGGAGGGGCGCCCGCCATTGCCCAGGCTCGCTTAGGTAAACAAAGCAGCCGGGAAGCTCGAACTGGGTGGAGCCCACCACAGCTCAAGGAGGCCTGCCTGCTTCTGTAGGCTCCACCTCTGGGGGCAGGGCACAGACAAACAAAAAGACAGCAGTAACCTCTGCAGACTTAAATGTCCCTGTCTGACAGCTTTGAGGAGAGCAGTGGTTCTCCCAGCACGCAGCTGGAGATCTGAGAAGGGCACACTGCCTCCTCAAGTGGGTCCCTGACCCCTGACCCCTGAGCAGCCTAACTGGGAGGCACCCCAGCAGGGGCAGACTGACACCTCACATGGCCGGCTAGGTACTCCAACAGACCTGCAGCTGAGGGTCCTGTCTGTTAGAAGGAACACTAACAGAAAGGACATCCACACCAAAAACCCATCTGTACATCACCATCATCAAAGACCAAAAGTAGATAAAACCACAAAGATGGGGAAAAAACAGAGCAGAAAAACTGGAAACTCTAAAAAGCAGAGTACCTCTCCTCCTCCAAAGGAACGCAGTTCCTCACCAGCAATGGAACAAAGCTGGACGGAGAATGACTTTGACGAGCTGAGAGAAGAAGGCTTCAGACGATCAAATTACTCCGAGCTACAGGAGGATATTCAAACCAACGGCAAAGAAGTTGAAAACTTTGAAAAAAATTTAGAAGAATGTATAACTACAATAACCAATACAGAGAAGTGCTTAAAGGAGCTGATGGAGCTGAAAACCAAGGCTCGAGAACTATGTGAAGAATGCAGAAGCCTCAGGAGCCGCTGCGATCAAATGGAAGAAAGGGTATCAGCCCTGGAAGATGAAATGAATGAAATGAAGCGAGAAGGGAAGTTTAGAGAAAAAAGAGTAAAAAGAAACGAGCAAAGCCTCCAAGAAATGTGGGACTATGTGAAAAGACCAAATCTACATCTGATTGGTGTACCTGAAAGTGACGGGGAGAATGGAAACAAGCTGGAAAACACTCTGCAGGATATCATCCAGGAGAACTTCCCCAATCTAGCAAGGCAGGCCAACATTCAGATTCAGGAAATACAGAGAACGCCACAAAGATACTCCTCGAGAAGAGCAACTCCAAGACACATAATTGTCAGATTCACCAAAGTTGAAATGAAGGAAAAAATGTTAAGGGCAGCCAAAGAGAAAGGTCAGGTTACCATCAAAGGGAAGCCCATCAGACTAACAGCGGATGTCTTGGCAGAAACCCTACAAGCCAGAAGAGAGTGGGGGCCAATATTCAACATTCTTAAAGAAAAGAATTTTCAACCCAGAATTTCATATCCAGCCAAACTAAGCTTCATAAGTGAAGGAGAAATAAAATACTTTACAGACAAGCAAATGCTGAGAGATTTTGTCACCACCAGGCCTGCCCTAAAAGAGCTCCTGAAGGAAGCGCTAAACATGGAAAGGCACAACTGGTACCAGCCGCTGCAAAATCATGCCAAAATGTAAAGACCATCGACACTAGGAAGAGACTGCATCAACTAACAATCAAAATAACCAGCTAACATCATAATGACAGGATCAAATTCACACATAACAATATTAACTTTAAATGTAAATGGACTAAATGATCCAATTCAAAGACACAGACTGGCAAATTGGATAAAGACTCAAGACCCATCAGTGTGCTGTATTCAGGAAACCCATCTCACGTGCAGAGACACACATAGGCTCAAAATAAAAGGATGGAGGAAGATCTACCAAGCAAATGGAAAACAAAAAAAGGGAGGGGTTGCAATCCTAGTCTCTGATAAAACAGACTTTAAACCAACAAAGATCAAAAGAGACAAAGAAGGCCATTACATAATGGTAAAGGGATTAATTCAACAAGAAGAGCTAACTATCCTAAATATATATGCACCCAATACAGGAGCACCCAGATTCATAAAGCAAGTCCTGAGTGACCTACAAAGAGACTTAGACTCCCACACATTAATAATGGGAGACTTTAACACCCCACTGTCAACATTAGACAGATCAACGAGAGAGAAAGTCAACAAGGATACCCAGGAATTGAACTCAGCTCTGCACCAAGTGGACCTAATAGACATCTACAGAACTCTCCATCCCAAATCAACAGAATATACATTTTTTTCAGCACCACACCACACCTATTCCAAAATTGACCACATACTTGGAAGTAAAGCTCTCCTCAATAAATGCAACAGAACAGAAATTATAACAAACTATCTCTCAGATCACAGTGCAATCAAACTAGAACTCAGGATTAAGAATCTCACTCAAAACCGCTCAACTACATGGAAACTGAACAGAAGCAGAAACTGCTTCTGAATGACTACTGGGTACATAACGAAATGAAGGCAGAAATAAAGATGTTCTTTGAAACCAATGAGAACCAAGACACAACATACCAGAATCTCTGGGATGCATTCAAAGCAGTGTGTAGAGGGAAATTTATAGCACTAAATGCCCACAAGAGAAAGCAGGAAAGATCCAAAATTGACACCCTAACATCACAATTAAAAGAACTAGAAAAACAAGAGCAAACACATTCAAAAGCTAGCAGAAGGCAAGAAATAACTAAAATCAGAGCAGAACTGAAGGAAATAGAGACACAAAAAACCCTTCAAAAAATTAATGAATCCAGGAGCTGGTTTTTTGAAAGGATCAACAAAATTGATAGACTGCTAGCAAGATTAATAAAGAAAAAAAGAGAGAAGAATCAAATAGATGCAATAAAAAATGATAAAGGGGATATCACCACCGATCCCACAGAAATACAAACTACCATCAGAGAATACTACAAACACCTCTACGCAAATAAACTAGAAAATCTAGAAGAAATGGATAAATTCCTCAACACATACACCCTCCCAAGACTAAATCAGGAAGAAGTTGAATCTCTGAATAGACCAATAACAGGAGCTGAAATTGTGGCAATATTCAATAGCTTACCAACCAAAAAAAGTCCAGGACCAGATGGGTTCACAGCCAAATTCTACCAGGGGTACAAGGAGGAACTGGTACCATTCCTTCTGAAACTATTCCAATCAATAGAAAAAGAGGGAATCCTCCCTAACTCATTTTATGAGGCCAGCATCATCCTGATACCAAAGCCGGGCAGAGACACAACCAAAAAAGAGAATTTTAGACCAATATCCTTGATGAACATTGATGCAAAAATCCTCAATAAAATACTGGCAAACAGAATCCAGCAGCACATCAAAAAGCTTATCCACCATGATCAAGTGGGCTTCATCCCTGGGATGCAAGGCTGGTTCAATATACGCAAATCAATAAATGTAATCCAGCATATAAACAGAACCAAAGACAAAAACCACATGATTATCTCAATAGATGAAGAAAAGGCCTTTGACAAAATTCAACAACGCTTCATGCTAAAAATTCTCAATAAATTAGGTATTGATGGGACGTAGCTCAAAATAATAAGAGCTATCTATGACAAACCCACAGCCAATATCATACTGAATGGGCAAAAACTGGAAGCATTCCCTTTGAAAACTGGCACAAGACAGGGATGCCCTCTCTCACCACTTCTATTCAACATAGTGCTGGAAGTTCTGGCCAGGGCAATTAGGCAGGAGAAGGAAATCAAGGGTATTCAATTAGGAAAAGAGGAAGTCAAATTGTCCCTGTTTGCAGATGACATGATTGTATATCTAGAAAACCCCATTGTCTCAGCCCAAAATCTCCTTTAGCTGATAAGCAACTTCAGCAAAGTCTCAGGATACAAAATCAATGTACAAAAATCACAAGCATTCTTATACATCAATAACAGACAAACAGAGAGCCAAATCATGAGTGAACTCCCATTCACAATTGCTTCAAAGAGAATAAAATACCTAGGAATCCAACTTACAAGGGATGCGAAGGACCTCTTCAAGGAGAACTACAAACCACTGCTCAAGGAAATAAAAGAGGATACAAACAAATGGAAGAGCATTCCATGCTCATGGGTAGGAAGAATCAATATCGTGAAAATGGCCATCCTTCCCAAGGTAATTTATAGATTCAATGCCATCCCCATCAAGCTACCAATGACTTTCTTCACAGAATTGGAAAAAACTACTTTAAAGTTCATATGGAACCAAAAAAGAGCCCACATCGCCAAGTCAATCCTAAGCCAAAAGAACAAAGCTGGAGGCATCATGCTACCTGACTTCAAACTATACTACAAGGTTACAGTAACCAAAACAGCATGGTACTGGTACCAAAACAGAGATACAGATCAATGGAACAGAACAGAGCCATCAGAAATAATGCCACATATCTACAACTATCTGATCTTTGACAAACCTGAGAAAAACAAGAAATGGGGAAAGGATTCCCTATTTAATAAATGGTGCTGGGAAAACTGGCTAGCCATATGTAGAAAGCTGAAACTGGATCCCTTCCTTACACCTTATACAAAAATCAATTCAAGATGGATTAAAGACTTAAATGTTAGATCTAAAACCATAAAAACCCTAGAAGAAAACCTAGGCATTACCATTCAGGACATAGGCATGGGCAAGGACTTCATGTCTAAAACACCAAAAGCAATGACAAGAAAAGCCAAAATTGACAAATGGGATCTAATTAAACTAAAGAGCTTCTGCACAGCAAAAGAAACTACCATCAGAGTGAACAGGCAACCTACAAAATGGGAGAACATTTTCGCAACCTGCTCATCTGACAAAGGGCTAATATCCAGAATCTACAATGAACTCCAACAAATTTACAAGAAAAAACCAAACAACCCCATCAAAAAGTGGGCAAAGGACATGAACAGACACTTCTCAAAAGAAGACATTTATGCAGCCAAAAAACACATGAAAAAATGCTCACCATCACTGGCCATCAGAGAAATGCAAATCAAAACCACAATGAGATACCGTCTCACACCAGTTAGAATGGCAATCATTAAAAAGTGAGGAAACAACAGGTGCTGGAGAGGATGTGGAGAAATAGGAACACTTTTACACTGTTGGTGGGACTGTAAACTAGTTCAACCATTGTGGAAGTCAGTGTGGTGATTCCTCAGGGATCTAGAACTAGAAATTCCATTCGACCCAGCCATCCCATTACTGGGTATATACCCAAAGGACTATAAATCATGCTGCTATAAAGACACATGCACACGTATGTTTATTGCGGCATTATTCACAATAGCAAAGACTTGGAACCAACTCAAATGTCCAACAATGATAGACTGGATTAAGAAATTGTGGCACATATATACCATGGAATACTATGCAGCCATAAAAAATGATGAGTTCATGTCCTTTGTAGGGACATGGATGAAATTGGAAATCATCATTCTCAGTAAACTATCGCAAGAACAAAAAACCAAACACCTCATATTCTCGCTCATAGGTGGGAATTGAACAATGAGAACATATGGACACAGGAAGGGGAACATCACACTTCGGGGACTGTTGTGGGGTGGGGCGAGGGGTGAGGGATAACATTGAGAGATATACCTAATGCTAGATGACGAGTTAGTGGGTGCAGCGTACCAGCATGGCACATGTATACATATGTAACTTACCTGCACATTGCGCAGATGTACCATAAAACCTAAAGTATAATAATAATAAGAAGAAGAATAATAATAAAATAGAAAAGATTCCCAAAAGAAGGAAGAGATCCTGGGCGCTCACACACAAAAAAACACTCATTAATAGCAACAACAGGTATTGTCAGCCTACAACACTTTAAAGTGTATTATTTGATCAAATCAATTTTCTAGTTGAGACTAATGGACTGAGGAAAAAGAATGTTGCTGGTAGGAATGGGAATTGAAAAAATAAAGAAGAGGGGTCATTTTGACCGGGACTTGTATATATTTACAACCGTATTTACAATTAATTGTAATTTGTGTCGCTGTTTCACATAAATACATTTGCAAATATACATGTGAAAAAAAAAGAAAAATATTTTCTATAAGAAAAATATTTATATCCAATATTCAAAATATTTTCCTCCATCCAATCTTAGTAAAATTGCCTTTATATGTGAAAATATTTTGATCACGGTCAATGTTCCTATAAGAAAAATAATATTTTCTTAAAAACTTTGTTATTATTATGCCAAATTTCACACTTGATTCCTCACATCTTCTGGCCCTCTTATATGGTTAGGCTTTGTGTCCCCACCCAAATCTCACCTTGAATTGTAATCCCCATGTGTTGAGGGAGGGAAATGATTGGATTATGGGGGTGGTTTCCCCAGCCTACCCTAGTCAGTTTTATGATGCTGATGCTAGACTGTTTGGTGGGACTGAGTGAATAAAGAAATCACTTTGAATTGGTCACATATTTTTCATTGCAGTATAACCAGATTCCTTATTTTGAAGATAATGTTGCTGATCATGTCTCCATTATGGGTGGCAGTAAACCCCACTGGGTGTTGCCAGATGCACATAGCTCGTTTCCATTGACAGTCACAATTGTTGGAGAGCCATGTTGTTATTTGTTGACTTGGTTCCATGTCCAATTATAGTAAGGATATTGTGATATTAATGTAAGGATAACCAAAGATATGTAACATCTCTTCATTGACATGCGTCCATTGCTTTCACAAAATTAGGTCAGTTCTTATATTCCCACAGTGCTTTATATCTCTCTGTCAGAGTCATTGTTACATGTTTAATGATTTTTTTCTATTCTAGATTTAAATTCCATGAGTGCAGTAGCCATGACTGCTGAATTATCACTGTGTCCCCAGTGCCTAGCAGTGTGCTTAGAATAAAAGGATCTCGATGTGTTGACTGAATGGGTATATTTAGCTGGCTAGATGGGTATCTTTTTTTTTTTTTCCGTAAGTCCCCCTAAGCTTTACACATTGTTGATGTGGAAGAATATCCACTGAGCTGAGAAATATTTTTGAATAATTCACTATATATTAGGTATATGTAAGGTGCCAAGAGTATAACCCCTGTCATTAAGAGAATCTTATTGGAAGGAAAGACAGGCAAACACTTGTAGTATGGGTTTTCATGGTTTATAAAAGCAAAGTGTATGTTATGAAAATAATACCCTGACCAATTCTTCTTGGGAAGGCATGGCTAATAATTCAGAGAAGACATTTTAAAAAGTGAATGGTTAAACTTGGCCTTCAAGAAGAGATAGGCAGCCTCAACAGAAGGACCCCTATGAACATATGGAACAGCATTGTTCATTTGTATAAGGAAAAATAGTCTGAGATTGTTGAAGTATGGGTGGTAAATTAAAAAATGGCAAAAAAAAGACTAAAGATATAAGCAACGGTCAAATCCTAGAGAGCTTATAAACTGTGCTCAAAAGTTTAAACTTTGTAAAATGGCCAATATTTTCTGAACTGTTTATTGAAACAGAGTCCCAATAGAAGCTTAAACATTTAATCAATTAATTCAATAAGTGCTACATACTATGTCTGCTTGGGGAGTCACAATATCCACGAAAAGTGCTGAGAAGCCCCATGATCACAAAGTTTAGCTTTGCATAGCTCAGCATTTCACCAAGTTATTCCATTGTGAAATATATCCACATACTTATGCACATGTATAAAATCTCTGCTAGTGGTTCCACATGATACACTTTGTGAATCAATGCCATAAGCATGGGATTACTTTGAGTCAGGGCCCATCGTGGTCATTTCATATGTCAGAAAGATCACTCTAACAAAAAGGGGAAAGATAAAATTAAAGGAAAGTAGGCTTGGAGATGGGGACACCAGTTAAAATACAAAGGTAGCAGTGACAGATTTTAACCTACGGAAGTAAAAATGGGAACATGAAGATGAAAGCAAATTTGAGACATACTTAAGGAAAAAGACGTTAGTGATGATAAAATAAAAGGTTCAGCTGAATTAAATGTAAACGACTTTAATTGAGCAGAGAACAATTTGCGAATCAGGCAGTCTTCCAAACCAGAATAGGCTGAGAGACTCCAGTGCAGCCACGTGGTGGAAGAAGATTTATGGACAGAAAAAGGAAAGTGACGTACAGAAAACAGAAGTGAGGTACAGAAACAGCCAATTACTACAAGTTGGTGTTTGCCTTATTTGAACACAGTTCAAACAGTTGGCTATGTTGGATTTGCCAAAACTCAGTGATTGGCATGAGGATAGCCAACTATCTGTACACCGTCCCTTGTTATAGTTCGCAACGTACAGAAAAACCTTTAGGCCGAACTTAAAATATGTAAGGAGGCAGCTTTTGGGCTAAAATTGATTTAACAGTGACTAATTTGATATGAAAGTTAGAGAGATGAAAGAGTATGTGTTTTCCAGGCTTCCAGATCTCATACATGCATGATGGTAGCATTAACAAAAAAAGAAATGAGCTTTGTGAAAAATGAAACAAATACACCATTATGCATATTAAGTTAAAAGTTATTATTGGACATTTAATTGGAGCTATGCACTTGGCAGCTGACATATGTTCCATTTATACCACTTCTAGAATGTGTATTGTATGTGTGTTTACATATTCCTTTGTTTAATCCTGATTATCCTACTAGATAGAAGCTCCTTGAGGTGAACATATAATGTACGCTGAATAAATTTTTGTGGAATACATGATTCAAGTTGCAATTTTTTGATAGTGAGTTTAAACATAATATGAGTTCAATTGGGGGCAGGGTGGGGTGTTGACCACATCTCTTTTTTCCTTCGTTCCAACTGCATTGAAAGGACTAGCTCAGGCAAGCAACACAAACACAACACATAGAGTACACACCTTTCCCAGACGTGAAGATGGGGAACAGGGGGTCAAAATGTTGTCAGGAAGGAAAAAATATTGTAAACATTTCCATTCCTATTCCTCTTCATATCTTCCATAATCTTCTCTCCATTCTGGATTTAAGGGCTCCTTCTCCTAGGAGATACCTAGCAGGAGGCTCTAGAAAGCTAACAGAGGAGGGTACAAAAGAGAGGAGAAATATCACACCATGGCTCACTCTCATCTGGGTTGAAAGAGACAGAAGTAAACCTGGGCCTTCTGTTCTCTACATTACCCAGGTGAGCTCACTGAGCTAAGAAAGAACATGAAGATTTGAAATTAGAGACACAATGAGTTACAGAGTGTGGATTTGGCAGGATTTTCTTCCCTTCTTTTAGGAAACAAGGTATGGCAGTGGATGGTTTAAAGGGTATAAATATACAGACAAGTGGCAAATGTCAATCAATTCCACAAACCTAGAAGAAATCACAGGTAATATATGTAGCTGCTGAGACAGTCAGATATGGACAAATTCTTGGAAACTTTGAGTTCCTAGAATGAATCCTTCACATGCTAAACTTTTTTCAACAGCAAAAATATTATGAAAAGATCTGGTTCTATATTCTCTGTATAAATTAGACAAATGAAACATCCATCAGAATATTAGAAGATCATCTGTTTGAGTCAAAGTAAATACTAAAGGGGTCTTTAACATCAAATTAACACAGATTACACTTTTAAGTTTTATTAAACTATTCTCACTTAAAACTATTTTAAGTTTTATTAAACTATTCTCAAGAATAGTTTAATAAGTTTTATTAAACTATTCTTATTTAAAAAGAAATAAATGGAGTATTTTCTCTAGAGTGCTCTTTAGAGTATTTTCTCTAAACCGTACCTGGTACAAACCAGCATTACTTTTAATGGCAAAAGCCACAATTACTTTTGCACCAACCTCATAGTAGAGATGAGGTCTCACTATATCGCCCAGGCTGATCTCAAAGAGCTTAAGTGATCCTCTTAACTCGGCCTCCCAAAGTGCCGAGATTGCAGGGATGAGCCACCATGCCCCAGCCGTCTTTCTGCTTTAAACCCATCCTGCTCTAATCCAATGCCTGATTTTAGTAAGGCTCATAGAATTCTGGACTTCCATTAGGCATTATCACTGTGCTTAAATGACAGAAAAGAATGAGCAGGGATCACAATAGCAATCTTTGTCAATGACTGATTACTCAGAATGCAATATATAGACACTGCACTGGTTTCCTAGGGCTGCTATAACAAAGTACCATGAGCTGGGTAGTAATAGGCCAGGAGTGTCTTCTCCACAGTTCAAGAGGCCAGAAGCATGAAGTCAAGGTGTCTACAGGGCCATGCACTCTCCGATGGTTCAAGGGGAGGGTCTGGTCTATGCCTTTCTCCCTCTTTCTGGTGCTGCTGGCCATCCTAGGCATTCCTTGCCTGGTACTTGCATCACTGCAGCCTCTGTCTTCATTGTTACATGGTAATCTGTCTCAGTGTCTCTTGACACAGTGATGTTGAATTAGAGACCTATTCTACTCCAGTATGACCTCATCTTAACCTATTATACAATTGCAAAAACCCTGTATTAGTCCATTTTTATGCTGCTGATAAAGACATACCCAAGATTGGGTAATTTATAAAGAAAAAGAGGTTTGATGGACTCACAGTTCCACGTGGCTGGGGAGGCCTCACAATCATTGTGGAGGGCAAAAGGCATGTCTACATGGTGGCAGACAAGAAAGAGAGAATTTGTGCAGTGAAATTCCCCTTTATAAAACCACCAGATCTCACAAGACTTACTCACTATTACTAGAACAGTATGGGGAAACCGCCCCCATGATTCAATTATCTCCCACCAGGTTCCTTCCACAACATATGGGAATTATGGGAGCTACAATTCAAGATGAGTTTTGGGTGGGGACACAGCCAAACTGTATCAAACCCTATTACCAAATAAGTTTGCATTCTGAAGTATGAGGGGTTTCTATATATATTTTGAAAGGACACAATTTGATCCATAACAGGCAACTTACTAGAATATAATATTATGTACATCATAGATAAAAGTTTAGACCTGACGAGGAAAAACCTGACTTGAGTTACCAATGCAGACACTCATAACCTCTTACCTTTCTAAGGAAGATAACAGGTGATTTCATGGAAAGTATCACTCCCTTGGAAAAGACATTGCAATACGGACACAAATATACCCTAAATATTCCTCCAATATTTTCCCCAAGAGATTTGCAAGTTACATGTGATGGTAACAGAGGCACTGAGAAAAAAATGTTATTCAAATTTGAGGGCTTAACAGAAATTAGTTCTGAGGTACTGTTAATAGACAGGGACCAAAAACACCACTGTAGTTTATTCAAAGTGGAGGTGTGTGGATGTCAGGTAATAAGTGGAGCTTTTGTCCCTGCCCTATTCATACTGGGTGCAGCAGAGCTGCAAATTACTCTTGTGGCTATATCTCGAGTTCCTGAATTTATAAAGAATACTGCAACACTCAGAAACTGACAAAATTTCTATACTGATGGCTTATGAGATGAAGGCTGTAATAGGAAGAGCCAGTTGAAAGTCCCTAAAATTTCCTTTCCAGGCTAGGATAGTAAACCAAGGGCAATATCACATTTTTGCAGGACTTGAAAAGATTAATTTCACTATCAAAGACTACAAAGATGCTGTGGATTTCTATCACATTTCAATTTAACTCATCCATCGAATGTATGCAACTTATTTACATAATTTCTTCTCTTTTCTTCCTTCCCCATCCTTTCACTTCCCATCTTCCCAGTGACTTGAGAAGCTGGTTTAATGTTATGCTCTCTTCCTAGCTCCTGAAGTCATTCTCCATGTTTAACAATCCTTTTCTACAATATCTTTTACCTTCTCAAAGTCAATTAGTCTATTTCCATCCATCCCAGTTATGATCTGAACTTCATCATTCCTCAAAACCAAATCGCATTTGTATCCCCAATTCTGATATTCCCTTTTTGATCATAGCTTCCTTTCTTTCATCTCTCTGCTCCATCGTTCTCAATGAACACATTAATTATCTACTTTATAATGCTAGCATTCATAAATTACATCTGAGACTTTATTCTTAGTTTCAGCATGATGCATCATTTTGATACATAGTTCCTGTACCTTGGAATTTCTTAACCATGGTGGCTTCCATAATTGTCACTCTATTATTCTCCAGTTCTAAGTAAATGATACTAAATTTTTCCTTTATTTCTAGAAGGAAGCATGAATTTAAATGATTGGGTCCATTATAAGTATATGCCATTATACCACAGGGGGACCCTCATGGATGCTAGAAACTCACTTATTCAGGCTTTATTGTTACCCTGCATATTTCTATAGTAACAGTTTCAAATTTCCTTCTATTTTTTAATGGTTGTGAATTTCTATTTTGTCTCAAAGAAAATTCTGAACTTGGTAAGTAACTGGATCTATGGCTTTTCCTTGACCTAAGAAGCTCTCTTGACAAAGACCACATGATAAAATTAGTTTCAAATACCATTCTTCAAACTATGAAGTGGTATTTCTTATACATTATAAAAATATTTTAATTATGATATTAAGTCATCATTTTGCACTCTTAAGATAACCTGGATTTGGACTTAGTTGCCATCTCTATAATATTTGGCTAGGTCACTGAACATATTCTATTTTCTTACTTCTAATATAGGGATAATAATTTTAGACTACTTTTAAATTTGTTTATAATAGACACAGGAGCACTTTGAACTATGTAAAGCACAGACAATAACTAAAATATCAAAACAATGAGAAAGTAAGAGAAAAAGCAAAGCTGGATAATGCACACAGCATGCATGAATGTTCTGTTCTTTAGTCCTACAATGGAAACTCAGAAGGAAATTCGTGGCAATTTCCTCCATGGACAGAAAATTGGCATTGAGTCCAACTAGACTTACTAGTTAGGGGAGCACATAGAGTTCTTGACACATGATAAATAACATAGAAGTTGAAACATGACAGGAAGTTCTCTTAGCTTTTTTTTTTTTTTTTAAAAAGGGGGTGTTTGTGATTCTCTTGGCAATTTCCTTAAAATTTCACATTTACATATAAAGAATAAGCACCATCATAAAGTGTATCTAGGTTCATGGTCAAAAACTTTTAGTTAATTCTGAGTCATAGGTTTTACATAAATGGAGGGTGTATTAGTCCATTTTCACATTGCTATCAATGTGAAATCCGAGACCAGGTAAATTACAAAGGAAAGAGCTTAATTGACTCACAGTTCTGCATGGCTGGGGAGTCCTCAGACAACTTACAATTATGGCAGGAGGGGTAGGCAAACACATCCTTCTTCACAAGGTGGCATGAGAGAGAAGAACATGCGTGTGGGCACAGAAAAAACTACCATTTATAAAACCATCAAATCTCACGAGAATTCACTCACTATTATGAGAATAGCATGGGGGAAACTGTCCCCATACTCTAATCACTTCCCTCTCTTGACATGTGTGGATTACAATTCGAGATGAGATTTGGGTGGGGACACAAAGGCAACCATATCATTCTGCCCTGGCCCCTCCCAAATCTCACATCCCTTTCACATTTCAAAATGAATCATGCCTTCCCAACACTCCCCCAAAGTCTTAATTGATTCCAGCATTAACCCAAAAGACCAAGTCCAAAGTCTCATCTGAGATAAGGCAAGCCTCTTCTGCCTAGGAAGCTGTAAAATCAAAAGCAAGTTAGTTACTTCCAAGATACAATTGTTACAGGCATGAATGGGGCAGAAGAGGGCTCTCCCCCTACCCACTAGACCGGTCAGGTGACAGTTTGGCAGTTATCAATTTACTTCCCTAAAAATGATAATTTGGCAGCCAGGGAGAGTCAATCTTCTGATGGTCCACACCTGTTAACATCAAAAGTATTAACTGAATGCAGACCCCACAGAATAACATCTTCCTATGCATGCATATTAAGAGACAAAAATGGCAAAGTATGATCTTCCGGGTACACTCACCAGAAAAAGGAAGAAAGCCTCAGATGAACACGCATATTACTCCCTAAACACAATGAGTGTACTCACTTCCCAAAGGTAAGGAGGGCTCTACACATGCAGGCAGCCCACCGTAAGGGAAGAATCATGGGAAAGAGGCGAGCTTATAGAAGTCCTAGGATCATGGTTAAATGGGGCACTTGACCTTCTCTCTTTAATCTTCACGTGCCCTCTTGAGTCTCTTCCAAGAGCACTTTTTTTCTTTTCTATTCTAAGTCCTTTTTAAATAAACTTCCATTTCTGCTCTAGAACTTGCCTCGGTCTCTTTTTCTGCTTTATGCCCCACCGTCAAATTCTTTCTTCTGAGGAGGCAAAGGCTGAAGTTCCTACAAACCCATAAAGATAGGCTGCTGGTAATTTGGGTAACTTGATCACTTTCATTGTTAACACAATGAAGGTACAGACGTTGGATAAATATTCCCATTCCAAATGGGAGAAATTGGCCAAACACAGGGGCTACAGGCCCCATGCAAGCCTGAAATCCAGTGGGAGAGCCATCAAATCTTAAAGCTCTTTGACTCAATGGCTCACATCCAGGTCATGCCAATGCAAGAGGTGGGCTCCCATGGCCTTGGACAGCTCTGCTCCTGTGGCTTCTCAGGGTACATCACCCCCTCCCCCACTCCGGCTGCTTTCATACCTGGCAGGCAGTGACTACAGTGCAGGCTGTTGGTGGGTCTATCATTTGGGGGGTCTGGAGAATGGTGGGCTTCTTCTCACAGCTCCACTAGGAGGTGTCCCACTGGGAACTCTGTGTGTGGGCTCCAACCTCACATTTCCCTTCCACACTGCCCTAGCAGAGCTTCTCCATGGGGACTCTGTCCCTGCAGCACACCTCTGCCTGGACAACCAAGCGTTTCCATACATCCTCTGAAATGCAGGCGGAGGCCCCCAAACCTCAATTCTTATCTTCTGTGCACCCACAGGACCAATACCACGAGGAAGCTGCCAAGGCTTGGGGCTAAAAATCTTTGAAGCAACAGACTGAGCTGTACCTTGGCCCCTTTTAGCCACAGCTGGAGCAGTGAGGACGCAGAGCACCAAGTACGGAGGCTGCACAGAGCAGGGGGGCCCTGGGCCAGGCCCACAAAACCGTATTTCCCTCCTAGACCTCTGGGCCCATGATGGGAGGGGCTGCCATCAATGTCTCTGACATGCCCTGGAGACATTTCACCCACTGTCTTGGCGATTAACATTTGGCTCCTTGTCAGTTATACAAATTTCTGCAGCCCCCTTGAATTTCTCCTCAGAAAATGGGTTTTTCTTTTCTATTGCGTGATCAGGCTGAAAATTTTCCAAACTTTTACCTCTTTTTATGCTGTCACCTCTTGAACAGCTTTGCTGCTTAGAAATTTTTCCACTGGATACCCCAAATTGTCTCTCCCAAGTTCAAAGTTACACAGACCTCTAGGGCAGGGACAAAATGTTGCCAGTCTCTTTGCTAAAGCATAGCAAGAATAAACTGTATTCCAGTTCCCTCATCTCCATCTGAGACCACCTCAGCCTGGATTTCATTGTCCATATCACTATCAGCATGTTGATCAAAGCCATTCAACAAGTCTCTAGGAAGTTCCAAACTTTCCCACATCTTCTTTTCTTCTTCTGAGCTCTCCAACTGTTTCAACCTCTTCCCATTACCCAGTTCCAAAGTTGCATCCACATTTTGAGGTATCTTTACAGCAGTACCCCACTCCTAGTATCAATTCATTGTATTAGTCTGTTTTCACACTGCTATAAAGAAATATTGTGACTGGGTAACTTACAAAGTAAAGAGGTTTAACTGGCTCACAGTTCTGCATGGCTGGGGAAGCCTGAGAAAACTTACAATCATGGTGGAAGGGGAAGCAAACACATTCTTCTTCACAAGGTGGCAGGAGACAGAAGAGCATGTGTGTGAACACAGGAAAAACTAACATTTATAAAACCATCAGATTTTGTGAAAATTCACCCACTATCATGAGAATAACATGGGAGAAACCTCCCCCATAATTCAATCACTTCCCTCCTTTGACACATGGGGATTACAATTCAAGATGAGATTTGGGTGGGGACACGAAGCCTAACCGTATCAGAGGGTCAGAAGATGTGAGGAATCAAGTCGGAAATTTGGCATAATAATAAAGTATGCTTTTAAGAAAATATTATTTTTCTTATAGGAACATTGATTGTGATCAAAATATTTTCACATGTAAGTGTCAGTTTTACTGATATTGGATAGAGGAAAATATTTTGAATATTCGATAAAAATTTTGTTCTTATAGGAAACATTTTCCTTATAAGAAAATGAATTGTAATCAAAAGATCATAATATATTTCTTATAGGAAATATTTTTCTTATAGGAGCATTGATTTTGATGAAAATACTTTTACATATAAATATCAGTTTTACTGATATTGAATAAAGAAAAATATTTTGAATATTGGACAAAATTTTTTTCTCTGTCCAATTGTGCATCCATTCATACTTGTGTCCACAAATACACACTTAATAGCCAGTGCTGTATAGGAAATATAGGACCTCACATGCTAGGATGTAAGTACAGGAGGGATTCTGTGAATTAAATAAAAGGCTTGAACTCACTTTTTAGACAGAAATGTATTATGAAATTTGAGGAATATTTTAAGCTTTGTGACATCATCATATATCTGTTTAGATTCTTCCTAATTTTGTCAGAAACGCCCACAAAGATTTGTTTCAGGTGGGAGAGTTAATGCAGCCTTTGCCTGTTATGTTCATTTTCTATTGCAGCATAACAATTTCCATAAACTTAGCAGCTGAAAATACCAATTTATGAGCTCATGACTCTATAAGTCAGAAGTCCAGAATAGCATGACTGGCATTCACAAAGCAGAAATAAAGGTATTAGTGAGACTGAGTTCTCTCGTGGAGGCTGTAAGGAATAATCTGCTCCAAACTCATTGTTTTTATATGCAGAATTCAGTTCCGGGGCCTGGCATGGTGGCTCATGCCTGTAATCCCAGCACTTTGGGAGGTCGAGGCGGGTGGATTGCTTGAGTTCAGGAGTTTGAGACCATCCTGGGCAACATGGTGAAACCCCGTCTCTAACAAAACTACAAAAATTACCTGGGCGTGGTGGCTCACGCTTGTAGTCCCAGCTACTTGGGGACTAAGACAGGAGGATTGCTTGAGCCCAGGGAGCGGATGTTGCAGTGAGCCAAGATCACACCACTGCACTCCAACATGGGTGACAGAGTTAGACCCTGTCTCAAAAAACAAAAAAACAACTCCGCTTCTTGCAGTTATATTTGGAGGTTGCTTTCAGCTCTCAGATGCTGCCCCTACTCCCTGCTACTGTAGTCCTTTCCATCTACAAGCCAGCAACAGTGTGTCAAATACTTCTTGTGCTTGCAACCTCTGATTACATCTCTCTGACTGGCCAGAGGAAGCTGTCTGATTTCAAAGGTCTTGTGTGATTAGGTCAGGCCCAGCTGTGTGATCTTCTTGTCTTAATGTTAACTGATAGAGTAATTTAGTTTCATCTGCAAAATCTCTGAACAGCAACACCTAGATTTGTATTTGATTGAATAACTGGATGAAGATGTGTGAACAATAGTGGTTGGGAATTTGGGGACCATCTTAGAATTCTATTTACCATGCACCTCCAAATTCTATCAAATATTATGTTCCATATACATA
The DNA here is from genome assembly GCF_028885655.2 of Pongo abelii. Taxonomy (NCBI): domain Eukaryota; kingdom Metazoa; phylum Chordata; class Mammalia; order Primates; family Hominidae; genus Pongo; species Pongo abelii. The sequence goes on along the minus strand of NC_072002.2, from coordinate 85,902,888 downwards.
CACAAGGTTGCATCCTGAGAGATGGCTCCTTCCCCCTGCGATCCTGTTAATAGAGGAGCTCTGTCATGTATTAGAATTCAATCACAGGATTGAAATACATCCTAATGGAAAGAGCCAAGTTCCATAATTAAGCCTCCCTAGGCTTAGGTCTGAAAGAACACAAGCACTTACCAGAGCCCAGTGTCTGTCTCATTTTAACTTCTTAATAAATATGGCTCCCAAAGGCCGTTAGTGAAATATCTGGTCTTCTTGCTTCAGGACAGAAAAACTCTGGCATAGTATATGGAGAAAACTAAGTTGCTAGTTTTCTGAATGTTTATGTATTTTCATTGACTAGTTTTAAGATACCTGTTTTTAGAATCAATAAATAGTATTTTATAACATAAAGTGCTTAAAAGACAACTAATACTCCACTCTTGGACATATATAGTTTAAACCAAAAGTATTTATAAGAAGCAAACATAAATTATATTTTTAAAAATTATAGAAATTCAAGGGCCTGATGTTTGATATTTACATGTATCGACATGTAGTAATATCCCACTGCTTCGTAATTAGAGTCGACTCCTAAGAGGTAGACCATAATTGCTCATTTAGTAGATGTGGCACTTCTGGATCAAGAAGTGATTAAAATATTTATATTGCACAGCTTGTTCAATTCACTTATATTATCAGATTAATTTACTTTGATTCTCTGTGCATCAATGTTTTCACCTTTTTTCCTGTAAAATGGCACTTGAAAGAAAATAATTTTTCACTGTAGTTTTAATTGCAACCAGTTGTGCATTTGAAATAAATAAAATGATGATAGATTAATATTGAGACTTTTCTACATTAATATATTATAAATATATTTTCTATGTACAAGATATAAAATACAAAGGGACTAATAGTAAAAGTCATTTTTAGTAGGACTCCCCTAATAGATAAAATTTGAATTAGTAATTTGCTAGCGAGAGATTATTTCAAATTTTTTATCTATGTTAGGAAAATTTATTTTGCGTGTTTAAAATTGCTAATTATAATGAAAATTAAAGAATACGATGATGATATTTTATTGTCTTACTTTTTAATAATTTAATGTGAATATTGTTTCAGTTCTTTTCAGGTATCTATCTGTGCATATTTGTCCTAGAGAATTTAATATTAAAAGTGAAATTTGTATGAACAATTTTATAGCTTTAATAAATTTATTTTTATAAATACACCAAAATCACACTGAGCAAAGACCTGTATTTGGAAATTGGTTTTCAAAGGGCTTCATTTCATATTACCTGTGTTACAAGGTCACAAGCTAGTAAGGAAAATAATTATCCAGGATGGAGAATGTGCAGCCACGGCATCAACATAGCTAAGAAAATTAGCTTTGGGCACTTCTGACTTGAGCTAAAATAAAAATGAAATGAGTATGAGATGCTTAATTAAGTGACCAAAACACAAATCCGCTTTAAGTAATTTGTATAAAACTATAGTACTGAAAATCAAATCTGCTCACAATCAATTTTACTGTCGTTTTTGAAGTATGTTAACAAAATATAGACTTCAGCCTAAGGGCCATTGGAGGCAGTGAGTTTATATCTTTGAGCCCTAAGGAGAGGTACAAAAGATGGAAGAACTGTTAGAACTCCGGGCTCCCATTACTGTTAAACATTCACTGCCCGCAGTGTCTGACAACATGAAAGGAAAGAAAATAGAAGCTTGTCCAGTTAGATCTTAATATCTTCTAGACAACATTGTTGTAGTCCCTAAAGCAAAATAGAAAACAAGAATTAAGTTAGGAAAAGAGACATGCCAAAATATTAATGCACAAAATCTCTCTAGCCAGCAAAAGACCTTTTGGTCAACCATTATTGATTTCGCCTGGAGGCAAAATTGTCCTTACTGTAACAAACTAACCAAAAGAGTAATTTCCAAAGACAGAGGGAGAAAAAAAGCGTGTAAAAGACGGGGTGGGAAACATCTGGATATAACCAGATAACGAGAAGAAATCCATAAAAAAAAAAAACCTTTGAAAATTAACAACCAACACTTCAGTGCAGAGATGTAAGCCAAATTTGTCCTCACTTTAAATATGCGATCTATCATTATTAAAAATAAAGTAATAAAGCAAAATTAAATTCAGTTAGAAGTCACTGCCTACTTGTGCAGAAAGTTCAGGCCAACACTAAGACAAACTTCAGAGTTTCTCTGAAGCCCCAGGGTTTCCTTCAAACTGGGAGAGAACACACCAGAGAACCTGTCTTAACCTGTGAAGAAATCTGGATAATAGATTAGCGCCTCCAAGGACAATTGATGTGTTGAATGGGTCTCTCTTCATATACATGAGGGCACGCACATCAGCGCCAGTTTTCATGGAGGATAATAGTGAGATGCAGGTGACTCCTGCCCCACCCTAAGGCATAAAGAGCCACTCTCTTGCCATTATCATCACCATCATGACCACCAACCAGCTACAGCTGGTTATTTCTGCCTGTCTCTACCGCATTGTTCTGACATTGCCTTCAGTCCAATCACTTCTTCCATGCTGTCATCAGAAGCTGGTAGAAACTGAAAAATGTACAACAAGGTACCGGCAGATAAGCTCTCTTTAAAAAATCATGTCCCTGATCTATGCCATTTGCTGATTTTCATGATCTAAACACTGACTATGGCTAATTGCAGGCTGCTGACCTGACCTCATCGAAGGTGGAGCTTGGAAGAGGTGTGCCCAGCTTCCTCTCAGGAGGAGAGGAGTCACCGCAAGCTGGCTGCAGCGTACTTCTGAATGTAAATCAGGGTTCTATTGAAGGGAGATTCACAAATTAACAACAAAGAGTTGAGTGCTGTATTCATCAGGGTTCTCTAAAGGGACAGAACTAATGGACAGATGTATTATGAAGGGGAGTTTATTAGGAGAATTGACTCACACGATCACAACGTGAAGTCCCACAAGAGGCCCGTCTGCAAGGTGAGGAGCCAGGAAGCCAGTCCGAGTCCCCAAACCTCAAAAGTAGAGAAGCTGACAGTGCAGCCGTCAGTCTGTGGCCAAAGGACCGAGAGCCATTGGAAAATCACTGGTATAAGTCCAAGTGTCCAAAAGCTGAAGAACCTGGAGTTTGATATTCGAGGGCAGGAAACATCCAGCACAGGAGAAAGATGAAGACTGGAAGACTCAGTGAGTCTCCTCATTCCACTTTCTTCTGCCTGCTTTATTCTAGCCATGCTGTCAGCTGATTACATGGTGTCCACCCAGACTGAGAGTGGGTCCGCCTCTCCCAGTCCACTGACTCACATGTTAATCTCCTTTGGCAACACCCTCACAGACACACCCAGGAGCAATATTCTGCGTCCTTCAATCCAATCAAGTTGACACTCAATATTAATCATCAGAAGTGCCATGAAAGCCTTATAAAGATTATAATCCATGCGATAGTTTGCTGAGAATGATGGTTTCCAGCTTCTCACTCATAGGTGGGAATTGAACAATGAGAACACTTGGACACAGGAAGGGGAACATCACACTCTGGGGACTGTTGTGGGGTGGGGGGAGGGGGGAGGGATAGCATTAGGAGATATACCTAATGTAAATGACGAGTTAATGGGTGCAGCACACCTACATGGCACGTGTATACATATGTAGCCAACCTGCATGTTGTGCAGATGTACCCTAGAACTTACAGTATAATAAATATATATATAAAAGATTTTTTAAAAATTTTATTATTATACTTTAAATTTTAGGGTACATGTGCACAACGTGCAGGTTAGTTACATATGTGTACATGTGCCATGTTGGTGCACCGCACCCATTAACTCGTCATTTAGCATTAGGTATATCTCCTAATGCTATCCCTCCCCACTCCCCCCACCCCACAACAGTCCCCAGAGTGTGATGTTCCCCTTCCTGTGTCCATGTGTTCTCATTGTTCAATTCCCACCTATGAGTGAGAACATGCGGTGTTTGGTTTTGTGTCCTTGCGATAGTTTGCTGAGAATGATGGTTTCCAGTTTTATCCATGTCCCTACAAAGGACGTGAACTCATCATTTTTTATGGCTGCATAGTATTCCATGGTGTATATGTGCCACATTTTCTTAATCCAGTCTACCATTGTTGGACATTTAGGTTGGTTCCAAGTCTTTGCTATTGTGAATAGTGCCACTATAAACATACGTGTGCATGTGTCTTTATAGCAGCATGATTTATAATCCTTTGGGTATATACCCAGTAATGGGATGGCTGGGTCAAATGGTATTTCTAGTTCTAGATCCCTGAGGAATGGCCACACTGACTTCCACAATGGTTGAACTAGTTTACAGTCCCACCAACAGTGTAAAAGTGTTCCTATTTCTCCACATCCTCTCCAGCACCTGTTGTTTCCTGACTTTTTAAAAGATTATAATCCAGACTTCCTTTCTTTTTCACAGACTAGGGTGCAGGATTTAGACTTCTTAAGAGGTTATTTAATGAATACACCTCCTTAGGCTGAATCACTTGTCTCTGGAAGTGTGTTGTTTTTATTGGGAACGTACAGACCTTGAGGACTGCCTTTCTTATCACCCTAAACAAACATCTCTGCAGAAACCCCTTCGTTTACTGGAGATAATAACATGCATAGTAAGGCAAGGGTAACTGACCTGTATAAATGCCATTATTGTAAGACATGAAGCTAAGCATTTTATCTCACTCAATTACTCCTTATGCCTGTATTCATTTAACTCTTCAATAAACACACATTTTAAGAAACAGAACTAGTGTTTCTTCACTTAGAAGTTTTTTTCAACTTGTTTTTGTAGAGTTCTTTATTGCATCTTCCACACCCCTGCAGATCCTTTTTTCCACTACACTAAAACTTGTAGTGCACTGGAATTACTTAACAAAAGGAGACTGTAATCTGCTTAAAAGAATAGGAGATATCTTTCACTCAACTTTATATGCTCAGAGTCTAGCACACAGCCTGGTGCACAGCAGTAACTAAAAAACTTTGAACAAGACTAGTATATAATGGAATATGCACCATCTAGGAAATCAGCAAGTCTGAGTTCTATGCCCAGCCCTGCTGTTAACTGGTTTTAATTACTCATTGTCTTAGTCCATTTGCATTGCTGTAACATTGGCTAGGTGGCTCTAAAACAACACAAACTTATTTCTCACTGTTCTGGAGGCTGCGAAGTCCAAGATCAAGACAACAGCACATTCTGTGTCTAATGAGAGCCATCTTCTTGATGTGTCCTCATGTAGTGGAAAGGGGAACTCCAGATTCTTCCATTCCTTGTAAGGGCACTTATCCCATTCACTAGGGCTCCACCTTCATGACCTAATCACCTCCCAAAATTCCCACCTCCTAATTCCGTCACTCTGGGAGATAGGAATTCAAGATCTGAATATTGATGAAATATAAACATTCAGTCTATAGCATTAATTTCACCTCAGGCCCAGGGACTTATTTATAAAATGAAAAGATAAGCAGATACTTCACAAGGACACTTTTAATATTACATGCTTACAAATTTAGTTAATACTTCCATCAGGGATGACATGAATATCTAACAACAACAACAAAAAAAACACCTCTTTCAAATCCCAGCAAGAAAACAGATATTGTCAACTGACACTGAAAATAAATCCTATAATTCTCAACGTTATGTGATTTTGGTATTGTGCAGCCTCACACTGAGCATAGCTGGTACACACAAAAAGAATGATGGCATGTGAGAGACATGAGCAGGACAACCTTCAATTCCTTAGCCAACCATCTGTGCTTAAAATTGGCTGAAGCTTTGTCACACTTAGAGAAAAATAATTGCCAAAAAATCATCTATATTCTTGAATCAGCTTTTATTTTTCCACAGCCAGGTAAAGGAATCAGATGAACCTCATCTCTTGTATTTGACAAAAGACGCTATCCAAAAGTCAAATTTCAAAAGTCAAAAATATGTTTATGGATATCAGCTAAAATAACTTATTTCACATTTTACATGCATATATTTCCATAATTTTTTAAGCCAGGATAACTTTTACCTTGTAAATAACCCTGACGGAGTTAACTCCAGTGTATACTGCTGCAATCCCATGCTGGAGGAGAAAACTAAAATTCTTTATTTGTAGCATTGGCCATTTCCATGGTATAAATATTTCCATCAGAGCCAATTTCAATGTAACAGCAGCTTAATAACTGGCTCAACATTTCTGAATATTTTACAATGGACTCACATAGGCTGGTATAACAAGGCTCCAGTACACCACTGGACTATAACTCAGAGACTTCATCAAATTGTATACATTGCTACTCTGAACTTCTGCTCTACAATCTTGCTGCTCACAGTGCAGTCTCTGAACCAGTGATATTGGCAGAATTTAGGACAGATGTCAGCAATCTTCAGCCACCATGGACTGTCACCTATTTGTAAGTAAAGTTATACTGAAACAAACCACATCCATAAATGATTATAACTAATATGTTTTCATGTCGTCTATGGCTGTTTCTGCACTGCAATAGCAGAGAAGAACAGTGGTAACAGAAAACATGTGGTCCACAAATCCTAAAATATTTACTACCAGGCATTTTGCAAGCAAAGGCTACCAGTCTACAAGCTAGGAGACTATTGGCAATGCAGATATTCAGGCCAAACCCCAGACTAAACAGAATCTGTGTTTTTCAAGATCCTCAGATGCTTCTCTGTAAATGACTGTTTGGGAAGCACTGCTCCAGAGCAGGCTTCAAGAGAGGAGCACACTGAGGACCTAAAAAATTAGAAGGCATTTATGATCAGGCAAGCTTCACCAGAGAAGACAGCCAGAAGGAGATGTGTGCTAAGATACATATTTTAAGGAATTAGCTTATAAGACTGTGGTAGCTGGGAAGGCAAGTCCAAAAAATACAGAGCAGGCCATCAGGAAAGGCTGGCTGGAGCTCTTGGGCATGAGGGTGGAGCTTCTATCCAAAGGCAGAATTTCTCTTTCCTCAGATAATCCTCAGTTCGACCCTAAAGCCCTTTCAACTGACTAAATCAGGCACACTCCAATTATTTAGGGTAATCTCCCTTAGTCAAAGTCAACTGATTTGGGACTTTAATTGCATCTACCGAGTACCTTCATGGAAACACCTAGTTCACTGTTTCACTGATTAGCTCGGGACTGTAGTCTCACCAAGTTGATACATAAAATTTGTCATCCTGGTGTAGGAAAGGAGAGTTTGCATTATTAGAAAGAGCCAAGTGAAAAAGAATATATATACAGGATACACAAGAGAATAAATGTGACAGGGATAACTAGCTAAGTATCTCCTAATTCATAAGATTTCAGAGAGACAAATATGACCCTCTTGGTCTGAAACAATAAATGCAATTATTTTCCCACTGAATTTTGATATCATAAAATGATTTGCAACAAAATATTGTATAAATTGTAATAAACCTTGGTAAAAGTAACCTTTTAAAGAAACTAGGTGGTAAAAAACAATTTAAGAAACTAGGCCCCTGAAATAGCTATGGCCTTCAAAAAAATTTTTATTTTTTTCCATGTAAAGAATGATAGCAACTATCTCTGTCCATCAGATCAAACATAAAATATATTTTATCTAAAGAAGACACTGATGGTTGCTAAAGTCCAAAGGATTATTCTTGGAACCAAAGATCACACACGAAAAACTTGAACTTTCAAACAACAACAACAAAAAAAACAAATATTTTCAATAAGTTGAAATGATAAAGGTTTTCATTCATAATGAGATGCTAGTTGAAATAACTCTTTAGATTTCTCCTAGGGTATGTACTTGCCAAAGACAGACATAATATTTTCTCATTAGTAGCCCTGCAGCAGAAAGGAAACTGGATAGCATGTTCTTTTCCATCTCACTGAGAAAAGGACATTTTGCACCAGAGTTTAGAGCACCAAAATGAAGGAAAGATGGCTACAGAACTTACAATGATACATAATTATTTCTCTGAAAGAGATGGGCTGTGAATACTTGTGTTGATTGCTTCAAGAGGAGCTCTCCTGAGAAATCTGGTTTAGGAAAAGGGAAAATAACTGGAACAACTCTCATGCCAAGCACAGACACCTCATTTCTTTATTGTGTCTCACAGTGCTGTAAAAGAATATTTTCATGACCACCAAAAGGAGATGTCAAATAAACTGGGGAATATTTAGATTAAGTCATCTTCCCACATTTCTGTGTGTGCTAATCTCCCTATATTTTTTCATACAGAAATCTACACAGTTTGAAAGACTATATATATATGTGTATACATATACACATATATGTATATGTGTCACATATATGTCAGACATATATGTGTCATATATATGTCAGACATATATATATGTATTTTTTTAAGCCAGAGTCTCACTCTATCACCTAGGCTGGAGTGTAGTGATGCGATCTCGGCTCACTGCAACCTCACCCTCCTGAGTTCAAGTGATTCTCATGCCTCAGCCTCCTGAGTAGCTGGCATTACAGGCATGTGCCATCACACCTGGCTAATTTTTGTAATTTTGGTAGAGATGGGGTTTTGCCATGTTTTCCAGGCTGGTCTCAAACTCCTGACCTCAAATAATCCACCTGCACCGTCCTCCCAAAGTGATGGGATTACAAGCATGCACCACCATGCCCAGCTGACACCAAATATTTTTTAATATAGAAGTTTCATCTTTAGGAAAATTTCACATTCATCTTAAGATATAATTTAAGGATTGGCCCATGTGCTCAGTTACATAGAAGAAATTTAAGGGACTAGAACAGTGGTTGTCAACTGTGACTGTACAATGGAATCTGCTGGGCACTTTATACAATAGGAATATCTTCTCTGTATCACAAACCCATTGACTTCTAGGGTGTAGAGCCCAGGGTCAGGAAACTGGAAAGCTCTCCAGCTGATTGCAATATGTATTTGTAATTGCCTGGTGGGTTTGTCTGGCCTGCTACACAGATAAAACCAATTCACCGAGACAACAGTATTGCAGTAGAGAAAAAGTTTATTAATTGCAGTACTAGCCAGGCAGAAAGATAGAAGTAAGTACTCAAATCAGCCTCCCTGAAAATGGGAAGGGTAGGCTTTTTCAATAATAATTTGGGGGGCAGGGGGCTAGGGAATTGAGAATGATGATTGTTTGGGTTGGGGATAAAAGCACAGGCATTAAAGCTGTCTTCTTGCACTGTGTCAGCTCTGAATAGGGTTCACAGGACCAGGACCAATTGAATTCGATCCTTGGTATTAGTCAGGGGTCTGAGTGGAGTCAATTGGTCATGAGAATGCAAAAGTCTGAAAAATAGCTCAAAGACCAGTCTTAAGTTTTGACAATAGGGATGTTATCTAGGGACATTGGGGATAGTTACAAATCTTGTGACCTCTGGAGCAGTAAATTATTATAGAAAGGCAAGCTCAGGGCCAGGCACAGTGGCTCACGCCTGTAATCCCAGCACTTTGGGAGGCCGAGGCAGGTGGATCACAAGGTCAGGAGATTGAGACCATCCTGGCGAACACTGTGAAACTCCATCTCTACTAAAAATACAAAAAAATTAGCCGGGTGTGGTGGCGGGCACCTGTAGTCCCAGCTACTCGAGAGGCTGAGGCAAGAGAATGGCATGAACCCGGGAGGTGGAGCTTGCAGTGAGCGGAGATCGCACCACTGCACTCCAGCCTGGGCGACAGAGCGAGACTGTGTCTCAAAAAAAAAAAAAAGAAAGGCAAGCTGGGGAACAATGGTTGGTTACTGTTCAACTACACCTACACCTTAGCAGAATTTAGAACCCTCTCATAATATTAATCTTGTGGGATTTCATTAGTTTTACAAAGGTGGTTTTGGTTCCTGAGCAAGGAGGGGTTAGTTTTGGGAAGAGACTGTTATTATTTTGTTTTAAAGTTAACAAAGGTAGGTAGTTTGTGAGTTTAGAAGTAAGATGGAGTCAGGTTAAATTTCTCTCACTGTTACAATTTTTGCAAAGGCAGTTTCACAGTCAAGGTGGACCAGAAAAATTCAGTCAATAGCCTGAAAAATATGGAATACTCCACTTTTACCTCTTAGTTGTTGCTTTTTAAAAGGAGTACCAGAAATTCCAACTGCCCTTTAATTAAGCACTAAATGCACACAATCTTCAGAATAGAAGCCAGGATTTCTGAGGTGTACTATTTATGAGCACAGGCTTTCACTCCAGATAGACCAGTCCCTGCTTCCTGTACCTTCACTGCTGCCTTGCTTCTCATCTCTCTGAATTTTAGCAGGTTGCATCCCCTTTACTTTCCGTGCATGCTCTTTTCTACACTGTAGCTAGAGGGCTCTTTTTAGAATGTGAATAGGATCACATATCACCTCCCTCTAACTTTAAATTCTGCAATTTATCTTTATTGCTCTTGGGCAAAGACCAACAGCTGTAACATGACTTACCACATGCTCTTATAGAGCCTTAGCTTACAGGTCAGCCTTAACTTTCCTCCTGATTGTATGCTGCAACCACATGAACCATCCTTGAATTTCTCAAACTCAGCCATATTCTTTCCTATCCTGGGGCAGATGGGAAACTTTCCCATTGACAGCTCATTTATGTCCTGAACTTTCTTCAGTTCTTAAGTCGACTGTTCCTTCCTGTGGGAAGTCTTCACTCAAACTTGACACTTCCGTGGCATTTTACACAATTCACAATTGCCTATATATTTTGGTGTTTACTTAACAAATGGACATTTATCCTGCCACATCTTGAGTCTCACAAGGGCAATGGACATGTTCCTTTTTATCTGGCTTCACCCCAGCACCCAATGCATAGAGCCAGGCCAAAAGTCAGTATGTTGAATGAATATTCTTTGTATTAACAAGATAATGCATAAAAAGTACCTGGCAATTATAGAGAGTGAGGAGCTTCCCCTGCCATAATTTCTTAAGTATGAGGTAGTATAGTCTACCTCTGACATGTTGAAATCTTGTAACAAATATGAATTATATAGAATTAATTTATGCATCAATAAATATTCATATTCTGTTCTATTGTCAAAAAAACAGCATTGACATTAGAAACCTTTATTTGTAATGATATTTTTTAAGGTTTATTGGAAAATCCTATAGAGACAAGATTAGGGATAAAAGATAAGCTTTCTTGGGGTTCAGTTCCCATATGATCAGGAAAGGAAGACTAGAGGACATATAGGATGTTACCACATGGTGCTCACATGACTCTGTTATCTGAATGCTCTAAGTCTCTAGCATCAGAGAAAGTTAAAAAAAAAAATCTAAGACAAATACATTTAAAATAAGGGCAAGAATTTTAGGTCCCAACTAGGAAGAGTGCAAAGAAAAAGTACATGAAGTTTAAAAGAATATTCTGCTTATGACCAGCTCTGGGACATTCCCCTGCTCGGTATAAGGTTTTGCATATTAGCACTACTGTCTCAAGAGATATGGAATTTCATTGCAGATAGTTGTTTCAGTTGGGGCCAAACTAGTAAGTTATTACCACAATTGAAAACTCAAACCTATCACCCTAAACTAAATAGTAATCAAATTATGCAAACATTGTTAATATTTAGGCTGTTTAAACAACAACAAAAAAAGCCTATAATGAAACTGTAAGATAAAAATGAAGAGAGTTATAATAAACATGTGTCTCCATTCATTCACCAAGGCTAAAATATTTCATGGTCCAATACTTTTCTCTTTATATGGCTATAACAAATGCTGAGTGCATGTGGTGGGGTGGCCACTGCTACCCATGGCTTGATTTAGCCAGTGCTCAGCCCCCACCTCAGTTGCTCATTTGAAGGAGGTAAGGATCAAGCATTATCTAAGCAATCAAGATACACACCTTAATGGTGAATAATTGTTTTTATGGTGTTTATATTTCTCTTGATCGTCTGAAACCAGGGCCTGATTCTCAGTGGCTCTCATCTCCCAAGTTTACTGTTTCAGGAGTAGGATCTTATGATCTATTGGTTCACTGCTTCCTAAGTTTGACATCTGAGAACTGGTGCCTATCTTTTTATTTCCTCATTGGGTTTTTCTTTGGACTTTATTATTGCATAAAGATTGTTGGGAAGTACAAAACTTTTATATCCAATATTAAAATAATCGACAAAATCCTGTTTAATGAGATACACTTTTGTTGTATTGTGCCATAATATTCTATGCTTGATATTACTTGTAAAGTCAGCAATAGAAGAGAGAACTGATTTTTGATGATGATGTCTATGAACCACTGAAGGTACTGGCCAAAGACAAGAAGGATAGATTATACAAAGAGAATGTTCTAAAGCAGAAATGGAGTTCATTTTTTTTGCTGCAGAGGTGATGGCTACCCCCACCATGTGTAGGATGAAAAGCTAAATGGTACTATCAGTCATGTGTCATTATTCAGGATAAAACACTCAGACTTTGTGTTCTCAATTACTATGTGTTGAATAAGTAAATCAATTGGCCTAATCTTGAACAGAAACTTTGTACAGTTTCACTACTTGCTGAAGAATATGGGTTTTTTTGTTTGTTTATTTCTGGAGGAAAATATTACACTGTGGAGGCTGTGCGATTAAAGAAATTCTAGAAAGTCAATCATCATTCACTCTCAAAATACTTTAATTCGATGTCAAGTTCTTTTTAAACAACAACATTAATTAATAAGTGTTTATAGTAGTCCCCTTCCTCAATCCACAGTTTCTCTTTCAATGGTTTCAGTTACCTGTGGTCAACTGCAATCCAAAAATACTACACGGAAAATTCTAGAAATAAACAATTCCTAAGTTTTAAATTGCATGCCATTCTGAGTAGTGTGATGAAATGTTGTGCCATCGTCCTCTGGTCCTGCTCTGTCCCACTCAGGAAGGGAATTATCCCTTTGTCCAGTATACTCACACTGTGTACACTACCCTCCCCTTCATCACTTAGTAGCCATCTTGGTTGTGATATTACAGTGCTTGAGTTTGCACTATCTAAAATTTCAGGAATTCACTAGGGTTCTTGATATATACCCTGTTTTAAGTCCCTGGGGGAGACTACTACATATGCACAATGACATGTAATCACATGAATACATAAAATTTAAATTATATAAAGGTTACTTATTTTGTCTATGTTTCCTTTTATAGTAGAATGTATTGTCTGATTTCTATTAGCCAAACTATGGCAACCTTAGGGTATGCAAAAAGGGCAAAGCAGCTTACTTGAAAGAACTTTCAATCTGTGTCAATTTGGGCAAAACAATAATAGTAATGAATAATATCTTATAGTATAGAAAAGAATCCAGGAGAGCATACTAATGTAAATAAATAATAAGTAATCAACAAATGGAGGAGAAAAGACAGGTCTGTTGTGTAAGAAAAATCTAATTAGCAAATATAAAAGGAATGATAAAAATGGAAAATTCACCATTTGGCAACAGTCACAGTAATGATTGTTTCAGACAAGAATAATTAGTAATACTGAAGTCAGTTACTAAGCTAATCTGATGAGAAATAAGATAGTTACATGATCCCAAAGAAACTCCATATAAGAGACACTTAATAATTACAAAGAGAGAAGGTAAATTTAGAGTAGACTAGGCAGATAACAACTTAACCAAGTGATCAAAGTTAGTACCACTATTAATTGGACAAATCAATGTCATATGTCTCCTGATATAATGCATCGAAAGGGATATATCATCACTTTGTGATATTCTTGTCAAAATGTATGATATGAATTTAATCATAGGAAAACATCAAACAAACAAAAATCATGAGCATTCTATCAAATAACTGGGCCAGCACCCTTCAAAACTCCCAAGGACTTAAAAGACAAAGGGTGAGGAATTGTTCCAGATTAAAGAACACCAAGAAGCCATAAAAACTAAATGCAACATACAACCCTAGTTTTGATCCTGGACCAGAAAAAGATCATTACTGACAGTGGACAAAATTTGAATAAGTTCTATAGCTCGGCTAATAGCATTTTATCCAATGATGTTTTGTAATATGTTAATGTTTTGTGCATCTGGACAAAATTTACATCACAAATCTTTATACTCTTTTGGGTTTTCTAAAATCACGGGTGCAAAACAAGTGTATGTATATTTATGGGGTGCATGCGATGCTTTGATACAGGCATACAATAATAATCAAATCAGGGTAATTGAGCTGTCATTTTGAAATTTCATGTAAGCCTGAAATAATTTCAACCTTAAAAGCTAAAAATGTTGCTTTAAAAGATACAACTCAACAATAAGAAAATAATCTGTTTTTAAAAATTGGCATCTCTGAACAGACCAAAGAAGATATATAGCATCTAATAAGGGGCTCAACATCATTTGCCAGTAGGAAATTTCAAGTTAAAACATCAATGAGATAAAACTACATACCTATTAGAATGGATAAAATCCAAAAAAACTGACAATACCAAATTGCTGGCAAGGATGCAAAGAGACAGGTACTCCGAGATACTGCTGATGTGAATGCACACTGGCACCGCACTTTGAAAGACTTACAAAACTAAACATAGTTTTACCAAAGAAACCAGCAATTGCTCGCCTGGGAATTTATCCAAATGATTTTTTTTTTTTTTTTTGAGATGCAGTTTCACTCTTGTCACCCAGGCTGGAGTGCAATGGCATGAGCTCAGCTCACTGCAAGCTCCGCCATCCGGGTTCACGCCATTCTCCTGCCTCAGCCTCCCGAGTAGCTGGGACTATAGGTGCCCGCCACCACACCCAGCTAATTTTTTGTATTTTTAGTAGAGACCGGGTTTCACTGTGTTAGCCAGGATGGTCTCGATCTCCTGACCTTGTGATCTGCCTGCCTCGGCCTCCCAAAGTGCTGGGATTACAGGTGTGAGCCACCGCACCTGGCCTATCCAAATGATTTTAAAACTAATATCCACATAAAAGTCTGCATGAGAATGTTTATAGCAGCCTATTCATAAAACTGCCGTCAACCAAGATGACCTTAAATAGGTAAAAAAATAAACCCATGATATTATATCCATGCAGTGGATTATTCTTCAGAAATTTAAAAAATAAGCCATCAAGCCATGAGAAAGTTACATACTATATGAATACAATTGTATGATGTTCTTTCTAGTCAATGCCAAACTGTAGATATAAACAAAGATTAGAGGTTTCCAGGTGTTTGGAGGGATGAAATTGTATATATATATATATACATATATATATATGGACAGAGAGAGAGACAGAGTCTCTCTCTGTTGTCTGGGCTGAAGTGCAGTGGAGTGATCTCAGCTCACTGCAACCTCCGCCTCCTAGGTTCAAGTGATTATCATGCTTCAGCCTCCTGAGTAGCTAAGATTACAGGCGTGCACCATCATGCCCAGCTATTTTTTGTATTTTTAGTAGAGACAGGGTTTCACCATGTTAGCCAGGATGGTCTCAAACCCCTGACCTCAGGTGATCCACCTGCCTCAGCCTGCCAAAGTGCTGGGATTGCAGGCGTGAGCCACCATGCCCAGCCCATGTTGATAATGCAGCAGAATATATTTTCATATTGAATATAGGACATTAAGTTTTCATTAAAATCCGCAGAACTTTACAGCACAAAGAATAAACCTTAATGTATACTTTTTTAATATTAGGAAGTTGGGATATTCCAGAATGGAATAAAGAATGTGACAAAACAATGTAAATGTGTTTTCAAAAATCACAACCTTTTCACTTAGGTCAACACCTTTTTCCATGACCCCCTTCAGTTCGCAGTCTTACTGAAGGCAGTCAAGGAAAAAGATACTGACCTAAGTAACTTTGGAAATGAGTCTGTAAGACTAAAGGCAAAAGAAATTATACATAAGCACTATATTCTACTTGATAAAGTTGTTTTCAAGAAGGATCTGGTTTAACAGTTCTAAAACCACAATGTAAATACAGTTGGTCCTTTTTACCTGTGGGTTCTGCATTCATAAGTTGAACTAACTGCAGATCAAAAATATTTGAATAAGACTATACCTGTATTGAACATGTATAGACTTTTTCTCATAATTATTCCCTAAATGATACAGTATAAAAACTATTTGCATAGCATCTACATTATATTAGTCATTATAAGTAAACTAGAGATGAGTTAAATATATGGGAGGATGTATACAGGTTATATGCAAATATTACGCCATTTTATAGCAGGGACTTGAGCATCAGCAGACTTTCCTGTCTGTGGGAGGTCCTGGAATGAATCTCCACAAATACTGAGGAATGACTATATACTGAAATTGAAAAAAATACATAAATGGATGGTTCAATTTCTCACTGTTGGAGTCAGGGGTCACAGATAAAGAAGAAAGGAAGTTAAAATTATTCATATAGTAATGGATTAGATTTGAAGGCTTAGGTATACACTCCTATTTAGGACACAATATAGACACAAATAATTAAGTTGAGAAATATCTATAGATACGTATATATTCATGAGTTACTATAAACACATATATCTCCTTGCTTTCTCAGCTGAGAGGACCTAGAAGCAACAATACCCAGTATTAACTAGCATACCTAGGGCACAAATATTTGTTTCTAACACTATTCTCCAGTAAAAGAAACTAGGCTCTTTGAAGAAATTGTTGATTCCAAGATCAGGGCAGAAAATGTAAAAGATGAGTGTGTAGCCTCTTATAATGGCAGAAAGAAGAAAGGACTCAAACAAAGCCCACAGTGATAGGGTATGTGAAAGGAACACAGGAGCCAACTGAAAGAGCTTGCAAAGACCAAAGCTGAAACAATATGAGCAACAAAATAAAGTATTATTATAACACAAGCATAAAATAAATATTCATAAATACATAGTATATCATATTGATCATATATGCTTTTGATGTGATCTGATGAGAATGGCACTTTACCTCTCTGCTCTTCCTCTGAAAAGTATACTACCTTGGTGTAATCATTAAAAAAGAATCAAATGACCTCAACAGAGGGGCCAATATTATTGACCATTAATATTCAGACTCAAATTAATTTCTATAGCAATAACTAAAAATTAACTAAAATAAACCAGACTCTACATCTGCTAAACTTCTCTTCCACAGACATGAATTTCAATTCCAGCTTCGCCACATACTAGCTATGTAACCAGAAAAAAAATTATTTAAATTCTCTAAGAATCATGTATCTGCCTTTGAACAACAGAGATAATTGGAACTTTATAGATTTGTTTAAAAGTTTAGCTGATATAATTCATGCAATTCACTTAATGGAGAGTCAGATGGTGGTAGTATATATGTAATTTATTTATTTTTTATGAATTTATCAATTGATTACTATCTTTAAATCTCCAAATTATAATATCAAGTTAGTGAGAATTATAAAGCTAGAAAAGCATAATAGAGTATCTAGTAAAATTCTACTTTATTCTCAATCAAGGTAATTTTTGAGGCTAATATTTTAACATATTCCTAAAAATATCTCCAGATAAACTTTTATAGTACATGTCAAAAATGTATATTTTCCACCAATGGGCATCTACTCTTACATACTATTAAACAGTGCCTGACACATAATAATTTATCAATAAATTGTAGTTTGATGAAGAGAATGATGATGATAATTACAATGACAATGATGAGGAAAGATTAAAAATGGGGAGGAACATGGCAGGAAAAGAAACCAGAGGACATTTTCCCCAGTTATAATTATACACATTCTAGTCCCACAATAAGGAATTTTGAGAGTTATAGTCATTGTAGATGGACAATCTATAACAAACTGGCAAAATCAATTCAGTCATAGGAGACAATTTTCAAGGTAAAACATTTCCTTTGTGAAAGTCTTTACAAAAAGATAATATTTTAAATTATTAATTGAGGCTTTAACATCATTCTTTCTAGCATTAGAGAGCCCTTGCATATTAGAGATCCTGAGGGTTAGGGCAACTACTCCTGATTCCCAACTGAGAGCACTAGCCAGAAGTGGTCTTTGCTCTAGAACTGGCATTAAATAATTAGGAACTCACACAGAAATATTATACTACGATTACAGAATCTGTCATCCTTTCTCCAGGAAAAATAAATACGCCTCCTGAGGCTTAGTCAAGAATTAGAACACCCACCCCACAGTGAAGAATTCTATAATTCTTCCAACTCACACCACTTCAAATGGATAGCAGGGTGATTGCATTAAAAATCCCAAATGGGAGGTCCTAGCCAAAGCAATCAGGCAAAAGAAAGAAATAAAAGGCATATGAATAGGAAATGAAGAAGTCAAGCCATCTCTCTTTGCCGACAATATTATTCTATACCTAGAAAATCTTAAAAGAGTCTGCCAAAAGGCTCCCAGAACTGACAAACATCTTTGGTAAGGTTTCAGGTTACAAAATAAATGTACAAATTCCGTAGCATTTCTATACACCAAAACCTTCAAGTTAAGAGCCAAGCCAAGAACACAATCCCATTTATGATAGCTACACACACACACACACACACACACACACAACTTAGGAATATATCCAACCAAGAAGGTGAAAAATCTCTACAGTGAGAGTTACAAACCACTGGTGAATGAAATCAGAGATGACACAAACAAATGGAAAATTGTTCCACACTCCTAGATATTGGGTACTCATGGACATAAAGGTGGCAACAATAGACACTGGGAACTACTACAGTTAGGAGAGGAGCAAGGGCTGAAAAACTAACTCTTGAATACTATGCTCACTACATAGTTAATGGGATCATTCATATCCCAAACTTCAGCAACACACAATATAATCAAGTAACAAACATCCACATGTACCCTCAAAATCTAAATAAAAGTTGAAATTACAAATCAATACAATAACACACACTCCATGTATAGTGTTGATTTTAATTTGGAATATGTAAAAATTTAAATATTATAGAAGAACCATAGGCCCTAATTCTTTGGTCTGAGTCAGGCTTGTATTTTCCTTACGTGTTACAATAATCTAAAAATTCTAAACGTAAAACACATATAGATAATAATTCCAAATTAAGTCAAGTTTAGACTATTTTTTGGATAACTATAAAAACTAAAATAAAACACTTCAAACTTTGAAGAAAATAAAATTTGACAATCCCTCAAATTGAAAAAAATAAATCCATTTTAACCATGACCAGTGCAGTATATACATCAATTTGACATGTGATGTTTATTATGATGCTGTATTAGTTTTTTACATTGTTGATAAAGACATACCCAAGACTGGGCAATTTACAAAAAAAAAAAAAAAAAAAAAAAAAACATTTACAGGACTTACAGTTCCACATGGCTGGCGAGGCCTCACAATCATGGCAGAAGGCAAGGAGGAGAAAGTTACATCCTATGTAGATGGCAGCAAGGAAAATAAAGAGCTTGTGCAGGGCAACTTCTGTTTTTAAAACCATCAGATCTCGTGAGACCCATTCACTATCACAAGAACAGCACAGGAAAGAACCTTATAATTCAATCATCTCTTATTGGATCCCTCCCACAGCATGTGGGAATTATGGGAGCTAAAAGATGAGATTTGGGTAGGAACACAGAGCCAAACCATATCATTCCACACTTGGCCCCTGCCAAATCTCATATCTTCACATTTTAAAACCAATCATGCCTTCTCAACAGTCCCCCAAAGTCTCAACTCATTTCAGCATTAACTCAAAAGTCCACAGTCCAAAGTCTCATCAAGACAAGGCAAGTCTCTTCCACCTATGAGCCTGTACAATCAAAAGCAAGTTAGTTACTTCCTAGATACAATGGGGATAGAAGCATTGGGTAAATACAGTCATTCCAAATGGGAAAATAGGCCAAAACACAGGGGCTACAGCCCCCATGCCAGTCTAAAATCCAACAGGGCAGTCAAATAATAAAACTCCAAAATTATCTCCATTGGCTCCATGTCTCACATCCAGGTCATGCTGATTCAAGAGGTGAGTTTCCATGGTCTTGGGAGCTTCATCACCATGGTTTTGCAGGGTACAGCCTCCCTCCTGGCTGCCTTCATGGGCTGGCATTGAGTGTCTGTGGCTTTTCCAGGTGCATGGTGTGAGCTGCCAGTGGATCTACCATTCTGGGGTCTGGAGGAATTGGCCGTCTTCTCACAGCTCCACTAGGCAGTGCTCCAGTAGGAACTCTGTGTGGGGGCTCTGGCCCCACATTTCCCATCCACATAGCCCTAGCAGAGGTTCTCCAATCAGGGCCCCACCCCTGCAGCAAACTTCTGCCTGGGCATCCAGGCATTCCCATACAACTTCTGAAATTTAGGTGGAGGCTCCCAAATCCCAATTCACCTTTGTGTACTGGCAGGCTCAACACCACGCGGAAGCTGTCAAGGCTTGGTGTTTGCAACCTCTGCAGCCATGGCCAAAGCTCTACGTTGGCCCCTTTCAGCCACAGCTGGAGTGGCTGGGATGCAAAGCACAAGTCCCTAGGCTCCACACAACATGGGAACCCTAGGCCCGGCCCATTAAAACGTTTTCTCCTAGGACTCTGGGACTATTATGGGAGAGGCTGCTGTGAAGACCTCTGACATGCCCTGGAGACATTTTCCCCATTGCCTTGGGGGATTAACATTCAGCTCCTTGTTACTTATGCAAATTTTGCAGCCAGCTTGAATTTCTCCTCAGAAAATGGGATTTAGAATGCATTGTCAGGCTGCAAACTTTTCAATCGTTTATGCTCTGCTTCCGTTATAAAACTAAATGCCTTTAACAGCACCCACATCACCTCTTGAATGCTTTGCTGCTTAGAAATTTCTTCCACCAGATACCCTAAATCATCTCTCTCAAGATCAAAGTTTCACAAATCTCTGGGGCAGGGGCAAAATGCCACCAGTCTCTTTGCTAAAACATAACAAGTCACCTTCACTCCAGTTCTCATGTTCCTCATCTCCATCTGAGACCACCTCAGCCTGGACCTTATTGTCCATATCACTATCAGCATTTTTGTTAAAGCCATTCAACAAGTCTCTAGGAAGTTCCAAACTTTCCCACATTTTCCTGTCTTCTCCTGAGCCCTCCAAACTATTCCAACCTCTGCCTGTTACCCAGTTTTAATATCACTTCCACATTTTTGGGTATCTTTTCAGTAGCACCCCACTATTAGTACCAATTTACTGTATTAGTTTGTTTTCACACTGCTGATAAAGACATACTGAAGACTGGGCAATTTACAAAAGAAAGAGGTTTATTGGACTTACAGTTCCACATGGCTGGGGAGGTCTCACAATCATGGCAGAAGGCGAGCTCAAGTTACATCTTACATGGATGGCAGCAAGCAAAAAAAGAGCTTGTGCAGGGCAACTCCCATTTTTAAAACCGTCAGATCCCATGAGACCTATTCACTATCACGAAAGCAGTACAGGAAAGACCCACCCCCATAATTCAATCGTCTCTCAATGGGTCCCTCCCACAATACATGGGAATTATGGGAGCTACATATGTGATTTGGGTGGGGACACAGAGCTAAACCATATCAGATGCTAAATAAAGAACATGGAAATGTAGCTAAATAGATGTTGACTCATGTTATTCATAACTAATAGGCAATATATAAATAACTTCCAAGTTATATTTCTACACCTTTGATTCCCAGGGCCTTAAAGAATGACCAATAATCACACTGCTTAAGGTGGGAATATGTGAAATTTAACCTGACCAATCTTTAATCCTGAAATAAGAGTCTACAAATTTAGCTGAGTCCTGAAAACATATGAGTTTGAAGAGTTTGTCTAATTTTAATTAGTTTAAAATTCAATTGTAATAAAATGTGATAAAAATCAGTTATTTTACTTTCAATTTCTATCATAGAGAATACCAATAATTTTTACAATAAATTTTTCATATTTCATTTTCATATTTCAATAAAGTATGAAAGTTTTCATATTCATACTTTACCATTTTTAATACTATGATATTTATTGCTGTTTTCAAAGGACAGCAATTAGGACATTAAAAAATAACTCCAAATACACTGAAAGTTCCTGGATCTATATAGTTATAGGTTGTGAATAACAATGCCAAAAATTATGTATGTCAATAACTAACTCATTATACTATTCCCAGATTCTGAATTCTGGACAGTAGAATGGAAAACTTATAACATTCAGAAATTACAATTACCTGAGAAAGAAAATAATGTAAAACAGCAAGAGCAATAATGAAAAGGAATGATGAAAATTTTCTTCTAAAGATACCACTTATTTTTGGCCTTGCAAAACTTTCACACTTGGTGTTGAATCTAAGAGGGAATGAAAACAGACAAGAGAGGGCGAAAATGAGAAAGAAGAGCAAGAAAGAGCCTAAAAAATCCTGAAAGGAGGAAGCATGAGAGAAACACCAATTGCCTCACTAAAATTGTCTTTCTCAGCACATTGGTTAAGCCTTGCATTTCTTTCTTAAAAGGATTTGTTTTTAGAAGTCCACATTTGAGCAAGGAGAACCTCTGACCTGTACAAGGTAATGTAAACTTGTCTCTCCCTGCTCTTCTCCACTAAGCACAAAAAATAAACCCTGAAATAATGCACAAGACAGCAAAAACAGAACTAAAAAAAGGTGGAAAGACAAAGGCAAACTAGTTAGAAACTCAGGAATGGAGAAACAATATAGCTGCAGGGCAATTTATGTTGTCCCACCCAACAGAATAAAGAGACCCAAGTCACAGAACCTCAACCTAACAGCAGAAGGCAGCCCAGGTGTGCTCATCCTTCCTTAGGATTGAGTCAGAATCTTTCCAACAATACCAGACAAACCCAATTCCTCTGGCAAAAGGGATCAATACTCACCTAAGACAATGCTCTCCTTCCCTTTTCTCCACTAGGCCTAAGACTCCCTTCCCATGCCAAGAGACACAGGGAATCCAGGGTCACCAGCAAGGGGAATTCTTTAATGACAAATCCATGCCTGGGAAGCTTACTTGATACTCCACGGGCAGAAGGGTCCTTCTAGTCAAAAAGCACCTGTCCTGGGAAACACGATTTTTCCCTGTGGGCCAGAGACTCCTTTCCCCCACTTAAAGGCAACAGGCATCCCAGATTGAGAAAACCTATTTTGGCTGCCACCTCAAGCATCACTAGCATGGGCCAGTGGTAGCCCCTGTGGCACAAGATAAAGCAAGCGATCAAAATAACATGACAAAGACTCTGAAAATTAATTGCCATTAGGACTACAGCCAACAAAAAAAAGGCCAGGGCCTGTGTGCTAAACCTAAACAAGTGAATGACTGCTAAGAAAATAGATAGATAGATAGATAGATAGATAGACAGACAGATAGACAGACAGATAAATAGATAGATAGAATCCAGATTATAAGAGCCAAAATTTCCAGAATACATATGAAAATCACCTATTATACTAGGAACCAGGAGAATTACAAGATAAATTTTAAATGATAATAAACTGATATAAACACCAAGGTTAATCAGATGTTCAAATTGTCTATTGAGGATTATAAAGAAATCATCCCAAATATAATTCAGCAAGTAATCACAAATTCTTTTGAAACAAATTTTCAAAGTAGAAAATTTTAGCAAAGAAATTGAAGTTATAAAAAAAGAATAAAATCGAAATTGTAGAACTGAAAAAAATAATAATAGAAATTTTTAAAACTGCAAACTTAATGAATAGGCTGAAATAGCAGAATAGAAATAACAGAGAATATAATCATTGAACTTGAGGACAAATCAATAGACTTCACTCAGTCTGAACAATAGAGCAAATAGAGTAGAAAAAAAATTAACAGAGCCTCAGGTGGGACAATAACAAAAAGTCCACATACATACATTAGATTCTCAGCAGCAGAGGATAAAGTGAGTGGGCTTAGAGTATTCAAACAAATAAGTCTGGAAACTTCCCAAATTTAGCAAAAGTCATACACAGACATATTCAAGAAGCTAATCAAACTCTCTATAGAATAAACCCAAAGAAATCCATGTCAAGATTCATTATAAGTGAACATCTAAAAACAAATGATAAAGAAAACATCTGGAAAGCAGCCAAAGGGAAGTACACATTACCTATAGAGAAACACAAATTTGAATAACAGCAGAAATTATCTGAAACCATGCAGCAGATAATGTGGCAAAACAATTTCCAAGTGCCAAAAGACCTGTCAACTACAAATTCTATACCCAGTGAAACTATCCAATTGAATGAAGGGAAACAAACATTTTCTCTGAAGAAAGAAAACAAAAACAAAACAAAAGGCTAATAGACCTACCATTAAAGAATGGCTAAAGGACTTTCTATGAAAAGAAAAGATGTGATAAAACAAAGAAACTTGGAGCTTTGGTGTATTAATCCATTCTCATGCTGCTATAAAGAACTTCCCAAGACTGGGTAACTTATAAAGGAAAGAGGTTTAATTGACTCACAGTTCCAAAGGGCTGGCGAGGCCTCAGGAAACATACAATCATGGCAGAAGGGAAAGCAAACACATCCTTCTTCACATGGTGATAGGAGAGAGAAACGAGTACTGAACCAAGGGGAAAGCCCCTTATAAAACCGTCAGATTTTGAGAGGCCAAGGTGGGCAGATCACAAGGTCAGGAGATTGAAACCAGCCTAGCCAATATGGTGAAACCCCATCTCTACTAAAAATGCAAAAATTAGCCAGGCATGCTGGTGGGGGGGCCTGTAGTCCCAGCTACTTGGGAGGCTGAGGCAGGAGAATCACTTGAATCCAGGAAGCAGAGGTTGCAGTGAGCCGAGATCATGTCACTGCACTCCAGCCTGGGAGACAGAGTGAGACTCCATCTCAAAAAAAGAAAAAAAATCAGATCTTGTGATAACTCATTCACTATCATAAGAATTGCATGGGGGGAACCACATCCATGATTCAATTACCTCTCACTGGGTCCCTCTCACAACAAATGGAAATTATGGGAACTACAATTCAAGATGAGACTTGAGTGGGGACATAGTAAAACCATATCACTTCACTCCTTGCCCCTCCCAAATCTCATGTCCTCACATTTCAAAAACACAATCATGCTCTTCCAACAGTCCCCCAAACTCTTAACTCATTGCAGCATGAACCCAAAAGTCCAAGTCCAAAGTCTCATCTGAGACAAGGCAAGTCCCTTCTGCCTATGAGCCAAAACAAAGAATCTACAGGTCCCGTGAAAGTCCGAAATCTAACCAGGCAGTAATTAAATCTTAAAGCTCCAAAATGGTCTCCATTGACTCCATGTCTCATATCCAGGTCACACCGATGCAAAAGGTGGGCTCCCACAGACTTGGGAAGCTCTGCTCATGTGGCTTTGCAGGGTACAGGCCCCTCCCACCCAACTATTTTCACAGGCTGGCATTGAGTGTCTGTGGTTTTTCCAGGTGTACAGTGCAAGATGTTGGTGGATCTACCATTCTGGGGTCTGGAGGATGGTGGCTCTTTTCTCACAGCTACACTGGGCAGTGCCCCAGAGGGGATTCTGTGTGTGGGTTCCAAGCCCACATTTCCTTTCTGCATTACCCTAGCAGAGGTTCCCTATGAGGGTCCCACCACTGAATCAAACTTCTGCCTGGACATACAGGTGTTTCCATACATCCTCTGAAATCTAGGTGGAGGTTCCCAAACCTCAATTCTTGACTTCTGTTTACCCACAGTCCCAGCATCATGTGTAAGTCACCAAGGCTTAGGGCTTGCATCCTCTGAAGCAACAGCCTGAGCTGCAACTTGGCCCCTCTTAGCCACAGCTGGAGTGGTGAGGATGCAGGGCACCAAGTCCCAAGGCTGCACAGAGCAGGGAGGTACTGAACCTGACCCACAAAACCATTTTTCCCTCCTAGACCTCTGGGTCTATGATGGGAGGGGTTGCCATTAAGATCTCAGACACGGCCTGGAGACATTTTCCCCATTGTCTTGGTGATTAACATTCTGCTCCTCGTTACTTATGCAAATTTATGCAGCAGGCTTGAATTTCTCCCCAGAAAATGTTTTTTTTTTTTTTTCTATTACACGGTCAGGCTACAAACTTTCCAAACTTTTACCCTCTGTCACCTCTCGAACGCTTTGCTGTTTAGAAATTTCTTTCACCAGATACCCTAAATCATCTCTCTCAAGTTCAAAGTTCCACAGATCTCTAGGGCAGGGGAAAAATGCTGCCAGTCTCTTTGCTAAAGGATAACAAGAGTCACATTTGTTCCAGTTCCCAACCACTTCCTCATCTCCTTCTGAGACCATGTCAGCCTGGAGTTCATTGTCCATATCACTATCAGCATTTTGGTCAAAGCCATTCAACAAGTCTCTAGGAAGTTCTAAACTTTACCACATATTCCCATCTTCTGAGAACTTCCCGCCTTCTGGGAAGTTCCAAACTTTCCCACACTTTCCTGTCTTCTTCTGAGCCCTCCCAGCTGTTCAACCTCTGCGTAATACCCAGTTCCAAAGTTGCTTTCACATTTTTGGGTAACATTACAGCAGCACCCCACTCTCTGTGGTACCAATTTACTGTATTAGTCTGTTCTCATGTTGCTATGAAGAAATACCTAAGACTGGGTAATTTATAAAGGAAAGAGGTTTACTTGACTCACAGTTCCACAGGGCTGGGGATGCCTCAGGAAACTTACAATCATGCAAAATGGGAAGCAAAAATGTCCTTTTTCACATGGTGGCGAGAGAGAGAGAAATGAGTGTCAAGAGAAGAGGAGAGCCCCTTATAAAACCACCAGATCTCATGAGAACTCATTCACCATCACTAGAACAGCATGGGAGGAACTGCCCCCGTGATTCAATTACCTCCCACTGGGTCCCTCCCATGACACGTGGTGATTAAGGGAACTATTTAATACAATTCAAGATGAGATTAGGGTAGGGACACAGCCAAACCATGTCATTTGTTAAGCAAAAAACAACAGAAATAGGAGAAATATATGTAAATACAATAGATGATCCTCCTTATGAGCTTTCTAAATGAGTTGTGATGTTAGCAACAAAAATTATAACACTATCTGGTACTGATGATGTTTAAAAGGGGGGACCTTTACCCTTACCTACAGGGACCTAAATGAAAATAAGGTTTCTAAGCTTCACTCAATGTGGTAAAACACTGACACCATTTATATTTGTGTTATAATATTTTAATACCTAGCATAATCACTAAAAAGTATCACTTACAGGGTATACACATTAAGCCAAATCCTTAGTTTTCAAGATCCCCATGACAACTTTAAGTCTTATTTATGGTAAGTATATATGGTTTCTTTATGGTTCAAATGAAACTTCCTTCCTTTCTAAAATCTTCTCAGGTAATCCCCATATCTGAAGATAAGTGAAAGCTATAAAACAGATAATCTGCCCCACTCGCTTCAGTGATATTGCATGATAATGTAAACTGTTATCAATTTTTCTTATATGTCCTATCTTCCCAAACAGTTTGGAAACCTTTAAAATACAATTGTGGAAAATGTCTTTGTGAATCCTTGGTGCTCATCATGGTGTGAAGCATGCACATAATCTATATTTAATAAATGTGTGATAAGCAAGGAATGAATGGATACCAGTGTTTGAATGGCACCTAAATATTATCTAATACAAATCTCAAATTTCAGAGGCCATAGAATTCTTGATAAGAATGTAGAATTCAAGCAGAAAAGTAAATAATGCAAAATGCATAAAACTTTAATAGTGAGATAGGATCTCAGCAGGGTACCTAAACATGGTCCAGCTACCCTTCATTGTGGTGACATTGGAACCAGCGGAGGCTGGGTAGGAGCTGTGGCCTTGGTGTAAGTCTTGAGACTTAGAAGAGGCTGAAAACCTTGGATCATTCGATAAACATGACAAAATCTGAAGAGACAAGTACCAATTGTAAAGTGACAATGTCTTCTGTAAAAAAGGTGAGCACATACCCTGTTAGTTTTTAAGTGCTTTCCATATAAAGGATGTTATAAAGATGATGTCACATTTCACATTTCAAAAGTACCTTTATTGACAAGTCTTCCAACTTAGTTATGAATGAAACTGGTTGAATTTTGGGGCTCGAGTGTACAACATGGTGACTACAGTTAATAATACTCAATTGTGTACCTGAAATTTGCTGACTGTATGTTCTCATCATGAAAAAATAGTAACTATGTGAGGTGATGGATGTGTTTATTAATTATTGTGATAATCATTTCATCTTAAATATGAATATCAAATTGTCATGTTGTACACCTTATATATAATATTTAGTTTTCAATTATACTCAATAAAAATATAAACCAATATGTTTAGAATTGTTTTGTTCACTTAATTCAATTATTAGATAATGCATTGCATTATTCTTCAAAAGGTAAAGTAGTATTAATTTTATATATGGTTGTCATCAAAGGAAATAATTTCCTTCCACCACATAAACTATACTTATGAATGATGAGATGTAAATAATATGGGTAGAAACATGATTTTAATCAAGTACCTATCACATCAAATTACCCGAGAGAGGCAATAAAAGAAGAATGAGGACATAGAAACATTCATTTACATAAAAAAGTGATGATCAATATATAAAGTAGACAAAAGAATAAATAAAGTATTTGCTGAATGCAAAAGGAAACATTGGAGCTAATATTCAATTCTTCTGAAGTTAGAGTGGATATAGATTACCATTTTACTTCTATTGAAGGGACTGATCCAGAGCCTAACTAATAAAAGATGCAGCTCACAGTACTCATGTTTCCAGTTTCATGATGTGTTAAAGAGGGATACAAATCAAAGCACAATGAGAAAGCTTCAGAGCAGAAACAGTTCCATATCTGTCTTCGGATAAATAGATACACAGTAATTGCGGGTTATATTTTGCATTAGGTTTTCGGCTGAAATTAAAGGCAAATGATATAATGTTCTCTGAGAAATAGCACATAAGAAATTGAATTTAAGACATAACATGATTTTTAATATCTTTAATTAAATGCGTTCTTTTTACACTTCTCATATGCTTTGATCTCCAAATCATGCAGAAGAATTGATGTGCTACAATGGCATCAGTATGGGCAAAGAAAAGCCACTCAAAGTCCTCCTCCCTCACCTGTACTATGGATATCTTTCAAAAGCTACCTAAATAATTTCTTGCAGCAAGTTAATTTTATTTTATGTTGAGAGTGAATGGCTAGCATGAGAATTTTATGTATCACTTCCTTTCTAAACATGGTGTTTGTTACAATCAGCCTTAAGCCAGGACTGACTTAGATTCCTTTGGGTAGAGGTTGCTACTTGCTGAAGAAGTCTTCAATGGAGGAATGCTAGCTACTCCTCTACCTACCAAATTATAAGCAATGCCACACAGAAACACAATTCTGCCAGTCAAAAAGGGATTTGCTAACTAAGTATTTATTACCAATTTGGCATAAAAGGTGGTCTTATAGCCCATTCTGTAAACTGGAGAAAGTTCCAGGTTTTTATCTTTTTAACTTTTCTGGTCACTAGATCACATTAATTGTTCAGTTAGGGAAAATACCCAAATCCAGAGAAAAGATGTGTGTGCCTTAAAGGCTGGGTGGGATCAAGCAGTCAGAATCCCCAAGATTACTTGGCTGGCTTCGGGACCATTTAGGGATTCAGCCTGTAGCATTACTCGTACAGGTTGGACATAGAAACTTTAGTTTCCATCCATGCATAGGTGGAATTGCCTACAAAATATTTTTTACCTAACTCTGTATGTAAAATGTTCTTAATGTCACCAAAACAGCCCGTTTATAAAATTCATCATGCTAAGTAATAACTCATCATTTCAACAACAAAAATCCTGTTTTGACATTTGTCATGCTAATTAGAAAGTGGGATGGTGGATGGAATTACATCAAATAAACTACTCAGAATGGCCCCTTCAGAAGTTATGTTCCTCCTGATTAGAACCATCCTAAATCCAAACACCCTAATTTCCTGATTAAAACATGGGTAAAAAACACATAATTTCACACTGTGCATGCTGAATCATCAAAAGTAAATTATGCAAGCTATAGCAAAAATTTAAACTAAAAAAATTAAAATATGCTCATAATTGCACCCCCAGATATGGCATATGATCACTGTTAACGTTTTAACATTCAACAAATACACATGTACACTCATATTTTGGCATATACAAATATACTTAAACATGCACACAAATATAAAACTAAGCACTAAGTGACCACAGTTTTCACCATCCTATGTTTACAAAGGATGTCATATTAATGTGCAAATGAAATTTCGCTATCTTATGAGTACCACCTGTACTTACAGGGGCTTCAGCTCTCTTTTGAGGATTCATCTTTGACGTCATTATTTCTGGAGTCCCTAGGGGTTTGTCACATGGCATCCATTTTCATTACTTTGCTCTTGCTATTTTCTTATCATTTGACTTAGACTATTTACCTTACAGGTCTATTAATTCTCAAACCAGAATTCTCACCAGAGGGCTCATCTGGCCAACATCATAATCTGAGAGGAAATTGATTGATTGGTCAGTTGGCTGATTGTTTCACTCACTCATTCATTTATTAAATTTGCAAATATTTATTCATCTCCTACTATGGTACTTGTACTGTTCCAAGCCCTGGGGCTGCAACAGAGAATAAAACAGAAATACATGCATTATTTTCTGGAGTTCACATTCTGTTGACATTGGAGAAGGTGTGGGAGATGACAATAAATAAATTTAAAAACTAAGTAAAACAGGTATCATCTTACCCAGCAACAAGTAATAAAGAGAAAATTTAAAAGAAGGAAAGGTAATTGGGGGGTTGGGATTAAGAGAAGTTGCAAATTCAAATAAGGTGATTGAGGAGAACCAAACAGAGATGAGATTTAAGTAAAATCCTTTAGAAAGATGGGGAGTGAGGCTCGTAAAGTATCTTGGTAGCTGGATGGAAAACCTGTGTACAAAGGCTCTGTGTCCAAAGCACATGTGTTATGTTCAAGGAATAGCAAAGAAGTGTGTGTGGTTGGAGCAAAATGAGCTGGGAATGAGTAGAGAAAGATGAGGTCAGATAAATCGGGATCCAGATTACACAAGGCTTTGCCAGCCATGGGGGACTTTGGCTTTTATCTAGATGAGATGGAGCCATTTTCATCAGAGAAGTGATATATGTGTTGTTTTGCCTTAAGAAGATCAATCTAGCTTCTCTGTGAGAATATAAAGAAGAGAACAAAGGCAAAACAGAGAAACTACTGGACTAATAAAGGAAGAGAAGATGGTTACATAAACTCCATTGATAACAGTGAAGGTAGTGAGGAGTAACTGCATAATAATATAATATACTTTGAAGGTAAAAACCAATGGAATTTACCGATAGATCAGATAAATAACTTGAAAGGGGGGAAAGAGTATGTTTGATTTCAATATTTTTGCTGCAGTTTTAAGATTGGACTTATCATCCATAGAAATTGAGAAGACTGTATTTAAAGGCATGAGACTCTGTGAGATTACCAAGAAAGGAAGGGAATGCAGATAAAATGAGAAGTTTATGAGCTTAACTTGTGTAAAGCCAGGGAGATGACAAGGACCCGGTAAAGAGGATGCAGAAGGAACTGCCAGAGAGCTGAGAGAAAAATCAGGAGAATATGATTGTCTTCTCTGCATCCATGCCTTCTCATTCATTCCCCAGAGCACAGCTGAGATCAGGTTTTAATGTGTTATGCAACTTTGCTAAAAGTGCGATGATATGAGAATGCAAGTTATAAACAGCAGTGAAATAAGAAGGCTACATTACCTGATGGATGCATGTGAACTCAGGTGCAAAGTAAATCCTTATGAGGAGCTGCAGTTACTGTTGTCTAGCACCCAACCCACTTGTATACAGGACAATACACTTTTTCCCCATTGGACAAAAACTGGAGCACATCCAGACTCCCTGAGAATAAGATCAGAGAGAAGGTGAACCCAGAGGGAGAAACGAGTTGCATTATAATGTCAGCCTAATGCTTGAGTCCAAGACCTCATTTCTTAAAATTCAAGATATATATTGCCCCACAGAGATTAATAATAGAAGTTGATTCTTTTGTCCTCCATTTGCAGACCTTCATATATGGGCCTACTTTTAGAATAGTTGTTCAGAACACAATGGACAACATTCATTCAGAAGCCTACGGTTAACAGGGCTTCTATTAAGTGTTGTCTTCTATTTTCCCATTCTAAATTTAATAATAAAAGGAAGGAAATGCCTTTGAGTGTCAGCATTGCTCCAAGTCCTCACAGTGTCGTGTTTAATATCACCACATGTAGATATCATTTGTCCAGTCTGGGTCCATCCTCATTTAGACCTTCTTACAGCCTTATAAGAAGATGACAATTTAACTTCGCTTCTGCAGTTAAATGACAATGTGACTTCAGTCCCTTGACTGCTGATATCCTGTAAGTCACATCACAAACATCCGCACAGGAACAAGCCAAACTTTGCAGCCATAAATTCACACCAAGGAAAGACACCTTTCTCCCCTGGGAACATAGTCTTCAGCAGTACATCTGCATATCTTGGAGGGGAATCGCTTTTCTGAAAGGCTCTTAGTAAAATTTCTCTTGATAGGTTTCAGCCTCTTACTATACACATATGCTTGCTTTATCGTTCCTCCTTCACTGGAAAAAAAAAAGATGAAAATGACAAATTGGTACTGTTAAGTGTTATTCCTGGTTAGTAAATAAGTTTTTTGCACACCTTTTTAAACAAGAAAAAAAATTGCCTTATTGTTATAAATGAGCATACAATGTTTGGAAAGCTACCATGAGAAATCACTTTTCAAAACTCGGGCCAGCATATTGTTTAATGTTACTTCTAAAGTGCATCCATTCATTCATTAACTTACTCCAGGTACTCTTCTCAGTGCAAGGATAATGCAGTGAACGAACCAGACAAAACCTGTTTCCCCTTCTAAATTATATTTTAGTGGAGAAGGGAAAGGGCCAGGAATCTGTCTCCAATGAGGTAATGGTTGTCTGAGTGCAACTCACAACACACATTCATGTGTACCTAAAAATAGATGGAGAGAAAGGTTATTCGTGTTTTAGTCCTGGCCCTGGCTGAGTTAAGCAGGCATGAGCAGTTGGATAGTGTCCTTTCTCCCTCTTGGGCAGTTCGGTGATAGCCTCCTGGTGCCCTGGCAGGGAACTGAAACCCTGACAAGTGCAACACTAGTGGCGGGTCCATTCATGAGACCCCACCTTTGTATCCAGCCACTTGGCTTCAGTAGGCAGCAAAGAGAAAATAGCTACTCACAGGAGCTCAACCGTTAGAGACAGAAAACAAGAAGCTGAAGACTGTGGACAGGAGCTTAAAGGAAGAGATTGTGCCAGAAGAAGGCAGGTGAACGTGGAGCAGGCACCAAGCAAGCTGCACCAGCAAGGCCCTGTGCATTATAATTTATCTGTAGCAGGGTGAAGGCCGTATGAACATAGGGGAGAGTTGGTGCTTCTGTCACACGTGAAACTCCAACTGAGAAAATACCTGAGAAAGACTCTATCCAAATATCAAAAACTCAGAACGGAAACCTGGAATCACCAACAAAGGAAAGGAGTGAGGGGTCCTTCCTGGGCTGGGAAAAGGGTGATGATATCCTGTTTGGGAGTTAATATAAATGCCAAATAAGGATTTCTAACATGAACAAAGACATATGGAAAGTATATTTTAGAATATTTTGGAATTAACTGAACTAAAATATCAAAGCAAAACCTCAGATGTTAGGCTGCAAAGAAAAGGAGGAAGTAGAAGTGTTTCAAAGTCATCCTAGAGTAGGAGAAAATAACGCAGGAAGTCATCTTATTAAAAAGGTACTGCCTTTCTAGGCTGAGGGGAAACAGTGGGAACGCCATCATCATGTACATAGTTGTTTTCTTTCCACACTATACTAAGGAAATTTATGTCTGATTATGAACACGAAGAATGACTGTGTAACACATCCTCTACACAACAGCACCTCTGAGAGTGAAAGGGGGCCTATATTAGCGATTTTCCTGCTAAGGTGATGATCGCCTTAGTAAAAGGGACTGTTTCTGGGCAATCTAGATGGATGGCTGACCAACCAAAATACTCACACACATACACGCACACACACACACACACACACACACACACCACATATGCTTAACGTTTTATCTTTCCTGTTTCATTGGGAAAAAAAAGATGAAGATGACAAATTGATACCATTAACTATTATTCTTGGTAAGTAAACAAGTCTCTTGCATACCTTTTTAAAGGAAAAAAAAATTGTTTTATTGTTATAAATGAGCATATAATGTTTGGAAAGTTACTATATACACGTATCTGCACATACATGTGTATACATGTATGTCTGTGTATGTACACTATATATACATATACATATATACACACATATCTATGTAGCAAAATAAATTAAAGAGCTATATTAACCAGCCCTGCCCCCACCCCCAAAAAAGGATGTGGAAGCCCAAAGTAGCATCAGCGAGAAACAAGGTAAGAACAGAGAATAAAATCAAGTGTATTGGGCTTCATACGTATTGTAAGCAAAAAAAATAAATTCTATTCAGAGGCAAATTGTTATGTTGGCTTAAAAAATAACTCTTTTTGGCAGGGTGCGGTGGCTTACGCCTGTAATCCCAGCACTTTGGGAGGCTGAGGCGGGCAGATTACCAGGTCAGGAAATCGAGAGCATCCTGGCTAACACGGTGAAACCCTGTCTCTACTAAAAATACAAAAAAAAAAAAAAAAGCTGGGCGCAGTTGTGAGAACCTCTAGTCTCAGCTACTTCGGAGGCTGAGGCAGGAGAATGGCGTGAACCCAGGAGGCAGAGCTTGCAGTGAGCCAAGATCGTGCCACTGCACTCCAGCCTGGGTGACAGAGCGAGACTCCATCTCAAAAAAAAAAAAAAAAAAAAAAAAAAAAAAAAAAAAAAAATAGAAAGAAACTCTTTTTAAGGACTACATTGAAAAGAAACTATCAATAAATAAAGGCTTAAATAGTGGGATGGACAAATAGATATCAAGAAAATTAAAACAGAAAAAATATAAATGAGAATAGTAAAATCAAACAAAATTAAATTAAGGTCAGAAGCACTAAACATGATAAAGAGACATCATACAGTGAGGAAATAACAGGAACCCTCAATGAAGGAAATGTAGCAGTTACAATACCCAAAAGAGGAGAGCAGTTGTTTACATAAAACACCAACTCTTATCTAAACAAAGAACACTGAGGAAAAATAGACCTCCAGAAGGGGACTTTAGTATACCTCTTCAGAAATCTGGAATAGTACAATAAACAAACCTGAATTAATAGATAAGTAGACCCTTGAAATGTGTGAATAAGTATGCACCTGCTTTAATGAGTCTATTAAATGTTTAAAAAGTTAACATACTTTGCTACAAAGAACAATTTAACAAAGTACACATTTTCCAGTCTAATTTCTTTGGCGGAATCCAATAAATTAGAAATATGTAAATTTAGTTCAGATAAAAGATAATAATAATAACCTTGTTGACCAAACAAAAAATACATGTGTGTGATATAAAGGTGACCAAATAGATTATTTTGATATTTAAAAACTTGCTCCTAAATTACTATGTATAAACAAATATTCATTCTATAAGAACTGTGCTCAGAAAGAAATAGTTGTAGAAAGCTCTATAATTAAAGAATAAAAATGGAAAATAAAAGTGATGGCACTTAAACTAAGAAACAAATAGAAAAAATAAATCATAAATTAAACAAAAAGAAGTAAATAAAAGGGAATAAGTATAGCCAGATGTAGAAATTCACAAAATAGATTTTTTTTTTTTTTTTTTTTTGAGACAGAGTCTCGCCCTGTCACCCAGGCTGGAATGAAATGGCGCAATCCCGGCTCACTGCAACCTCCGTCTCCTGGGTTCAAGTGATTCTCCTGCCTCAGCCTCCTGAGTAGCTGGGATTAAAGGCATGCGCCACCACACCCGGCTAATTTTTTGTAACTTTAGTACAGTCGAGGTTTCACCATGTTGGCCGGGCTGGTCTTGAATTCCTGACCTCAAGTGATCTGCTCACCTTGCCCTCCCAAAGTGCTGGGATTACAGGTGTGAGCCACCACACCCAGCCTATTCCATGTAATTTATAGATTGGTTTGGTTTTTGATTTTTTTTGAGATGGAGTCTTGCTCTGTCACCCAGGCTGGAGTGCAGTGGCATGATCTCGGCTCACTGCAACCTCCACCTCCCAAGTTCAAGTGATTCTCCTGCCTCAGCCCCCCGGGTAGCTAGGACTACAGGTGCCCGCCACCACGCCCAGCTAATTTTTGTATCTTTAGTAGAGACGAGGTTTCACCAGGTTGGCCAGGATGGTCTCAATCTCCTGACCTTGTGATCCACCCGCCTCAGCCTCATGAAGCGCTGGGATTACAGGTGTGAACCATCACACCCAGCTGTAATTTACAGATTGTTTTTAATGCGATTATATTACTTCTTCTATTTTTCTTTTCATTTTCTATTAATCTTTACCTGTTAAATGGTTAGCCTTGATTTTCCAGCCTTTCTTCTTTTACATTCAAATGTATAAAATGTCCCTTTAAGTAACACTTTTCTTCATCTCACAGTTTTCATTTATCCTAATTCCTTCAGAAATGTTTCTTTACTAATACTCTGTCTTTTGGTCTAATCTATCCCTCACTTCCTCCTATAATTTTTTTTTAATTTCTTAAGGTTGTTTTCAGTTATTTTCCAGTTCTTCTTAATTTTTGGTAATCTTTTGTTCCTTGCTTGTTGTTTTATGCTATCTTTTATTACTTTAAATATTTCATATGTGGATGATATATTTACTAACTTTTAATATCTGCAGTCTTTGGGAATCTAAATCTGTTTATTTTTCCTAATGACTCTCACTTATTGTAACTGGATTTCTTATGTTTTTGGTGATATTTGACTGTTAACTCATATTTAATTAAACTAATTCTTAGAAATCTGTGGAATAAAGTTGGAGTTTACCTCCTGGAAAATAAAAATGTACTTGCTTCTGTGTGGTGCCAGATTGTTGATTGACCTGACACTGTATTGGCCAGTTATTTTGGTTAAATATTGGTGTCCTAGAGAAACCAACTGTATTTATCTGCTCGCCTTCCTTAAACAATTAGACTGGGTTGCTTAAATTGCAAAAATTTACTTTCTTACAGTTCTGGCGGCTGTGGAGTGTGAGGTGAAGGTCTGGTAGGGCTGGCTTTTGGTGAAAGCTGTCTTCTTCGCTTGTAACACACAGCCACCTTCTTTCTGTGTCTTCACAAGGTAGAGTGAAATGTGGGAAGAGAGAGAGAAACAGATGCAAAGAGAGAGAGGAACAGAGATGCAAAGAGAGAGAGAGAGAGCGGTGCCCCCCCGTACCCTCGCACCCTCTTGGCTCTTCTCATAAGAGACTTTATCCTATCGGGTTAGGGTCCCACCCTTATGACCTCATTTAACCTTAATTACTTCCTAAAGGTCCTATCTCCAAATACAGTCACACTCAGAGTCAGTGCTTCAATGTATGAATTTGGGGAGTGGGTGGGACACACAATTCAATCTATAGCACCAACAGAACTTTGCTGTGGGCTGAAGCTTCATGTTTTAATCTCGGTGCTGAAACTCATCTATGTCTCAAAGACAATCTTGAGTTTAGCATTTACTAACTACTTTCCATTCTCTTAGTTTACTTTTCTGTCGTTTGCTTCTTTTCTCCCCTGGGACATTTACTTCACTTCTTTATGAGCCTAGATATGCTATAAAGAGTATGTCTTTGTAGTGTATTCAGGAACTAATTATCTTGTGATGGAAGTGCATTTGAGAATATTTTGTTGATAGCACTGCTGGCAGTAGAAGAGTTATAGCCTGTTGAAAGCTTAGAGGATGCATATGCAGTCTAACTTAACCTGTTATTGGCTGATGTGGATAAGGTGTTATTCATAGTCCAGCCCATTTCCTTCATTTATTCTATAAGCGTTGTAATGATCCTTAATTTTGTAGTCACTAATCATTCAGAGAATATGATAAAAGTTACCAAACTCATCTCCATAAAAACATGCATATGCATATGTGATTAATATTTTGCATGTAATTTCACAAAGTTTGCAGGCCACTCGAAGCCCATCTGTGTACCCTTTATGGTTCCAAGTTAAAAGACACTGGATGGGACAACTAATAAAGTTTATAAAATTTTCTCGAGTGAGGAACTTAAGGAAGATGTAGGATCAGTATTTAGAAGGGAATCATAAACTTGTTACCCTCAGATTCTATCAATGGTTTCTTGAAACGCAAAGTAGAGTTCAGCAACAATTTGGATTCTCTACATATGAAATCACATAGGTTGGATTGGTTTTACTCTATATGATAATGATTTCAGGACAGAACAATTTTATCTCCCCTGTGTTAGGTAAGTAAGAATCAAAGTCATTCATGTGCCAAGCCAGATTTTAATACCGAGACTCAAAGCTGTAGTGTTGGCATTTAAGGGACTGAATTGAGGAGTAAATCAGGGAGAAAAAAAAAATCTAAGATAGTTTGCCGGATATCCTAATGGATACCCTTCCATTTAGCCAAAACCATGGTGCTATCATCAGAAGGAAGGTAAGTATTTCTTTGTCAAGGGCTTTGATAATGGAGGCAGCAGGAAATAGATTGATGCATAACAGAACAGGTTGCAGAAATCACTAAGACGGCACTCGTAATGTGTGGCCAGGAGGCTGTAGTATCAAAGTCAGGGAAGGAAAAGTAGAGTGGATGCCAGAGTGCTGTGGGAGCATCCAAAGGGTCCCTTTGGAAAACAGCACCTTAATTAGCTCAGTCATGGGAACAATTGCCATAAATGAGTATCAGTTCCTACTTACAGGTTTTTGAATCAGGGGTGTGTTGTAAGGAACCTGTAATTATGAGACTATAGCTTGTAAGTGACTTATGCTAGTGTAAATTATAGTACATTCAAGAATATCTCTTGAATTTACTTGTATTCCAATATGCCTTTTTAAATAGGAAAGTATTTCAAAACACAACCTAAAAGAAGGCTACGAAGTCTCACTGTTAGGTACATGGGCCTCTGGAGTTGGGATGCCAACATTCAACTCCTGGCTCCCCTACTTCATAGCTGCTTGGCTTGGGGAGATTACCGACAAAACTGAAGCAATAGCTATGAGTAGCAGATGCATTTTTTGTAATACAAGCAACTTTATTTTATTCTAATAATCAATCAATGACCAAATAACATTACAAGGTCAATGATACTAATTATATGAAAAATACAATTATAAATCTAAGCATGATGAATTTTGAGGAATTTTCATGTAACACCCAGAATTCAGTCATCTTGCAGTGAATGCTCAAGCAAATAGACTTCATTATATTCTCTTAATATTATAGGTGACAAAAAAGACCCTGGCAGGGTTAGGCACTGTCAATGTTTATATACCCACTCTAGATGCCTAGATGCTAATTTTACTGAAAACACCTTTGCAAAAATTATAACAATGAGAAAATTATGACAGTGAAAAAGATATGACCTAACAGACTCCATCTTGCCTTAGCCTGCAAACTGCCCTTGTTCATTCCTGGGCATAAGCTGAGCTAACTATAGGAAAAGTTTAGTTTATAGTTTAACTTTGAAACAAAGATGGTAGCTCTTTCCAGACACAAAGGGACCAGACAGCCCTTGTAAAAGTAACAAATTAGCCTGGGACTAAACAGTCTTTGTAAAACTAACAAATTACCCACAAGATTAGAAATTATGGTTTAAGAGTCATGCAGCCAGAGACCACAAGATCCCTAACCTCCTCAATTGCTCCTATGGATAACATCACTATTATAAAACCTAATATTGGTGTTTGAGATATTTTTCAGACCTTGCATTCTGATGCACCAGCTGGTGCTAACCAGGCTGGTAATCTGAATCCACTAGTTCTGGGATTTCACCCAGGAACACGTGACAGCAAGAAGAACTCACTTTGACTCCCTATGATTTTATCTCCAACCCAACCAGTCAGCACTCTTCACTCCCTGGCCCCCTACCTGCCAAATGATTCCTTAAAAATCCCAGTCCCCAAATTTTCAGGAGCCTGATTTGAGTAATAATAAAACTCTAGTCTCCCATTTAGCCAGCTCTGTGTACATTAAACTCTTTCTCCATCACAATCCTCTGTCTTGATAAATTGACTCTATGTGAGCAGCAGGCAAGAAGAATTCATTGGATCATTATAGTAGTACTGTGCTGTACACACATAGTTATATAAAAATACTTTTTGTGTTGTCTTTAATCAATAGCAAATCATCTCAAATCATAGAGCAACCATAAGAGTTACAGAGGAGTGACACTTTGTAGAAAACAAAATCTCTTCACTAATACTTTAAGACAATTGAAATATTCCTTTATTAAATGGAACTAAGAAGGGATAGCCACACAAGGATTTCAGGAGCATGGAGTGGGATGTTATGGAAAGATAATATTGAGGAAATCTATCCTTACATTTGAGTGATCCAAGTTATTTTTGAAGAAAGTTTGGCGACTCATCTGCCTTATGAAAATAGGAGAGCAAGAAACATTCTCTGCACAGTGTGAAGTTCCTCTGTCTTTCATATTTCTAATTCTGGGCAGCATGCTGTCTGCTCCAAAGAACAGGAAAACAAATGCCAAGCTTTAATCAGAGTGGTATGGGCTGTGTGGAGACTTTCAGATCATTTGCCCATTGCTAACAATGTCATGCAGATTCCCATCAGAATCTCAATGTCTAGACCTTTGCCCTTGCTGCAAAGGGAAGGTTGCAAAACACTGTAGAGCAGCAATTCTGGATTAGCTTAACATTCTTTCTCTATGTTCAGGAAAAAAAAAAAAAAAAAGGTAACAATTTCAATCTAATTTAATTCTATAGTGAAACAAGGTATAAGAATCTCTGTAGTGTTAAGCTAACCTTTTTCAAGGGTCGGGCTTTTTTTTTCCCCCTTCTTCTTTTTCTTTAACTGTATCTTAGTAACACTGATAGCCCAAGAGTATCCAAGGAATTGGAAAAAAAAAAAAGAAGTCTATTAGTAAGAGAAATAGTTTAAATTCTCTTGAACCTTAAAAAGCTGCCTTTTAACAAGGATCATTATTTTTGAAATGCCAAAGCACTAGTTATGTTTAACAACAAAATGTTTGATTATTTTACTCTGTCTATTCTTTGGGAAACTGGGGAGAGATGTTTTTGTCAGAGGCCTGTGAACCAGAGCAACTCCGTCTTGAATAGGAGCTGGGTAAAATAAGGCTAAAAGCTACTGGGCTGCATTTCCAGATGGTTAAGGTATCCTAAGTCACAGGATTAGGTAGAAAGTCGGCACAAGATACAGGTCATAAAGACCTTGCTGATTAAACAGGTTGCAGTAAGAGCTGGACAAAACCCACCAAAACCAAGATGGCCACAAGAGTAACGTCTTGTCGTCCTCACTGCTACACTCCCATCAGCGCCATGAGAGTTTACAAATGCCACGGCAATGTCAGGAAGTTACCCTATATGGTCTTAAAAGGGGAGGCTAAACAAGTCCATCCCTTGTTTAGCATATCATCAAGAAATAACCACAAAAATGGGCAACCAACAGCCCTCAGGGCTGCTCTGTCTATGGAGTGGCCATTGCTTTATTTGTTTACTTTTTTAATAAACTTGCTTTCACTTTACTCTGTGGACTTGCCCTGAATTCTTTCTTGCATGAGATTCAAGAACCCTCTCTGGAGGTTTGGATCAGGACCCCTTTCCTGTAACATATTTATAAGACTTGAAACCTCTGTTTCTCCACAGCACATAACTTTGAATTCTAATATGATTTTTTGGATGTATTATGTCCCCTATGATGTTATATTTCTTGTCTCCCAATACTATTATTGGAGTTCTATTTCCGTTGAAATAAAATTTAATTTTTTTTCTATTGTCAAAGAAAAATTGCACCAGGCAAGTTAAACAGGCAAGGGAAACTTTATTCAAGGTTATTTTGATAGGGGAGAGAAACTGAGTTCAACTCCACTGAAAGAAACTGCTGGGAGGTTTTCAAGTGCTGGTGTGAATTTGTGGGAAAGTCCTGGAGGACATTAGGGTGAAGGCTGGTCACTGTGGTCAAGCCATCTCTGTTTACTATCTGGTGCTTATTAGAGCTAGGGCCCTACCTTCCCACAGAGACTGGGAGATGGAAGCCATATTTTCCTTGATGATTCCATTTCAGGGAAGGCTCCCAGGTCCTTCAGAAGCACATTCTGGTGTCATAAAATGATTAACAAGCTTCTAAAAAGAATTACATCTCAAAGGGATTTCCTTAAAGGAAAGAATTTAGAGTTTCAAGTTTTCTAAAATAAATGTCCCAAGAAGAGGAAGATCAGGTGCCTGTAGTCAGAAAGAAACATCTTTAAAGTTTAGTCAAGGTAATGGAAATGTTAAGGCCTTTTAAAATTTTAATTTAATTTAATTTAATTATTTTTGAGACAGAGTCTCTCTTTGTGGCCCAGGCTGGAGTAGAGTGGCACGATTTCAGCTCACTGCAACCTCTGCCTCCCAGGTTCAAGCGATTCTCCTGTCTCAGCTTCCCAAGTAACTGGGACTACAGGCATGAACCACCACGCCTGACTAGTTTTGTATTTTTGGGGGAGATGAGGTTTTGTTATGTTGGCCAGGCTGGTCTCAAACTCCTGGCCTCAAGTCACCTGCCCACCTTGGCTTCCCACAATGCTGGGATTATAGGCGTGAGTCGGCACACCAGGCCAGGCCTTCTTAATCACTACAGTCACTGTAAGATAAAAGAAATTCTGCTTCGGGTTAATATATCGACTTCTGTGTGCTAAAACTTTAATTAAGATGAAGCAATTTAGGAGATGTTGTAGGTTTGAGAGATAACAAAATAAGCTTCCAAATATTTCAGTCCTTTATAATAAATTCAAATGGAGTATGCTTAAAATATTTATATAATCAAATTAGATAATATATAAAACATGACATATTTTATTACTTTAACAACCTATTACAGATTGTGTTTGAAGTTTGATTTTTTAATGTAGAATATCATAAATACTTCATTTATTTAATTTAGGATTTACCTTTACAACAAAATAGCATATTCACTTTACAAATTATGTAATTCAATATAAATCATGCTCTATTCAGGACCATTTGTGGTTTGTTTGTTTCTAGTTAGCTACATCTGGTGTGCAGCAAAGATGATATTTCTTAACAGTATACCATGAATGTCTTATGTAATGAAAACACCATACACAAGTTTACTGCGGCTTTTAAAACTTATATGAGATTTTTTCTGCTAGTCGAATAACAAGGAGCATAGTTTAGAGACTTTGTTAAGATGACATGATCTTCTGGTGATTGAATAAAGATTTAAGAAGCTTCGGGAGTTTAAAATTTCTTACCAGATCTATTTGATCACCACATTTTTTTAGGCCATTTTAATGCTTACATTGTATGGTTATTGTTAGATCTATAGCAATTACTGCATTTGTATTTGGATTAATTTTTATTATTATCCTGTTCTATAAAGAATTAGAGTAATTTATGAAAAACATAGCAAACTGTGGTTTCTTTTCCATTTTTTCCCATTAAGAAGAAGAAAAGAATATGGAACTAGAACATGTCTCTCTCTTTGGAATGCATGTCTGGAAGGATAGCTCCCCAACAATGTCCACATCTTAATCCCACGAACCTGTGAAGATGTTTCACTATAAGACAAATATAGTCTTATATATTGCGCATATATATATATATAGCTCTCTCTATATATATATCAGCTATAATTAAGATTATGGACTTTAAGATAGGAAGGTTATACTGGATGGCCAAACAAGCCTAATGTCATATCATAAACCCTTAAAAGCAGAGAACTTTCTCTGGCAGAAAAGGAGATGCTGGAAAGATCCAAACAATCCGAGGAACTCAGTTCATCCTTGCTAAAGGGGGCACCAAAGAAGCATGGGGAGAAATGTGGGCAGCCTGTCAAAGAAAAGCAAGGAAGTGGTAAGCTCAGCCCTAGAATGTAAGGAAGTGAATTTAGCCAACAATCCAAATGATCTGGTAAGGAGATTCTTCTTCTAAGCCATGAACAATGAACTAAGCCCTGATGACACGGTGATTTTAGTACTGTGAGCCCCGAAGCTGAGGAACCAGCTCAGCCACACCATGCCCAGGCTTCTGACCCACAGAAATGAAGGTATAATTAATGGGTATTGTTTTAAGCACAACTTTTGGGTAATCTGTTGTGGCCACAATGGAAAACTAACATGGTAAGTATATATAACTTTTCTCCACATTGTCTTTTACTTCGCTTTATGAATCAACTATATTTTCAAACATATTTCACATGACAGATATACCTTGCAACCTTTTCAGTTTTCTTTCACCTCTATTGGGCTGCAAAATTAATGCACAAATTTGCTTGAGGAAAAATGATACTCAAGGTAATTTCGAATCAAATACAGGCCAGGCACAGTGGCTTAGGTCTGTAATCTCCACACTTTGGGAGGCCAAGGCAGGATGATTGCTTGAGTCCAAAAGTTCAAAACCAGCCTGGGCAACATAATAAGATCCTGTCCCCACAAAAAGTTTCTAAAAAGTTAGCTAGGTGTAGTGGGGCATGTCTGTAGTCTCAGCTACTTGGGAGGCTGAGGCAAGGGGATAGCTTGTGTCCAGGAGTTCAAGGCTGCAATGAGCTCTGATTGCACCACCACATTCCAGCCTTGGCAACAGAGTCAGATTCTGTCTCTAAATAAATACATAAATATCAAATTAGCCCAAATATTTATGCTTACTTTTAACAACTTCTTTTCTTTCGATTCTCAGGTGATAGTAATTTTGTTCTTTTATATCATGCTGAAACTTAAAGCTTCAAATAAGAAAATAAAATATTGATTTTTTTGTATTCCTTTTTAGACTCAAAGATTCATCTTTATTCTTTGATTAGCTTTTTATAAGATTAATACCTCTGAAAAGCTACATCCAAAAGATGTGAGTTTTATAAATACATTTGTATTTGTCCTGGCAGTCTGCATTCCCTCACCAACTCTGCCAACACTGATGAGGAGAAACAGCAACTGAAACATGCTGTTATGCTTAATACACAAATAATGAATCAGGAATAGAGTATTTTAAGTACCTTATGCTATCAGTTAAGTCAAAGTACCACAGACTGGGTGGTTTAAACAACAGAATTT
Source organism: Pongo abelii (assembly GCF_028885655.2). Classification (NCBI taxonomy): domain Eukaryota; kingdom Metazoa; phylum Chordata; class Mammalia; order Primates; family Hominidae; genus Pongo; species Pongo abelii. Next base: position 85,857,947 of record NC_072002.2, on the reverse strand, counting down.
TATTTTCTCACATTTTTTGAGTCCAGGAGGCTATGATCAAGGTATCAGCTGAGTTAGTTTCTTTCTTTTTTTCTTTTTTTTTTTTTTTTTTGAGACAGTCTCGCTCTGTCACCCAGGCTGGAATGCAGTGGTGCAATCTCATCTCACTGCAACCTTTGCTTCCCGGGTTCAAGTGATCCTTGTGTGTCAACCTCCTGAGTAGCTAGGATTACAGACATGCGCCACCACTCCTGGGTAATTTTTGTATTTTTAATGGAGATGGGGTTTCACCATGTTGGTCAGGCTGGTCTCGAACTCCTGACCTCATGATCCACCCACCTCAACCTCCCAAAGTGCTGGGATCACAGGCATGAGCCACCGCACCTGGCTGAGTTGATTTCTTTTGAGACCTCCCTCCTGGGCTTGCCAATGGCCATCATCTCCCTATGTCTTCACACTGTCTTTCTTTTATGTGTGTCTATGTTCTAATTTCCTTTCTTATAAGGACACTGGTCATATTGGATTAGGGTCTACCTTAAATGACTTCATTTAAATTTAATCACCACTCTTGTGACCTTATCTCTAATTATAATCACATTTAGATACTGGAGGGTAGGATCTCAACATATGAATAGTTGGGAGACACAGTTTAGCACATAACAGGACATAATGGCAAGTTACTTTTCTATACTTCACTCTCACTAAAATTACAGCAGACACTATGATAAGTTCTGTATATATAACATCTAGAACAATGACTAAAAATGCTATGCAAAGAGATACACTCAAATACACCACACGAAAATCAAAATGAAATACTAAAAATTGTTCAGTTAAGCCATAGGAGAGCAGGAAAAAATAAAACAAAGTATTAAAAGCAGAGAAACAAAACAAAATGGTAGAGTTAAACTATAAAGCACTAATACTTAAATTGCATATAAGAATACTAAACACACCAACTGAAAATGGAGATTAGTATAGTGGACTAAAAACCATTACCCAACTCTAAACTGTCTATAAGAATTGCATGGCTGGGTGCGGTGGCTCACACCTGTAATCCCAGAACTTTGGGAGGCTGAGGCAGGTGGATCACGAGGAGATCGAGACCATCGAGACACAGTGAAACCCCGTCTCTACTAAAAATACAAAAAATTAGCCAGGCATGGTGGTGGGCACCTGTGGTCCCAGCTACTCGGGAGGCCGAGGCAGGAGAATGGCATGAACCCGGGAGGCGGAGCTTGCAGTGAGCCAAGATTGCACAACTGCACTCCAGCCTGGGGACAGAGCAAGACTCAAAAAAAAAAAAAAAAAAAAAAAAGAATTGCATTTAAAATATCATGATAAACGCAAGTTAAAATGTAAAGGATGGAAAAGGATATTTAACACAAACATTAAGCAAAGAAAAGCAGGAATGGCTATATTAATATCAGATAAAGTAGACTTTAGAAAGAAAGATCACTAGAGGCAGAAAGAGTCATTATACAGTGGTAAAGGGCCATACATCAAGAAAACATAAAAGTCATAAATGTGTATGCATTTACACATTGTAAACAACAGACCTACAAAATATGTGAAGCAAAAATTGATCAACTGAAATGAGAAATAACAGACAAATCCCACAGTTATAATGAAGGCTTCAAGACTCATCATTCACAAAATTGAAGAGAAAATCTAGAAGGATAAAGAACTCAACAACATTGTCAACCAACAAGATCTAATCAACTTTTGTAAAACAATTAACTCAACAACAGAATATATATGCTTTCTTTATACATCCACAAAATATGTAACAAGATATGCCATATTTTGAGCCATAAAACAAGCCTCAACAAATTTTTAAGAACTAAAATCACACACAGCATTTTCTTTACCAAAATAGAATAAAAGTAGAACTCAACAAGAGAACAATGACAAAAAAAATCTTCACATTATTGCAAACTAAATGACACACTTGTAAATAACCTTTGGATCAAAAAGAAAGTCTTAAGGAAAATTTTTAAAACACAGAATGAAAATGAAAATGCAGCATGCCAAAATTTGTGCAACACAGCTAAGGCTATGAGAGGAAAATTTGTAACAAATAAATGCATATATTAGTCTCAGCTCAATAATCTAAGCTATAGTGTTAAGATCCTGCAAAGAGAAGAACAAAATAAATTCAAAACAAGCAAAAGAAATAAAATAATTAAGATACAAGCAATTTCATTGAACAGCTACAGAATATAGTCTTGTCATCAGCATGTGGAATGTTCTCCAGGATAGACCATATGTTAGGCCAGAAAAAAAGTCACAACAAATTTAAAAATTGAAACCATATTAAGTATCTTCTCAGACCACAATAAAATAAAATTAGAAATCAATACTAGAAACTTTGGAAACTGTACAAATACATGGAAATTAAACAACATATCTTGAATGACCATTGGGTCAATGAAGAAACTAAGAAGAAAATAAAAAAATTCTCAAAACAAATAAAGGTAGAAATACAACATACCAAAATGTATAAGATACAGCAAATGCTGTACCAAGAGGAAAGTTTAGAGCAATAAATGCCTACATCAGATAAGAAGAGAGATTTTAAATAAATAATCTAATGATGCACCTCAGGGAACTAGAAAAGCAAGAATGAGCCAAACCAAAAATCAGTAGAAGAAAAGAAGTAAGAAAGATCGGAAGAAAACTAAACAAATAGAGGCTGAATAAACAATGCAACAGATAACGAGGCCAGGCCCAGTAGCTCATGCCTGTAAGCCAAACAATTTGGGAGGCTGCGGAGGGCAGATCACTTCAGGTCAGGAGTTTGAGACCAGCCTGGCTAACATAGAGAAACCCCATTTCTACTAAAAATACAAAAATTACCCAGGCATGGTAGCAGTCACCTCTCATCCCAGCTACTCAGGAGGTTGAGGCACAAGAATCGCTTGAACCTGGGAGGCAGAGGTTGCAGTGAGCCGAGATCATACCACTGCACTCCAGCTGGGGAGACAGAGCAAGACTCCATCTCAAAAAGAAAAAAAATTTAAAAATTAAAAAAATTTAAAGAAAATTAGGTGGGCATGGTGGTGCACTCCTCTGGTCTCAACAGCTACTTGGGAGGCTGAGGTGGGAGAATCGCTTGAGCCCAGGAGGTTGAGGCTGCAGTGAGCTGAGAGTGTGCCACTGCATTCCAGCCTGGATGACAGAATGAGATCCTGTCTTTATTTTAAAAAAGAAAATCAACAAAACAAAAAGTTGGTTGTTTGAAAAGATAAACAAAAGCAAAAAACCATTAACTAGACTAAGAAAAAAAGAGAGAAGAACCAAATGAATAAAATCCAAAACAAAAAATGAGACATTAAAACTGATACCATAGAAATATAAAGAATCACTAGAGACTGCAATGAACAACTATTCGCTGGTAAATTTGAAAACCTAGAGTAAATGGGTAAGTTTTGGGACACATACAACCTACTAAGACTGAACCAGGAAGAAATAGAAAACTCGAACAGAACAATAACACCTAACAAGATTGAGTCAGTAAGGAAAAGTCTCCTAAAAACAAGAACAAAAAAAATCCCTGAGGAACAGATGGCCTTACTCCTGCATTCCCCCAAATTTATAAAGAACTAACACCATTTCTTCCTAAACTATTCCAGAATAATGAAGAAGAGGGAATTCTCCCTAACTCGTTCTACAAGGGCAGCATTACCAAAACCAGACAAGGACAAAACCAAAAAAACAAAAGGCCAATATCTGTGAAGAACATATATGTAAAATCGTCAACAAAATATTAGCAAACCAAATCCAACAGCACAACAAAAAGATTATACTCCATGATCAAGGGATTCATCCTTAGGGATATAAGGATGGTCCAGCACACACAATTCAATAAATGTGATCCATCACGTCAACAGAGTGAAGAACACAAACTAAATGATCATCTCAATAGATACAGAGAAAGCATTTAGTACAACTCAACATCTCTTCGTGATGGAAAAAGAAAAAAAAAAAAACCTCTCAACAAATTAGATGTGATAGGAAACTATCTCAACAAAATACAGGTCATCTATGACAAACCCAAAGCTAACATCATGCTAAACACAGGAAAGCTATAAGTTTTTTCTTTAAGAATGGGAAAAACACAAGGATGACCACTTTCACCACTCTTATTCAACATAGTACTGGAAGTCCTAGCCAGAGCTATCAGGCAAGAAACAAAAACAAAAGCCATTCAAACTGGAAAGAAGGAATTCAAATGATCTGTTTGCAGATGACATGATCTTCTATATAGACAAACCTAGACTATGCCAAAAAAACTCTTAGAACTGATAAATAAATTGAGTAAAGTAGCAAGACACAAAATTAACACATGAAAATTAGTAGTGCTTCTATATATCAATACAACTGAAAAAATAGGAAAGCAATCCAATTTATAATAGCTACAAAAAAACTAATAAAATTAATCAAAAATATTAAAAAAATCTCTACAGTGAAAATTAAAAAACACTGATGAAAGAAATTGAAGAGGACACACAAAAAAATGGAAAGCCATCCCATTTAATGGATTGGAAGAATGAATATTGTTAAACCAACTAGCTGTACTACCCAAAGCATCCTAGAAACTCAGTGGAATCCATATCAAAATACCAATGACTTTCTTAACTGATTGAAAAATAAAGAATCCTAGAATTTATATGGAACCACAAAGGACCCCAAATAACTATGAAGGGAGAATAATTGAATTTCTCTGAATGGTTCTAAGTTGGAAATACAGGCAAAAATCAAGGAAGCTGGCAGTTAATGTTCATGTCTTGGCTGTTTTGAACCCAACTGCTGCAGAGATTATGGTTTGGCTTCTTCCAATGGTTGCTGATGGCGTGACCCAGAGTTCTATTTTTATCTATGATCTGGCCATTGTCCATTTGTGTATTCAGTTTCTCATACCTGCTGTCCATCATTTTCTCATATTATGGAAAAACCCTTTCCTTCACTTCTAGGATGCCACAACCCTCCTGGGTGTACTTTTGATTCCTTTTTACCTTCTTCTCCATGGGAAAATCCTTTCTCTGACTATTAATTTGATTTTGCTGTCAGCCAAATAGCTCGTCATGGCTTGGAAACTTCTTCTCTTTAGCTTCATCTCAAATTCTTTGTATTGAATTCCGTTCCACGAGACTGAGCTACACAAAGCTGCAACTGACTTGAAACATCTTTCTCATCCTCTAAGTCGCTACCTCCTCTTTATTTGAAAATCTCAGTTTAGATATCATCTCCTCCAGAAAGCTTTCTGTGAACCTGCAAAATGCCCATGAGCTGTCATAGTGCCCACTCTTAGGACACTGCCTTTCAAATATTTATGTCATTGTATTTGTCATTATCTATCAACCTATATTTTCTTCCTCAAACTCTAAGCACCTCTGGGAAGAGTCACCAGTATAGTGCTCTGCACAGCAGACAGCCAATAAGTATTCATTGCAATAATAATTTGATCCAGAACAGAATACAATAAAGTAAAGCAAAGTTCCAGAGGTTTGTAGAATCCTTTGTCAGCTGGAGACAGTGGGAAAAGGTACACTTCACAGAAAGCTTTCTTTCTAAGCTTATGGACACTCATCGTCAATGAGATGGAAACTTGACATTTAAATATTTGGAATATAAAGCAAATGACTTTATACTGTTTTTGAAATGTGAAACCAAATTAGAAGGCAGGTACACGGTGTGCCCTGAGGCCAGGTTGAAAACCAAAGAGAGCTGAGAGGACCACCAAGGCACCTGCTCTTCTGGCTTACGCTCCCTCTGGTTTTCTAACCATACGGACCTGTCAAAATTAACAGCTCCCAATAAGCACTCTGTTTACCAAATTTATTTCACAAAACATATTACAGCAGACAGACAGACAGATAAATGTATTATATATAGTAATATAGTGGTATCAACCAAGGAAAGCAATACCTGTCTTCCATCTTAAAAGTTCATTAGAATTTTGAAAATATGTTATGTGAAAAAAACTAAAAACTGTTTCTGAATGATTCTGAAAGAAAAAGACCCAGGGATCAATGGAGAAATGGCTAATTCTAGGATTTGGGCAGGAAATATACAAGATAAGCATGAACACCTTGTATCTCTGAAAAGTAGGAAAGTGCTAAAAAAAATTCCTACAGTTACGGATGTTATGTCAAAGACAGGAGCCAAACGAAAGAGCTTCCAATGGCCAGTGGGAAAAATTTGAGTTAGAAAATGGATAAAGTAGTATTGGATCATAATACAAAATATAAAATAAATATCTATCAGGCATACTGATAAAAATTATTACATAAATAAATGAAGAGAAAGAATAAATTTCTCCTGCAGAATAATTTAAATAATGTATGTAGATACTGCACCCTCAGTGGAGAATCACAAATCCCCACCCCCTCTGTGTGGTCTGTGCATTGTGACTGCTTTCTAAAGAGTAGAGAATGAAGGAGGGAGGAAGAGAGTAACTAACTTTACAGTGAAAAATCCTGATGGACACTACCCAGCCAGGTGGGCAAGAACATCCAGTGATAAACCCTGTTGAGAGTACGTACCCTTGAGATGACGTAGTGAAAATGATACTTTATCTCTGGGCTCTTCCTGCCCCGAACCCATAATCCCAGTCTAATCATAACACCCAAAAAGACAGATTTTAATAGAGAAGCATCCTACAGAACACTAGACCAGTACTCCTCAAAACTGTCAATGTCATTAAAAGCTAGGAAAGTCTGTGAAACTGTCACAGCCAAGAAGGGTCTAAGGAGACATGAAAACAAAATAGACTATTCTGTATGGTATCCTAAAAAATAATATTCTGTATAGTACGCTAGGTAAAACAGAAAATCTGAATAAAGTATAGATTTTAGGTAATAGTAATGTAACAAAATTGGTTCATTAATGACAAAAAATAAAAATTCTAATATATTAATAATAGGGGAAGCTGTGTGGAGAGTATATGAGAACTCTCTGTACTATCTTCTTAACTTTTCTATAAATCTAAAACTGTTCTGAAAAATAAAGTCTACTAAAAGCAAGTAAATATACAGTGGTCAATTCAAAACATGACACACACATGCATACACCCCAGAAGGTCAGCGCTCTGCCCTGCCACGGTGTCTTTCTTTCCTCTCAGTGCTTTACACTGACAATAGACTGTTCAGCATCTCAGTATGTGCCATATTGGTTGCCAGTGGTATTGGGTCACGGACTCAGCTGGTTCGGGGATGTAATTAATAGGTGTTGCTCTGAAGTTCTAGCTTTTGGCTACTCACAAAATGCTTCATTCCAAAGTGGGAAAGTAGAGATTTTTCATATCTGAACTTTTAAGTACAAACTAACATTTTATTTCAGTAGAAAGTTGTGCCAATTTTTTGGTAAAACTTATAGTGGATAATCAGTATTATTTTCTATATTGATTTTCATTTCAGGAAATATTAGTGTGAAAGTCTTTATTATCCATCAATTGCATACATGAGTAGATGCTTTTTTTGAAGTAAAGTCATCAGTCTTCTTCATTATCATAAAGGATGTTTGTCACTTGTAATTTACCTATACCTTTTGCTGCACACAACTTATTAAGCGAATACCGTTCTAAGTATGTATTCATTTGTAAATAATGTCATTCAATTCTCATGTTAAAGTAGCCAAGCTTGTGTTACAATGTGGATTATCCAATACAGAAAAAGGAAATATCTGATAATTTTAAAATGTCAAGAGGCAAACCCATCCTTTAGGGGAAAAAAAAGTAATTATGTTGCTTAGGTACAAGACATTTCCTATTTATTATTTTTCCCTTGCTTAAAAATATCTTCATATATAAAATTAGTCATCTTTTATTCAACAATTTCAATATTCTTTCTTAGCAATGTCATTACGATAATTATATTTAAGTTTATGCCCTTGTTGTCCCAAGCTAATAATCACAATACACCAAACAGAAAATGAAAATAAGTATGTGTGTAATTTTTTAATTCAAGATTGCTTGTGTTTAACCTTACAATATATTTAAAAAGAGAGGAATGCTTTCAAAAGGTCTCAGAAATACATTATTCTGCTATCTGTTAAGTATACCAGATAATTTAGGAACGTTATTAGAAAATAACTGCCTCCATGTTTTGCTCTCTGACAGGCAGCCAATCATCTATAAATTACAGAAACTCACTCATTAGAACCCCTTCAAGGCATTTGTTTCAAAACATTTATCAATGTTTAAAAGAACAAAATAAATATTAATAAAATATATGTATAAATACGTTATAATAGAAAAATTAGAAAAGAGATGATTGAGATGAAAATTATAAGTAAGTGATTTTAAAAAACATGTTAACTCAGTCCTCATCCTGTGCTTTTAAATTTCTTATCCAGGAAAATCACTTTTGATAGTGTGTCCTGACAAGGCATTTGCATATTTCAGAGTCCAGCCAAGGAGGCAGGCAATATGGGGCCTGTAAAGCAGAGGCAAGCATGGAAATGGGGACACCCCAGGAAAGCGAGGTCAAGGCAGAGATGTTGATCAGGACCCTAATGGAAAACAGCACTTCGGGGCCTTTGAACCAGTATAAGTCACTGAGTCAGTAACAGACAAAGTGAGCCCTCAGATTTCAATTTAGACCACAGTCATGGACTCAGAAACCCATAGGGCCTGGAAGTCAAGGTAAGACCATACCTATTTCACATGAGGAATTGAAAAGACTCAAATACTAGAAAAACAAGGAGAACTAACTCAGGAAATTCCCAGGACCAGAAACGGTAAAGTGATGCAGAGGGAGAGCTGACAGGGAGTGGCTTTGGTTCTGGGCAGGAAGTTGACTCCAGGTTGTCTGTCTGGTGTGTGTCATTCTAGAATATCTGAACAGTCTCAGCTTGAAAAGGGGAAGCAGAAAAGTCCACAGCCAACCAGAGCACCGCCAGAAGGGAAGCAGAGCTCGCACATTGCAAAGCAATAACATTCCTGATTCCTGGCATCACCTCACGGGCTGATTACAACAGGGTGAAACTGTGGAGCTCAACCACATTGCCCAGATTAACCCGCCCAAGAGAAATTCACGTTGCGGATCTTTTCTTCTCAGAGGTTTACCTTCTCTTAGAAGTAAAACTCTTCCCAAAACCAAGCTCCTGGATGATGAAAGGCAACTTGTTCATTGTGCTCTCACTATATGATCTCTTACCTATTTTGTTTGTATCTATAAACTACATAAATTGAAGAGTAATTTTTTGACAAGAGTGACTCATACCACAGGACTAAAGCAATTCAAATCATCTAGAAAGCACTGAAAATAACAAATCATAGGATATTCTCTGTGCTGGGACAAAAGTTTTTAGTTATTTTCAGATAACACATTTTAAAATTTCTAACAAACTTTTGAGATGGAAGACAAGTAGTGCTTGCCCTTCGCAAAGATACATACTTTTTTTGTCTGTAATAAGTGTGATGAAGTAAACCTAGTAAATAGAGTGCTTATTGTGAGCCTTCAATTTTGGCAGATCCTATGGTTAGAAAACCCAAGAAGGACAGGTGCCCTAAACCAGAAGGGCAGGTGCCTTTCTGGCCCTGTCAGCTCTTCTTGGTCCTCAACATGGCCTCAGGGCACACCACATACCTGCCTTCTTATTTGGTTGCATGTTTCAAAAATAGTATTAAGTAATTTGCTTTCCATTTCAATGGTTTAAACATCAGATTTTCCATCACACTGATGACAAGCTTCCACACACTTAGAAAAGAAAGCTTTCTGTGAAGTGCACTGACTCCCACCCTCCTGGAGCTCACAAAGGATTCTGCAAACTTCTGGAGCTTTGTTCTAATTTCTGATATTCTGTTCCAGATGAAATCATTATTGCAATAAATACTTTTTGACTGTCTGCTGTACAGGGCATCATACCAGTAACTGTTTCCTAGAGGTGTTTGGAGTTTGGGGGAAATATATGTTAATAGACAATGACAAATACAATAAGATAAATATCTTTAAAAGCAATGTCCTAAGAATGGGGACTATGAAAGCTTATAGGCTTTTTTAGGGTTTGCAGAAAGCTCTGTGGAGGAGGTGATATCTAAGGTTTTAAACAGCTAAAATAGGTTTTTTTTTTTTTATAAAGAGGAGATAGTTACTCAGATGGAGGATGAGAAAGATGTTTCAAGTCAGCTGAAACTTTCTGTAGTCTAGTCTGGCTGCGACACAGAATTCAATACAAAGAATTTGAGAGGAAGGTACAGAGAAGAAGCTTCTAAGCCATAATGAGCCATTTGGCTAACAGCAAAATTAAATTAATAGGCAGGGAAAGGATTCCCCCATGAAGGAGAAGGTAAAAAAGGATCATAAGTATGTCCAAGAGGGTTGTGGTATCGCAGAAGTGAAGGCATGTGTTTTTCCAGAATGTGAGAAAATGATGGACAGCAGGTATGGGGAACTGAATACACAAATGGATAATGGCCAGATCATAGATAAAAATAGAACTCTGAGACACACTGGCAGCAACCCATGGAGGAAACCAAACCATAACCTCTCCAGCAGTTCGTCTAAAGCAGTCAGGACATGAACAGTAACTACCAGCCTCCCTGATTTTTGCCTATATTTCCAACTTAGAACCAATCAGAGAAATTCAAATATTCTCCCCTTGGTCAATCATATATGATGACCCACTTCTACTTAGCCCACCAACAGCTTTCCCAGGGCCACAGTCTCCAATTAGTGCATATGTGAAGTCTTCCTTTTTTTTTTTTTTTTTTTTTTAACGATAGAGCTGTCTTGGTCTGTTTCTGATGCTATAACAGAATACCACAGACTGGGTAAATTTATAAAGAACAGAAATTTATTTTCTCACAGTTCTAGAAGCTGGGAAGTCCAAGATCAAAATGCCAGCTGGTTTGGTTATCTGGTGAGGGCTGCTCTTTGCTTCCAATGTGGCCCAGACCCTCTTGTTTGTTTTGTCTTGACCCTTTCCTTAGAAAGCAAAGCACAGTAATTAAGGCATGAACTTTATATTCAGCCTACATTCAAAATTCCAGCTCTACCACTTGCTAGCTATGTGCCTTTAAGAAAGTCATTTGGTATCCCTGTTCCACTGTTCCTTGGTATCTCCTACCTGTAAAATGGGGATAATAATAGCACTCGTGTTTGAAGTTATTTTGAAGTTTAATTTCTATTTGTAAAAGCACATAGTGCCTGGGACATATTAATTGTTGTGCAAGTCTTTCTTTAAGAAACAAAATCATTCCCATTTTATATCTCTAAGTTTATATCTTGTAAACTCATATCTCTAAACTGGATAAATCTTCCAAGTTTAGACTGGTGCATACAACTACTTAGTTGCTTTCCTTTTTGAATGGCTCACAGGAACTGTCCGCAGAAAATATCACAGTTGTTCCTATATCTATGAAATAGGTTACATTGAATAGAAACTTCTACAGTAATGGAGAAGGACTCTAGGATAACGTGTTGGAGGTTTCCTTGAAAGCTGCTTTTCTTCATCTCCATAGGAAGTTGCCTTCAGCTTCTCCAGCAGGTGTTGTGGGAGGGAGTGAGGGAACCTTTAAAAGGGGAGGAAGAACACTATGGGAAATGCCCTGGGATTTTTAATTATTAAGTACATACATGCTAATGAGACTAGTGTCCAGTTGTTATGATCACTGATGTAATAGATCACTGATGCAACACTGACGCAGTTCTGAGTGACCTCCCAAGTCTTTAAGATTACTTTTCTAAAGTCGCTTGTGCGGTGATGTCATATCCTCAGATGAATGACAAATTTGAACCAGGATTCTCGATTTCCAGTATGCTCATTAGGCTCCATTATTTTTTCTAATCTATAGAAAGACACAAACACCAGGCTGCCCTTCATGCTGCATTTGCTCTCTCTGTAAATGGCATCCAGAAGACATCAGCTTGCCCTTGCACAGACCTGCCAGTCACTCCTGAACCTACACCTTCATATCCAGTAACTTTCTCAAAATGCTTTTCAACTCGACTTACTCAGTATTTCTCCAATTCTTCCATTTCTTGTTTTGTCAAGGCCACTACCTTGATCCAAGCCACCACTATCTCTCACCATCGCAGCTCCTGTGTTCATACTCCTGCTCCAGTTTCTCCACTAACAATCAGAATATTTTAAAAATCAAATTTCATCTTGTTCCTTCTCTGCTTAATACCTTTAAGAGCTCTCCATTTCTCTTAGCATGAAGTACATTACTACCCTTTGCTCATCCTAAATAATAGTCTTGAAAACCTGGCCCCTGCTTTCAGCACAGGTCTCTTAATGTTATTGCATTTCTGCCTCAAGGGCTTGGCATAAGTGGTTCTTCATTTCTGAAGTGACCTCCTTGACTTTGTCTAATTAACTCTTTTCAACATTTCAACGTTCCCTCAAATGCCACTTTCAGCAAGAAGACTTGCACGTCATTCTTTTACTCAACATGACTTATTACAACTGCAGCGTAACAATTTATCTGCCATGCGTGTTTGATGCCTGTCTCTTCTTCTAGACTATTAGTCCCCTGAGAGTCACATCTAACCTGGACCGGGTATTTTTAAAAGGCTTGTTGTATAAATAAGAGAATGTTATGGAGAATAAAGAAGGATTTGGACAGAGAGACAATGACACATCATGGAACAGTGTTAAGGGTCTGCTTTAGGTTGGAGCATAATTTAGAATGACATCTTCAGGGTGTGGCAGTTGAGACAAGTGAGGAAGGGTTGAGTGAGTGAGTGTATTAGAGCAATAACAGAGCAAGATAGTTAAAAATCTGTCAACAAATATTAAACTGATGGAACACAGGATTTAAGAAAAATGAATAGCTAAGAAAAATTCTGTTTCTGGTCTCATATGTTTTTGACTTAGTAGTATATGTAGATACATAAATTTGGTGTAGAAACTTTAAACTTTATTTCAAGTTAGACCAGAGCAGATAAAACTGTTGAAGAAAAAGTGATAACATCTCTGTTTTTGAGACTGTTTTCAACATCCATTGATCCAACGCAGAAATAAGTACAGCGAAATCAATAAGAAAATAAAAATTGCTCGCAAAGAAAGGAGATAATGATGATTAGATTACCTATTTACCTACAGACTGGTTGATTAATATAAACTCATTATTAAAGTTGTAAATACAAACACTACTAATCTTTTTTCTCTCAAGAAGTATTTTTTAAACAAATAGATATAAATAGTGTAATTGACTTTCAGGTTGTCATTTCCAAAATGATATGCATAAAAACAAATTATTTAAAAGAACAATCTGGTTGATGTTAGATTAAAAGTGTATTAATTGCCTACACCAATGATATTTTATTTAATACTAAGAAAATGCTGAATTGGTTATCAAATTATTTAGGTATTTATGCTTAGGAAACTAATTTTACTGGAACAGCTGATGTTGTACCTTCATTTAAAAGAGCCATAGGACAAGTAAACACTCTACCAGATGTTTTGTGTCAAAGCAACTGGGTTTTGTTTTAGCTGAGCCCAGCAACTCTTCCAGGGCGTCCTGGGAGATGACATCTCGTGTAGGGCAATATATGAAATCAGGTGTTGAGCACAGAGGGAGTACAATTTACTGTAAACAGTTTAACAGTTTCAGCAAAAAATGTCTCATGAAGAGAAAAAAAATTCAACCAACCTCTCCTTGCAAAAGAGGGTGTTAATAACTTCAGATGATAAATGCTTGCCTTTCTTTAGACTTCATGCCATTTTTGTGCAGGCTTTGGGGGATTTATAAATGGGATTTTAAACTCACTTTTTGCATCTTGATGTCGGAACCCTTAAGCCCCTCTCCCAGAGTCACACATCTACATTGTGGGGCGGGGAGGAAGGAACATGGCTCATCTATATGACTGTTTAAGTTGTCCAACGGCAGTGAGAATATTCAAGGAAATAATTTTGTAGACTTCCTTTTCCATCCCTTTAATTTGTATGGTCCTCCTTCTCTACTGTTCCTTACTTCGATTTCAGGAAAATGCCTGAAACTGACATCTATCCAAAACATGAAAGCGCCTCAGGCAGTCAAGCTATCAAGCTGTTTACATGGTGACAGTAGCTATCCAAATACCACAAAAAAGCTATCATAAGTTATTGTGTCATGCTATAATTCTACTCTTTGTGGGGGCATTGAGCAATCTGGCAAGAAAATCACAGAAGATAATAATGTATTTATGTTACTCAGTCTGGCTCAAAATTACAGCTGGCAGTTAGTAATATCTTAGCTTATTTGTGTAACTCTTTCTGGAACTCTCTAAACTCACAACTGTAGCAGTAGTGAAGTAAAAAATGTACCCACAAATTAATTTCCTAAACATTTCGGAAGATTGGAAGGTCAGAGTAAAATGAGCAAGAAAATTTTTTAAATTGCATATTTTGAGTTACTGAAAATAATTTTATATGTATCAATGTAATCGTTCTCCAAATAACCTCTGTTCATAGTCTAAATGAGAAGGAATTTTAAAGTTTATTCAGAAAGAATGTAGACAAGTGCTTAGGTGTATGTTTTATTATAACACTATTTTCTCTTTAGGAATACACAGAAAATTATCAGGAAAGAAGGAACAGTCTAACCCTTAAGCTGTTTCTGTAGCACAGAGAAAAGGCAGCAATTCATAGGCCTGATCTGTGTATAGGAGGTTCATAAAGGATTGTTATAGGTTAAATTATGGCCCCCAAAAAGATATGTTTAATCCTGCACTTGGGAATGTGATCTTATTTGGAAATAGGGTCTTTGCATATGTAATCAAGTTAAGATGAGGTCATTAGTGTGGACCCTAATTTAATAAGACTAGTGTCCTTATAAGAAGAGAAGAGACGAGATATGCACAGAAGTTGACGTGCAGATACATGGGGAGAACACCAGACGACAACCAAGGCAGAGATTGAAATGACGCATCCACAAACCAAGGAACACCCATGACTGCTGCAACATCAGAAGCTAAGAGAAAGGCCTGGAATAGACTCTCTCCTGGAGCTGTCAGGCACTTTAATTCATGGCCCTGAAGACACCTCAATTTTGGGCATCTCACCTCCAAAACTGTGAAAGAATTTCTGTTCTTTTTAGCTACCTGGTTTGTGGAGATTTGTTTTGGCAACTTTAGGAAATGTGAACAGGGTGTGTCTTTAGAAGCAACACCCATAGGAAATTAGAACAGCAGAATTGGGCAAGGAGAAAAGAAATGGAATACAGCCACCACAGGGGCTCAGCTGATCCCACAAGGAGCTCTGGGGCTGCAACGGCCCTTCAAAGTTGCCCCAGTGGAGGACAGGCAGCCAGGTCTTGTAACCCTGAGCACTCCCTGGATGAGAGCTACACCAGCATGTTAATCTTCCAGCCCAGAACAATGCCCAGAGACTATATTATGCTGAAACATTTTGACACATACATTTTTTCAAGGTAAAGAAATTATTTTCTTTTTCTTAGCTTAAAAATAATTTTGTTGTTGTTTGTGATTCTCAGATGTCTTTTAAAAAAAAAAACTTTACAACAGATAATTGAGGAATCCATCTCTAGGCCTATATCTTAAGTGTGATCCTTCAGACCCCACCGTGAGCAATAAGGCTGTACCTGGCAGATCTCACAAGGGATGCTGCCCTCCGCACAGGAGACTCCATGCACAACCAGTGCATTTCTGCTTCCAGAGGGAGTTGCAGTCAAGGATCAGCCCCACCCCAACCCCACCCTCCCCACCACCACCCCCACCCCAAGACCTCCTTATCAGAACTGGCCTCTGCTGAGACTACCTTATCCAGGAGACTTGAAGATACCTTTCTCTACCAGAACTCAGCACTCAGGAGTTTTTCTCTCCCAGTGCTTCTCCTCCCTTTTGTGTAGCCTCAGGGTCCATAAAATGCCAGGGACCTTTGTCTGGGGCTCTCTCCATCTGCACGGGCACACCTGACTCACACAGTGGTGCAGTCACATAGGTGAAAATGAAACACAAGAATATATTGTTTCAGGCCTCTTGCTTATACGATTGCAGTGAGTGAGTAAGGGCTTGACCATTACTTTCAGTTGTGCTTTGTTTTTTTTTTGTTTTGTTGTTTTGTTTTGTTTTGTTTTTAACCTGGTCAATTTGTTTTAATTGGCACACAGATTTATGGAGTACATAGTGATGCTTCGATGCGTACAATGTATAGTGATTCAATCAGGGTAATTAGCATATCATCATCTCAAACATTTTTTCTTTGAGTCAGGAATATTCAACGTCCTTCCAGCTGTCTGAAAGTATATATGATGGTTAACTATAGTCATCCTACAGTGCTATAGAACACCAGAACTTATTCCTCCTATCTAGCTGTGCTTTAATTGACCACCTGGCAGCTCAGCTGCCTCTCAAATACCTCTCAGCTCTTGACAGTGGTAGAGTTTACCAAATTCTTTTCTTGGATGTTTGAAATGATAATATGATTCTTCTACTTTAATCTGGTAGTATAATGAATTGCATTAATAGCTATCTGAATGCTGAATTATACTTGCACTCAGGATAAATCTCAGTTGGTCATGTGCATTCTTATAAAATACAGGAAAATTAGCTTTTTCTGTTGTATTATTTAGACTGCTTACCTCCATATTTATCAGTGAGATTGATCCATGGTATTGTTTTATTTAGCTTAGCTGAATCTTTCTCTCTGTACAGTCTCCTTGCTTTGGTGCCTTTTACACCTAATGGACATTTCCCACTTGGTCCATGTTCTGAGATAAGTGAAAGAACGTGGTTATTAGAACTTTTATCATGCACTTGCATATGATGTTGAGGTACATTAATAACATGTGGGATATTGGCTTTTGTTTTTGGTTTTCATTTAAAAGTATCTGAGCATCTTTGTACTTTAATGAGGAGGTTAAACCATCATTTTTTTGAGAGCTGAAACTTTGAACCTATTTTTTTCAATTTTTGCATTTATTGTTTATGTAAACATTATTGTTTCCTTCCCCTTTCCTTTTTTTCCCAGAATAATGTTTTTTCTTCATTTTTCTATTTTTGTCAAGATTTCAGTAATTAAATATAAGATTTCTATTTTTTTCAAATTCTCTTTATATAATAAAACTTTTACTTCAGCCTATATTCTTCTACGACGCTGAGAATTAATCAGTATCCATGATCAACTCATCAAATAGAAACATGCTTTTACTTAGCATCTCAAAAGTTGTGTGGAATTATTTGGAGCTTTTTTTTTTTTTTTTGAGATGGAGTCTTGCTCTGTCTCCAGGCTGGTGTGCAGTGGCGCGATCTCGGCTCACTGCAATCTCCGCCTCCTGGGTTCAAGCAATTCTCTGCCTCAGCCTCCTGAGTAGCTGGGATTACAGGCACCCACCACCATGCCTGGCTAATTATTGCATTTTTAGTAGAGACAGGTTTCACCATCTTGGCCAGGCTGGTCTTGAACTCTTGACCTCGTGATCCACCTGCCTCGGCCTTCCAAAGTGCAGGGATTACAAGCATGAGCCACCAATGCCGGCCTATTTGGAGTTTTTATTGGAGATATTTTTCTACTATTCTTTGGCCATTTTAGAAATCCTTTCTTAACAACTGCAATAGACTTCATACCACACAGTGTCAACAATTACTTGCTTTGTATAAAGACTTTAAATTTCGATGCACTGTGTTCTTTGCCATGTACCCCTTCCTGTATTCCATGATATTCTTTTTCTTTCACTCTGTTTATGTTTGGTTGCATTCTGTGATTTTTTTTTTGTTCCTGCTTTTGTTTTTAGGCAGTGTATAAATAGGTAAAATTTAAGATTCAATACACATTTCAATTTTTTATACAATTTAAGTGACAATTTGCTGGAGTACAGCATTGTGAATTGTCCATAAGCCTGATACAAATTAGAAAATTTCACAATGCAAAATATATGTGTGTGTGGATATGGGCAATAGAAACCCTCATGCACTGACTTTGGAAATTAGACCAGTGTAGTCATTCTAGAAAACTGTCTAGCATTATTTAGTCAAGTTAATCGTACAAATAAACTATGACCAAGTAATTCCATATATATATAAAACAGTGAAAATTCTACATAGGGCCAAAAGGAGATGTATATGAGTGATTGTCCACAGTATTATCTGTTGTAGTATTCAACTAAAGGCAAATAACGCACAATGGAGTATCACGAAGAAGAGACAGCATGTACAAATAACCAAAAAAGTAGACTTTAAATATGTCCTGCTTAGTAACAAGCAAGGTAGGGGAATGAGATATATAATACAAATAATGCATATGAGAATTCATTAAAATATCTACATAAAAATATATATAATTTAAAAATACACAGGAAACATATCAAAACAATGGGAAAGAGGTAAGTAAAATGACATGGTTATTAGAACTTGTTATAAGGAAATTGTCTCAGGTCCTGTTGTATTGAAGCAGATTCTAAGACAAGAAACCTTCTGCAAGTGTGATTGATCAAGGATGTGCTTCCAGAAGAAACCATTAAGGGACGGGAAAAAGCAGGATAGGAAAGCGTCAGAAGCCAGTTGAGGGTGTGATTCTAGATAAGATCCAGTCGTAGCTGACCTGAAAGGATGGATACTTCCAGTGCTATGTTTAATAGCAGTGGTGAGGGAACATTGTTACCTAGTTCCTGATCTTAAAGGAAGAGTATTTAGTCTCTCACCATTTCATATGATGTTATCTGTAAATTTTTTTGTAGTATCCCTTATCAGGTTAAGGAAGTCCCTTTCTACATCTAGTTTGCCTACAGTTTTTTTTTTTTTAATCATAAGTCGATGTCGACTGTCAAATTCTTTCTCTCCATCTATTGTGATGATCAGCTCTTTGGAGTGTTCATATGGCCTATGACATTGATTTGTTTCCAAATGTTGAACCAGCCTTGCATTCCTTGGATTAATTGCATATGGTTGTGATGCATAATCTATTTAATATTTGACTTTCAAATATTTTGTTTAGGATATTTATGTCTATGGTTTGTGAGAGTGACTGAAATGTAGTTTCCTTTTCTGGGACTGTCATTATCTGGTATTGGCATAGGTTAATCCTGGCCTCATAGAAGTAGTTGAGAGACATTCTTCTATTTTCTGAAAAGTGTGTATAATTAATATGATTTATTTCTTAAAACATTTGGTAGAACTCACAGTGAAATTATCTGAGCCTAGAGGCTTCTTTTCCAGAGGGCTTGTACAAACAAATACAATTTATTTGATTAATATAGGATAATTCACATTATCCAATCCTTTTTGAATTTTGGCAGTTTGTCTTTCAGAGAATTGGTCTATTTCATCTCAGTTTCAAACATGAAATCTAGAGTTGTTCACAGTATTCCATTAACATTCTTTTAACATCTGTTGGATCGGTTGTTATGTTCCTTCTTTTCTTCTTTGTATTTTCAACTTGTGTCTTCTTTTAGTTTTTTCCCTCCCCTGGAAGCCTGGCAAGGGGTTTATCAAATTTATTAATCTTTTCAAAGAAACAGCTTTTGGTTCTGTTGATGTTCTCTATTACTTCTGTTTTTAATTTACTGATTTCTTCTCAAATACTTGTTAACTTCTTATTTTGCTCTTTTTAATTTGCTCTTTCTCTAGTTTCTTTTTTTTTTTTTTAAATTTTTATTTTTATTTTTTTTTCTTTTATTATTATTATTATTATTATTATTATACTTTAGGTTTTATGGTACATGTGCGCAATGTGCAGGTAAGTTACATATGTATACATGTGCCATGCTGGTGCGCTGCACCCACCAACTCGTCATCTAGCATTAGGTATATCTCCCAATGCTATCCCTCCCCCCTCCCCCCACCCCACAACAGTCCCGAGTGTGATGTTCCCCTTCCTGTGTCCATGTGTTCTCATTGTTCAATTCCCACCTATGAGTGAGAGTATGCGGTGTTTGGTTTTTTGTTCTTGCGATAGTTTACTGAGAATGATGATTTCAAATTTCATCCATGTCCCTACAAAGGACGTGAACTCATCATTTTTTATGGCTGCATAGTATTCCATGGTGTATATGTGCCACATTTTCTTAATCCAGTCTATCATTGTTGGACATTTGGGTTGGTTCCAAGTCTTTGCTATTGTGAATAATACCGCAATAAACATACGTGTGCATGTGTCTTTATAGCAGCATGATTTATAGTCCTTTGGGTATATACCCAGTAATGGGATGGCTGGGTCGAATGGAATTTCTAGTTCTAGATCCCTGAGGAATCACCACACTGACTTCCACAAGGGTTGAACTAGTTTACAGTCCCACCAACAGTGTAAAAGTGTTCCTATTTCTCCACATCCTCTCCAGCACCTGTTGTTTCCTGACTTTTTAATGATTGCCATTCTAACTGGTGTGAGATGGTATCTCATTGTGGTTTTGATTTGCATTTCTCTGATGGCCAGTGATGGTGAGCATTTTTTCATGTGTTTTTTGGCTGCATAAATGTCTTCTTTTGAGAAGTGTCTGTTCATGTCCTTCGCCCACTTTTTGATGGGGTTGTTTGTTTTTTTCTTGTAAATTTGTTGGAGTTCATTGTAGATTCTGGATATTAGCCCTTTGTCAGATGAGTAGGTTGCGAAAATTTTCTCCCATTTTGTAGGTTGCCTGTTCACTCTGATGGTAGTTTCTTTTGCTGTGCAGAAGCTCTTGAGTTTAATTAGATCCCATTTGTCAATTTTGGCTTTTGTTGCCATTGCTTTTGGTGTTTTAGACATGAAGTCCTTGCCCGTGCCTATGTCCTGAATGGTAATGCCTAGGTTTTCTTCTAGGGTTTTTATGGTTTTAGGTCTAACATTTAAGTCTTTAATCCATCTCTAGTTTCTTAAGGTGGAAGTTTAGGTGCTTCTCTCTCCTGAGTTTGAACAAGTCATTTGTTTTGTGACCCCAGTTTTTTCATGAGTTCAGTAAAAGTCATTAATTTGCATACAGTTTGTCGGTTTTTTTCCTGTAGTATGGGTGGAAATAACTCTCTTTCTAACTTTATATCTCCTGATGAAAACTGGAAGTCTAGATTTTGTCTTACCATAAAAGATTACCATTTTGACTGTATTTTATTGAAGTCATTTCATATCTCTGACATGATTTCATGATAGGGATAGTTTTTCTAATATTAAACCATCTTTTCTTTTAAAAATAAAACCTACCTGAAACAGAAAAATGTATTCAAAAAAATTTCTATTATCATATCCTATTTATTCAGCGACTTGAAGGAAAAGATTGTGAAAAATATTTTCACAAGAACATTTCCAATAAGAAACATTGAATGTATTTCAGAGTATGATACTTGTTTTCATTCTGGTGTCTGCATTTGGTTAAACAAATAGATATTTGTTTGCCTGATTATGTGTTTGCTATAGAACATTATATAATCAAATAAGTTTATTTTGAAAACTTAAAGATCTAACACAATAAAAACATTGAGTTAATTGCCTTTTTTCAACATTTATTTATTTATTTATTTATTTATTTATTTATTTATTTATTTTTGAGATGGAGTCTTGCTCTGTCACCCAGGCTGGAGTACAATGGCTCGATCTCAGCTCACTTCAACCTCCGCCTTCCAGGTTCAAGCAATTCTCCTGCCTCAGCCTTCCGAGTAGTTTGAACTACAGGAGCACACGACCACACCCGGCTAATTTTGTATATTTAGTAGAGATGGGGTTTCACCATGTTGGTCAGGCTAGTCTCAAACTCCTGGAGATAATTTTATATCATTGTTTTAATTTATTTCCGTACATAAAGTGCTCCATGTTTACTTTTTATCTGGACCCACAACTATGTATTTTATTACTATTTTATTTCAAATCTGCCTTAAATTTTGCATAAAATTTTATATCTTACATACCTTTAGCTTTTTCTTTTATGTAGCTTTTCTTCCTTTCTTATTCCTTTTTTTTTTTTTTTTGAGACAGAGTTGCACTCTTGTTGCCCAGGCTGGAGTGCAGTGGCGCAATCTCGGCTCACCACAACCTCCGCCTCCCAGGTTCAAGCGATTCTCTTGCCTCAGCCTCCTGAGTAGCTGGAATTACAGGCATGCACCACCACGCCTGGCTAATTTGGTATTTTTAGTAGAGATAGGGTTTTTCTATGTCGGTCAGGCTGGTCTCGAACTCCTGACCTCAGGTGATCCACCTGCCTCGGCCTCCCAAAGTGCTGGGATTACAGGCGTGAGCCACCACACCTGGATTCTTATTTTCTGATTTGCATATCTTCAGGGTATTTTATGAGTCTTCTCAAAAACTTATCTGTTTTAAATGAGATTTCAAAACTGTTTTTAGATGTACTTATCAATTTCACCTTATAAATGTTTTATTATCAATATATTACTTTTAATTCTTTATTAATTTCTTCATCCTTTGGAGATCATTTATGAGGCTCATAGAAATAAATCCTGCATATTAAAATTATTGAAAATAAAATATTAAAAATCATAAATGGTTAAGAATTCTTAAAGTAAATGCAATGTAATGACAATTCTTTTATTTGTCCCAATTTTATTTATGTGTTTTTTTAATCTTCTGTTTCTGAAGGTTTGCCTAATATTAGTAAGTATTTTTGAGGAGAAGGCAAAGAGAAATAGAAATGAGAAGTTTTTTTGGGGGGGCAGCAAATATTTACTGAACAATAAAATACAAACAATGACAATAAACATTTTATGCACATGGTTACTTCCCTTTGAAGACCTCGTTATTTTCAGGCATATGGAGGGAGAAAAGATCATTGTAACCAATTATTTTGGAATTAGGATGTGTGTTTAAAGAAACGAAGTGTGTAAATAATCCTGAGATGAGCATTTAGGGAAAATGTGATTACAATTTATCCCTATAACTTTACAAACTACATTTATTCCTATCGCATTTTAAAAGGAATGATGTGCAATTATTTCCATCTGACAAGCATGGAATGCAAGCCAAACATAACCTCAAATACAACTTGCTATTTACATAAATAATTTTAAATAATAATTTTCATTTAGAAAATAGGTGAATACGAGACTTCACAAAAAAATCACTTCTTTCTCCATGGATATCTGAATAGTAGAAGAAAATCTGTCTCAAGGTTAATTATGTTTTCAAAATGAAATAATAGTGGAATGTTTTAAAATGTTAAGAAAAAGAGGCAAAGGAGAGAAATGGCTTCATGGAGCTCTGAAGCTTACCATCAGAATCTCTGCAAGAAAACCACTGTGTACAAAGCCATTCTACCAAAATGGCAACCTACACTATCTCACATATTCCCCGTTTTCACTACCATGTTTTAATTTTCTCCATAAAATATATCACAGCTGTCATAATATATTGGCAGCCTAATGTAGTGATTAAGAACACCCCATAGAGCCTCCTAGATGCACGTACTTTGATTTTTAATGTGAGTGAAAGAGGACACATCTGAGGAGCAGAGAAATGAAGTGATCAGACTGCTATTAGAAAAGGATCATTGGATGCTCTGTGAGAATAGCTGTACTGGGGCAAAGGCAGAAGCAAAGAGACCAAGCAAACAATGTTGCAAGCAAGAGGTGATGGAGATTTGGAGCTGGCAGCGGCAGAGGAGGTCTCAATGGTGGATTCCATCTCTAGCATCAGAAGCAAAGACAACAAACAGCCTTACAGAGACTGTTCAACCAGCTCCCACAATTACAGAAGAGCAGATCCCTGTGACAAATCTCTTTCTTAATAAATGGGAGATGGAGAAGCAGGCATGGGGGACAGTGAGAGAGAGTAGTGCAGAGGGAAAGGGAATATATCTCCCAGTGATTCTACTCTCTGATTGGATCCTGAGTGATACAAGTAATTAAGTATGAAAAAAATATTTCAGCAAAATTTAGGAAGTGAAATAAAAATAAGCTAATTGCTAACTTGTTGGGACTCTGGAGGTCTAAAGGAGATGGAAGAATTTGGCATGGCTGGCTGAGATGGCTGGATGGATGGTGGTGGCACTTAACAAGTCATACTGTGAGAGAGGTGGACAGTTTACAGAGAGAGACAGGTCCCTATTTGAACACATTGTCTGATACTATGGGATGTTCAGGTGTCAATATCTATTAGAGTGTTGTATACAAAATAAAAGGGCAAGTTGGAAAATTAATATTCTAAGGGCTAAGAAAAGAGGCAGGAACAAAATGGCATCCAGAAGCCAGAGATACAGGATTTAAAGATAGAATGGTGAGCAGTGTCAGTTTCAGCAAGGGTTTAAGTAAGGAAGAAACTGAAAACACCAAGAGTTAAGGAAGAGCAGTCCCCAAAATGGGTGCTAAAGTGTCTTGTTTGTGATTTTAGGAGTATTACTTTTCTTCTCAACTGGATTGCATTGATCTTAAATAGAAAAAAAAAAGAGGCTTATACTCTATTTCCCTTGGGTATCAGCACAATGCAAAACACATACAATGTGCTCAATATTTTAGACTTGATAACTGCTATGTAACTCTGGGCCCCTTCTTGCACTTTTCTGCATTACTTTTTCTTTTTTTTTTTTTTTTGGTAGAGATGGGGTCTCTCTCTGCTGCCCAGGCTCGTCTTGAACCCCTGGGTGAAAGCAATCCTACCACCTTAGCCTCCCAAAGCGTTGAAGTTACAGGTGTGAGCCACCACACCCAGCCTGTGTTGCTTTTGTTTTTGCCTTGCTGTGTCTTATTTCCCACATATACTCCTGACCTTTTGATTTTATCTTTCTACATTTGCAAGTTCTTTTCCAATTTTTAAGCAATGTATTTTACCATGGAATACTCCAACCCTAACAGTTTTTCAAGAGCTGGAGGCAATGTCAAGAATTTTGTTTCTAACAGTAATTTTTTCTTTTGTCCTTTCAAGTAAGCCATTTTACAAGTTTCAGTGATTCCACACAAAATTCAAACTTATTCTTTAGGGAATATTATTAGACATAATACAGATTTTCTTAAAATATATTGACTAAATTTTTCTTATGAAATTGTTTTCTTATGAAATTGAAATCAAATACTATACAACAATATTATTAACAATAAAATACTATGTTAAGCATAAATTCTATGTACTAAGAAACTGTTGTAAATATTTGTATGTATTATCTCATATACTTCTTGTTACATCTCCAGGAAGATACCATCTCAAAGCATAGATTAGCAAAATGAAGGACAGGTTAAATAAACTTTCTCTAATTCACAACTAGTAACAGTTGAAAAAAAATCACCGAATAAAGTCTTCTGACTCCAGAACCTAAAATATATATTGTCATCCATATGAATGTGTACTTCAAAATAAAAAATAACTGTTTTGGAATGTACATGAAAATCATGAATCAGTTGACAGAATAACTTGTATGGCACCAATAAAATTTCTATTCATTGGAAAAAATTTTTATTATCATTAGGAACACAATTGAATTTTCTATAAAGGTGAAACATGTATTCCACATTTCTGAGGTAAAGTAAATTGGATCACAGTCCTTGATATCCTCATAAAAAATATAATCATTTTAGATGCTAAAATCTGAACAGTAACCAAAATTTTCCCTGGCTACAAAATACATCTTTCAAACTACTTACCAAAACTTTTGAAATTCCTGAGTAATGCACTCATCTTTGTAGATTAGAATATATCACACATAACAAATGGTGTGTAAATCTTGAAGGAATGGAGATGCAGGTATTCAGAGAAAGGGCAGAGTAAATATGTACTTGGAAGGAAAACTAAGGAAAATAACAAAGGAGAAAAGTGGGGGGAAATGAAAATTTTCCCTGGAGAAACTGGAGAGGAAAGACCAACATTTTTTCTCCAGTTTCTGAGAAAACGTGAAATGTAAACACACAGCAGCTGGGATTATTATCCATAGATGCAACCCAAGGATCCAGAAAACTGGGCTGCATGACAAGGACAAAGACACTTTTTAATAGGACTGACCTCAATGCTGCACCTTCCTCCTTCCTCGACAACTGTGGACTGCTGCACAAATTTGCAGAAGCAAATACTAAGGTATGCAATTCATTAGCCACACCATGAAGGCCGCAACTAGAAAGAGAATCCCAGAGATAATCACCTGGTTAACAGTATAAGGATGTGATCCTTTGAGTTAGTCTATGGACAACTTATAAAACAGGGCAGGATAACATGGACGTATTATTGGTTCCTAACACCTTGTTGTTGGCTATTGTTTTAACAAAAATGACCTCCTTCAAAGGAAGCAGTGAGCGTTCTGAAGAAGAAAGTGAAGGTTTCATTTTGGAAGACTAATCAATGTCATGTGGAGTCACGCTAACACTGAGCCAGAGATTTTCATCAGCCAACTGTGACCATCAATGTCTCGCGTCTCACTGAAGATAAAAATCATTGGGAAAATGAGTTCCTACAAGTAAGAAGGGTTAAAGTTGGTACAAATTTCTAAATCAAAATTTGGCTAAGAAGAAAAAGAAAAATGTCTAAAATAGGAAACACCTTTGAGCCAGATCTGAGCACAATGGGCTACTCCTTTTGTCAGTAAATAATCAGAGCAAAAGTAAGCCCAAGATGAGGACGGGTGAGAGGACGCAGCTCGGCTGTGTCTCGCTCATGCCTCAGGGAGGCTGGTCAATTTCATTGTAAAATGCAGTCCTCCATGGGAAGAACCTGAAGAGGGGAGAACAGAGCTGGGCTTCCTGCATTTCATATCATCAGCCATGGAAGGAAACATATCAATAAAGCATCTTCTCTAAAACCTTATAAGGAAAGTTTTGCCATGCTATTTTGCCTATTTATTTTTAAAAATTTCTTTTATTTTTTAGTAGAGACAGGGTCTCACTGTGTTTCTAAGGCTGGTTTCAAACTCCTGGGCTCAAGTGATCCTCCTGCCTTGACTTCCCAAAATACTGGGATTACAGGCATCAGCCACCTTGCCAGGACTATTTTACATGGTTCCACGTTTACCTTCTTTCTGGAACAAAAGTCTTAGAGATGTCCCATCCGTCATCAATCTATAATTACCCTGACCTATACAGCACTGTTATGGTCAGTTAACGTCCAGCAAAAGTGTATATCCTGTCTTCTATAATGTAGTGTTGTTCTGAATGAGTGTAGAGGCTAGATTTTGTCTCTAGGTTATGAGCATGTGACTGAACAAAAGTGATGCGAGCCACTTTTTGCTCTGCCTCATAAAATGCCCCACGTGCCTCTGCCCCAGCTGTTTTCTCTCTCTGTTCCCCCAGGGTGACCTTAGAAGCCATTTCTGAAATTGGTAGCATCCCCTACTCCCACCCCCACCAACACCAAAGCCAGAAAGTCTGTGTGAAGAGGGATACCTTGCTGACCTAGTCAATCCTCCCAGTATTTTAAATGTACAATAAATTAACTTCTCTTGTATCTGAGTCATTCATGACCAGGGGGTCAATTTCTTAATGGATTTAGGCCCCCAACTAATAGAAACACTTACAGCAACGTAACACCTTAATGTCATGACACAGTGTGCAACTGCCTCTGTGTCTTGATCGTCAGTGGGAAGATTGCCAATCCTGGCTTTGTTTCCGTTGTGATGGGGCCTCATTTGTTCTGTCACCAGCACAGGCAGTTAGAGATGATATTGCATTGAAGACATTGAGAAAGGCTCAGGGGGGTCATTTTAGAAAGATTAAAATAGCCTACAGGATGGGCGGGTGTTCTGTTACTCGACTCCCATAAACTAGAGTTATTAAAACCAATGATTATCATTACGGACAACTCTCCAACCCAGGGGAGTTGGTAAAAATCATCTAGCTTCACTTACAACTATTTGGCTTCCTGCTTTCCAGTGACTTTGCAGAATGACCAATTAGTCCTGTAGGAATGTAACTGGAGATATAAGCACGACAGAAACATTCGAGAGATGCCTTTCATTTTCTTAAAGTTAAACATCCCTTTTTGGTCCCAGCAATATCATGCCAGCCATTTTGGTCTCAAAGGGAGAGAGGTGGTTTCGCTGGCCCCTAAAAAAAGCACTTAGCTGCAGCCACAGCATGTATAATCACACTGTCTGATAATGCCTTTTTTCTGTCATTTTTCCTTTTTCCTGTTCTTTCCTGCATTCCTTCTCACCCCATTTGGTTTTAAAAATTTGCTTGTGATGCAGTCCCTATAACCTCATCTATAAATGAAAAAAAAAATGAAAAACGTCTCAGTGTGACAAAGCATTGCTATAAACTGGGGCTCTTAACATGGGTGTGTTTCACTCCTCTGCCAAAATCCCTGCTGCTATGGCTGCCGCTAATCAAAAATTGCCTAACCCAGTCAAAGATGCCCTGCTTCCTATGATCCCCATGTTTGGGTCGTCAAAACACACAATCCCGCTTTTTGAAAATTTTAACATCTCCCCCAAAGAACTTTACCTTAGGCCACCTCATCACATATCTCAGCCGCTTCAAAGACTGACAACTTACTCAAGAGGGTTTCCTGCTTGATGAAACGAAATGTCTGCCTCAAAGCATGGGACACGTGGACTCTCTTTCCCTTGTTCTGTGCTAATTTCATAGTAGCAGGATCGATTTTAGAATCATAGGATTGTGAAGCTTAAAGGGATCTTATAAATCATATAGTACAACTCTCTCTGGGGTCTAGAGGTTAAGTGACTCACTTGAGGTCACCAGATTAAGTAGTGGCAAATCACATACATTAACCCAAGGTTCTTCGTCCCCTGCCTCACTCTTTTCCCTGTGCTGTGCTATGAAGATTGATAGTAAGAAACCCCACACAGTTTAAAAGAGATTAGGTCGAAGATCAGTTCTCTGCCTGAGCTGCCCTATTCCCAAGATTAATCAGGGTGTTCTTTATGTAGTTTTTGTGTCAGCGATGCCACACAGCTCACTTTATGCAGTTAGATTGTCATGTTTCTCTTGAATTTAGTTTCCAGCTGGAAACCTAGGAAAGTCTCAGCCCCAGACATTCTGGTGTGTCATCTAGTATGCCACCACTTTATAAGCACATGGCCAGTAATGCATCAAGAGAAAATTTATGGGAAGGAGATGTTTTAAAATGTAAATCTATGTGCCTATTAGAATAGCTAATATCCAAAATATTGACACCAAATGCTGGTAAGAATGTGGAGCAACAGGAACTCTCATTGCTGGTGAGACCCCAAAATAATACAGCCTCTTTAGAAGACAGTTTGGCAGGTCCTTACAAAGCTAAACTTAGGTTTATCATATGATCCAGTAATTGTGCTCCTAAGTATTTACCCAAATGAGTTAGCCACACTAAAGCCTTCAGACAGATGTTTAAAACAGCTTTATTCATAATCGTCAAAATTGGAAGCAACCAAGATAACTTTCAATAGGTGAATAAGCAAATCATGATATGATCTATGCAATGGAATATTATTCAGTGATAAAAGGAAATGAGCTAAGAAGCCACGAAACTATGTGGGAGAACCTTAGGTCACATCATTAGGTAAAAGCAGCCGGTTCAAAAAGGCTATCTACTGTATGATTCCAAGTGTATGGTATTCTAGAAAAGACAAAATTATAGAGACAGTTAAAAATATCAGTGGTTGTCGGGGTTTCGGCAGGGGGGTTGGTGAGAAGGGAAGACTAGGTGGAGCAAAAGGCATTTTTAAGGTGGTGAAAGCATTTCATATAAAACTGGAATGGTGCATACATGATATTATACACTTGTCAATATTCACAGAACAGTGCAACACAAAGAGTGAACCTTAATATAACCTATAGACTTTAGATAATATGTGTTAATATTAGTTCATCAGTCATAGCAAATATACCATACTAATGGAAGAAGTCAATAAGAGCAGAAAGTACATGCTAGGGAAGGAAAACAAGGAAACTGTATTTTCTGCTTAATTTTTCTATAAACATAAAACTTCTATAAAATAAAGGCCATTTTAACAAATGAAAGCACTGTGTAGTCAACAAGAAAAAGATCATTATATTGATAGAGATTTTGCTGACAATATTTCAACTGAAAGTTTCCTCACAGTTTGATCCAAGTTAGTGAGGCCATCTCCAAGCCTTCTCAACCACTCATCATTCATTGGTTAACAAATATTATTTAAGCATAAATCACTGCCCTTGTGGACATTATAGTTTAGAGATAGAAGTTTCACACATTTATGTATGGCTGACATTCTTTCCAGATACATACAGTCCTAAGATCTTTGTGTGTTTTAACTCATTTAATACTCACAACAAAACTACAAGGAATAGATTATTGGTATAATACTTACACAGACATGAAAACTCAGGCTCAAAAAAACCAAGTAACTTGCTTATACTTAGAAAACTACAAAACAGATTTAAATTCAGGCCTTTTGGTTCCAAAGTATTAGTTTGTAACCACTACATCACAGCAGATAAAATCAAGGAAAAACTTATGAATCTAACAAGTCACTTCTGTTCTTCCAAGGAAGCCCCAAACTCAGTTGCAAGAACTAAATAAAAATGAACAGAATAAGATTAGGACCTTCGAGGAACTCACTATCAACTAACAATAAACCCTGTGATAAAAGCCTGGGGAAACAGCAAGAGAGAGGCCCAAAAGAGACCTTGGCAGGTCAGAGAAGACTTCATAGAGAAGATTTCAGCCAAAAGTTCCTTAAAGGCAGGAGGTGGACCAGAGGGGCATGAAAGAATACTCACATTTGGGGATTGCAGATAGTATGTTAAACACACTTGAGCATAAGGAAGTGGCCACACATTGAGCTAACCTTGGCCTGATCATGGAAACTATTTGATGCCAGTGGTTCTCCAAGTGTGGCCCCTGGACCAGCAGCACTGACACCATCTGGGAACTTTTCAGATGTGCAAATTCTCAGGCCTCATCTCAAACCTATTATCAGAAACTGAGCATGGAGCCCAACAGTCTATTTTCAAAGTTCTCCAGTGATTCCATTGCATGCTAAATCTCGAGAACCACTGGTCTAATCCATTCTCAAGTGTTTGGACATCATTTGCTGGAGGATGGAAAGCCACAGAAGGGTCTAATGAAATGGAAAAACATAATAGGTGTAGCAAGTAAAATCCTTAATTAAGTAGTCAAAATGGAGTCCTAAGGTTGTTTCAAGATGCTTTAAAAATATAAGATTACAGGATTGATCTGTTATTTACATCTCTAACTTCTAAAACAGCTGTCTCTCTTGCTGTTACCAAAATAAAGGAAGAGACTTTTGGCCATAAATAACACCTGACAGCATTCCCGCCTCAGCCACAAACATACAGAGGTATACCTTTCATTTACAAGAAATGCACTGACAGGAACCCAGACAACATATACACCAATGAAACTAGGAAATAACAGCTCTGGGAATCAAGAAAGAAGCAGTTGCTTTGTTATTGTGTTAGTCCTTTCTCACGTTGCTAATAAAGACATACCTGAAACTGGGTAATTTATAAAGAAAAAGAGGTTTAATGGACTCACAGTTCCACTTGACTGGGGAGGCCTCATAATCATGGTGGAAGGCGAAGGAGGAGCAGAGGCATGTCTTACATGGCGGTAGGCAAGAGTGCCTGTGCAGGGGAACACCCCTTTATAAAACCATCAGACCTCATGAAACTTATTCCCTATCACCAAAACAGCATGGGAAAACCCACTCCCATAATTCAGTTACCTCCCACTGGGTCCCTCCCTCAACACATGGGGATTATGGGAGCTATAATTTGAGATGAGATTTGGGTGGGGACACAGCCAAACCAAATCAGTTGTCTTTCATTTCTTTTTCAACTCCCCATTTTAAAACTGGATGTCTAGTCTACATCAATTTTAGAAATAATCCATCTCCTTTGAAAGTCCCAGGAAACCTAACTGGTCCATGAATGAGATCAGGGATGGATTTGGGAGGAAAGGGACATTTATGTCATTCACATTTTTTCCTCTACTCTTTTGAAAGAAGAGCTTTTGTTTTGTTCCAGCTGACTGAAGATTTAGGAACTTGGAGATTTCAACAATTAATTTTCAAAAACAACAAAAGGCAGCTAAGTTACTCTTTATGTAATAAGTAACTACTATGAACCATGTTCTGAGCTTGTTGTTCTGTATATTCTTTAACAAATTAAGAACTCTATCATAATTAAATCAAAATAAATCAGACTATGAGTAAAATCACTTTAAAAATGGATTCATGATTGAATAATATGGAGACATGGAAATAATAAAATTATGATTGTACTAAGGATAGAATTGACAATTATAAAATATCACCATCCTGTTGTTGGTAATTGTAAGGCATGTGTAGGGGAATTAGACACTTCCTCTAGGAAAAAGGTATGTCAGCTAAATTTTGAGGAAACTATTGTTATCATGATCAAAAATCAGTTCCCATCTGTGCTATTCTTGTTTAGCCAGTTTGTTAGGAACTTACTGGAGACCCTGAGTTAGATGGCTGTGTAATTAGGTAGGCTGCTTCCTTATATGGGCCATTCCGTTTGTTCAGACATTTTCAGTTTGCATGCCTAAAGGATTATGGGGAAACTGAAGCATGTACTTACCCAAAAGTGATCCACAGTAAAAATAAATTCATCACTTTGTTTTATATGATTTATGGGGCCACTAGAACACAATTTGCTTTCTCACTGATAAGTACCATGAACTTCCCACCTGTGCCTTCAAAGCTGCTTTTGCCTAAAACACGATATGCTCTAAGCCTCAAGAGGCATTTTTCAAAGTCAGTTATTCAAAGTGCAGTAAATTTTAGAACATGCATTAATAATATTCAGCCCCCTTGCCTCTGGCCTACCTACTAAAGAAACATCAATCCCACTTTCTCCTTTCCTATCCAGGGTTTCAGGTAACTATATGCCCACTTAACCGGGTTCTTATTTTTACTTTAACAATTAATTTGCCATGTGAATAGCAAAATAATTTATCAAAATAAATGACGTGAGTGATCTATAATAATTACTACTTTTTAATCAACCATGAAATAGACTTGATATCTAATAAGAAAGCAAATATATGATTTTCTCTGGAAAAAAATAGGGATTTTAGAACACTTTCTTGCAACCTGGAATAAAAAATCCATTACTAGGATGTTTCAAAAAAAAAAAAAAGCAATGTATAAAAAGAACTTTAAATCATATTACATTTATTGAGAGACAATTAAACAATTATGTAAATATATCTGCTCTTTAGAAAAAGCTGGTTCATGTGTGGTGGCTCCTGCCTGTAATCCCAGCACTTTGGGAGGCTGAGGCAGGTGGATCACCAGAGGTCAGGAGTTCTAGACAAGCCTGGCCAACATAGTGAAATCCCATCTCTACTAAAAATATAAAAATTAGCCAGGGGTGGTGGTGCACACCTGTAATCCCAGCTACCTGGGAGGCTGAGGCAGGAGGATCACCTGAACCCAGGAGACAGAAGTTGCAGTGAGCAAAGACTGAGCCACTTCACTCCAGCCTGGTGACAGAGTGAGACCCTTTCAAAAAAAAGTCAAGAAATACCATAAACCTCTCCAAAAAATGTTATTTACTATTTTTTATTACAGAAAATCCAAAACTAATGCCAATATCTCTTAGATTACTTTGCTTTTAATAATACAATGAAAGTTTTAAAGTCAGAGGCAAATAAATGGCAATAACATTCTTGAAATACAATTTTGCAGTATTATTATCACCTTTATTAAATCAGGTATTATTTATGTTGCATGCAGACATAGGATTCTAATGTAGACTAATTTTAAGACATATTGAGTATATTATTAAGAAAAGTTATAACAGCACAGAGCAGCATGGTTATGAAAACTATGTTTACCAAATTTAACCTTTCATCAGGAACTCCACAGAATTTTTAATAAAGTGACCAAAAATTCATGAGCTCTCACCGCTCTTCTATTTGGTTTGACTTGTTAGAAAGTTCTTC
Source organism: Pongo abelii (assembly GCF_028885655.2). Lineage (NCBI taxonomy): Eukaryota > Metazoa > Chordata > Mammalia > Primates > Hominidae > Pongo > Pongo abelii. The sequence goes on along the minus strand of NC_072002.2, from coordinate 85,824,275 downwards.
ATCATACTGACCTCAAATTAATTAAATTTCAACTGTGTTGTTTCTAGTTCTATCACTTGGAGCTGAATAACATATTTTTTATTTTTTAAGAGTACATGTTCTCTTATTTTCTTCTTTACCAACTAAGGATCTTTTTTAAAAAGAATTGTTCTTAATATACCAAAGTCTTAGGCCATTTAATATCCTTGTCATCCACTTAAAAAGAAAACATATTATTATTTTTTAAATTTAACTTGTATGTTAGGGGTGCATGCGCAGGTTTGTTATACAGGTAAAGTCGTGTCATGGGGGCTTGTTGTATAGATTATTTCATCACCCAGGTATTAAGCTAGTGCTCATTGGGTATTTGTCCTGATCCTCTCCCCTCTCCAACCCTCCACCCTCCAATAGGCCCCAGTGTGTGTTGTTCTCCCTACACGGCCATGTGTTCTCATTATTTAGCTCCCGCTTATCAGTGAGAACATGCAGAAACCATATTTTTAAAATAATGCCATTAAAAACTGAAAGCAACACTTGATTTTTCCCTTTACATATGAGTAACCACAATGTTGTGAACCACGTTCTCAGCTTGGTGTTCTTGGCATTATTTAACACATTAAGGACTCAGCCTACCAGAATTAGCTTATAATTTTGTGAGAAGCTCATGATCACATTATCTTTCTGCTAGCTCTTTTACATTCTTCCTCAGATTAGACTCAGAGACAACAATAAAGACATTTTGTCTATTTTTAAGCCTCATCTCCCATATTCTGTACTTTAAGATGAACTAATAGTAGAAAAAGTCAGCTCATTAAAAAAATTTTATGAAGGTAAATAATGATGGGAGAGCTACAAAGAAATAGTGTTTGCAATGAGGTTAAGGTAAATTGGAACAAATATTTGAAAGTCAATTTGTCAATATGTATGTATGGGAAACATAAAAGTGTTTAATACCCCTTGAACTGAAACTTTCATTGTGGGGAGTCTGTCCTGAGGTAATACTGAAAGTAAATGCATAAAGATGGAACAGCAAATTTTTAATATTAGATTTTTGTTTAAAATCTACATTTTTTTGCTAGGCCTGATGGCTCACACCTGTAATCCTGGCACTTTGGGAGGCCAAAGCAGGTGTATCATCTGAAGTCAGGAGTTCAAGAGCAGCCTGGCCAACATGGTGAAACCCCATCTCTACTAAAAATAAAATAATTAGCTGGGCATGGTGGTGTGTACCTGTAATCACAGCTACTCGGGAGGCTGCAGCAGGATGATCCCTTGAACCTGGGAGGCAGAGGTTGCAGTGAGCCAAGATCGCGCCATTGCACTCCAGCCTGGGGGACAGGAGCGAAACTCAGTCTCAAAAAAAAAAAAAAAAAAAATCTACATTTTTTTAAATGGGCGTCTACTATAATTACAACTGTGTAGCAGACGTTAAATTCTGGATGGGAAAACAATGACAACGATGACTATTCTAGTTATTTTAGAGTTTTAGTTCATTTTCAAAAATAATATTCAGTTCATTTAATATTTTATAATATTTTTATTACATGTACTATTATAAATTGTTGCCTTTAGAAATCATCAGAATTGGGTCAAATCCCAGCTCTTTTATTTACTAGCTGAGCCAAGTAACTAAACTATTTTAAGCTTAGTTTCTTTGTCTCTAAAGTTGAGATAATGACAAATTATCTGACAATGTTACAGTAGCTAAATGTTTTCGTTTCTCTAAACTCTAAAACACTATATCAGCATTTCCCAAACCTGTATCAGCATGACTAATGAGATTTTTTGTCTTATTTTGGTTTCGTTTTTTCCTAAAGATATTACTATATAAATATGCCATCCAAATAAGACAACTGCTGTGTCTGTTTATTTTCCATCCCTCTAAAGTTCCCATTAGAAAGAGCAAAAAGAAAATGTAAAGGAAAGCAGAAGAATCATAACAAGGCTAAAAAACATAAAGTGGAAAAACAGCAGACCAGGACAATAAAAAACAGGCTGATGGGAAAACAAACAAACAAACAAACCAAAACAGAACAGGAGAAACCCTCAACACTCACCTAAGACAGCAGAGGAACGAATGTTCTTCCCGAAAGAGCTCTGAGCAATCTTCAGGCACAGGATCAACAAACAGGAGGAACAGCTGTGGACCACGGGAACAACAAAGGGTAATTACCAAAGATCTTTATTGAGGGCAGCTGCCCCGGCCAGAGTGGCCTCTCCCCGTTCCTACATTATGTGGAGAATGGAGAAAATCTTTAACTTCTTGAATAAAACCTGATGACCTCTTTCCAAAAGTGGTTTGTACAGGTAGCAACCTACTGCCAGTTGTTTCTTGAGTTCTTGAAGATCAAGAACAAAAAACAATGTTTGAGGAAACACTGTGCTAAAGTACAGTATACTAAGTACACAGACACCAAAGTATCAGATAGAGTAAAATGTAAACAAATCTTCTCCCCAAAGTTTAGGCCAAAGTGGGAAGATGGCTTGGGCCTGGGAGAAGGAGGTTGCAGTGAGCTCTGATCCCGCCACTGCACTCCAACCTCAGGGACAGAGTGAGACCCTGTCTTGAAAAAAAAAAAAAAAAAAAACTCCCTTATCTGGGGATCCACAGCCTGACTGACTCTGACTGTGCTCCAAACCCACATCCATGACCACTTTTTAAAAACATCCATTTGGTCCTTCTATTGAAAGAAATAGACTGTCAGGAAAACAGATCTACACAGCTGCAAAGGAAAGTCATCCAAGCCACCTAAACTCATCAACCTAATATTTTGTATCAACAAATTTCAAGAGGTGATAACCAGGTTTCTGAGGAAAAGTAATAGCATGAAAAAAATTATTCAATCAGTTCCTAATCCAACAGTCATAGCTATAGCATTTTAAATTTTTTAGCACAAAGAAACTGTGGCACATAGAGTTCATCAGACGTCTCGCTGTAATTGCTATACCTCTGCCCTATAAGATTTCCTGGTCCACACGTCTAATAATCTTGTCAAGAAAAGACATGCAGGTCACCTGATGTGACATTGGACCTAGTTATTATCAATGTATGTCTTGCACAGATGCAAACATTCCATGCTTTAAATAATACACATAAAATCCTGCCGAAGATCACTGTTAAGCAAACTAATGTGTGCTTTTCTGAATCGGATATGGCCCCCATTTTAAAATCAGAATGGCATTTTCTTGCCATGTCTTCCATTTTCCGTGTTTCAAAAACGACCCAGCTCATTCAGCAATTTCCAGTTCCCTCTGCCAAAGTTTTTGATGGGAAGAAATTTAAGACAGAAACTTGACTTAAGAAAAAATAACATTCTGTGCATCTGCACAAGAGTTGTACATTTATTATTTACTTATTACCTACAACGAACTATGGGTCAGGTATTTCACCTCCATTTTCAAGATAAGAAGAAGGATGCTCACAGAAGTAAGGAATGATCTACAGTCACAGAACTAATGTGACTAGTGCCAGGTTTCAACCCATTTCTGTTCAGGGAAAAGCGGTCCCTTTTCTGTGTCAGCATCTTCTATTCATCCTTGAATAGAGAGTCCATAACCTCTTCTCTATCTCATGCACATTGTTTCAGAAATCTCACCTCAGAGAGCTCTCTGCACAAGCAAGCACATTGACATCTTTAGATACCTCTCATCACACGGAAGTTAAATAATTGCACATTGAGTTGTCTTTCAAGAGAAACGCAACCCTCTCAAGCTATTTCCTTTCCAAAGACTTGTTCTTTGAAAAGGAGATGAAATTTCACTTCAGCTTTGGAAATATGCCATCATATAGAAGAGCAAAGCCGACTGGTGATTCTCAATTTTTTCTTCCTTACCCATAGCGCACCCTTGGGTAAGATGGTCACATTTCCTAAAGTTCCTTCACCACTTCTGTTAGATTGCATTCAGGGAGACGGTGTAGTCCGTGGTCTCCCATGTCCTTTCAGTTTTCAAACTTTAGTGTGTGTAACTATCACTGAAGTACCACCAAGGTGTCTGATTTAGAAAATCAGAAACTTTGGTGTCATTTATAGAAATTATTGAATCTGTGCAATACCCAAGAATCTGAACTATAAAGTATATACTGTAAGAATTTGGTCTGGGTATTGCATATTTGTATTTTGAAAAACAATGCTCTACCTTTTAGGAAACAACATTTTCAACAAGGTGCATCATGATTCTGCCATGTTCTCTACACTTAGCCAAAGAAGTGATGTGACTAATGGCTGGAGAGTGGACACTCTGAGAGCTTGCCTTGAGTCTCTTCTGCAGCTGTTATTAATGTTATCTCTTTGTCCATCTGACCACGTAGCTCAGTTATTCTTCTATAACGTTTACTAATGGCTTTATTTTTACTCCTCATGTGTTCACTGATATCTGCAATTTCCTGTGCAGTGTAGACTTTTTTGACATATAAGATCACTCTGCCTTCTCCTTAACAGTTCTTTGTACAGTATGTACAGTTTCATTGTGGATGAATCTCAGAGATTTAGGATAAACCGTGGGAAATAGTTGTTCAATAAGTTGAATGACTGAATCACCATATTTAACTCTGAATCCCATTCCACAGAATCTTGGATGTCAGTCAAATATCTGCTATCCTGGGTCAAAATGTTAAGGTCTTTTTTCAACTCACATTTCATATGTTGTAATTGTGTAACAAAATATATTTTATATAGGATATCAAAAAAAACCAGCAGGAACATTGAAGAGTGACTCTTTTTTTTTTTTTTACTGTAAATATGTTCCAAAACAGATATTAAATCTCTAATTTTTTTCCAGAAACTCCATTTAGTATGTATTAGTAAGTCATTCCAATTCAGTGTCAATAATCAACACAATATATAAAAGAAATGGAATTTTGATATTATAATGCTATCAGCTGCGACTAAAATGATTTGAAGTTGGTATTGTATTATCCTCTTTACAGAAATATAGAACAAATGAAGGAATACTACTGAATAAAGTCAAACTGCAGGAGCTATATACGTTGATGAAAATATACCAGAGCCATGTATTTCTATATAGGGAGTTCATTGAAACTTACTTTACTGCCAGGAAAATGTGCAGTTTGCAGTGATCGCCTTATTTAAAAATCAAAATGATTAAAGTTATAGTAACAAATATGTCTGTGCTTGGATTTCTGAATCATGTCCTGTCCCAGCTGAGCTACTTAGCTCCATCTCCTTCCATATTAATTCATAGAGATATATAAATGTACAGGGAGGCTGGGCAAAAGCACATTCCAGTTTATTATTATAAAGCTTTTGTATGATCTTCTGAGCATCACTGAATAACATCTGCAAGGCTAAAGGCCAAGGACTAAGGTGAGCTCAGCATCTTCCTCTGCCCCCTTCTCCTAGGCCTATACTCTAATCTCCAGTCTTGCTTTAATATTGAAAATATCCTCCAAAAGGGCATGCTAGACCTTCTGGTTGGAGTTCTTTTATCCAAAACTTATAGGAAAAAAATAAATGTTACCAATGTTTAGTATATGGATTGAAAATGGAGGAGTCTCCTTCAGTTTGCATGCCATGCAGAGAATGTGCAGAATTGTGAGAATAGTGTGTTCACTCCCCAGCAAGGTGGCTTACAGTAGAACCCTCTCCCATGTGTCCACTTTCAGTAAGCTACAATCTATGACAGTTTGCATGAGCCTAACTTCGCAGTTATAGACTATAATACTTCCTAGTTTTTAATTAAACCACAAAATGGATAGTTGATCCTTAAAAAATGTCTGTAAAGAAATCAGAGTTGAAAATAATATTAATATGCAAGGATAACTTAATGGCAAAAAATATTAGATGTGATAGTTGCACTGTCCTAGCAAAAGCTTTCTTTTTATAAGCTTAAATATAATAGTGAAATAATGTGCTCTGATAAAAATTGGATCAAAAATATTTATCAAAAATCCATTTATCATTTGCAATATGCTACTGTTTATTTTTAGATATTAAATGATAATCAGTAATTAATTTTAAAATTCAGCACCAAAAACATGAAACCTCTCTTGTCAATTTTTAGCAAATAATAATGTAATACTTTTAAAAATTTCACTGAGTCTAGTGGTAAATGCTTAGAAGTCTCTTCAGAGGTTTCTCCCTTAAAAATAAAGAGAAAACCTCACAATTTTGGAAAACACTTGTTCTTTTGTATGCAGTAAAAATAATAAAAGACAATATAATGGCAAAATAAAATGCATTCCTTTGTCAGCAAATGTTGCTAGAATACATGGAAAGCATTCCTAAAAATTGAAAAAACAATGTTAGAAGAAATATGCGATGTGGGAAAACTGTTATAGAGTCAGATGAAAATACAGATGTTGTTAATGCATCAGGTTTACGGTATTTTGGTATATTACAGATTCCCCTTTAATAATGTAGCACATTGAAAAGCTACATTCTTATGAGCCAACAGAAGAAAGAAATACCAGAGAAGATACAGTCTCAATGCTAAATTATTGCTTATATAGAAAATAATGTTTTGTGGGAAAATTAGGCAAACAATCATTGATAGAACAGCTGCTCTGGCTGAAATAGAGAATTCCAGACTCAGTCTATGAGCTAACAACACAAGTGAATTTTCTTCACTGTATTATTCATAAGCAGACAAAAGCAGGGAAATGCACAAATGCAAAATTGTTGCAGGACATCACCGATGTGGTTTATTTTCTACAAATGGCACATTTGAAGTGTATTAAAATCATTACAATGTTTGTAGTGAAATGGCAAATGACTACAAAACTCTTTTATACCACCAGAGGTTCACTAGTTATCTTGGGATATATTAATTTGGTTGTCTAATTCCAATATTCCAAATTTACTGATCTTTTTTTGTGAAGACAAATGGCTATATGGATATTCTTCCCAGCTGATATTTACTTTATTTTTTAAATTTATTTATTTACTTACTTTTATAGAGATGGGGATCTTGCTATGTTGCCCAGGCTGGTCTCAAACTCCTGGGCTCTGTGCCTGACCCCAGCTGATGTTTAAACACACACACAAATATACATACACACTCTTCCCTTCAACGCAAATGTGATATTTTAACGAGGAAGAAAGTTGACCATTTGTCTAAAGAAACTTATGCCACAGGGTTGACATTTTGAAAAGAGTTGTTTGGAAACCACCTGGTTTCCAATCATGGCTTTGCCACTTATTGGCTGCATTGTATTTTGGCAAATTCTATAACATCTTTGTGCCCCTGAGTCTTTATTTGTGAGGGAGATAATAAAACCTCTGTCACGGGATTGTAGTCAGGAACTGATGAACTACAGTAGAGTAATCGCATAAAAACCTTAGCCCAGTGCCTAACACATTGTAAGCATTCATTCAATAAATGTTAGCTATCACCTACATCACCATGACTACCAATGTCGCCGCTACCACCACCAGCACCTTCCCAAGTTTTACAAGCTGTGGCTGCCCTGTGACTGCCAACTCACCTAGGTGGAATTACATTCCGCGGACTTTTTTTCTTGTGTATTTCTGGTGAGTGTGGGCTACTGGAGAGATTCTGAGAGCTTGTGAGGTTGGCCAGGAGGCAGCAGCCACTGTGTAGCACATGTGCACTGCTGCTCAACTGGTGACTCATCTCACCTGTCCAAAAACAACAGCTGGGCCATGTGTGCCTCGGCTCCATGACGAAGGGCTCCAGCTTCCAAAGGGCACCTGATATGGTTTGGCTCTGTGTCCCCACCCAAATCTCACCTCGAATTGTAATAATCCCCACATGTCATGAGAGGGACCTGGTGGAAGGTAATTGAATCACGGAGGTGCATTTTTCCCATGCTGTTCTCATGATAGTGATCTTATGAGACTTATTGGAGCCCCCACACGAGTCACCACAGGGGACTAGTGCCTAGTGGAGCTGTGAAAAGAGGGCCACCATCGTCCATACCCCAGAATGGCAGACCCACCAAGAGCTTGCACTGTGCACCTGGAAAAGCTGCAGATACTCAATGCCAGCCCATGAGAGCAGCTGGGAGGGATGCTGTACCCTGCAAAGCCACAGGGGTGGAGCTGCCCAAGACCATGGAAACCCACTTCTTGCATCAGCACAACTTGGATATGAGACAGAAGGGACTTGCCTTCTCTCAGATGAAACTTTGGACTGTGGACTTTTGAGTTGATTGGTTTTGAAATGTGAGGACTTGAGATTTGGGAGGGGCTAGGGGCAGAATGATATGGTTTGGCTCTGTGTCCCTACCCAAATCTCACCTTGAATTGTAATAATCCCCACATGTTGTGGGAGGGACCCAATGTGAGGTAAGTGAATCATGGGAGCAGGTTTTTCCCCTGCTGTTCTTGTGATAGTGTATAAGTCTCACAAGATCTGACGATTTTATAAAGGGCAGTTCTCCTGCACACACTCTCTTGCCTGCCACCAGGTAAGATGTGGCTTTTCTCCTCCTTCGCCTTCCACCATGATTGTGGGACCTCCCCAACCACATGGAACTGTGAGTCCATTAAACCTCTTCCTCTTTATAAATTACCCAGTCTTGGGTCTGTCTTTATTACCAGCATGAAGATACACTTATACAGTACCCTTCTCACCAAGGTCAGAAGCAGCAGGAATGGACATGGGTTTTAGTCCATTGTTGGGGGATTTAAGTTTGTGCTCACGGATTCCACCCTCCTCATTCTCATCTCTTCCTGACTTCCTGCCCTGTGGACTCAAGCCTCCAGCATCAGATGTGGGGTTAGATTCTGAAGAACTAATTAACCAATTCCTAACACTCTGTGAACCAATTCTATAAATACAGGCACAGGTGTGTGTGCATGTGGACATGCACACAGACACACACACACTATTACTAGTTTTGTTAATTTAGTTGAACCCTAATGAATACACCAGTCAAATGACAGACAAACAAACAAAAAGAATAGAATTTTGCTGCAATACTTTGAACTAAAATGGTCTGAGCACCCCACTACAGGTTTTCCTGGGATAGACACTTAGAGACCTTGCTAGCTTGTAGGTAAACCCAGATGTGTTACTACACTAATGGAAGGGGTAGAGGTCCATAGCTGGATATTAGGGGCTAGAACTGGATATCAGTGGTTACAGGGTATTATGAGGTGAATTGTGTCCTGCAAACATCAGTACATTGAAGTCTCAGTGCCTTGTATATCAGAATGTGAACATATTTACAGAGAGGGACTCTCAACAGGTAGTTAATGAGATAATCTAGGTGAGCCCTAATCCAATATGCCTGGCGTCCTTCTAAGAAGAGAAGACTCGAACACGGAGGCCACGGGCAGATCTAGGGGTTACCATGCGAGGACACCACGAGAAGATGGTCATCTACAAGCCAAGGAGAGAAGCCTCATAAGACCCCAATCTTGGACTGTAAGAAATTGACTTTCTGTTGTTTAAACCACCTAAAATTTTGTTATGGCAATCCTAGAAAACTAGTACAGAAGGTAATCCCAAAAGCCAAACCAAGAAGAAAGACAGAACAATGACAGCACAAATATCTTTAATCAGCACACCAAAAACCCTTTCACCACGGTGGCCCCATAACTAATCTTGTTCTTGATTTTACTCATTCTTCAGGAAGAAAGGCAGGGAACTTAAGTTTCCCTGCTGCCAAAAAGTCAAAATGAGCTTTTCTTGTTGCCTTATTTTTTAATTCCAAAGAGAATATACAGAGAAAATTCAGCCTTATTATTAAATTGGGTTGAATGAAGTTCTGCCCTTTCCTGATCATTGTTCAGCTATTTTTAAGACTTGCCTGGCTCCTGGAACCCAAGAAGGAGCAACCTGACATCTACTTCACCATCAGTTTTCCAAAGCTTCTCCCCCTGATTAAAGTCATGGGCACCAGGGAAATGTTTTTTTCTCTTGTTTGGTCTTAATCTATGATCTCAGATTTTTTTATATTACTGTTTGACATGACTCTCTCTCTCTCTCTGCTCTTATCCACATCTCTCTGCATTAATTAACTACTCCTCCCTCTTAAATTATTCCCACTTTTCCCTTAGCGTGCCTCATAATTAGCACTAATCATATTCCTGGTAGCTCATAGAAACTTGCAGGATGGAATGAGAGAGATAGAAAATACAAAGAAAAACAGAAAGACTTGAGATACACTTACTTGGAGTAGAAGGCTCTGATCACCATAAGGCAAATGATAAAGGAGAGAATAGACATGTTACTAAGGAAAATGCCTCAAACTATTAGGCCAGATGATGGAAATGAATGCTGGTTCCATACAGAGACAAGAAAATTGTCATGGGTTGAAGATTGAGTAGTTTGTTCACTGCTTTTAACTAGAGCAATTAGAAAAAAAGCAACAACTTTGTTTCATCATAGTTAGGAACATGAAAGATTTGGTCAGTACTGCTGCAGGCTCCCTGCTCCCTCGCTCCCTACAGGGCTCTCCTATAGCCTATAATTCACTTCCAAGACATTGATGGCATTCTTACAATGGTTTTCTCAAAAATATTGTCATTAGAGTTTATTCACAAAGTCAGATTGGCAGAAACCATTCAAGAATGGGGACTTTGTCTCAAGCATCACAAGCACTATTAGAAAAGATCCACAATGTTTAGGAAACAATTAAAGCCCCTGAAACAGACTGTGTAGCTATTCATTCTCATTAAGAGATGGGGAAATACAGGTTGAATTACCCTACAGAAAATTAGACAGGAAAGTGGAGACCATAATCATATCTTAAAAAACCGCATTAACCCCTCCCATTTTTCAGAGTACACTACTGATTGTCATTCCAGCTTCCAGAATAGACGAACCCTCGAGAGCCAAAGCAGAAGATGACTGCAGGATTAGAAGCAGTATTTTCTTTTTAAATTTCCCTATATCCTTCAATAAAAGTCCAGCTCAGAAAATAGAGAAAAGAGGAGCAAGTGGTAGCCACCACCTCTGCCACATTTCTGGATTTTTTAAGGTGTCTGCACAGCAGAACCATCTCTTCTACTTTCTTATATGGAACAAATTTCGTGTCCAGAATATTGGTGTTGGGAGTTGACCAGAAAACATAATTTTCTATTCAAAATCCTTGAAAAACTTAAACGTAATGCATCCACTTCATTGTTGATTAAAAAATAATAAAATTAACTGCAATATAATTTATTAGTCTTTTAAAGTTCAACAATTTATCTTGCATAATCCTTTGCCAATGGAATGTGATTTATTTGAGGCCCCCAATTTTAAGATTGCTGACCACTCTTGAGAACTACATTTTAAAATCTTTTTTATTAAATCTTAAATATGTTAGTATTTGTATCTCATAATGACCTTACGATCAAAAGGACAGACAAGACATGGACTTTGAGGATGACTTCTTGTAATTTACTAATTTAGGGTTTATTTCATTTTCTTAGTATCTCATGCTATTTTTGACTCTGAGCTGTGGAATAAACACTGCCTTTCCTTGAGAGTGACATCTCAGGTTTTAGCCATTCAAGCCATCATTGCTGCATTTATTCTATAGCCCTAGTTTATAATTTAGTTCCATTCAGGTTTTTATGTAGCAAACAATAAGGCAAAGAGTGTGTCACCAGAATGGTCTGCTGGCTCTTCAGAAAATAATGCAGCTAAATGTTCAGGCTCATATGTCAATTGAGGAGGCTTACCTCTTCAAACGACACTCTCAAGTGAACGTTTTTGGCTTGTCTCCTTTTCTGAAATCTGTAATTTGTAAAGGATGGGTCATAGATTCCATTAGCATCCATCACCAATCAATCAATCAAAGGCAATCCGTTAGAAAGTCGATGAATATTTACAGTTTTTTTAAAAAGTCAGAAACAATAAATTACAAACAGTCAGTTAATACACAGAATGAGAAAATTAACTCCTAAACTACAGACAGTCACTGAGTTCTCCATGCAAGCTCTCACAAGGCTGAAACTGAGGTCTTGGCTGAGCTGAGTCCCCACCTGGATGCTTGACCAGGAAAAGATTCCCTGCAAAGTTTCTCGCGTTTGTCGGCAGAATTTGTTTCCTTGCAGCCACAAGGCCGAAGTCTTCATTTTCTTGCTAGTTATTATCTGCAGACCACTCTTATATTCCCTTTTGATTAATTTAAAGGGCATGACAAAGGGGATTTTGCAGCTATAATTAAGATCCCCTGAGGGGATAACCTTTGTCATCTAACCTAAGATATCATGGAGTGACATTCCTTCACATTCACAAGTTCTGCCTACACTCAAGACAAGAGGGTGAGCGAGTATACAAAATATGTACACCTAGAGGTGGGAATCTTGGGGCCACCTTAGGATTCTTCCAAACACAAATTTATTATTGGATGTCAGCCTCTCTTTTTTTGTTGTTTTTTTCTACAACAAAGTCTTGTCTGTTTTTTGATGGAGTCTCCTCACCTGTGTCCATCATCCAGGCTATCATCAATGGTCTCCAGGCTGGATCAGCTACATGGTTTCTCCTTTCATATGTGTGCATGAAGGCTGAAGTCAGTAGGAGTCTCTCTGTATCCCCAGCTGATAGGATCCCCTCAAGACATCAAAAACGACCCTGGACAACATGTAGAAATAGAAGATAAGACTCTTTCTTTAGCTCTCACTCCATTTTATTTTTGGGGTCTTTTAGAAACACTATACTGGTTCAGTCTCAAGACTTTCCATGAGAATTAGTCCCTGAACTTTTTTTAAGTTGTTCCTGTGGAAACAGAAGCTTATCCCAGTTGAAGAGATCCCAAAGAAGACAGACACTCTGCTGTCTCTCCATCTTACTTTCCTTGCCTGCAGTCCTAACACACCAATGAAATGTTCTCTTCATATGCCCTCCAGCATATGAATGAATGGAAAAGGACCCCCCAAGGAAAAGGTACGCTCCAGAAACATCTCAGCTGCAGCCAAGATGCTATATGACACACGAGAGAAGCGGAAACTCATTAAGGGCGGAGGCTAAGTAATTTGCCCAAGATGACAAAGATAGTGGCTAAAGAGCTAAGTGTCCTGACTATAAAACCTGAGATATTTTCACTTGCTCTCATGTCAGATGTTTCACAGACTTGACAAATTAGAAAGGGATGTTAAAATTTGAGGTTATAAAATTAATTATTTTGGAAAAATTAATTTTATTTGATTTATAGTCACCAGGAGTATTTGTTGGATATATACTGACTCAGATTAACTTAAGCAGTAAAGGAGTTTATTGTAAAGGGTCACCTCCCAAAACTAATTGAAAACCTAGCAGAATAGGCTCAATAATAATTGAGGGAGAAGATGCTTAGCTACTTTTCCTGACAGAGGAATGGTCTGTTCGGCATCCTACTGCAGCTGCTCTGCCTGAACACTCACCTCCAAGCCACTGGACTTGTTTCTCCAACATACTTGTTTCTAATAACCCTAAAGGGACCTCTACACCTTCAGAGCATCTCATTCACTGTCCACGGGCCATGTGCCGCCAGGGGCTGGAAAGAAAGGTGGTCTCCACTTCTCCCTTCTAGACTGAGTGTCAAGCAGTCCAGTTGCAAATGTTCACTGCAATATTCATCACCATGGAACTACTAATCAACTTCCTTTGAAATATAAACCTTACTAGAATAGTATCCTGTCATCACAAAAAAACTCCCCTCAATTTCCTCGAGTTTTCAAATCTTATTCATCTTTCAAACTGCCTGTCCTTCCTTTCTCCCTTGTTTTGATCCCTCACTTGTCATACAAACCTTAAGGAAGATAAAATAGACAAAACTCAATCCAACATATACATATACCACTTACAAGGGAAGAAAAATATGGCATAATTTCATCCTCCAAGATGCTCGACTTCTAATTAGTGGTCTCTGCTTTCTTTCCTTTTCAGTTTTTCTCATTTCTGCGATTCCTCTCTTTCTTTCCTTTACCTGCTATTGTTTTCCTTCATTTCTGACATTTACTTCTTCTGTAACCTCCAAAGTTTTCATTTACAAGTGATCTTTATCACATACAATGACCCTGGCTTCCATGTAAGAGGAAGGAATACATTCAACAGACAGACGTGTATATATTCTGAAACTGCTCCACAAATCTTTCTCTACCACATATAATTTGGCTTAATCAACTGTCTTGAAGCACTTGATTATCTTCTGGGATCTGTAATCCTCCTCATTTCTTAGAATTAAGTTAGTTTCTTCCCACTTTTTTTCACTCACTCCCTGTGAGGATAACTGGATCTTTGCAGCAATAATTCTAGAAGTTGTCCTGTAAAGAAAGATAGACAATATAATTAACTTTTAAAATCTCATCGGAAAGCGAAGGTCCTCCCCTTAAGAAAAGATTCAATAAAGGGAGAGCTGGTTCATGGCAGAACCAGAAGTGGGTCTCCTAATGTCTAATTCAGCCCTGTCCCCACTACTGTGGCAATGGAGTACAATAAGCTTCTGACCCAAGGCGCTATTATTCAGGAATTAATTTGAGAGTGAAATAACTTCATTTCACTGAGGAACTGTAAGTAAAATTTCATTTAAATTGCATACATAGGTTCTATGAAAAGAAAACTATACTAAAATAGTTTATACTATTTTATACCATTTATTCAGCTCCTACTGTAAAGATAAATTAACTTCCCTCAGGTGTTAATGATACTATCTGCCAGGTGATTAGCACACATTAACTCTTTTGTCTCCCATCAACTATGTGGAGAAAGTGTTATTAGCCCATTTTTAGAAGAGAAAAATAATATTTAAAGAAGTTAGGTTACTTTTCCAAGGATACTCAACATATATGAGGCTTCAGTAGAATTCAGCTCAAGACCAATCTCCAAGCCTATACTCTTTTCAAGACACTGGAACAAAGGAGTGAAGGAAGAAAGTGAGAAAGAAGGAAAGAAGGAAGGAGGGAAGAAAGGAGGGGAGAGAGGGCAGGAGACGAAAGAAAGAGAAGAAAAAGAGACACAGAGAGATTAGCAGGCCAAAAGAAAAAAGGAAGAGAGGAAGAAAAAGAGGAAGGAAAAAATAAAAAGAGAAGGGAAGGAAGGAAAGCAGAGAGGGAAAGAAAGAGCTAAGAAGGGAGAGAAGGGAAAAGGAAGCGAAGGAAGGAGGGAGAAAGGGAAAAGAGAGAGAAGTGGCAAGGAAAAAGATTAACGTTAGCAGTCATAAACTGCTAGAAGACAGGACGTAGCAGGGCAGCTAGGAAACACTTGCTACTTTAGGGACAGCCATAATTATTTTAAAATACAGATGGTGCATAAATCTGAAGGGAAAAATGAAGCTCCCATTCTCACTTTAATATTGGGAAATAAAAATATAAAAGGTAGAAAATGTTAGAGATAATCAAGCTAAGGTTGCATCATCCTGCTTTCAAATGATATTGCCTAGGAAAAGAGGTCTTGACAGTGCATATGGATGGAGGGTGTATCACAAGATATAATCAGGAAAAATACTAGCTATCTTCCTATTTTATGAGCAACACCTTCACTATCTTCAGAGTCTACCAAAAAGCAGACATTAGTGAAAATATTAAGCATAAAAGGCTTTAAGTTGTTGCCATGGGAACAATAAAAGCAGTCTTGCTTGGGTTCTATGTCCAAGTCCACCTTATCCAGGCATTTCAAGATATTTCCTTAATTTGTCAAACACTAAAAGCAACAGGCATCACACGACTTAGTGCATGGAATAGCATACTATTAATAGGCAAATTTCTACTTCTCAAAATGAGCAGTATGACTAATTAACCTTTGTTTTATATAACACATGAAATTGAAAACAGCTCTGAAATTGAGGCTGTCACTCATCAGCCTTAGAGAGCCCTGGCTCAAAACCAACCTGACCTCAGCTCGTGATTGTGCACCCTTTACCGCCATCTAGAGTCGAAAATCCCAAACAACAGGCAAAGCCACCCAGAGGATATGGAAATTAGCCTAAATTAGTAAGAGGTGCACAGTATCTCCTGCATTGTCCACGTTTTGTTTTTTGTTTTTTTGTTTTGCATTTTTATCGGCCAACTAAGGTAACAGCCTGCTTATGGAAGCTGTCTTAAGTACTGTGACAAGCTCTGTGTGAATCACTTGACAACGAAGGTTTTGAACTACAGCCCATACAATAATAGCCTCTAACTCAAGCACTTTGTGTCATAGCAATACACTAGTTACTAGGACATTCTAGAGACACAAATAAGATTATTTTTATGAGGAGAGACGTATTATTGGAATTAAAAGGACAAGACTTAGTCATTCTTTCTTCTTTTGTTCAAACGAAGTGCTACAAACTCCGTAATTCTAAGCAATGGTGATTGCTGTGTTGACAGAGCCACTAAAAGGATGCCTTTTTTTTTTTTTTTTTTTTTTTTTTTGAGACGGAATCTCACTCTGTCGCCAGGCTGGAGTGCAATGATGCGATCTCAGCTCACTGCAATCTCCACCTCCCGGGTTCAAGCAATTCTCGTGTCTCAGCCTCCCGAGTAGTTGGGATTACAGGTGTCCACCACTACACCTGGCTATATATATATATTTTAGTAGGGACTAAATATATATATATTTTAGTAGGGACTAAATATATATATATTTTAGTAGGGACTAAATATATATATATTTTAGTAGGGACGGGGTTTCGCCATGTTGGTCAGGCTGGTCTCGAACTCCTGACCTCAGGTGATCTGCCCCCTTCGGCATCCCAAAGTGCTGGGATTACAGGCGTCAAAGGATGCTCTTTGATTCGTTACAATAAACAACTTGCCTAATCTTGATTTCTGAATCAATTAATTCTTAAATTGCCCTACTATTGGGTAAAATGTTTAGCCTAGCAGGAGGAATATGTTACTAACATAAGGTCAAGATTGCTATCGAAAAATGCAGCCCATCTGCATTTTTGAAAGAATCTTCAGGTTTAATTACATCAGTGATTTGATTTTAATCTATATAGAAAAAATGTCTTTTATTATATATGTAATGATAGCCAAGGAAAACTAACATAAAGTTGCTTGACGCTTATACCAGAGAAGGTCTGATTATGTAAAAAGGCAAATGATGTTACTACTTTACATAGACAACTTGGTATCTTCTAATTTGTGTTACTAAATTGGAGTTTTAATCCATGGAATTTTCGTATATTTTATGTCTCATTTTGCAACACATAGAGCACTTAAGCAAATACTATTATCACTAAGCATCAAACAATAAGCAACGTATTTGAACAAATGTGTAAACACATACATAGCAATGTGTTGTGAGGTTTTATTTTATTTATTTATTTATTTATTTATTTATTTATTTATTTATTTATTTATTTTTTGAGACAGAGTCTCGCTCTGTCGCCCAGGCTGGAGTGCAGTGGCGCAATCTCGGCTCACTGCAAGCTCCGCCTCCCGGGTTCATGCCATTCTCCTGCCTCAGCCTCCCGAGTAGCTGGGACTACAGGCGCCCACCACCACGCCTGGCTAATTTTTTTGTATTTTTAGTAGAGACGGGGTTTCACCGCGTTAGCCAGGATGGTCCTGACCTCGTGATCCGCCCGCCTTGGCCTCCCAAAATGTGAGGTTTTATTTTTAAAGAACGATATATTCCTAAATTATCATTGATAATATTTTATTATTATAAGGCCTATTTAATTAAAAAAATACAGAACTAGTACAAAGATAATAAACCACCTGCAGACCTTGTACCTAGAGGTAATCCCCACACAGAGAGAGCTCATCAATGAGTCATATTGCACATACATGGTTATAACCTACTTTGTTCTTCTAAAAATCTATTTTTTAATGTATGATTACCCTAAAATATAAGCAGTAATTAGAAAATAATAATACATCTTAAGGCCAACAAATTTAAAGCAAGGGATGATAAACAAAAAATACTAGAAAATGCTGATTGCCTTATTCATCATTTTATTCAATCTCTTAGTTACATTTATAAATCTTATTTAGTTAGCACAATAAGGTATAATTGGCATAAATAGAAGTGAATGAATTTATTTAAAACTTATTTGAAAGATATTTAGGACCTGTAAGTGACCAGTTGCATGTGCAGGTTAGAGACAGGACTTTGTTTTGTACAGAACTAAGTTCTAGCCTTCCCCCTAAAATGTCAGCTTCTTTCTCAAGTCTGACTGTACGTCAGAATCAACTGGAAAGCTTCTAAAATGTATTCTTTCCTGGGACCCATGGCAAACCAATAAAATCAGAATACATGGGGTCCTTGATAGTCTTTACAGAAGCTCCCAAGTTAAGATGTAATGAGAGTTAACATGCAGTAATGAACACATAGTGAGAATTGATAACCACTGGTCTAAATGATGTTTAAACCGTGAGACTAAATGAGAACATCAAGCGATTGAGATGGAAAAGAGAATAGAACTAAAGGGTGAACTCAGGGTTATTTCAGCTTTTAGGAAGGTTGGAGAGATAAGGAAATAATAAAGGACATTAAAGGATATTGAGAAGGAGCTACAAGGGGGTTTTAGGAAAACTGGGAGAGGATGGGGTCCTAGGAGTCATACAAACGTGTTACCAGGAGGAGGGAATGACTACTTGTGATGTTGTGATGTAAGAAATACATATTTGCGGTGGCTCACGCCTGTAGTCCCAGCACTTTGGGAGGCCGAGGAGGGCGGATCACGAGGTCAGGAGATCGAGACCATACTGGCTAACACAGTGAAACCCCATCTCTACTAAAAATACAAAAATTAGCCAGGCGTGGTGGCGGGCGCATGTGGTCCCAGCTACTCTGGAGGCTGAGGCAGGAGAATGGCGTGAACCCGGGAGGCGGAGCTTGCAGTGAGCGGAGACACTGCACTCCAGCCTGGGGGACAGAGCGAGACTCCTTCTCAAAAAAAAAAAAAAAAAAGAAAGAAAGAAAGAAATACATATTTTGGTCTTCATCCCTAGCTCCCAGCCAGAGCTCCTGGAACCTATGATGCTCCTATGGCATCTTCAGCATAATGTTTGGTTTTGTCCCCGGCTTCTGAAATATCTCCAGAGCAATAAAGGAGAAAGGAGTGTGTTTTGTGACTCATACCAAGCCCCTTTCAACCTCACGTTAGTTTATGTTAATGAGGTGACTTTGGGAAAGCCCCTAAGAGTGGGGAGCTGCTTGTCGTAGAAAACCAACCATAGGTATTACAGGGTTGGAATCTTCAGACCACCCCAACTCAGACCTCTGGGAAGGAGAAAGGGGCTGGAAACTGGCTTAACCAGTGAACAATAACTTAACCAACTATGCCCATGTAATGGAACCTCCATAAAAAGTCTAAACAATGAAGTTCAGGGAGCTTCCAGGTTGGTGAACACACTGAGGTGCTGAAAAGATGGTGCACCCAAAGAGGACGTAGTAGCTCCCCACCCTTCCCCATACCTTACTCTAGGCACCTGATCCATTTGGCTATTCCTGAGTAGCATCCTTATAATAAACTGTTAAATGTAAGTAACGTGCTTCCATGAGTTCTGTGGGTCGTTCTAGAAAATTCTTGAACACAAGAAGGAGGTGGTAGGAACTTCCCAATTGATAGCAGGTTGGTCTGATGTGCCAGAGGACTGAGCTTCTAACCTCTGGAGTTTTTGTTAGCTCTGAGTAGTTAGTGTCAGAACTGAATTAAATTTTAGCACATCCAATTGATGTTTGAAAAATCAGAGAATCGCTTGGTGTGGAAGAGACCCACCCATTTGGTGTCAGAAATGTGAGAATGTAGAGAGTAGAGAGAACAGAAATAGAGTTTTTCTCCTTATTACGCATGACAAAAGATAGGTCAGGAAATCCAGGGATTGAAAATTGGCCATTAAATTTAGCAAAATAGAGGATGAAGGTAACCTTGACAAAAGCAGTTTTGCTAGACTGATGGAGACAAAATTTGATTGTAGCCTGTATAAGCAAAAATGGGAGGAAATGAATATAAAAAAATATTTCAAGCATTCTTGTTATAAATAGAGCAGAGAATAGGATGGCAATAAAAGGCAGATTTCATATTAAGGGAAAGATACTTTTAAGGGGTAAATGACCACAAGCCTGTATTCTTACAAGAATGATCCAGAAAAGAGAAAAATAATAATAATGCAGAAGACTGAGGAGACAGTTGTTGAAACACTGTTCTTGAATTGTGTATGTGGCCGAGGCTGGCTCAGCAATAGCACAACATAGGAGGAAGCGCGGCAGTGTATATGGTGTTCATGCATGGATGCTGGGGTAAAGAAATGGGAAAATGCCTTTTGACTGCTTCTGTTTTCTCTGGGAAGAAAGAAACAAGGTCATCACCTCAGAGTAAGGATGAGTGTGGTGCAGATGGAGGTTTGAGCAGAGGGGAGTTAGGAAAGAGGCCCTCAAGAGAGAAAGCAAGTAAACAGTCTTGGTAAACAGACATTCCCTGCCAGTGCTGCTGTGATATTCTGTCCCTTGTAGTAGCCCAATAAATATTTATTAGGTTAGGAAATGTATGTTTTTTTTCATGAAATGTTGCTCAAATGTAATCTTAATTTTTTTTATCATCTAGGTTAAATCACTGTATCCACCAAAATAATCAGAAAGGTTCTTAGGCAGTATTTTCTTGCTGTCCTTGAATGACAATTTACTATTATATTCCTTGGTTTTATGGAGGAGCAACAAAAGAAAGAGTCTTATGATGCCTGTCCCCTTTCTAATCAGAGGTTTTGTGTTTGTTTTTATTTTGTGGAGTTTTTTTCTTTTTCTTTTTCTTTTTTTTTTTTTTTTTTTTTTGAGGTCATTGTCTTCAAATGGCTTAGTACCTCTTCTATGACGTCTCAAGTGAAATTTTTTTTATTTTGGAGATGCTAGAAAATTGACTCATACCTCATATTCAAACAAGCACAGTATGCCTTCTCAAATAATGAGAGCTGCGTAAATGAATGACTCTCTTTTTTTTGTTACATCTACAATTTAATTCAAAGCCAAATTTGTGCCTCAACTATAAAAAACATGAGAAGCATGTTGTTTGCACAGTTCAGTTCCAATTTCCTTCCAACTCTACTTCCTATTCTAATTCACATTTTTCTGAATCCTAATTTTTTTCAGATTTATATTTTACCACTTTTTCTAAACTATCATGAATCTATTTATTATGTAGTGATGTATAAAGATAAATAGGCACAGAAATGTAAAATGTTAGAATTACAAATGTGATTTGCTTACAAAATTCTGATAAATTTTTATACTGCATAGTTCTTGACCCATTTATATGCTTTTAACTTATGATCCCATTCTGATGCTCCCCTTAATCCTTGAGTTACACAAAACAATTAAGATCACCTAAGTTAAACCTGGGTTCAGACTTGAATTACCTTCTTACCCATCACTGTAGCTAGTGTGTGGTAAATTTCTCACCAAGATATTCAGACCAAGTTCTTCACCCTGCATCTGGTGCTGCTTAATCCTCACAAGCTGAAGAGGTTAAAATGTCTGCTCTTAAACTACAAGTTGAATGTAGTTTTCCAAAATCATTTCATATTTCAATTTTTCTAATATGAAATAATAAGCAGGCAGCTATCTCCTGCCAACACTGACCTATCAGTATAGATTTTCTTCTTTGTATTTCTTTCCTGATATTAACAGCGAGCTTTTCTCTGCACATATTTTAAATGCTTTTGTTTTTCTGATATTTGCTTCTATTTCTGGTATGTACATCAACATTATACAAATAGATTTACAAACATGCTCCTCATACCCCAAGATTATTTGCCTATTGTTACAGAAATATCTTAAGGAAGAATGAGTGGGCTTAGAAAAGAAAATCTCCCCCAAGTGCACATAGATATATAAAAAACAACTGAAAGTAACAGTGTCCTTTCATTTTGCTGACATTTAAAGGACTGCATTTCTTTTGGTGACCCCCCTAAAGGCTTCCAACCCACAGTTTCATGGACCTTCATCAAAAGATGTTTTCACGTTGTGTTGACCAACAAAAATAGCACTATCACATATAAAACCGGGCTGCCCAAAACTCACTCAGCCTTAAAGGCACAACAAATCCAGAGCCATTTTAATATTGAAAGTTCCAAACAATATTTTCATTCTAGGCTTTAAGCACACATTTTTATAGGTACTATTTTAACGCTTCTTTTTACAGTTCATGCCACACGGTGCTGTCTGTAAATTCCCACAGCGGCCACTGAGATGCTTATGTCAAACTGCACCATGGCTGTTAATTCTTAATGTCTGCAGTAAATGTGCGGGCCTTAGGGTGAGTTCTAAGACTTGACCATGGAAAACGATGAAGGGAAGAAGGAGGAAATGAGGGGCAGAATAGACCAAGAAAAAAAAAAAAGGCAAACACAAAAATTAGTATAAGAAACTTACACCTGGAAGGAAGTTACACTCCTTAATTATACCATTGAGTATACTGAGGTCCAGACAGTTTGCAAGACCGATCTAAAGTCCCTGGGCTATTTTATGCCAAAGGCAGGGCTGTTTTGAAATTCCCATCATATTACATCACGCTGTCATAATAGAAAGAGTTAACTCACTGAAGGAATTAAAAATGAAAATGCAAGTGTTGCCATCATGATGATGATTGAAGTTTCATGGTGTAATTAACATTTTATCCAAAACGCTGTTGTTGAGTGAGAAGTCATGATAACACTACATTAAAATGACTGGATTTTTAAATGAAGAGAAATTTTATTCCCAAGGAGAAAGGTCTCAATAATGGAGAGCAATTGAGACCTACCACAAATAGCTCTAGAAAAAGCAAGGATACAACATAAAACATTAACTATCAGCCAAGGAAATATCAACATTATCAGAAATACAAAAGTTAAAAAAGCAATTTGTATTGTAAAATAATTTACAATAAAAGGATATTAAAAGTAAAATGATCTGTCATGTTTAACAGCTTGATTTCAGCATTCTGAGCTTGTTAATTCTGATATTCATTTCTCTCCATACTATGAATAATAGTTTGGAGGTCAGATTTTCACCATCTCTAACAAAAACTGAAGAGAAAGCAAAGCCCTTTCTTGTTGTGACAAAATATTTCCCAAAATGAGAATCAAATCTCATATGCCCATGTCACAATGGGGTGACAAGTAATGTTTATGTAAATTTTCAAAAGGTTGAAGTATAAGAAATCTTTAGTCACAAGAGGCTTTCCCGGAGCTTATTCATTTTAGAGTTTGTATGAAAACAAAAGCTAAAAAGATGTGAAAATGAAGTAATAAATGAACAGTGTTGTATTGCGGAAGACATTATCACTATGAAAATGAAAATTTGTAATGAAATCCAATATTGCACTGAGTTTAATAAAGCCAGCAGTCACTTCAACTTAACAATAAAGGAATCTCATGGAATGATGAATTGGCAATATATAATACTTTTTAGCTACTTTTCGTAGGCAATAAACAACTTGCAGGAAGCTATGGTATTTGTATTCCTTGATGTTTTTGGTAATAAAAGTGTTGAGCTTGTTTAGCACAGATGCCCCTCTTCCAAATAACATGACGGACATTACATAGGCATAGCTTCATTTATATAACATACAATTACCAAGTGCTTATTGAGTACATGCTGATAAAGAGAGAAGCATAAGTATGATTTGCAGATAAGCTGGATTTCCTATTTATTAGAATAATGACATCAAACAAAGCTATATCATCATTACACATAATATAAATTATCTCTTCTGGAAACTATATAATCACATTTTATCAATATACAGATCCTCAGAGTAATCCAGGAAGATCGATCCTATATATTCTCTAAATAGAAGGCTCACAATACAGTTATCTTATTTAACTACAGAGTCCTGAAGAATCTAGTGATAAACACATTCGTGCTCAATAAAAATTACAAACTAGCCCGTGAGTGCTCTAGTCTTTTTATTGTATTCCTTGTTCACCGGCAATCTTGTCCTCTCCCAGAGTTTGAACTGCAAACTATATATATATGATGCCCACATTTGCTCTAGACCTTACATGTGAGCTTCTCTGGGTTCTCATGGCTCAGACACATCTTGGAAATATCCACCTCCATACCCCACAGGCACCTCAAGCTTTAGGTGTTTAAAACAGAACTACTATCATCGCCTCCTGAATTCCTTTCTCCTTCTGCATGAACTCTTTCAGGCCGCAGCCTCACCATCTCATCCGCCATTCCAGCTAGAAAGTTTGTCCTCAGTTCGACTCTGTTCTCTGTCTCAAGCCTCATGCCCAATCAACCAGCAAGACCTAAATGTTTTCCCTCCTAAATGGTTTACAAAAGCATTCCTTCTGCTGCATCCCTATCCTGGTTCAGCCCAGGTCATTTCTCAACTGAGCTGCTGGAATGGCTTCCTCGCCAGTCTCTCTGCTTACCTTCAAAATAGCATCTGCAGAGGCTCCACCTGCTCTCTGCAATTCTGGGGGTGTCTGCTGTGAGTGCCAAGGAAGGCCACCTCTCACAAGTTGGCCTAAGCATGATCTGGCCCTGTCCTGTTTTGTGAACTTACCTCTTGTCACTCCCAATGACACTATCCTTCACAGTTTTTTTGTTGTTCCATTATTTGTGCTTTTTGTTGTTGTTGTTGTTCGTGTTCTTTTTATCCAGCTGTACCCTTCTTGACTAAGCAAACTGAGCTAAGTCTTTTAGACTTAGCTCTTACAAAAAGTCTTTTCTGAAACCACAGACTCACAGAGATGCCTGAGAAAACATAAAGGAACACATTATCACTTCAGACTCAAATGAATCAAGGATCTTGCCCATTAATTTTACTAATCATGTTAAAGATACAGGCAATCAAGAGGCTCAAATGGAAATAAATAGAGGCCTGGAGTTTTGAGAATGGCTCCCACATCTTTCTTTTTGACATCAGACAAGTGCTCTGTGGCCCACAGTAATAAAGTTATTTAAAGATTATTTCCTCACAGTGAGGATGTTCCATTTATGAAACACGTCCATTTTATATCCCAGTTTATGTGACATACTGGCAATCCTTAAACAGAGATATCTTGTTAAGAAGATCCCATAGATAAGGATGTTCTAGCAAATATTATTAAACTATTTACTAGAAAGTCCGGTTAGCATACTGACAAAGTTACCTGGGTTGCCTGTCTGCTTTTATTTCCCCCAGGCGTATACCCCAACATCATCCCTATGATAGGAGATGAATAGTGTGAATAAATAGAGTAGGCCAGCTGATATAACTCTTCCCTGTTCACTGTCCTATATTCCAATAGAAATACCTGAAATTTTGTCATAACTATTTTGATATGGCTATATCCACAGAGGTACTTACACTGGGAGAGTGGATGTTTTCAAACAATCTAAAAAAAAAAAAAAAACCTTAAACTTTTAATCTTTTAAACAAATTCATTACCTCATAAATGTGCACAGTAGACACTTACATTCCCTCCCACACTTCAGCCCAGTAAACCTTAATGATTGTATTTCTAGGTGGATAAGGCTTTGGGAATAGCTAGAAGTTGGACGGAAATGATTAGGGATGTCCGTTGCATCCTCTGGCGATTTTAAAGTCATCAAAATAAATATCAAAAGAATAAGATCAATTTTTTATTTAAACACAGCATTTGCCTGTCACTACCTTTAACCTGCATTGAAATTTTCTAGTAATATGTTTATTCATAATTATGTTTCTGAATTTCAGGTATTTCAAAAAATCCTAAGCTTCTTCACCAATATGCGCCTCTAATTTTCTCTCCTAATTGAAATAGAACTCTCCTCTGATAGTACAGGTTCTCTGCTGCTCTCTCTAGTAAAGGATATTCATTTTTACACCTCGGCGCCCTCAAGTTCCAGAGGTGGTACTGGAGTCTCTCCTGCTCCATGGTGCAATTCACATCCATTTGTGCAAGAAACACTTGTTCTTCTAGGTCTCGAGCTTCCTCAACTATTAAAATCTACTGACTTCTAGACACTCCTTCTCTTTTCAATTATAACAGATTCCATTTCTTGGGTTATTTAAGGGTCAGTTGTTTAATTTTAAAACATTTGGGTATTGTCTTTTTGTTTTTATGTCTAGTTTATTTGAGCTATGGTCAATAGACATACTCTGCAAGCTTTTAATTGCTTGAAGTCTGTTGACTTGCTTTGTAGCCCTAAATATGAGCAATTTAGTTAAATAATCTGTTAGTACTTAATAGGAGTACATCACTGAATTGCTGGGTGAAGTATTCTATACATATCAATCATGCTGTGAAATAAAGTGTTGAGCTCTTCTATGTCCTTACCAATGTTGCACCTGTTTGTTGTATCACTTTCTGAGACAAGTGTAGATTTGTATATTTTTATTTGTATCAATTTTGGCTTTATGTGCTTTTCTTTATATATGTATATTATTTGAGCTATGCAATTAGGTTTTTATTTTAATTAAGAATTGTTAAGTCTCCCTAGTTGTTTGACCCTTTAATTATGATGAATTTTTTATCTCTAGTAATGCTTCTTTCCTTAAAATAGACTTAATCTAATATTGGCATATTCAAGGTAGATTTGTTTTATTAGGTTTTTCTGAACATGCTTTTCCATACTTTTATTTTTAACCTTCTGGTTTCTGATATTTAAGACATATCTCTAGGAAACAGCATATATTATAATAGTAAGATTTTCTTTTTTTATCCAGTGCCACTGTTTTTTAATGTGTTTAAGTAATTCATCAATAACAGGGTTTAGATCCACATTCTTATCATTTGTTTGCTATTTGTTTCTATGTCTCCGCTATTGAATAGCTGTACCATTTAGAACATACACCACCTTGGTTAATGCTCTAGGGAAAGAACGACATGGAGAATTGTAAACTGACTCAAATGAGTTCCCCGGGAAGTGACATGTCACTGGGCAAAGACAGGCACATGGCCAGGCCTAAATTGACAGGAAACAAACCAAGCAACCTTCTGTTTTCCCAAAAGGTAAGATGAACAAGGCACATCAGGAAACACTAGTAATATCTTGGACATTCTACTTACATTTTTAAAACTTCTATGTGTCAGAGAGGACCATACAGAGTATTAAAAGTCAAGTGACAACTGGGTGAAAGGTATTTCAAACATGTATTATAAAAAATGAATACTATCCAGAATATACAAAGAAATCCTTCCTTTCATTTGTAACAGATTCAATTACATAAACATGAAAAATTTTAGACTTTCTTCTTGTATCAGTTTTAGTAAGTTGCAGTTTTCTTGAAATTTCTTCATCTAAAATTAAAAATTTGTTGTCATAGACTTCAGACATTTGAGTACTCAAAACATTTATTCCATCACCATGTATTTGCTTAAAAGTAACTTAAGTACTCCAGCAAAATGAAAAGTAAATCAAATAATGTAACAGAATATGAATCAAGGAATTTAAAATCAAATCACAATAGAGCAATAATATATTGACATAGTATTGTGATACATTGTATTTCACCCTTTATAGATGAAGATTTGGGAAAACATGCATTTTCATATAGTCTATGAAAGAGTATAAAGTTCAAAGTGCCTATATCCTATTGTCTAGAAATTCTTCTCCTAAATATGAAAAAATAAAGAGCACAAAAAGAAATGTACCATAAGGCAAATCTATGCATACTGAAATGAAACTGTCACTGAAATATATCAACAAGTTAAAAAAGAATTCCATATTGATATTTAGAGGGGTCTATTTATGTTAAAGTTATATATACAAATAAAATCAAACAAGCTGCTCTATGTACCCATATGTATAATTTAAGAGTATAGATAATGGTCTCATAGGACCAACTACAGAATATTACCAGAGTGGCAAATAAAGTTGGATGAAGGTTAAGAGAAACATTTACTTTATCAAAATTGTTTGTATGTTTTACAATGATAATTCAGTAGTTTTTGTATATGTAAAACAATAGTATATTGAATAATAATATATTAAGACACATTCTAAAGAACAACAAAATTGTTTCAGATTAATAGAATTATTTATACTCTAAATATTTTCAAATGATTTTTCATGTTTTATCAGAATAATACATACATGAAATAATACATCAAGTGTTTCTTAGAGGAGGGCTCTTGATGAAAGCTGAAGTCCTTTTTCCCATCTTTTTCCAGACCTCAACATCCCAATGCCATTCATCAGAGACCAGTTCTTTGAAATCTTCATTTCGAATCTTCTCACAGTGAGCGACAAAACACTAAGAAATATATTTATATCTTCATTTCTCAACTTTAACAATATTTTTTACATCCTACTATAAAAGATTCATAATATTGATTCATACCATCTATTTTTGTAAAATTGTATAATTACATAAACATTTTCTATTAGTTGCCTGAGTAGCTTCGAATAATATATCTAAATATTTCCCATACCATCAATTATCAACAATATCAGTAACACTCACTTTGCAAGGTGAGAAAATCGGCACATTTACCACCCTATCCACCCTCCATGCTTCTCCCCCAACACATGCTCTGTGCCCAACTGAACTTCAATACTTTCAAAGTTGAAAACATGCAGTTTGTTCTGTAATAACAACCAAATCTTCTATGCATTTTATAGGTTGATCCTAAAAGCTGAAAGACCAATAGCCAGAATTTCATTATCAGGACTTTACATACATTTACTTTTCTTTATTTTTTTCTTTTACTGTTTTTTTTTTCTTTAATTTTAAAGTTCCAGGATACATGTACAGGATGTGCAGATTTGTTACATAGGTAAACGTATGCCACGGTGGTTTGCTGCACCTATCAACCCCATCGCCTGCATATAAAGCACAGCATTAATTAGCTCTTTTTCCTAAGCCTCTTCCCCTACCATCCACCCTCCCCCAACAGCCCCCAGTGTGTGTTGTTCCCCTCCCCGTGTCCATGTGTTCATTGTTCAGCTCCCACTTATAAGTGAGAACATGCAGTGTTTTGTTTTCTGTTCCTGCATTAGTTTGCTGAGAATAATGGCTTCCAGCTTCATCCATGCCCCCTGCAAAGGACATAATCTCATTCCTTTTTATGGCTGCATAGTATTCCATGGTATATATGTACTACATTTTCTTTTTCCGATCTATCGTTGATGGGCATTTGCATTGATTCCATGTCTTTGCTATTGTGAATAGTGCTGCAATAAACATGCATGTGCATGTATGTTTATAGCAGTATTATTTATATTCCTTTGGGTATATACCCAGTAATGGGATTGCTGGGTCAAATGGTATTTCCGGCTCTAAATCTTTGAGGAGTCACCACACTGTCTTCCACAATGGTTGAACTAATTTACATTACCACCAACAATGTAAAAGTGTTCCTATTTCTCTGCAACCTCACCAGTATCTGTTGTTTCTTGACTTTTTAATTATCACCATTCTGACTGGTGTGAGATGGTATCTCACTGTGGTTTTGACTTGCATTTCTCTAATGATCAGTGATGATGAGCTTTTTTCATGTTTGTTGGCTGCATGTATGTCTTCTTTTAAAAATTGTCTGTTCATGTCCTTTGCCCACTTTTTTTTTTTTTTTTTGAGACCGAGTCTCGCTCTGTCACCCAGGCTGGAGTGCAGTGACACAATCTCGGCTCACTGCAAGCTCCGCCTCCTGGGTTCACGCCATTCTCCTGCCTCAGCCTCCTGAGTAGCTGGGACTACAAGCACCCGCAACCATGTCCAGCTAATTTTTTGTACTTTTGGTAGAGACAGGTTTCACTGTGTTAGCCAGAACAGTCTCGATCTCCTGACCTCGTGATCGCTCACCTCGCCCTCCCAAAGTGCTGGGATTACAGGCCTAAGCCACTGCGTCCGGCCTCTTTGCCCACTTTTTAAAGGGCTTGTTTTTTTTTCTTGTAAATTTGCTTAAGTTCCTTGTAGATTCTGGATATAAGAACTTTGTCAGGTGGATACATTGCAAAAATTTTCTCCCATTCTATAGGTTGTCTGTTTATTCTGATGAGTTTCTTTTGCTGTGCATAAGCTCTTTAGTTTAATTAGGTCCCATTTGTCAATTGTAGCTTTTGTTGCCGTTGCTTTTGGTGATTTCTTCATAAAATCTTTGCCCATACCTATGTCCTGAATGGTATTGCATAGATTTTTTTCTAGAGTTTTTAATAGTTTTAGATTTTACATTTAAGTCTTTAATCCACCTTGAGTTAATTTTTGTATAAGGTGTACAAAAGGGGTCCAGTTTCTATTTTCTGCATATGGCTAGTCAGTTCTCCCAGCACCATTTGTTAAACAGGGATTCCTTTCCCCACTGGTTGTTTTTGTCAGGTTTGTCAAAGATCAGATGGTTGTAGATATGTGGTTTTATCTCTGAGTTCTCCATTCTGTTCCATTGGTCTATGTGCCTGTTTTTGTACCAACCAGTACCATGCTGTTTTGGTTACTGTAGCCTTGTGGTATACTTTGAAGTCAGGTAGCCTGATCCCTCCAGATTTATTCTTTTTTGCTTAGGATTGTCCTGGCTATACGAGCTCTTTGTTCGTTTAATATGAAATTTCAAATAGTTTTTTTTTTCTAATTCTGTGAAGAATGTGAATGGGACATAGTAGCACATGCCTGTAGTCCCAGCACTTTGGGAGGCAGGGGTGGGTGGATCACTTGAGGTCAGGCATTTGAGACCAGCCTGGACAACATGGTGAAGCCCTGTCTCTACTAAAAATACAAAAATTGGCCACATGTGGTGGTGCACGCCTGTAATCCCAGGTACTCAGGAGACTAAGGCATGAAAAGTACTTGAACCCAGGAGGCAGAGGTTGCAGTGAGCTGAGATCGCACCACTGCACTCCAGCCTGGGCAAGAGAGCGAGATTCCATCTCAAAAAATAATAATAATAATAAAATAATTACATATATATATAACACAGTGGTGGTTTAATGGAGATAGTATTGAATCTATAAATTGATTTGGGCAGTGCGGCCATTTTCACGATATTAATTCTTCCTGTCCATGAGGATGGAATGTTTTCTCATCTGCTTGTGCCCTCTCTGATTTCCTTGAACAGTGGTTTGTAGTTCTCCTTGAAGATGTCCTTCACTTCGCCTGTTAGCTATATTTCTAGGTATTTTATTCTCTTTGTGGCAATTGTGAATGGGAGTTCATGATTTGGCTCTTTGCTTCTCTGTTGTTGGTGTAAAGGAATGCTTGTGATTTCTGCACATTGATTTTGTATCCTGAGATTTTGGTGAAGTTGCTTATCAGCTTAAGAAGCTTTTGGACTGAGACTTTGGGGTTTTCTAGATACGGGATCATATCATCTGCAAACAAAGATAATTTGACTTCCTCTCTTCCTATTTGAATACCCTTCATTTCTTTCTCTTGCCTGATTGCCCTGGCCAGAACTTCCAATACTATGTTGAATAAGAGTGGCGAGAGAGGGCATATGTGTCTTGTGCCAGTTTTCAAGAGGAATGCTTCTAGCTTTTGCCCATTCAGTATGAATTCATTTGTCTCCATTCAGTATGATATTGGCTTTGGGTTTGTCACATATGGCTCTTATTATTTTGAGATCTGTTCCTTCAATACCTTGTTTATTGAGAGTTTTTAACATAAAGGATGTTGAATTTTATAGAAGGTCATTTCTGCATCTATTGAGATAATCATGTGGTTTTTGTCTTTAGTTCTGTGTATGTGATGAATTATGTTTATTGATTTGTGTATGTTGAACCAGCCTTGCATCCCAGGGGTGAAACTGACTTGATTGTGCTGAATAAGCTTTTTGATGTGCCACTGGATTTTGTTTGCCAGTATTTTATTGAGGATTTTTGCATCAATGTTCTTCAGAGATATTGGCATGAAATTTTCTTTTTTGTTGTTGTTGTTGTGTCTCTGCCAGGTTTTGGTATCAGGATGATGCTGGCCTCATAAAATGAGTTAGGGACAATGTACCAGGAACAATGTACCAGAATCTCCGGGACACAGCTAAAGCAGTGTTAAGAGGAAAATTTATCGCACTAAATGCCCACATAAAAAAGCTAGAAAGATCCCAAATTGACACCCCAACATCAGAACTAAAAGAATCAGAGAACCAAGAGCCAACAAGCCCCAGAGCTAGCAGGAGACAAAAAATAATCAAGATCAGAGCAGAACTGAAGGAGGCAGAGACACGAAAAACCCTGCAAAAAATCAACGAATCTAGGAGCTGGTTTTTTTTGGAAAAAAAAACCAATAAAATAAATAGACCGCTAGCTAGACTAATAAAGAAGAAAAGAGAGAAGATTCAAATAAATACAATGAGAAATGATAAGGAGGATAGCACCACTGACCCCACAGAAATACAAATGACCATCAGAGAATACTATAAACACCTCTGTGCAAATAAACTGGAAAATCTAGAAGAAATGGATCAATTCCTGGACACATACACCCTCTCAAGACTGAACTAGGAAGAAGTTGAATCCCTGAATAGACCAATAACAAGTTCTGAAACTGAGGCAGTAACAAATAGCCTACCAACTAAAAAAAGCCCAGGACCAGATGTATTTATGGCTGAATTCTACCAGAGGTACAAAGAGGAGCTGGTACTATTTCTTCTGAAACTATTCCAAACAATTGAAAAAGAAAGACTCCTTCCCTAAATATTCACTTCTTAAGTCACTTAGTGTATGCCCTTTCTACATTTCAATGACATGACCCTGGGATCCATGTAGCTCCTAGTACAAATGTAAAATGAACTATCGCTGTATTATTCTCCATCAGTGATTACTCACTGTGACGCATCTTAGTTTGCTTTGTATTTGGGCTATAGCTTTGGTTTTACCATTATTTTTCCTGGATATTGCTTTAATTTCTCTGTCCTCTCAGTTATATCATCTATTAAGTGGAGTCTTCTCTCCTTCCTCCCTGGAGGTCTCTGTCTTCATGCTCTCATCTGAACTCTGGTACTGCTATGAGTTACCATTCTGGAAACTCCATCACTAGCTCATGTGGGTTAGAGCCATTGTTTCCTGGGTCCTGGAAGTCAGGCAAGACTTCTTATTTGCTATAATATTTAAGTAACTTTCTAAGAAAAGCCATGGGGAGAATAAATATTTTGAGTACTCAACGTCCGAAATTATGTTTTCTCTGACTTCACACTTCATTGACAGCTTAGCTCTGTTGGAATTCTGGGTTCCAAATGATTTCAGAATTTTGAAGGCATTCCTCTATTATCTTCTAGCATTGAATTTTGGTGATTAAAAATATCTGCTATCAGCCTGATTCTCATTTCTTTGTAGATAATCTGATTGGCTTTTTCCTTTGCAACATGTTAGAAGGGTTTATTTTTACTCTTATTTTTATTCTTCAGGGTCTTTCAGTATGAAGATTTTGGTCTTTCTCCAGCACTAAAAAATTATTATTATTTTTAGAATTTCTTTGAGAATGTCCTTTTTGCCCATGATCTTTTTGCTTTCACTTTGACCTTTTTGTGAGTCAGAGGCTGCATCACCAAATCATCAATGTTTCTGGGGCAATTCTATCTAGAAGACCCTGGAGGCCAACTTGCTCTCTGCCTTGATAGCTTAGCAGGGAGCAGGGACAGGATGGGAAAGTTAGCTCAACAGGAAAACCAACGGACCAACACTAGCCAGTGGGTTCCGAGGACTCCCCATCCCCGACACCCCGCTTCTCAGCAAGACCACTTATGAGACCAGGGAGGTTCCACTGTTACAAAGTCACACAGATATTCCTTTGACACACACATAGACGCTGCCCATGCATGTTAGGGGGCAGCCCCTCTCACCTGCAGCACTGACCATCCTCATACTGGCCTGGGTGAGGGGCACTGAGAGGGTGGGGAATGCACACTCTCTACTATTTCTCTTGTGGTGAAACTCCCCGCACCCCACACAGCAATCCATTCTACTTCACATCAGCACTCAGAACAGTCTCATGTTTTCATTTTTTAATTTGTTGCTCCATGTTCTGGGGAGTTGTTCAAATTTATTTCTTGATTTCTATGAATTCTTTCTTTTTCTTGAATTATTCATTTTCCTGTGCCATTCTGTTCTTTTTACATTGATTGCAGTATCTTCTTAAATCTGAGAATATGTGAACAGTGGGATTTTCACATGGGTCTGATGTATCTGAGCTCCATTTCATTCTCTGTAGCATTTCTGTCTTCTCACCATCAGCTCCTTTGCTCATTTGTCTTCATTTCTCTCTTCCATGCTCTTGGTCCCCCTCATATCCCCAGTGACCCTTGAGAGCTGGCATGGATTTCCTCTGCTGATCAGTAAATAGGTCTGTTTCCACTTGAACTTTTTCTCCTGAGAGAGGATTCTGCTGGGAGTGCTGTGTAAGAGCATAGACTGCTGGCTCTTAGGCGGCAGATATGGCATACTTGTTCTTAAAAATAAGGAGATCGACAGCAACATAGGAAAACAGTCCTACAAATAGTATAATCAACATGCAAATTCACGGTATGATTGGCCAGCCAAGCACGGCCCAAAAGGCACCAATGTACAAAAGGACCACACCAAGGGGTAAGCAGGGCTGTACCCTGGGACCTTCTGCCAGCAAAGCTGCTCCCTCTGGGGGCTGCTGTTCTAGGAGTGCTTTCTTCTCACAAAAGCACCAGGCTGTGTACCTGTGAGTTGCATCCACCCAGCGGGAGAGCCTTTTCTAACTTATTCAAAGACCTCCCATCGATAGACTAGCTGTGGGCCTGAGGCTTGCTAGTGTCGGTGGAATACATGACAGAGATGACGGTTCAAGCCACAAATCCCAGATGTGGCTAAAAGATAAAGTGGGTCCCCAATAAGATTTTAAAAATTTATATCAAGTATTTCTCTTTATTTTGCTTATGAATAATATTCTTTTCTTTCCCATGTAAAATGAGACCTTAGAATTTAAAATGAGACTTTTAGCAAAACCTGAGGAATTGTAGCAGTTCTTTTCCTCGACCTCCTTGATTTGTGAGGGTCCCAGGAATACTGAAATCTACTCTTTATTCTCTTCTTTAGTACTAAATGATGAGGCTTTTAGAGTGATTTTTTTTTTTACCACAAAACTACATTTTAAATCTTCATTTAAAAGAAAAGCCTTTTCAGCCAAAGCACACATTTTTGAAAGTTACACACTGAAATCTAAAAGGTAAATGAGAAGTTTAATTAGCCAATGTCTTTTCCTCTTCTTAACAATCTAAAAAACGTATTTGCTGAGCATGCGTTAACAATCCACAAGTAATGAATTAATTCTCATGTCAGTGGGATATCCACAAAACCTCCTTTATATAACTCCAAAAATATTAATTTCCCACCGCAGGGCCAGGCAAAGGGAGCTGCCTCCTCTCCTGTGCAAGCGGCCTCCTCAGCTGACCTTTGGGGCCCTCTGTGAAACATGGCAGGCAGCTGCGGGGAGGAGATTGCGCCCAGCGTGGGCGGCTCATTTTACAGGAGCCTCTAAACCCGGAGGCTGGGGCCTTAGGGCATGTCACCACAGCTTTCAAAGTCCAATCTTTAGCTTGAAGAAAAATATAAATTCATAACTTGCAAACTAAGAATATTGTGTATTAAGTTGGTGCAAAAGTAATTGCAGTTTTTGCCATTGAAAGTAATGGCAATCCAATATTTACCTACCATCAACTATGTGTGCTTTCAGTTGAATTAGTTAAATGCAATTATACAGGAATTAACTGTTTCTAGAAAAATAATTCAGTTTCTCTGAAGTTATCTAAATACAACTTGAGATTTTTTAAAAAATCAGTCAGAAATCAGTAAGTTAAAAAAGATTGCGTATTTGTCGAATTGACTGTTATTTTCAAATCACTCACCCCTACACTTACAGACGACCTTTTTACATTTTCCCGATGTCTTGATGTACTTCTCCTCAACCCTGAATCTGAGACACGTTTTTGAAAGCATATAGAATATCTTTATGTGAGAAACTTCACTTAATCTCCATATCGCTGGCACTGATAGAATGCCGAAAGACCTCTAGACGTGCGTGGAAGCGCGTGTGTGTGCAGCCCAATACTATGACAGAGTTTTCCTTAGGAAACATAAAGATGTTCTATATGCTTTGAAAAATGTGTCTCAGATTTAGGGTTGAGGAGAAGTACATCAAGACATCGGGAAAATGTAAAAAGGTCGTCTGTAAGTGTCGGGGTGAGTGATTTGAAAATAACAGTCAATTTGACAAAGAGTGAAGAGAAACAACAGGCAATGACTAGGCTTCTTAGAATACAAGGCAAAAAAATATAAAATGTTAAAAGCATTTAAAAATCAATGCGGAATAATAAACAACATACAGGAATTAAGAAAAGGCAACCACTTTGACAAGCCTGTAAATAAAAACAAAAACAACAAAAGTAGCATTTATTTTTGTAAAAAATGGAGGTATCTACCTAAGTGTAATTTGATTTCCTACAAAGAAGCAAATGCTGTGTACAATAGTGGACTCATTTTCCTATTCGTATGTGGCTCTTTTGAAAACATAAAAAACTAACCCTACGAGGAGGTCCTCATTTGTTCTGATCCATAGTTGATCAGTGTAAAAATCTTTCACTGTCTTCAATATGCTTTCAAATTTCAAATAAAAATAATGTTGCTATTTAATCCATTTATAATGATAGTAACCTAAGATAAAAAATTCTCATGTGGGCCTTTGGAGACACTGAGTTTTTCCTTCAAAGCACGTGCTACTAATCAGTTCCCCAGACCTTTTTGGAATCGCCACCTCACATGACCATAAGGAACACAGTTCTCCTACGCAACAACTGGAAGCTTACTTTGTGGTTTTGTTTTCGTGGTATAAACACAAATATCCCAGATCATCCAAACAAGATCTTTACTGTAAGGTGCATAACTGAAATTGTTCCTGCGAAGTCCCTGTTGCCATGTGACAGTATATTCACAGGTTTGGGAGTTAGGGTATGGAGGTTATTAGGAGGTCATTCTGCCTATCACAAATATAGTTATTGGGGCAAGATGATAAGTGATTTTTTAAGTGTATTTATTTTCTAGGGTTGCCAAAATAAAGTGCAACAAAGAGGGCAGCTTGAACAACAGAAATGTATTATTGCATAGTTCTGGAGGCCAGAAGTCTGAAATCATGGTGTTGGCAGGGTTTGTTACTTCTGAGAGCTATGTGAGAAGAATCTACTCCAAGCCTCTCTCCTTGGCTTGTAGATGATCATCTTCATGCTCACACCCCATTCTCCCTGCATGTGTGCCTGGAGCCAAATAGTCCCCTTTTAGAAGGGTACCCTTATAAGGATTAAGGGTGGATTAAGGGCCCACCCCACTCCAATATGACTTCATCTTAACTAACTAATATAACTAACTAATTACATTTGAAATTACCCTATTTCCCAAATAAGGTCATACTGCGAGGTATGGGGTGGGGAGGGTTAAAAATTCAATGTATGAATTTTGAGGGGGACACTATCAATCCATAACAAACTGATAAGTGATATTTCTTTCAAATTTAAAACATTAGGCATAAAATAGTTTGATAATATTATTCTTTTCTGACACATACTCTCGAGAATTCTGGGCCATGAGAAAGAACCATCAATAAAGAATAGAGGAATATGTATGTGGCGATGGATAGATCTGATCAGTTTCATAAAACCACTTCAGGGAGCTACCATTTCACTCCCTGAGAAAAGTTGCTCTGGTGAAATTAAAAAGTCAAATTTCACAGTTGATGATTCCTTGATTATTAGAACTCTGGCCTCAAATTTTTCAAAAAAAAAATCAATTTCCTTAATAGACACTTTAACATGAAATGTATATTTCAAAATTAAATTATTCCTACACAAAGAAATGCATTGCATGTCCTTGCTTGGCTTTGGGGCTGGTAGAAGTCCTGGGTTTCATGGATATCAGACCGTTTATCTGGGGACGCATCCTCAGAGGAGGTGTCCCAAGCACAACTTGACTGCAAGTCCCTCGGAGTTAGTAAATAACTGAATCAGCCTAACTGCCCAGAGAGTCACAGCTCCTTCAGCTTTAGGGTAAATCCTACACTTGAGAAGCCTTTGTGTTTTTTGCAAAGCAAATGCAGAAGGAGGCTTCTAGAGAGAAGAAATAGGGACCACCTTCCCTCCTGTGATGCACAGACATGGTAGCCCAACTTATATGAGATATACTATACAGTGAGCCTCACACAAGGCAAGGCTACCACAAGTTTAAAAAAAAAAACTGAATGAAGACTGAGCCTCAGCACTCAGTGACATAGCCCCAAAAACTTACAATAAAATGGCTATTTGGGTCATTCATTCATTTGAGAAACCTTTATTGAGCACTGAAGATGACAAGTACCACAACACGAGATGATGGAATGAACGGGTGAGGCACCCCGATCTTAGCCATGGTATTGCTCAGCCCTACAGGATTGAAAGGGAATCTGGCAAAGAAATCCCCCTGTTCTCTGAAGCTCCATTTTAAATTAAAAGGAGCGACTCAGAAAAACAATCATCCTTCTGTCAACAGCCTGCCTCTTTTTATGTTTCCACCAAACAAAATGTCCAAGGGCGAAATCTGTCGCTGAGATAATAAGAATGAAGGACTCTGCAGCAGGTGTTAAATGAATGGAAGCATGACAGTGTTACCTATGGCTTCCGATTTTCCAGGGTGGGTTTTTCTAGCTGGTTAGGCATGAAAGTAAAGGCAAGGGATGGAACGACATGTTTTGCTGAGTTTAAAGCTGTCTCAGAATATATTTCTTCAAGATTTTCAACAGAGTTCAAAGCTTTAAGTTCCAAGGATTTCTTATATTGAGAAATTGGAACATTTTTATAGAAAATGAACCCCAGAAAGTGGGAAGATAGGTGGATAGATGTTTTCCATAAAATATTTTATACATCAATACATTTCATCAGACACTGAATCCATTAAATCTTAACATGGCAGAAATATTGTGTGGCTTCTCTCCTGCTGCCCTAACAAATAACCACAAATGCAGTGACTTAACACAATATTTGGTTTTCCCTCTCAGTTTCTGTTAAGCAGAAGATATCTGGGTACAGCGGAGGCTCAGCTCAGTCCTCTGTCTGGAGTCTCCCAAGGCCAAAATCAAGGTGTTGGCAGGGCTGTGTTTCTCTCTGGAGGCTCACTGAGGTTGTTGGCCGAATTCAGCTTCTAGGAACTACAAGGCGTGTTTGGCTGCTGGCCCCTCAGGGCATCCTGCATTCTCCATCAGATTCCCCACTCCATTTTGAAACCAGCAGCAGGGGCCACATCCTACTCTATCTACTTTAGGTATCTCTCTCATAACTCTTCTCTTTCCCTTGTGCCTCAGTTGCCTTCTGCCTTCAGACCAACTTCTCTGTTTTTACAGGTTCATGTGATTAGACTAGGCCCACTCAAATAATCCAAGATAATGTCCCTATTGTAAAGTCTAAAAACTTCATTGCATCTGCAAGTCTTTTTTCCATGCAATGTAACATTCACAGGTTCTGGACATTAAGTGGACATCTTTGGGAGGCTACTGTGCCTATTATAAAGATAGTCATCAGAGCAAGTTGATAAGTAATTTCCTTTCAAACTTAAAAACTTGGGTATAAAAATATTTTCATAATGCAATATTGTTCAGATATATATTCTTAAGCATTCCGAATCATGAGAAAAAAAAAAAAAACCCTAAGTAAAGCTGACAATGTTAATTTTGGATCGAATTTTTACTAACTGAACTCAAAAAATTACCCAATAACTGTTTTATATCAGTTATTTCAGTCTAATGAAGAATGTAGACTATATCATTAGCCTTATTTCTGAAGCAGATAGTGGTTGAGTGACTCATGAGCTATCACTTATCAATGGCCTCCATGTATTTGCTATGTGATTAACAGTAAAGTAGGCTTATGTTATTTTTCTTGGTAATCCAGGATAGAAAAGGTTCAGTGTGGTGAAAATCGCTTCCATTAATTAAAGGTTATCCACAAGAAAACAGTGGATGGTGGTGATGCTGAGAAGAGGCTTCAGTCTACAGGGCTAGAGTTCAGAAAGAGGAGAGAAAGAAGATTCGCTGTCCTGATATTTGTTTTCCTCTCCAGGTTTAGCATGTGATGATACCATGGAAGGCTCTATTTCCAGGCCTTTGAAACTCCAGGAACAATACAATCAAATAATATGTGACAATGTGTTACCACACTGTTAGTAAGAGTGGTATTGGCAATAAACTACTAGTACCCCATGGGTCACGTACATGTGTGTTTGTGGGTGTTTTCTGAGACCGTAAACATAGGCGCAAATATATTTGCATATTGTCAAGAAATTCATTAACCTTTTTTGTTTTCAAATAGAACTGCATGAGGTATTCCTACATATTAGAAACCATGGGAACAAATATAAATTGGATCACTTGGATATTTGGGTTTCTAGTTTCCTGTCATATTGAAAAATAAGAAGCACCACAGGACTTCCAATATCCACCTCTCTCCACTTGATGCAGAAGGCATTTTGATCCATAATTAAATTTGTGCTCTTTCTTGCTAAGAGAATTGAAATATCCTACAGTGTTTTCTAAGAAGGTTTGACATTATCTTTCCAGTTAGAGTCATGTTATGACAGCTCACAATTTTCTTTCTAAAAGGGCATTAAAAACACATCACACACTAATCAAGGCCGTGCATAATCAGGCAAAATTCAGATCCTCTTGGCCAGACTGTAGTATGGTAACTCTAGATGCATAAGTGAACTAAGTCAAATTACTTCCAAAATAATACAAGTAAGTCAGTATATTTTGTTCTACTATCTGTATTTCTCATTATGAAAGTCACTTCTTCCTTGCTTCCCTCTCCTTTCTCTTCCTTCTTCTTCATGAACAAAATAGTGTGATCTCAGATCAATGAGATCTGATGGATATCTAATTATATATATTAACATATCTTTTAAAAAAGAATGTTTCAGAGAGGATTTAAATGCCCACTAAGTTTCACTAGCTGTAAATGAAACCCAGAGTCAAAGCACCCCTGCTACAGAGACGAGCAGACATTTTTAGTTTATGTCATTGAAATCTTCCAGTTCCATTGATGAAATCATTCCTGACTACTGTTATGAATGAATTAATTCACATCATTTTGTTCATTTCATTCTTTTAACCTTTCAACAATCACTTTACAAGAAGCTGCTACATGCAAGCATTATGGGGATAAAATAGGAGCAAACCAGATTCAGTCCTCACCCTTGTGAATTGTAGAGTTTATTAGGGAGGAAAGACAGTCATCAAATAATCACACTGAAAGATCATTGCAAATTAGTATATGTGTTATAAGGAAAAGAGCATACAAAGGGGTTCAGGGTGGCTGTTCTAAGGATGAGAACTTTTAGATCCTGAGACTGAAGAATGAGGAGGAGTTAAAGACAATGGAGAGTGGAGGCAGGCGAGAGAGCACTCTAGTTGACACTGAGGCAGGAAGGACACGTGTGTGTGAGAGGGTGAAGAAATAAAATGATATTATAATGCTTGAGAAAGAGTGAACCACTAAATTTCCATTAGTTTCAGGAATGGTTCATCAAAGATGGGTCTCAGAATACGGGGGAATTGTTCTTATGATGTAGAAGCCTTTGGTTGAGCAATTTAGATTTATCAACATGAGTGGGCACTAAGTTCACGTGAGGATTGCCAAGAAAAGAGAGAAGGAATGGTCATGGGGCTAAAGTCACATCAGTGTCAAAGCAGAAAATGTTTAGGTATTCAAGGACACTCACAGTCTCACTTCTTGGCCCACAGAGATTCTGACTCTCATCAGTTGACCATACGTTGTTGTTGTTGTTGTTGTTTTCAGAACTCCTGATCTACACCACTCCAAGAGAGCAGCCTCAGCCTGGCTGTTGATGACTGCCATCAAAGCATCTTGTGATGGTTTTCTTTGTAGTTATATATATTTCAATCATTTGTTGAGTGAGTGGCTGCACAGCAGCATTTAAACCCCTGGAGAAAACAGAGCAAATGACTAGAGAGACAAGCATAAACATGAGAATAGCCAGTAATGTCTGTTAACCAACACCCAGGCTGACCTGGGATGCACAGAACAGATCTCCTCCCCATCCAAGTCTATGGAAAGGGAGGTTTGATATTAATAGGCTTGTGTAATACTGATTTACCCAAAATGGCATGATTAGAGGAAAAACCTTAAAGAATCTCATTTTTACAATCAAAATTCCTAAACCAACACAAAGAGAAAATGATAGTCGTGAAAAGAAAAATGAAAGAGGTAAAGACAGAGGTGGCAATTAATTGTTTCTGATATTAATAGGCTTTGATCTGATGTTCTTGAGAAAGAGATCTACTTTACGATGGCATCAGCTTCTGGAGAATCCCAAGAGATTCCCAGTGCTAGATTTTACATGGGCATGGATATCTGGGAGATGAGTATATGCTGTCTTTTTAATTAAGAGATGTGAATCCAAGAGGTAGTTCCCAGGAGTTTCATTGCACGATTTGTGGTTCCAAATCCCGTCTAATAAAGTTCAAGAATAGTCTTACGTTGCTCTCATTTTCAGTACAGTAGGTCTCCTGGCTGAAAGTCATGCAGTGCTTTCTGTGACTTATCTGTTGGAAAAGCCACAAGGTCTCATTGAAAATGAGTTGACCTTAAAGTTCTATAGTATTTGGCTATATTGGCCTGTGAATGAGCAGAGTCAAAAATTGAGGGTGATATCCCCATATGGATGAGCATCCAGCGACTAGCTCATTTGGGGATAATCTGTGAGTTCCTGTTACAAGGGGCCTAACAGCCAGAATGCTGAGAGTAAACCTTTTGCTGTAGCATCTGAAGTTGCTCAGAGAGTTTCGCAAGTTTCCGTTTTAATGGGTCTTGATTTCTCTAAGGACTGGGGGTGGTAGGAACAGTGAGGCTTTGGTTGACAGGCAAAGCTTCATAGAGTGTCTTAATTAATGGTCTTGTGACATGGGTACCCCAAAACAAGATAAATAGATGAATATTACTCAAGTGAGAAACACAGAGTCGGAAAGTTGCTTTGCTACTGTCAGAAGAGTTACTTTATGGAAAGGAAACAATCCCAGCCAACCAGAAAACACACACTATTCTGTGATTAAGAACATATTCATAACCACACAAGGGAACAACTGAATGAAATCTATTTGCGGATATACTCAATAGCCTAAAAGTTTTCGCTCATGTCCTTGTCCCACATTTGGGACAAGGTTTGCACAGGATTTGGGGGTTTGATGGAAGATACACCGAAGACATGCTCTTCAATCTTGTTGGGGTTTCCCCATCAATACTTCTTCAGGATATATTTTAAATTATCCTTTCCCTGTACGGTTACAGCCAGTTTTTTTTTTGAGAGATTCTATTTCAGCATCTCAATGAAGACTAAATAGCTGTCTTGGTACCACCAGCTGCCTTCTGGGTGAAGCAAACAATCTGATTTTTCCAGTGTGTTATTTCAGAATCAGGTGTTTGATTCTGAAACTGACTCAAGGCCTAATGCCAATAGTCAGGAATTCATTTTAGCTTTGAATTTTGGACTTGCTTGGCAGCTTGGATGTGTTAACACAGATTGTTTAGTATATTAATCTACTGCAACATGAACCTTTGCTTCCTAAAATTGCTTTTATGTTTTTGCTTTAATTGGAATATACCAGCTGTAATTAAGAAGCAATGTTTCTTCCAAAGCATACCAAAATCTTGCACCACTACAAAAATGTTTCTATATAGGCATTTCTCTCTTATCTCTAGCTAACTGGCAGGACTTAGTAAGAGCTATAACTTTGGCAACTTGTGCAGATTTAGTATCTTGAAGAGAGTTGAATTTGAACAAATGTTAGTGTATTCTGATTGCATACCCAGCTTAATAGCGTCCTTGCTCAGTTCTCAAACAGGTTTTATCCACAATACTTCACAATTTAGGTAGTCTAAAAGGGTTTCAAAGTGTCCAGGTAATAGCAAGAAAAACTCCCAAATAAGTGTATAACAGTCATGTGGGAGAGGAAGAGGAATAGCAGATTTTAGGATTCCGCAACAATGGATAGAAATGTCTATAGGTAAAGGGATTTTTTACAGCTTTATTGAAGTATAATTGATATAGAAAAAAACCTACTCATTTAGTGTACACAATTTGATGAGTTCAGACATATGTATACACCTGTGATATCAACACTGCAATCAAAGCAATAAACATATCCACCAAGAATAAAGGATTTCAAAGGAAGACCGTCTAGTAACAGAAGAATTGAAGGAGTTTTCAGTCCAAAGGAAGGTCTCAATGATATAAGGAACCACAGGGTTAAGCAAAAATCTTAGGACTAAGTCATCAGTTGCCTCAGTTGAACTTGCACTGCTGCCACTGTGTGCAAACAAGGAGGGCAGGATTTTTGTCATGAAATCAATGTGAAGACATAATAGGCAGTGAGTCTCTGATGCCCATTTTCTTAAGTTAGAATCCTCCAAACTTGTCTCAATGTACTAATAGAAAGAAAGATGTATGATCATTGGAGAGTTATTTAAGTTGTAAAATACATTCTCTA
The DNA here is from genome assembly GCF_028885655.2 of Pongo abelii. Lineage (NCBI taxonomy): Eukaryota > Metazoa > Chordata > Mammalia > Primates > Hominidae > Pongo > Pongo abelii. Next base: position 85,780,108 of record NC_072002.2, on the reverse strand, counting down.
GTGAGTCAATAATGCAGGATTGTCAGCCTTCATTAGCTTACAGGAGGGGGCAGTTAGTCCAGAAAAGTTAGAAATCCATGTCTACAATATCGTATGGGAAGAAGACATTTTCTAAGATGTCTTTCAGTAATTGGCCAGGAAAGTCGGGAATAACCTGCAGTCTTTGAGGGAAAAGACTCTTAATTTTTTTGATGTCATGGCCAAGAAAATACATGTGGGGCTGACAAAATTGGAGTTTACCCCTAGAGACTTTGTGTGTCTGTACACTAACACTGTCAGCAAGTGGAATAAATCAATTCTGCAGGACTCTCAATCCAGAGAGCAAACAAGATCATCCATATATTGTATAAGAGTGGCAACCTCGGGAAATAGGATGTCTCCAGTCATTCAGGTGTCATTGAGTATTTCCAAGAAGTAAGAGGGTGTTTCTGTAAATTCTTGGTCATAATTGTTCATGAGTATTGTTTCCAAGTGAGTGTAAATAGATATACAGTGAGTCTGGAAGAGAAGAATTACTAAAGAATGCTAAGCATGGATCTACCACTGTAAAGTAAGCAGCAGTTCTAGAGATTGCAGATAGGACAGTATTTGAGTTGGAGATAATAGGAAAGCAGGAAAGTAAAATCGTGTTAATGACCCTTAAATCTTGTACAAAGTGGCAGTCATACCAATTTGTGTTTGTGACAGACAGAACAGAAGGATCACAAGGGCTAGTATAGGGATAATAACTCTTTTCTGGAGGTATGTAGAGATAATGGACCACAGTCTTTCAATGGACTCCATTTTTCAGTGGGGATTGGGTAGTTTCAGGAAGAACATAGCTAGATTTATTCAAACATTTAAGGGTTTAGCCTCTTGTATATGCCCCATACTTGAACCATCTTTGGTCAAGAGGCTATTATGGACATATTCAAAGCCTGGGATGTCCATAAAGAAGGCATCAGGGAGTTGTAATCAAGCTGTGGCATTATTAGGTTGTAAGCCAAACATACTTCTTTTCTGAGAATTTCAGCAATACTCTATCTGGACCAAATTTAATAATAGCACCCCATTTACCATGTAAGGCTCATCACAACAGATTTCCCATCTGGTTTCTCTAACTCCAGTGCCCTATTTCTCCCCACAGAAGATAATGACCCATCTCTATTTCCATCACTCCTGCCAGCCTTGGCCTGCTGAGGAGACCCACCACTGAACTTCTTAGTGATGCTGGTGACCCTATTGCCACCAAACCGTTAATGCCTTTGATAAATGCTGCATCTAGGCTCTCTTGGGGTTTTCTGGTCTTACCTGATACAGAAACTAGAAGCATGGTTAGTACAAGTACCCATGAGAGGAGACAGGGGCATCTCCTGAGATAGATGGCTGTTGCTTTGCAGGGGAGAGGTCTCTAGCATTTTCTAATAGGTGTTAATAGAGAAGGATGGGCTGCTCTGTAAGCTCTGAGGTTATAGTATCTACGATGCTAAAATCTTCAGAGGCATCCATCCAGGCATCCTCACTCCGTATTTCAGGGTCTCACATTATCCCAACCACGGTCCTGACCTACACATTACAGGCCTGTCTTGGCTAAGGTTTCAAATGTCTGAAGCTCTGTGAATTTAACTACAAAATTTGTAGTCTGTTATTCAACTGAGTCTGTCCTTCCACTGCAGGAGAAATGGCTTCTTTGTAAGGCGCCACACAGGCTCTCCAGCCATAACATTTAGCCTTGACTTAATTGTTTGTAGTCCCCAATTCTTTATTATCCTTCTGCAGGGCCTATCAATACAAATTACCCTGAATGAGCTGTCTCTGCTGTCTTTGTAAGCATTGCTATCCTCCCCACCCATTTCTTTTAAATGCTGGAGTGACTGCACCTGGAAGACACCACTGCAATTGGACTGCCATCAAGTGTCAGGTATTACCCAGGCCCCATCTGCCACTCAGGATATTATATCCTTCTTCTGCTCAGGGGTGATTCAGCAGGTCCCAAATCTTCAAGTTTCTGCCAGGTTTCTGGATGAGTCTTGGTACCATTTGCATCAACTAGATCCTGACTCCAGAAAGCAGACACCAAGATGGTGTTAGATGAGCAAGAGGTTTTTCGACAAAGGGAGGAAGAGAAGGCAACAAGAGTCTTCAGACTTCAGTTGAAATCTGATACCTATAGAAGGAAATAGGGAAGAAAGGGACATCAAGTAGTAGAAGGGTTGGACTGCAGAGAAATTCAGGAGTTAATCCAGGTCAATAGAGAGTCCCCATACCATAGTCCCTCTTAGGATGAGTCCTGTGTCTTCCCAGAATGAGCCTGTCACCCTAAGTTAATTATGCCCCTGCAGCAGAAGATCAAGGTAGTGTGTTTTCATGGCCACCACAAGTGCCTACTCTAGATAAGAGATCTGTTCTTAAGTGAGTCATCAAATACATTCTTAACAAATACAAAAATACAAACTTTAATTTAATTAGCTTATCCAAATTCAAATTAACCTGTACAAAACAGGAACATAAAATGATCTCTGAATATATTATGTGATGGTACATTTATATTTCATTATATTTATTACTCTTCTTTTAAAAAAGCATCTTCCAGGTTTACTGTCACATTTACATGCATGAATAGTTGAATAGATGGGATGTCAGAGGAGGCCTCCTCTGCATACTTTGCTCTGTGCTTCCTCTCTACAGATTTTAGTACCGCAGAAACCCAGTCATTCCAAATCCTGCACTCAGAAATAATAAGCATTTTACAAATCCTGCGAGCTACAATACCATGAAGTTTCATTCATTCATTTATTCATTCTTCCAGGTTCTCATTTATTCAATGCCACTATCCATCTTCCATGTACTAGACACTGTTAAGCCCTGAGATCCCATAAAGCTGACAGCATGTAATTACTGAAAACACAGAATGAACAAAAACAAAACATCTTACTTCTCAGAGTCCTTGCCTCATCCACAGTTTACCACAGGTAGGACTAAGTTCTTTCTAAATTATGGAAGCTATCTCATACTAAGAAGCACATCAGACACCATCAGAAGGAAGCAATTTCCAACTGCTTTTCTCACAAAGAATGCACCTGCATATTATGCCATCAAGCTCCTAACTATGCAAATAAAACCTATGTTTTCCTCAAGAAAGATTTTCTAAATAACTTACTGAATCAACCTTGGAGGCAGTTGCAGCATATTACAAAACGAAGAAGAGAAAATTTCATATCAGAATAACCTCGAGGCAAGTAAAAAGGTAAAAAATTTTCCTGAAATTATTCTACTGATATTCAAAGAAACTGACAATTAAAGCTTACCTCCAGTAGGGTCAAACTGAAAACCACAGAATATAGACACCATGGTAGTGGAACAGACCTGCAGGCTAGCTGATGTTTTGACATTAATTGAAAAGAACATTGTATTTGCTAAGGTTCAAATTTTGGAGACTGTCAATGCACTAACTGAAAATTCATTTGAGAATTCCCTTCTGATGTCTGCTTAACCTGGGTTTCACACCCCCAGGAAACCCACAGTCTATCTATAGCTTATGCAGCAGGAGGCAAGACACTTAATAAACTGAACAAGACTTTAGAAAGGTGGAAGTCTTAAATTTGAATTCAACTCATGGCTTACTTGCTACAGACTTTCTTTTCCTGGGGAAATCTCAGGCTGTTACAAATGAGAAGCAAAGGTGGTAGCCTCCCCGATCACATACAATGTTTCCTATCTGTTCCAGGGCTGCAGCTGACTGATTTGTTTCTCCTAAGGCCAACCATGAGCAGAATCTCTCCATAAAAGCTGTGGATTGAAAGTGGTGACAGGTCAGAATGATGACGACAGTCACAGAGTACAGAGGAATACTAATTAGCAGAAGAACCAATTAATTTAAAATGAATAATTTCAAAGAAAGATTTTAAGTTTTGCAGCAATTAGCTAAAATTTTTCAAGAGAGGGATTTTTAAGTTTGAGGGTCACTAAACAAATAAACAACGTTTTTCTCTAAGTCATCATCACCCTTACAATCCCTCAAACTTGTTTATACAAATGAGTTGATTCAGATATTCATTCATTCATTCATTCATGCATTCATTCATTCATACTTTGTACTCCTTGGTTGAAGAACATTGGGAACACTCATGAAAGATGTTATTCTTGATGATTGCCACTTCTAATTCTGAAAAGCCAACGGAATTTGTAGCTCTCCTTCTAATAAGAGTGTATAGGCAGATGCTGAAATAAGTCTTTGAAACAATGAGACCAAAACCAGTCTATTTTGCGTCCTACATCTCCACTGACAAAATAAATCTATGCTGTGATTTCAGGTAAGACATTCTGGCTTTATAAAATAACAATAGATTTGAAATGCTTATCAAGATTTTATTGCATCAGAGTTCTGAAAATTACCCATACAATTTGGTATCTGTAAACAGTATGTGAACATGAACATTTAATGCCCCAACTCTGCTATATTGTGACTGTAAAACTATACTTCATTCTATACAGTCAAGGTCAAAAGAATAAATCAAATTCGAATAAAATTTTTTCTGAAATCCATATGCACCAAGAAACTCTAAAAATTCCTGGGGTAAAAAGAACTCTTTCTAGCCTGGCTTTGTATTTGCTCTCTGTTCCTAACTGTTCAGAAACATACCCAAATGATTCAATATCATCACAGGCTACTCACCTCCACATTTCTACCTTTCAAATAGTTTATACTGTGAAATCACAAAGGCACTGATTGTCATTCTCAAAAGACAGAATCACTTTACTATCACATCAAAAGCATTTGAATAGTTCCTCTAGTTATGAAGAAGGTTAAAGCTAAAATGTTGAAACTGTTGCATTATTATTGTGAAATGAAACAGCAATCACACCAGATAGTTCGATTGGCACAGATTTGTGCATGCCCAGAAAACTAAAGACTAACGCTTAGACTATACTCCATATCTCTTATATGTGATTTATGTTTATTTTCCACATCCAGATCTCCATGTGTCCTAGCTTTCCATTAAAAAACAATAGGAGAGTCCTTCTGAAGCTAATTTAACACCTGTGAATTCCCATAGGCTATAACCAGAGAGAGAGTAATCTGATTAAGTGACTGCCTTAAATGTCAAAGGTATTAAGTTCAGCTTCTGCACTGGGACTCTATTTTCATATGTTCATTTTTAATTTTAGTGATTATATGCAATCGGACAGAATTACTGTGGTAACAGATGTACATGTTAAAATTCCTTATAATGGAAGCATCAGTAGTTCCTCAACTTCGACATCAGTGTGACTTTTTGAACTCCATACATTACCACACGTGTAGAATAACGAGCAATACCTGGGTTAAAGAACAAAAGATTTTGGGGCATGGTTGTATGTGCCTGTAATCCCAGGTACTTGGGAGGCTGAGGTGGGAGGAGTGCTTGAGTCCACGAGTTCAAGGCTGCGGTGTGCTATGTTTGTGCCTGTGAATTACCACCGCACTCCAGCCTGGATGACATAAGGAGACACTGTTTCTAAAAAAAGTAAATTAATTAATTAATTTTAAAAACTGAGTGAAAAAAAAACTCTTAAAAAATATTTTGGATCATGAGACTTACATGGGTCTTTGTGCCTGGATCATTTTAAACATATGGATTCTATATAAAATACAGCACATTTCCTTTTTTTTCTATTATACTTGAAGTTCTAGGGTACATGTGCACAACGTGCAGGTTTGTTACATATGTATACATGCGCCGTGTTGGTGTGCTGCTCCCATTAACTCGTCATTTACATTAGGTATATCTCCAAATGCTATCCCTCCCCATCCCCTCATACCACCACAGGCCCCAGTGTGTGATGTACTCCTTCCGGTGTGCAAGTGTTCTCATTGTTCAATTCCCACCTATGAGTGAGAATATGCAGTGTTTGGTTTTTTGTCCTTGCGATAGTTTGCTATCCCTTCATCCATGTCCCTACAAAGGACATGAACTCATCCTTTCTTATGGCTGCATAGTATTCCATGGTGTATATGTGCCACATTTGCTTAATCCAATCTATCACTGATGGACATTTGGGTTGGTTCCAAGTCTTTGCTGTTGTGAATAGTGCCACAATAAACATACCTGTGCATGTGTCTTTATAGCAGCATGATTTATAATCCATTGGGTATATACCAGTAATGGGATGGCTTGGTCAAATGGTATTTCTAGTTCTAGATCCTTGAGGAATCGCCACACTGTCTTCCACAATGGTTGAACTAGTTTACACACCCACCAACAGTGTAAAAATGTTCCTATTTCTCCACATCCTCTCCAGCACCTGTTGTTTCCTGACTTTTTAATGATCGCCATTCTAACTAGTGTGAGATGGTATCTCATTGTGGTTTTGATTTGCATTTCTCTGATGGCCAGTGATGATGAGCATTTTTTCATGTGTCTGTTGTCTGCATAAATGTCTTCTTTTGAGAAGTGTCTGTTCATATCCTTCACCCACTTTTTGATGGGGTTGTTTGGTTTTCTCTTGTAAATTTGTTTGAGTTCATTGCAGATTCTGGATATTAGCCCTTTGTCACATGAGTAGATTGCAAAAATTTTCTCCCATTCTGTATGTTGCCTGTTCAGTCAGATGGTAGTTTCTTTTGCTGTGCAGAAGCTCTTTAGTTTAATTAAATCCCATTTCTGCATTTTGGCTTCTCTTTCCATTGCTTTTGGTGGTTCAGACATGAAGTCCTTGCCCATGCCTATGTCCTGAATGGTATTGCCTAGGTTTTCTTCTAGGGATTTTATGGTTTTAGGTCTAACATTTAAGTCTTTAATCCATCTTGAATTAATTTTTGTATAAGGTGTAAGGAAGGGATCCAGTTTCAGCTTTCTACATATGGCTAGCCAGTTTTACCAGCACCATTTATTAAATAGTGAATCCTTTCCCCGTTTCTGGTTTTTGTCAGGTTTCTCAAAGATCAGATGGGTGTAGATGTGTGGTATTATTTCTGAGGGCTCTGTTCTGTTCCATTGGTCTATATCTCTGTTTTGGTACCAGTACCATGCTGTTTTGGTTACTACAGCCTTTTACTATAGTTTGAAGTCAGGTAGTGTGATGCTTCCAGCTTTGTTCTTTTGGCTTAGGATTGTCTTGGCAATGCCAGCCCTTTTTTGGTTCCATATGAACTTTAAAGTAGTTTTTTCCAATTCTGTGAAGAAAGTCATTGGTAGCTTGATGGGGATGGCATTGAATCTATAAATTACCTTGGGCAGTATGGCCATTTTCATGATATTGATTCTTCCTATCCATGAGCATGGAATGTTCTTCCATTTGTTTGTGTCCTCTTTTATTTCGTTGACCAGTGGTTTATAGTCCTCCTTGAAGAGGACCTTCACATCCCTTGTAAGTTGGATTCCTAGGCATTTTATTCTCTTTGAAGCAATTGTGAATGGGAGTTTACTCATGATTTGGCTCTCTGTTTGTCTGTTATTGGTGTATAAGAATTCTTGTGATTTTTGCACATTGATTTGTATCCTGAGGCTTTGCCGAAATTGCTTATTAGCTTAAGGAGATTTTGGGCTGAGACAATGGGGTTTTCTAAATATACAATCATGTCATCTGCAAACAGGGACAATTTGACTTCCTCTTTTCCTAATTGAATCCCCTTTATTTCTTTCTCCTGCCTGATTGCCCTGGCCAGAACTTCCAACACTATGTTGAATAGGAGTGGTGAGAGAGGGCATCCCTGTCTCGTGCCAGTTTTCAAAGGGAATGCTTCCAGTTTTTGCCCATTCAGTATGATATTGGCTGTGGGTTTGTCATAGATAGCTCTTATTATTTTGAGATACGTCCCATCAATATCTAATTTATTGAGAGTTTTTAGCATGAAGGGCTGTGGAATTTTTCAAAGGCCTTTTCTGCATCTACTGAGATAATCGTGGTTTTTGTCTTTGGTTCTGTTTATATGCTGGATTACGTTTATTGATTTCTGTATGTTGAACCAGCCTTGCATTCCAGGGATGAAGCCCACTTGATCATGGTGGATAAGCTTTTTGATGTGCTGCTGGATTTGATTTGCCAGTATTTTATTGAGGATTTTTGCATCGATATTCATCAGGGATATTGGTCTAAAATTCTCTTTTTTTGTTGTGTCTCTGACAGGCTTTGCTATCAGGATGATGCTGGCCTCATAAAATGAGTTAGGGAGGATTCCCTCTTCTTCTACTGAATGGAATAGTTTCAGAAGGAATGGTACCAGCTCCTCCTTGTACCTCTGGTAGAATTCGGCTGTGAATCCATCTGGTCCTGGACTTTTTTTGGTTGGTAGGCTACTAATTATTGCCTCAATTTCAGAGCCTGTTATTGGTCTATTCAGGGATTCAACTTCTTCCTGGTTTAGTCTTGGGAGGGTGTATGTGTCCAGGAATTTATCCATTTCTTCTAGATTTTCTAGTTTATTTGCATAGAGGTGTTTAAGTATTCTCTGATGGTAGTTAACATTTCTGTGGGATCAGTGGTGATATCCCTTTTATCATTTTTTATTGCATCTATTTGATTCTTCTCTCTTTTCTTCTTTATTAGTCTTGTTAGTGGTCTATCAATGTTGTTGATCTTTTCCAAACACCAGCTCCTGGATTCATTTATTTTTTGAAGGGTTTTTTTTGTGTCTCTATCTACTTCAGTTCTGCTGCGATCTTAGTTATTTCTTGCCTTCTGCTAGCTTTTGAATGTGTTTGCTCTTGCTTCTCTAGCTCTTTTAATTGTGATGTTAGGGTGTCAATTTTAGATCTTTCCTGCTTTCTCTTGTGGGCATTTAGTGCTATAAATTTCCCTCTACACACTGCTTTAAATGTGTCCCAGAGATTCTGGTATGTTGTGTCTTTGTTCTCACTGGTTTCAAAGAACATCTTTATTTCTGCCTTCCTTTCGTTATCTAGCCAGTAGTCATTCAGGAGCAGGTTGTTCAGTTTTCATGTAGTTGAGTGGTTTTGAGTGAGTTTCTTAATCCTGAGTTCTAGTTTGATTGCACTGTGGTCTGAGAGACAGTTTGTTATAATTTCTGTTCTTTTATATTTGCTGAGGAGTGCTTTACTTCCAACTATGTGGTCAGTTTTGGAATAAGTGTGATGTGGTGCTGAGAAGAATGTATATTCTGTTGATTTAGGGTGGAGAGTTCTGTAGATGTCTATCAGGTCCACTTGGGGCAGAGCTGAGTTCAATTCCTGGATATCCTTGTTAACTTTCTGTCTCATTGATCTGTCTGATGTTGACAGTGGGGTGTTAAAGTCTCCCATTATTATTGTGTGGGAGTCTAAGTCTCTTTGTAGATTTCTAAGGACTTGCTTTATGAATCTGGGTGTGCCTGTATTGGGTGCACACATATTTAGGATAGTTAGCTCTTCTTGTTGAATTGATCCCTTTACCATTATGTAATGGTCTTCTTTGTCTCTTTTGATCTTTGTTGGTTTAAAGTCTGTTTTATCAGAGACTAGGATTGCAAACCCTGCCTTTTTTGTTTTCCATTTGCTTGGTAGATCTTCCTCCATCCCTTTATTTTGAGCCTATGTGTGTCTCTGCACGTGAGATGGGTCTCCTGAATACAGCACACTGATGGGCTTGATTCTTTATCCAATTTGCCAGTCTGTGTCTTTTAATCGGAGCATTTAGCCCATTTACATTTAAAGTTAATATTGTTATGTGTGAATTTGATCCTGTCATTATGATGTTAGCTAGTTATTTTGCTCATTAGTTGATGCAGTTTCTTCCTAGCCTTGATGGTCTTTACAATTTGGCATGTTTTTGCAGTGGCTGGTACCGGTTGCTCCTTTCCATGTGTAGTGCTTCCTTCAGGAGCTCTTGTAGGGCAGGCCTGGTGGTGACAAAATCTCTCAGCATTTGCTTTTCTGTAAAGGATTTTATTTCTCTTTCACTTATGAAGCTTAGTTTGGCTGGATATGAAACTCTGAGTTGAAAATACTTTTTTTTAAGAATGTCGAATATTGGCCCCCACTGTCTTCTGACTTGTAGAGTTTCTGCTGAGAGATCCGCTGTCAGTCTGATGGGCTTCCCTTTGTGGGTAACCCAACCTTTCTCTCTGGCTGCCCTTAACATTTTTTCCTTCATTTCAACTTTGGTGAATCTGACAACTATGTGTCTTGGAGTTGCTCTTCTCGAGGAGTATCTTCGTGGCGTTCTCTGTATTTCCTGAATTTGAATGTTGGCCTGCCTTACTAGGTTGGGGAAGTTCTCCTGGATAATATCCTGCAGAGTGTTTTCCAACTTGGTTCCATTCTCCCCATCACTTTCAGGTACACCAATCAGATGTAGATTTGGTCTTTTCACATAGTCCCATATATCTTGGAGGCTTTGTTCGTTTCTTTTTCCTCTTTTTTCTCAAAACTTCTCTTCTCGCTTCATTTCGTTCCTTTGATCTTCAATCACTGATACCCTTTCTTCCAGTTGATCAAATCAGCTACTGAAGCTTGTGCATTCATCACATAGTTCTCGTGCCATGGTTTTCAGCTCCATCAGGTCATTTAAGGACTTCTCTACACTGGTTATTCTAGTTAGTCATTCGTCTAATCTTTTTTCAAGGTTTTTAGCTTCTTTGCAATGGGTTCGAACTTCCTCCTTTAGCTTGGAGAAGTTTGATCGTCTGAAGTCTTCTCTCAACTCATCAAAGTCATTCTCCATCCAGTTATGTTCCATTGGTGGCGAGGAGCTGTGTTCCTTTCGAGGGGGAGAAGCCTCTGATTTTTAGAATTTTCAGCTTTTCTGCTCTGTTTTTTCCCCAACTTTGTGGTTTTATCTACCTTTGGTCTTTGATGATGGTGACGTACAGATGGGGTCTTGGTGTGGATGTCCTTTCTGTTTGTTAGTTTTCCTTCTAACAGTCAGTACCCTCAGCTGCAGGTCTGTTGGCATTTGCTGGAGGTCCACTCCAGACCCTGTTTGCCTGGGTATCAGCAGCGGAGGCTGCCGAATAGTGAATATTGCTGAACAGCAAATGTTGCCGCCTGATTGTTCCTCTAGAAGCTTCATCTCAGAGGGGTACCTGGCCATGTGAGGTGTCAATCTGCCCCTGCTGGAGGGTGCCTCCCAGTTAGGCTACTTGGTGGTCAGGGACCCACTTGAGGGGGCAGTCTGTCCATTCTCAGATCTCAAACTCCATGCTGGGAGAACCACTGTTCACTTCAAAGCTGTCATACAGGGACATTCAAGTTTGCAGAGGTTTCTGCTGCCTTTTGTTTGGCTATGCCTTGCCCTCAGAGGTGGAGTCTACAGAGGCAGGCAGGCCTCCTTGAGCTAAGGTGGGCTCCACCCAGCTCGAGCTTCCTGGCTGCTCTGTTTATCTACTCAAGCCTCAGCATTGGTGGGCGCCCCTCCCCCAGCCTTGCTGCTGCCTTACAGTTTGATCTCAGACTGCTGTGCTAGCAATGAGCGAGGCTCTGTGGGCGTGGGACCCTCTGAGCCAGGTGCAGGAAATAATCTCCTGGTGTGCCGTTTGCTAAGACCATTGGAAAAGCGCAGTATTAGGGTGGGAGTGACCCGATTTTCCAGGTGCTGTCCGTCACAGCTTCCCTTGGCTAGGAAAGGGAATTCCCGGGTGAGGCGATGCCTCGCCCTGCTTCGGCTCACACTCGGTGGGCTGCACCCACTGTCCTGCCCCCACTGTCCAACAAGCCCCAGTGAGATGAACCCAGTACCTCAGTTGGAAATGCAGAAATCACCTGTCTTCTGCGTTGCTCATGCTGGGAGCTGTAGACTGGAGCTGTTCCTATTCGGCCATCTTGGAACTGATCCCCATTTTTTTTTTTTTTTTTTGGATTCATCTTCTCACTAAGTAAGAGTCAGAGTGTTTCCCCTAAGCTTTTAACTAATTCCAACAACAGGCTTCTAGAGTAAACTCCCAAGTATGGCAGGCCACTGCAAGTCTTTTTTTCTGGTTGTATGAATTATCTTATGGTTACCATGAAAGTATGTCGATTTTTCTCTAAGTCCTACAGCACTGAGCCAGGCTATCGTGGCTACTACCGGGGAACTTTCTCTTACAGAATTTACACAATTGCAATAAAATACTAATGTTTCCAAGAGTACAATATTTTCCAAGGGGCTGATAATTAGTTTAGGGTTTTCTTATAAACTGAAACTAAAAGCATACATTTCTGTCTGTCTGAAAAAAGGCTACAGTAATGTTTCTCTGCCTTTTTAACCGACTCTGTCTTCTACAAACAATCCATACCAGGTTTTGTGATTAATTATGATTTGGGAATAAACTAAAAGCTTTATAATGTGAGAATGTGAATTTTTACCTTCCACACATCCCCTACCATGCTGGCCACTTTTCCCCTGTCTTTCTTTGTGAGCCATTCTCCCAGAAAATGAAACCACTGGTGTTATAACAGGAGAGAATATATCCTATTGTCAAAACTAGAGAGAAATCTCAAGCTGCATTCATCTAAGGAATGTATTATCCACAGAATGTAAACTAACAATATAGGCCCCCAATGTGATTAATATAATCACAAAATACTGACCCATGAGAATGTACTAAAGGACTCTAGCAATAGGGTACAGGCATGATATTTTAGAGTAAAGCACATTAAAGGATAATCTTCTAAGAAAATCCATTCTCTGTATCTTTACAAGCCTTATTTCTTCCCTTCACTCAGTTCCTATTTAAATGTCACATCGTCAGAGTGCTTGACAAGAATATAGTATCAAACGTAGCACCTCTGCCCTGACCACGTCATTCACTATGCCCCAGTTTTTCTTCCTAGCATGGATTATTACCCAACTTTATATTATGTATTTATTTATTTTCTGATTACTTCTTCTACTAGAAAGCAAACTCCCTGAAGGCCTGCTCTGTTAAACTCATCTCTATTTCCAAGTATTTGGAAAGTGGCATTCAATATCAGTCTGAAAAAGGAATAAATAAATGAATTCCAACTGAACCAACACCCACATACGATTAGCACAATCACCAAATGAGGGGAAAAATGGACTAGGATGAAAAGTCGTAACCCAATACTTCTTCTCAAACCAACCAACAAACAAAAAAACAGATATTATCTAAGGATTAAGTCCCAAAACTTAGAGAAGCAAATAGAGCTAAACTTTGAAACTTCTAAGACATACATAAATATGCTAATTTATATTTTCCTACAAGCATAGAAATCCATTGTTTCAAAACCACTAACATCATTTCATATAATTATTTCAGAAACTATGTTTAAGGCATATGAATAAGCTGATTCCAACAATTTATCACCCAAAAATTTGGATTCTCTAGCTCAACGTGTGTACCTGCGATGGTTCTGTCGCATTGATTCCTACAATGATTTTAGGCCTCCAGGAAGGAAAGCTGGGATTGAGAATTGCTTTGGTCAGGGAACAAGTTGTAAGATTCCTAACTGATTCTCTATCCTCTGAGGGTAAACTTCATTCTCTAGAGCAAACTTTCTAAGGCTTTCTGGCTTAGAATTATGAGTGCTTGTGATTCTCACCCTTGACTAATCAGAACTTCACCACCAGCAGGTATGTCCTCTGAATGTCCAGATTTCTCCTGAACCAGGGACAGAACAGCAGCTCTTACATGAATCTCTGGTGACCATACCATCATCCCCCACTATTTCATGGGACTGTTCTTACGTGAACATTTCCATCCATTATTATTGGGTGGGAACACAATTGGAACAAATAATGCAGAGAAGCTGTTGTCCCTTTTATTTACTATCTTGCACGAACAGGCGGAATGCCTCAAACTTTATACTTGTCTTTTACACTTCAGTGTGACATAAAATTTCAGTAGCATTGAGTAAATAAAATCATTAGTAACAATTATAAGTTATTTTGTAATTTCTGATTTGATAGATCCCAAAATAGCTATCTTTTCATGGTGTTATTAAAATATTCTGAAGGTTGCTTCCTAGGCAGCCCTTATAAAGGACTTTCTTTCTTCCTAATGTATGTCTTCACCAAACACTCAATTTAAGTATCATCGTGTCCTTGCACTAGCTTGCGGTTATTCTCATTCTAATTTTTCTTCGTCAGTTGGTTAGGTTAACCTTTATTAGAAGTCTTATCTCATCTGGATTCCTCTTCCATCACTTGGGGAAGTGCTGTCTTCTTTAATATTTCCACTTTTAGCACCTGATTTTATTACTTGGTGTTAAACACAAGCCCACATGCCAACACCTGGTAAGCTGTCACTTTGATGACTGTCTCTCTCACCACACCTCAAAGCAAAGTGGTATTAGCCACCCACTTCAAATGGTCTCAGGCCTCATTTATGGACCTGACATAGCACATGTAAATTCATGAAGAGCCCACATTTCCCCTCAGGTCCTACATGTGGGCATTAATAGAATAGGCACTTGAACCCTTAACTGCTAAAACTTAAGAGCAATCCCCAATTTCCCAGAGCAAATTCTTGAGGAAATTAGCTGCTGAGTAATTTTTTATGAAGGAGAAGAGGGTAATGAGAAGCAAGTAATGTAGATAATGAAATTGGAGGCAGTTTCACCTTGGGATAACCTGTTTCTATTGTTTAATTAAAAATATACATTTTACAGGCTCTGTATAAATGATACGGCTTCATCGGCACAATAGAATCTTTCATGAAACTGCTCTAATTATACTGTGGAATTACCTGGGATCCTTCCAGTCGAAATGAATGAATCCCAATCTTTTCAATATCGTATAGGCAAAGATGGCTTCTTGCTTTAAAATATCCCTCCACGTTCTTTGTTATCTTGGCAGTGAAAGCCAGATGTGCCTGCTGTATAAACAGACATCCTTGTTTTCAGTGTCTTGTCTTATAGTACAGAAAAACATTCTTCATAAAATAAAATATAACTCCCATTCACACAGAGAAGGGAAAGAAACAGCAAGCATGTAGCGAATGATTCCTGACAGACAAATAATTAACAGCCAACTGCCAACAAGGTACGATGATCTGGAGCAGTGTAATAATTATAAGTCATTCTGGTGATAGGGCTGTTTTTATTTTTATTTTTTCTTTTTTGACCCCCGAGCAAGTACACAAAGGCATACGAGAGAAAAAAAAAAAAAAAGCGTATTTAACACAATTATCCCCCACCTGCCCATCATTGCACTTCCTGTTGTCACACCTTGTCGGTACTCGGAACAGCTTCATGTCAGCAGTGAGAGGTTTCTAAATAATACATTAAAACGGAGCTCATCATTTCCCTTCATCCTTATTTTTCTGTGTCACCGAGCTGGAATTCTATTCTCATGTTCGTTTCAAATTTCCATCGTCATCCTGGGCTGCCAAGTTGGGCGGGGGTGGGAGGGTGAAATAAAGAGCCCTATGAAAGAGAGGGAATGTCATGTGGAAATAATTGTTTGGGATCAACAGGCAAACAAAAAACAAAGTGCAAATTGCAGGTAGAAAGAAAGATGCTCATTACCCCGTGACACAAAAATGTATGTCTTTCCTGTCTATACATGGCTGTGGTCCATGGGGACTTTGAGATCATCATTTGAGTCTGACATTGTGTTCTGTCATAGCTGTATAAAGAAATGACTGCAATGTGGAAACTATATAGGGAATAGCACCTGATAGATGGAAATAAAAACTCCTACGAAATAACTCTTGTAGAACCAAGCCCCATAGATTATGGCCTTGAGTGTAATTTGCATTTCAAACCCTATATTAGTATTTTCCATAAGTTATTTTTAACTATGTCATATTTACTTGACCAGAAAAAATCGTTTGAGTATTCTCAGAACAAAAGTCTTGATAAATCTTTGAAATCACACTGTTCTTTTCATGTATGGTATTCTCTCAAGAACAGTGACACAATCAGGAAATTGAGAGTCTAATAAAATGTTCCCAATAATAATTTGTATTCCTTTTACTATATTGAATATTTTCAAGTGATTGTGTTCCTATCAGGAAATCTGGAGCATAATCAAAATAATGATTTATTTTCCAAAAAGTTTTTACCTTAACATTATTTACTGCCAAATCTGCTTCTGGCTAAGATTAAAAATATATTTATCAACATGGATTCTCACATAAACATAGGAAAGAGAAAATAAGGGGGAAAAAACTTCTACTAGATGACAAGCCCAGGATTTTGTCATATCTAAATCAGAAGCACTGCCCTAGAAAATTCTTAGGGAAAAGGAAAAGACTTTTTCCAGCTCAAGTAGAAATGCATTTTAGTGCTTCTCCCCCTGGTATCCCCTCAAGTGCTTAGTTTCTGTTATCCTTAGTGTCCCCGGAATAAAAACATACAGGTACTGTGCCAACAAAACCACCTTCACTTCTGTTCTCCCACAGCCACACAAAGAGCTTTTATGTCTCTGCTTTTCGTAACTAAGAATCCAAGCAGGCAATCCAAATGTAAGTAACAGACTAGTCTATTTGAATTTACTATTTCAAGTTAAAATGATATTGGTAGATAATTACTATAATTACAAGATATTTTAATGTTATTATTAGTATTGGACTATAAGCCCTGTAGAGGAGATGGGTCCCTGCACATCTTATAAAGGAAATGTGTGTATTATTTCAGCAATTTAATAAAATAAAATATTACATTTTACATGGCAAATTCTAAAGTCTTTAAGAACCTTAAGGGTAAACACATATATTAAAGTCTCTGAGGGCATAATGAAAATTTCTAGAACCGTGAGGAAAACATGTCATCAGCGTTTGCTGAATTGATATATGTTTGATATTTAGTCATCAGGTGGGTTAAAGCTCAGCTAGATAGCCTGGGTTCAAAACATGGTGTCTGCCAGGCAAGATGGCTCATGCCTGTAATTCCAGCATTTGGGAAGGTGAGGTGGGAGGATCTTTTGAGACCAGGAGTTTGAGACCAGCCTGGCAACATAGCAAGACTCCATCTCTACAAAAATTAAAAATTAGCTAGGTGTGGTGGCATGTGCCTGTAGTCTCAGCTACTCAGGAAGCTTAAGTGGGGGGATCATTTGAGCCCAAGAGGTCAAGATTGCAGTGAGTTATGAATATATCACCTCACTCCAGCCTGGGTGACAGAGTGAGACCCTGTTACTCAAACAAAACAAAACAAAACAAACAAACAAACAAAAAAACAAGGCTCCATCACTTACTCAGTGTGTGACCTGGGAAAACTACCTATATTTGTCCATTCTCACACTGCTGATAAAGATATACCCGAGACTGGGCAATTTACAAAAGAAAGAGGTTTCACAGACTTACAGTTCCACATGGCTGGGGAGGCCTCAAAATCAGGGTAGAAGGCAAGGAGGAGTAAGTCACATCCTACACGGATGGCAGCAGGCAAAAAGAGAGCTTGTGCAGGGGAACTCCCATTTCTGAAGGCATCATATCTCGTGAGACCCGCTCACCATCACAATAACAGTGAAGAAAAGACCCACCCCCATAATTCAATCACCCCCCACAGGGTCCCTCCCACAATACGTGGAAATTCAAGATGAGATTTGGGTGGGGACACAGCCAAACCACATCACTACCTACCCCTTCCAGGCCTCGATTTTCACCATTATAAAATATATTAACATACCAGTTGCATTTGTTTAGCTGGGGTGATAATCAAATGAGATCATTTGTAAAATGTACAGAGAGTGATGCCTAGTACACAGTAAGTGTTCAGAGAATATTTCCTCAAGAATAGTGACACTATTTTTATTGTTTTTATATTTATACTGGCTTTTATTCTAAATAGGATCTAATTTTTTAGATTTTCATATACTGCATAAATTTACTTCAAGGTAATCTTGCTGTGACATTTTTCTTTAAAAATAAAAATTCCTTTGCCTTATCTTTTACAATAAAGACAAATACTGAAACATCAGAAAGAAAATGTGACAGAAATTTTTAATAGGCTGCAAATTACATAAATAATTACATAATATTTGAAGTAGTACTAGCTTAGCATAATTTTTCCCCTACTGAGAACATACTAAATTTTCTATAAGACACTGCATCATATCTTAGAAACATAATAAATATGGCAAACATATCTTATGCTTTCAACATCTATTGAGTGGATTGAAGCACAGTTTAGTATCTTGCCCAAGGTAAGCTAGTTAGATCTAAAGCCAGCTCTACAACCCAAGCAACCTGACCCTCAATACTCACTGTTAGTCATTATTCTTACTGGTTAAGTAGTATCTTGAGTATCACCATACCAAAAATGTGCTGTTGTAAACTAACTATAAATACACCCACCTGTTCCAATTATCTGCAAAGAAAACTAGAGATCCTGCAGACATTTGATATGATGAAACCTCATTTGCAGGAAAGTAAATGCAAGTTTTCTGATAAGAATTGTGTTAAAATTCCAAAAGGATTTCAATTGTCTAATCTTTTTAGAATACTTTTAACACAAAAATAAATTTGCACACATAATAACATAAACATATTGTTATAGCTTAAAATGAAGGAACAACCTTGGGAAAGAAAATACTTGTTGATTTCAAAGACAAATATCAAGCTCCAAAACCGCCACCATCATAAGGAATACCAATATTTAGGTAATCAAATATTCCTATTCCAATTCTTTAAAATAAAAAATGGAAATGCCAGAGCTTACAACAGCTGAGGTTGGAGAAAACTCTTTTTAGTAGTGGAAATGTAAAGTCAACATGTCAGTGGCTCCAATTGTGGAGGATTTTCACCCCAAAATTGGTTCTTTGTTAATCCAATGTAGACATATCGACTCATTTCATTACCATATTAACATCAAAATGTTAAACTCAGCCAGAGAAGAAGATTAAAAATTGTAGATCTCCTAGAAATAATAATTTAGGTCCCTCCACAAACACACGGCATTTCAGATGAGCACAGAATTCCAGTGGTGTTGGAACGACTCTTCATGTGATATAACAGTTATTATAAGGAGAGAATGGCAGAGAGTGGAAATTGGGGAATCTCCAGGATCCTGAATTATGTTGCTTTTTCTTTTTCAGTTGTCATTTTTACTTCAGTGTAAACTCTGGTTTTCAATTCAGCACTATGAAATAAAAAGTAAAATAAAATGCTAGAGTTTGATTTAGTGCTTACTCTAGGAGGCAGACAAGCACACATTGTATAGTGTGCTCCTTTAGATATTCAACCATCAACATCTGCATGCATTAGAAAAATCTTTTTGTATCAAAATATCATGAAAAAATCAAGAGATGTTATTAATCTCCATTCTACAGTTGGTGTTTTATGGATTCATTATTACTTTTGGTATGTTAAGGCCAACAGATCAGGAAACAACTGTCATTGAAAAGATAAATTATTCTACTTAGAGTTCCCAAAAGACGGAGTAAATGTCATGCCACCTGCATGTGGGGACACACAGAGAATCAGCAGGGTCAGTCACAAAACAGAGGGAGGGGAAGACAACCTTTACTGTGGTTTCTGTAGGAAGGAACAGGTGATGCAGGGTAAGCAAGCTTAGGATTGAATGGTTTGAATAATTTCAGGGGCCTCTGAGGCATAGAGGCTGTACCTAGCTGTCTGGTACCAGGCCTGGGGTGATTAAGGCAGGTAGATGGTGGCCCAGAGTCTGACAGCCCAATCGGAGAGGGGGTTGGGAAGTAGACTTAATCAGCTACCTAAGGAAAGGGATTGACTGGCCTCTAGCCAGGGCCTCAAAACCGGGTCAAGAAAGCATTTTAAAAACTGTATCACACATGGTTTAATGAATTCAGAAACAGGCCTTCTAGTTCACTGTAGTCCATGAGAATCCCAGAAATTCTTTTTTAAATGGAGAAAAAAAAAAGAGATTTTTAGCAACAAGCCCAAAGATTTCCTCTCTTAACTCACATCAAACGTAGGAAAGTAACCTCTCCCAAAAAGCATTTATTCTAAGTTATGAAGGTCATTGATTTTATTTTGGCTTTTGCTCAAGATTTAACTTGACACATATGATAAGCATTTACATTTAATCAAAACTTGTGCAATGAATATTTTTATAAGAAAATTTAGTCACCCTTTCATAGAATGAAGCTTTAAAATAGTTCGTATATTTGTATTTCCTTCTGAGGTCAAATGCTGTGCAGAATGCCTTACATACATTGAATCTAATCTATTATTATCTCCATTTTGCAGATGAGAAGACTAATAATGCTCAGAGATGTCAGATAACCACTCACTGTCCCTCAGTCATGGTGATTCAGAAGGGTATTCAAAACTGGGTATATGTGGCTTCAACTTACTCTTCTAACTATGCCAAATTGCCTCTCAGTTCCACGTAACTATCTCAGTATGCTTACTTGAATAAACAGCTACCTGAGTGTGTCTACACTGAAAAGTATTTTTTTCTGCTGTCACAGTTGCAGCAATATTCTCCCTTAGGATTTTTAAACAATCAGTATTATACAGATCACTCAGTTTAATCCTAAAGAAATTATATATATACTGTTTTCTCTCTCCATAATAATAACTCAGTTTAGTCCAATCCATGTTTTCAAGTCTATGTCTAGAAGATCCATGTCGGGGGCTCAAGACATGATCCAGGCCCACAAGGAGACTACCCTGAATCAGTGGACAGCTAACTAATAGACCATTTCATCTCCCTTGCTCCCTAGGAGGCTGAGACCTGAAGTTAAACACCTGGCCCTTGGTGTCTGTGTAGCTAACAGGCAGTAGGCCTCTCTTAGTGCAGATTCATGTTCTTCCCACTAATGTGTTATGCTTTCAGAAAAATGAAATTTTCCCCAATAGTAGCAGTGCCAAATTATTTCCAAATTCAAATTTCAACTGAGTAAAACTGTAGAGTAAGAAATATTATTTTAGAGTCAGATCTCTTTCTGGCATCTGAGTATTCAAATAAGATGTCCTCCACTGTTGAAAGGACCAAAAAACGAAGCCTGCCCCACCCCATTCCTCCAAGTCATCCAAGGTCATGGCCAGTCCACTTCCCAGAGAACCGAGCTGCTCCATCATCACACATCAGCATGGAGTAGAGCCAATGGAACAGTTGCATTCCAAATAGCCCAACCCACCTTTTGCCTTGAAGGTACCAAGAAATTAACCATAGCAAGTGTGAGCAGGATGGGGTGGTAGAGCAGACAATGAGGAGAAAGAGGGCAAAATGGAATCCTACATTATGTTTTACATAATCCTCAAAAGAGATGTGTAACATGGGATTGGTATGTGCTATCGTTTAAATGTATCCCCCAAAAAAACATGTTTGAAAAACATAATCCCCAATGCAGCAGTGTTGGGAGGTGGGGCCTGGTGAGAGGTGGTTAGGCAATGAAGGCTCCACTGTCATTATTATCATGGAAGTGGATTAATGATCACAGAAGTGGGGTCACTATAGAAGGGTGAGTTTGCTTCACTTTCTCTATCTTGCCCTCTCTTTGCCCTTCCACCTTCTACCATGAATTGAAGCAGCAAGAAGGCCTTTGCCAGACACCAGCCCCTCAATCTTGGGCTTCCCAGCCTCCATAACTGTGAGTCAATAAATTTCTGTTCCTTGGCCGGGCACTGTGGCTCACACCTGTAATCCCAGCACTTTGAGAGGCTGAGGTGGGCAAATCAAGAGGTCAGAAGATTGAGACCAACCTGGCCAACATGGTGAAACCCCATCTCTACCGAAAATACAAAAATTAGCCAGGTGTGGTGTTGCACACCTGTGGTCCCACCTACTCAGGAGGCTGAGGCAGGAGAATCGCTTGAATCCGGGAGGCGGAGGCTGCAGTGAGCCGAGATCACACCACTGCACTCCAGCCTGGGTGACAGAGTGAGACTCTGTCTCAAAAATAAATAAAAATAAATAAATAAATAAATAAATAAATGTCTGTTCCTTATAAATCACCAGTCTAATATTCTATTATAGCAGCCAAAAATGAACTAAGACAGTGTGAATGGTTATATGACAGAGGAATGCTAGGATCCACATGCCATTTACATGTTTATATTTGTAAATATAAACATACATAAATATTAACTTGAATTTCTTATCCTCATAAATTTATCCATGCCTAGAGATGCATATTAAACTATCCATGCACTTATTCTATCCCTATGTTTAAAGTCAATGATTAAAAATATTTAATTCATATGGATTATTATTTGATAAGATAACTGACAATTGCAATGAGTGTGAAGAAAGACTACTGAGAAAATATAAACTGAGAACAAATAAATTGGGAAGACATCTCAGTTATTAACAGAAATTGTTCTCTGCAAGTATCACATTTTATAGATTGGGACCAACTGTCTAGTTGCTAAATACCTTACTTAGTAGGTAATTAAAAATCTGACTGTGTCTATTTGACATAAAACATCTGGTCAGTCTGGTAAAAAGAAGAAATTAGTCAGACCTTTTCCAAGTATAATATAGACACAGAAACCAAGGGTGCTATTTATAGGAAACTATAAATTTTAACAGCAGTTAGTCTTTTATGAAAAGATGAAAGATGCAGTGTTGGAGGCATGAGTGAGACACAGTCTGACATTTATTTAGTAATATTATTAGACACTATGAAATCACAACATTGAAAAGTACAGTTTTACTTAAGGAAAAGAAAAGCACTTGTTTTCTTCTTTTTTTTTTTTCTTTTTTGGACCAACGTGGGTATATTTTCTAATTTAAATCCTCATCTCTAATGAAAACATGTTTTGTTATGCTACTGTTTGACATCTTGACTGGTTTAGGCACAAGCCAGAAACTGCTCAGCACCCTTCACAACCAGTGTCTACCCAAGGCTTATCTATGTCTGTAAAAGGCTCCTTTCCCCCACCACCCCCATCCATGGCACTCTCACAGGATATTTCAACGCTCTTCCTTAGAAGACAGCTTTCTCTGTAATTTGTACCTCCCCTAACCCCAGGCCCCAGCCCTTAGCATTTCACCCGCTCCTTTGACTCGTCGTATAGGCCCAGGTGCTCTGGCCAACTCAAGGACAGAAGAAGGAGCTTCTCTTTGTTCTTCACTTTGAAATCTCAAATCAGAAAAACCCTCATCTTCAACCTGACCCTGGAAACCCAGTTTCACCCCAATATCCTCCCGTCACTCTTTCAGGATTAGCGTTCAACAGGAAATTGTAAGACAGGATTGTTCATTGGGGAGAAAGATTAAGATTTAAATTTCTATAGATAAATTATTCAGATGAAAGTTATTCCTACTTGGATTTTACAGTGAACTGGAATTTTTTTATCATCCAGAAAAATTTCCTTTGTGGAAAAAGGAGCCTGGAATAGTCCTACCAAGGCTCTCCTTGAATTCCACTAGACTTCATATAAAGCCATTCATTTATTTCCTCACACATTCATTCAACAATGACTTATTAAGCTCCTGTTATGGCCTAGGCTTTATGCTAAGCATTGAGGAGCCAATGATAACCAAATAATTGCCACCTCTGCTGCTGGCTGTGGAGGTGACATTCTACTTGTGCATCTAATAGTCTAAAACAAGGATTATGGATGGAAATTTCTTGGAAGGTTTCAAAGAAGGAAGCAACAATTTTGAGCATAAAAAGATTATTATTATTGTAGCTAGATTAGACTGTCAGTGGGACCTGGGAGGGTTTGAGAGTAGAATCAGAGAGGCCAAATAGGAAGTAGTTTCATTAAATAATGGTGACTTAAGAGAGTGTAGGGGTAGTGAGCAGTGGTGGAATTCAGAATTTATTATAAGGTGTAGCTACCAGTATTTGCTGACAAACTGAATGCAAAGTTGGAGAAAACAAGAAAAGTCAAAGATAAAGGATGACAGACAGAAGATGAAATATTCAAGAACACCTTTTTGATATTCATCAAATCGGAAGAAAGCCAGAATGCTTGCCCAAGAACTCAAGAGAAGGAATCTGAAGCATAGTTATCCAATTGCTGCCAATAACTTGTGGAGGAAGGTTGAGAGCACTGTTTCTGAGGAGGCCTGTCAGAAAATTTAATAAGGTTCTATGGTGGTAAGCCAAAATTTGTAGCTACCTATCAATGCTAAAGCTTTTTATTTTAAACTTCTGAGCTTACAGTTAAATATGCTTTTTAAAAATTATAATCCTGACTTCCCAGAAAAAACCAACATGTTGACTATACAGCAAAACACACACGCTTTGGATCCACGGTAGCATTCCACTGATAATGTTAAATAAACTTCAGATCTAATCCTGGATCTTCTTCCATTTAAAAGGTCTACTCTTTTTATTTCATCTAGTTCCTGGTAAATTTTACCTTAGATATTGAAAAGATTAACTTATAACTAAAAATATATAGTAAAATATATTAAAAGATAAACATATATTAAACAATCCTCTCCAAACCCCAATCCCAGTGAAACCAGCCTTCAAAACTGTCTACATTTCTACCTACTTACCTCTCAAGGGGTGTCAAGGGAAGACACATATATGAAATGCATGGTTCTTGGTTTAAGATATCAGAGCAGTGCTCAATAAAACTAAATGCATGCTGACAGTAGGTGTGCCTGGGTTTCTCCTCTCAAATGGTGTTTACTGCCATCCTTTACCACCCAGCTGCTGCAGTGGGTCCCACTTTCTCAATATCCCGCTTTTGCTGAAGCCTGCCCTAGCTTTATTTAAGTACAGAACTAGTTAAAAAGCATTTGGGCAGATATGGACCTTGACCTCCTTTACAGGCACTACATGGGAACTAGATCCTCTGCAGCCACATAAACCTGGTTTCTCGGATGTGTTCAAAAAGAAACAGAACCTGGTGCTCTATTGAACACTGTTCATATGTGACAGAATGACCTGAAACCGGTCAAGTCAGAATCATTGCACTACTCAGACAATGCTAAATGCATTTAATTAAAAGGAGTAAAATGATTTTTAGTGATGTTTTAACAACAGAAAATTTACCATGGAGGGTCTTTTTATAGAACTGTAAAACATCTGAATGTTCAATCAATTGTTTAGTTTCGTATGAATATATTTTTTTAAATGCCACCAAGAACCAGGCCTCCTGAGCACTGGCCAGTAGCTTACTTCTGGAAATACACAAAACATGTACATATCTCTATACCAAAAACTGGTGTAAAAATTTCCACAACACAAAAGAGCTGCTTTGTGTATGTTTTCTGACCCCCAGAGAAATGCTAATAAATTTGCATTCAAAGGACATCATGTTCATTCTACTTCTATAAAGTCTCTTTTGGTGCAGTTTGCCCCGGGGGAAATGTGCCAAACTACGAAAAGATATTTAAAATATCGTCATTCTCTTCTGCCACTTCACTTTCACTTTTATTGAAACATTCAGACATTGCTAAAGGACAAGAAAGTTGTTTGGGGATGTTTCTGCTGTTGGGAACACCACCTAGGTAAATAAGCGCTATTAGTAAAGGTAAAAAATCTTCTCAGGAACTTCATTCTCTAGCCTTGCATGGCAATAGACTGCTATTTTAATGATTGCATACATTAAAAGTGCCGAAGCTTGATAGATAAATGATAATAGAGAATGGATTAGTTTCAGAAACTGGTTAGGATTTAGCAGAGCAGGGCGCTGGCCCTGCCGCCAATAGGCTTTCTAACCTCATCCACATGACATTTTCAGGGGTGTTGTATCATTTGCTGGAAAGAATATAGTATCACTCAGCCGGGCACGGTGGCTCATGCCTGTAATTCCAGCACTTTGGGAGGCCAAGGCGGGCAGATCACTTGAGGTCAGGAGTTCAAGACCAGCCTGGCCAACATGGTGAAACCGCACCTCTACAAAAATACAAAAATTAGCTGGGCATCGTGGCAGGCACCTGTAATCCCAGCTACTCAGGAGGCTAAGGCAGGAGAATCGCTTGAACCTGGGAGGCAGAGGTTGCAGTGAGCCGAGATCATGCCACTGCACTCCAACCTGGGTGACAGAGCGAGACTCTGCCTCAAAAAAAAAAAAAATTTATATATATATATATATATATATATAAAATAGATGGATATAGATACAGATATAGATATATAGATATAGATATAGACAGTATCACTAACACACAAAGAACTTCCCAAACTTTCCATGGTCTCAAATGGAAGGGTGTTAAATAGGCAAGAGAAAAGACTGACCACTCTGCTTCGAAGACAGCTACAGGCACTCGTGTAGGAAAACCCATGTGGGGAACACTGACTGTCTTCACTACCTCCAAGGGAAAAAATAGCAGCAAAGCCCAGAAACACAAGGACTGAAGTTTGGATCATGATTAACAATATACACAAATCCTTACATAAAATCTAAATTGGTTATATTATACAGTACGTGTTAGTTAATGACCACTGAAAAATCAGCAAATTAGTAAAAAAAAAAAAATCTTTTCCTATCATATTATTCTTAATGTAATAGATCATTTATGATGCTTATAAACTTTGGTGTTGGCATTCAATACATTAAAGTGGGGATTATTTAAAACATCACAGAAAAAAATACTCTATATTTAATCTTTTATCCCAAAGCTAATTGTGTTTTTATAATACCTCTTGCTATTCTGATAGCTCCAAATTATGATAGTTACGTAAATATAATGTAAGAGAAAATATATGAGAAAAAAATGAATAGAATATAAGAGAAAAGGGGATTGGGGAGATATTTTTCAAATGACTTTATAGTTTCCAAAGTGCTTACCTTCACTTGCTAAGGCTTCAAACAAAGCTATTTCTGAAAATGACCAAGCTCCAGCTGTGCCAGCAGTTTCCAGCCTTAGTCAAATGCTGTGTTTGGTAACAGCAGCTATGCTTAACAACTGAAGCTCTAGACTTGGCCCTCCCTGGCCCCTGCTACATGGTGCATTTCCCCTGGGAGTGGTTTTTGCTATCATTTTTGTTCAATGATCTCATTCATGAGTCCTCAAAATGGAAATGTCTGAAACCCAACTACTTTTCTCTCCAAATATCCCGTGACCCCATCCACAAACGTGCCGAACCTCATTTTGGCAACTTTCAAGTTCTCCATGTCAAAGACTGGGAGACATGGGGACCCCACCCCTGGCACTGCAGACCCCAGCCTATAATATCAGAGCCCTTTATTTCACCTATGGATAAGTTGCTCAAGCTCTTTCCATCCATTGCCTATTCTGTCTTCTGTATCTTCAAACTTGTTTTCTTTTTTTTTTTTTTTTATCATACTTTAAGTTCTAGGATACATGTGCACAATATGCAGGTCTGTCACATATGTATACATGTGGCATGTTGGTGTGCTGCACCCATTAACTCATCATTTACATTAGGCATATCTCCTAATGCTATCCCTCCCCCCTCCCCCCACCCCACGACAGGTCCTGGTGTGTGATGTTCCCCTTCCTGTGCCCAAGTGTTCTCATTGTTCAGTTCCTACCTACGAGTGAGAACATGTGGTGTTTGGGTTTTTTGTCCTTGCGATAGTTTGCAGAAGATAGTCCATCTTCACCCATGTCCCTACAAAGGACATGAACTCATCCTTTTTATGGCTGCATAGTATTCCATGGTGTATATGTGCCACATTTGCTTAATTCAGTCTATCATTGACGGACATTTGGGTTGGTTCCAAGTCTTTGCTATTGTGAATAGTGCTGCAATGAACATACATGTGCATGTGTCTTTATAGCAGCCTATATGATTTATAATCCTTTGGGTATATACCCAGTAATGGGATGGCTGGGTCAAATGGTATTTCTAGTTCTAGATCCTTGAGGACTTGCCACACTGTCTTCCACAATGGTTGAACTAATTTACACACCCACCAACGGTGTAAAAATGTTCCTATTTCTCCACATCCTCTCCAGCACCTGTTGTTTCCTGACTTTTTAATGATCACCATTCTAACTGGTGTGAGATGGTATCTCATTGTGGATTTGATTTCCATTTCTGGCCAGTGATGATGAACATTTTTTCATGTGTCTCTTGCCTGCATAAATATCTTCTTTTGAGAAGTGTCTGTTCATATTCTTCACCCACTTTTTGATGGGGTTGTTTGGCTTTCTCTTGTAAATTTGTTTGAGTTCTTTGTAGATTCTGGATATTAGCCCTTTGTCAGATGAGTAGATTGAAAAAATTTTCTCCCATTCTGTATGTTGCCTGTTCAGTCAGATGGTAGTTTCTTTTGCTGTGCAGAAGCTCTTTAGTTTAATTAGATCCCATTTGTCCATTTTGGCTTCTCTTTCCATTGCTTTTGGTGTTTCAGACATGAAGTCCTTGCCCATGCCTATGTCCTGAATGGTATTGCCTAGGTTTTCTTCTAGGGAT
The DNA here is from genome assembly GCF_028885655.2 of Pongo abelii. Taxonomy (NCBI): domain Eukaryota; kingdom Metazoa; phylum Chordata; class Mammalia; order Primates; family Hominidae; genus Pongo; species Pongo abelii. The sequence continues at coordinate 85,752,046 of NC_072002.2, read as the reverse complement.
TTTATGGTTTTAGGTCTAACATTTAAGTCTTTAATCCATCTTGAATTAATTTTTGTATAAGGTGTAAGGAAGGGATCCAGTTTCAGCTTTCTACATATGGCTAGCCAGTTTTACCAGCACCGTTTATTAAATAGCGAATCCTTTCCCCATTTCTGGTTTTTGTCAGGTTTCTCAAAGATCAGATGGGTGTAGATGTGTGGTATTATTTCTGAGGGCTCTGTTCTGTTCCATTGGTCTATATCTCTGTTTTGGTACCAGTACCATGCTGTTTTGGTTACTACAGCCTTTTACTATAGTTTGAAGTCAGGTAGTGTGATGCTTCCAGCTTTGTTCTTTTGGCTTAGCATTGTCTTGGCAATGCCGGCCTTTTTTTGGTTCCATATGAACTTTAAAGTAGTTTTTTCCAATTCTGTGAAGAAAGTCATTGGTAGCTTGATGGGGATGGCATTGAATCTATAAATTACCTTGGGAAGGATGGCCATTTTCACGATATTGATTCTTCCTATCCATGAGCATGGAATGTTCTTCCATTTGTTTGTGTCCTCTTTTATTTCGTTGACCAGTGGTTTATAGTTCTCCTTGAAGAGGACCTTCACATCCCTTGTAAGTTGGATTCCTAGGCATTTTATTCTCTTTGAAGCAATTGTGAATGGGAGTTTACTCATGATTTGGCTCTCTGTTTGTCTGTTATTGGTGTATAAGAATGCTTGCAATTTTTGCACATTGATTTTGTATCCTGAGACTTTGCTGAAATTGCTTATTAGCTTAAGGAGATTTTGGGCTGAGACAATGGGGTTTTCTAAATATACAATCATGTCATCTGCAAACAGGGACAATTTGACTTCCTCTTTTCCTAATTGAATCCCCTTTATTTCTTTCTCCCGCCTGACTGCCCTGGCCAGAACTTCCAACACTATGTTGAATAGAAGTGGTGAGAGAGGGCATCCCTGTCTTGTGCCAGTTTTCAAAGAGAATGCTTCCAGGTTTTGCCCATTCAGTATGACATTGGCTGTGGGTTTGTCATAGATAGCTCGTATTATTTTGAGATACGTCGCATCAATACCTACTTTATTGAGAGTTTTTCAGCATGAAGGGCTGTGGAATTTTGTTAAAGGCCTTTTCTGCATCTATTGAGATAATCATGTGGTTTTTGTCTTTGGTTCTGTTTATATGCTGGATTACATTTATTGATTTGCGTATATTGAACCAGCCTTGCATCCCAGGGATGAAGCCCACTTGATCATGGTGGATAAGCTTTTTGATGTGCTGCTGGATTCGGTTTGCCAGTATTTTATTGAGGATTTTTGCATCAATGTTCATCAGGGATATTGGTCTAAAATTTTCTTTTTTTGTTGTGTCTCTGACAGGCTTTGCTATCAGCATGATGCTGGCCTCATAAAATGAGTTAGGGAGGATTCCCTCTTTTTCTGTTGATTGGAATAGTTTCAGAAGGAATGGTACCAGCTCCTCCTTGTACCTCTGGTAGAATTCGGCTGTGAATCCATCTGGTCCTGGACGTTTTTTGGTTGGTAGGCTATTAATTATTGCCTCAATTTCAGAGCCTGTTATTGGTCTACTGAGGGATTCAACCTCTTCCTGGTTTAGTCTTGGGAGGGTGTATTTGTCCAGGAATTTATCCATTTCTTCTAGATTTTCTAGTTTATTTGCAAAGAGGTGTTTATAGTATTCTCTGATGGTAGTTTACATTTCTGTGGGATCGGTGGTGATATCCCTTTTATCATTTTTTATTGTGTCTATTTGATTCTTCTCTCTTTTCTTCTTTATTAGTCTTGTTAGTGGTCTATCAATTTTGTTGATCTTTTCAAAAAACCAGCTCCTGGATTCATTTATTTTTTGAAGGGTTTTTTGTGTCTCTATCTCCTTCAGTTCTGCTGTTATCTTAGTTATTTCTTGCCTTCTGCTAGCTTTTGAATGTGTTTGCTCTTGTTTCTCTAGTTCTTTGAATTGCGATGTTAGGGTGTCAATTTTAGATCTTTCCTGCTTTCTTTTGTGGGCATTTAGTGCTATAAACTTCCCTCTACACACTGCTTTAAATGTGTCCTAGAGATTCTGGTATGTTGTGCCTTTGTTCTCATTGGTTTCAAAGAAATCTTTATTTCTGCCTTCCTTTCATTATCTAGCCAGTAGTCATTCAGGAGCAGGTTGTTCAGTTTCCATGTAGTTGAGTGGTTTTGAGTGAGTTTCTTAATCCTGAGTTCTAGTTTGATTGCACTGTGGTCTGAGAGACAGTTTGTTATAATTTCTGTTCTTTTATATTTGCTGAGGAGTGCTTTACTACCAATTATGTGGTCAATTTTGGAATAAGTGTGATGTGGTGCTGAGAAGAATGTATATTCTGTTGATTTAGGGTGGAGAGTTCTGTAGATGTCTATTAGGTCTGCTTGGTGCAGAGCTGAGTTCAATTCCTGGGTATCCTTGTTGACTTTCTGTCTCGTTGATCTGTCTAATGTTGACAGTGGGGTGTTAATGTCTCCCATTATTATTGTGTAGGAGTCAAAGTCTCTTTTTAGGTCTCTAAGGACTTGCTTTATGAATCTGGGTGCTCCTGTATTGGGTGCATATATATTTAGGATAGTTAGCTCTTCTTATTGAATTGATCCCTTTACCATTATGTAATGGTCTTCTTTGTCTCTTTTGATCTTTGTTGGTTTAAAGTCTGTTTTATCAGAGACTAGGATTGCAACTCCTGCCTTTTTTTTGTTTTCCATTTGCTTGGTAGATCTTCCTCCATCCCTTTATTTTGAGCCTATATGTGTCTCTGCACGTGAGATGGGTCTCCTGAATACAGCACACTGACGGGTCTTGATTCTTTATCCAATTTGCCAGTCTATGTCTTTTAATTGGAGCATTTATCCCATTTACATTTAAGGTTAATATAGTTTTGTGTGAATTTGATCCTGTCATTATGATGTTAGCTAGTTATTTTGCTCGTTAGTTGATGTAGTTTCTTCCTAGCCTCGATGGTCTTTATATTGTCGCATGTTTTTGCAATGGCTGGTACTGGCTGTTCCTTTCCATGTGTAGTGCTTCCTTCAGGAGCTCTTGTAGGGCAGGCCTGGTGGTGACAAAATCTCTCAGCATTTGCTTGTCTGTAAAGGATTTTATTTCTCCTTCACTTATGAAGCTTAGTTTGGCTGGATATGAAACTCTGGGTTGAAAATTCTTTTCTTTAACAATGTCGAATACTGGCCCCCCTCTCTTCTGGCTTTTGGAGTTTCTGCCGAGAGATCCACTGTCAGTCTGATGGGCTTCCCTTTGTGGGTAACCCAACCTTTCTCTCTGGCTGCCCTTAACATTTTTTCCTTCATTTCAACTTTGGTGAATCTGACAGTTATGTGTCTTGGAGTTGCTCTTCTCGAGGAGTATCTTTGTGGTGTTCTCTGTATTTCCTGAATTTAAATGTTGCCCTGCTTTGCTAGGTTGCGGAAGTTCTCCTGGATAATATCCTGCAGAGTGTTTTCCAACTTGGTTCCATTTTCCCTGTCACTTTCAGGTACACCAATCAGAAGCAGATTTGGTCTTTTCACATAGTCCCATATTTCTTGGAGGTTTATTCGTTTCTTTTTACTCTTTTTTCTCCAAACTTCTCTTCTCACTTCATTTCATTCATTTGATCTTCAATCACTGATACCCTTTCTTCCAGTTGATTGAATTGGCTACTGAGGCTTGTGCATTCATCATGTAGTTCTCGTGCCATGGTTTTCAGCTCCATCAGGTCATTTAAGGACTTCTCTACACTGGTTATTCTAGCTAGCCATTCGTCTACTATTTTATCAAGGTTTTTAGCTTCTTTGCGATGGGTTCGAACTTCCTCCTTTAGCTCAGTGAAGTTTGATAGTCTGAAGCCTTCTTCTCTCAACTTATCAAAGCCATTCTCCATCCAGCTTTGTTCCGTTGCTGGTGAGGAGCTGTGTGCCTTTGGAGGGGGAGAGGTGCTCTGATTTTTGGAATTTTCAGCTTTTCTGCTGTTTTTTCCCCATCTTTGTTGTTTTATCTACCTTGGTCTTTGATGATGGTGACGTACAGATGGGGTTTTGGTGTGGATATCCTTTCTGTTTGTTAGTTTTCCTCCTAACAGTCAGGACCCTCAGCTGCAGGTCTGTTGGCATTTGCTGGAGGTCCACTCCAGATCCTGTTTGCCTGGGTATCAGCAGCAGAGGCTGCAGGACAGCAAATATTGCTGAACAACAGATGTTGCTGCCTGATCGTTCCTCTGGAAGCTTCGTCTCAGAGCAGTACCTGGCTGTGTGAGCTGTTGGTCTGCCCCTACTGGGGGGTGCTTCCCAGTTAGGCTACTTGGGGGTCAGGGACCCACTTGAAGAGGCAGTCTGTCCGTTCTCAGATCTGAATCTCCATGCTGGGAGAACCACTACTCTCTTCAATGCTGTCAGATAGGGACATTTAAGTCTGCAGAGGTTTCTGCTGCCTTTTGTTTGGCTATGCCCTGCCCCCAGAGATGGAGTCTGCAGAGGCAAGCAGGCCTCCTTGAGCTGCAGTGGGCTCCACCCAGTTCGAGCTTCCCAGCCACTTTGTTTACCTACTCAAGGCTCAGCAATGGTGGTGCCCCTCCCCCAGTCTTGCTGCCACCTTGCAGTTCGATCTCAGACTGCTGTGCTAGCAGTGAGCGAGGCTCCGTGGGCATGGGACCCTCTGAGCCAGGCGCGGGATATAATCTCCTGGTGTGCCATTTGCTAAGACCATTGGAAAAGCACAGTATTAGGGTGGGAGTGACCTGATTTTCCAGATGCCATCTGTCACAGCTTCGCTTGGCTAGGAAAGGTAATTCCCTGACCCCTTGCACTTCCCAGGTGAGGCTATGCCTCACCCTGCTTCGGCTCATGCTCAGTGGGCTGCACCCACTGTCCTGCACCCACCGTCCGATAAGCCCCAATGAGATGAGTCCAGTACCTCAGTTGGAAATGCAGAAATTGCCTGTCTTCTGCATCGCTCATGCTGGGAGCTGTAGACTGGATCTGTCCCTATTCGGCCATCTTGGAACTGCCTCAAAAAGCCAAGTCCCAAACTTCTTTTCATTAATTCAATACTTCCAGTTTCTGTGCTGACATTCCTTAATTCTTAACACCTCACTGAACTCTGACGTCTATTCCCATCAATCTACTGAAATTTCTTTTCCTGAAGTCATCAATAACAGCTAATGTGATGTCCAAATGATCCCTTTTGGTCTTCACTTTTGCTAACATTTTAGAGGTAACTTGCTTCTTCTAACACTATGCCTTTCACTTTGCTGACAACATATCTTGGTCTTCTCCTTCCTCCTGAGCCACCCCTCCCTCCATCTCCTGTACAGGCTCTTTTCATCTACCAATCACTTAAACATTGTTTAGGATTCTTGTCTACCCTGTTTGTGGGGCACAATCAACTACATTGATCACATTTATTATTAAGGCTTGAATTATCTTCTGTCTGTGATATTTCCCAAATATATGTGTAATAGACTGTGTATACACATGAACACACCAGTCCAGATGTGTCTTTTGAGTTTCAGACATGAAGACATAACTATATACTGGAAAGTCACACTTGGAGGTGGTATCTATTGAAGATAAAACCAATCATTTCTCCCTTCAAACTTTCTCATTCCCTTGAGTGCCTTTGTTTTAGCAAATAAATCCCATTTATCCACTTCTTGAACCAGATATGTGGAGGTCACATAAGCTCCCACCCTCTTAGACATGCAATGGGTCTGCCTTCTAAGTAGCCCTTGGATTTGCACAGTTCTCTCCATTCAGACTGTTTATCCCTAGTGCATGCACATGCCATCTCTCTCATATATTGTAAAAACTACCATGTCTCCCAAGCTCCCTTCTTGCTTGCCATTAATCCACTGTCTACCCTATAACATCACGCCACTCCCTGCTTGAGATTCTTCAACAATTTTTTCATTGCTACTAAGATAAAATCCAACTTAAGGCCTTGAGTTTACTATATGGCCTCTACCTACAGATTCATCTCCATATTGATTTCTGGATACGTTGACACGTATTTTATTCTCAAAATGTACTGAAATTCTTTCACTCCCTCCCATCTCCCTCAGCTGTTCGTGTTCTTGGCCGACAGTTTTCTTTTTGCCAAGAATCCTCCTCTTCACATCACCTTCTTCTGGATAATTCAACTGTTCCTCCAAGTCTCAATTGAAGCATAAGTTCTCAGAAAGAACTTCTCTAACCCACTGAAGAGCAAAAATGCCTTAGTACATGCCAGAACACCACCCTGCATTCCCCCATTATAACACATTTCCCAGTTTATTATTGTTATTTATTTACCATCTGTTTCCTCACTATATATAAATTCCATGAGAAAAATGATAGCTATCTTCCCACTGAAGTTTACCCAAGACCCACCTTCACACTTAATACAAGGTAGGCATTCAAACAATAATGAACAAATAATAAATATGGCAAATTGTACATCCTAAGGCTTTCTTGCCTTTTAATAAACAAGCATAGAAAAGACTTATACTGAGGGAATGTGTAAGCGTGAATCCTATGGCCTAGTACCCTAGGAAGTGGATGGTTGTGGAGAGCTACTGAGATACAGATCCCCAATCTGTGTTCTCACAATGAGAGTTGGATGTTTATTTGTTCTTCTTGTCTCTGCCTTCTCGTATTGATCAGTGCAATATTTAGCTGACCCACATTAATCATTTTGAAAGTCTTTGGACATCAAAGAGCTGGGCTTATGTACAAACACTTTTTGCCTAAATTGGTTCCAGATGATCATGTTAAAAAAACAACCTATTTTAAGAAGAATCAACTATAAGTAATGTGAGAATTAAAGTGAGGAAATGAAGACTTAAGCTAAACAGAGAGGAGGAGATTTACAAGGAAATCAAGGTAAGATGCATTAGTCTGCTACAAGAGTTTTGTTTTTCTTCCTAATAAATATAATGGCAGCCTAAAAACAAACATTTAAATGGTTCTAAGTACATCGCTGAGGACACCAGTGCTATTCATCGCATTTATTTAACCACTGTCTGATCAGTTTCCGAAATAGGGAAGCTCTAATGGATTTAAATACGTGTACTTCAAAATCAGTTTTATGATTTCTGATCCTACTTTATTTCCCTTTACATTAAACTCTCATTCTCCACACTAAAGAAAGTTCAATGAGCTAAGTAGTTATTGAATTGCTCATTTCCTCCGGATTTATCTGTGATTTTTTTTGTTTGTTTCCTTCATAGTGTGTCACTTGCCCCTTTAAGTATGTCTAGCTCTTTGATATTTCCCACCCCTAACACTTTTTGACCTCATGACTTAAACAATTGATGATGCTTACCGAGAATCAATGTCTGTGAATGCCATCCTGTCCCTTACTTCCCATTAAAACCTCAAGTTGTATGCTGTTGTGCCTTCCTATAACCTGACCTGTAAGCATTTAGACACCATTGTAATTAAGTAATTGCTCTTGGAATGTTATTTTTTCCCATCAGACTAAAAGTACTATGAGTAAAAGGAAAATTATAAATGCTGGTCAAGCAACCTTAGTTGTTCTAAAGAATACATGTGCATAATTTCATAAAAATAATTAGGCAAACGTCACGTTTTCACTCATAAGTGGGAGTTGAATAATGAGAATACATGGACACAGGGAGGGGAACATCACACAATGGGGCCTGTCAGGTGGTCGAGGGGCTAGGGGAGGGACAGCATTAGGAGAAATACCTAATGTAGATGACAGGCTGATGGGGGCAGAAAACCACCATGGCACGGTGTATACCTATTTAACAAACCTGCACATTCTGCACATGTACCCCAGAACTTAGAGTATAATAAAAAATGAAATAAAATAAATAATTAGGCAAATCCTTGGCCATGTTGAGAGACAGATCAAATTGATTGCTTCTGCCTTTTAACTTTTACTGACAAAACAGAAGACGATCCTCAAGATTTAGAATTAGATTTGACTAATTAAAAGACAAAAGTCTTATCCCCATAGGTAAAGTAGCCATTTCTGTTTTCTTCCTAACATTCTTGATCTTGTAATTCATATAAAATTATTTCAGGAGCCTCTTATTTACACTTCCAGAAAGAGTTCATTTTGGCCTCAAACTATTATATGTTTGCAAGATTAATTTTCGTAGTATAACACTTTATTGTGTCAGAGCATTGTTCATTTTTTCAAATATACATATTGCCAACATTATAAAATTAAAATATTTTTCCAGATATGGAATGTCTTTCACAAGCTAACTCAATCCTATTATCCACCCTTGCTTTGAACCATTCTGAAGATCTTTCTACTCTAATCAAATTTATTTGCTTCCTGCCCCTTCACCCCTATTTGCACAAATTCTTCTTTGATTTTTATCTTATTTTGTCACATATATTGAATGTCAACCTTTACTTCAATTGATTCAAGTCCTACCCCATCCTTCAGGAGTGCCCAGTTAAAATCCATATATCCTAAAAAGTATATTTTAGAATATTCAGCCTGAAATAAACTCTTCATCTTTTCAATTTTAAAAAACTTTTGTGGCTTAAACATAGAAGTTTATTTCTTGCTCAGAGAACAGTATTGAGCCAGTTTACTGGTCATCAAGGTCAGCAAATCCAAGTGACCTAGGAGACAAAGAGTCAGTGTTCTTCAGTGCGTGGCCCTTAAGGTGGCCTTGGCGGTGGTCTGCATTCCAGCTCACCAGAGGGGACAGAGGGTGGATAGGCACTAATAAGAGAGCTAGCCAGAATTTTAGATGGAGAATATCACATTTACTCACAATTCCATTGGTAAGAAATCAGTCACATGCCATTTCTAACTTCATGGGAAATTGAAAATGTCATCTAGTCATGTGGCCAGAAAGAAGAGGACATGGACATTTCCAGGCAGCTGCCACAGGTAGAGTGCAAGGTGTTTATTTATATACTTGGGACATTTCTCCTTTAATTGCTATTTGTATCATTTTTACTACTTACCATTCTACACCTGTATTTCTTTTTTTTCTTTTATTATTATTATTATTATTATTATTATACTTTAGGTTTTATGGTACATGTGCGCAATGTGCAGGTAAGTTACATATGTATACATGTGCCATGCTGGTGAGAACACATGGACACAGGAAGGGGAACATCACACTTCGGGGACTGTTGTGGGGTGGGGGGAGGGGGGAGGGATAGCATTGAGAGATATACCTAATGCTAGATGACGAGTTGGTGGGTGCAGTACACATGTATTTCTTACTTGCTTCAACCCACAGTTCCTTACAAATATCAGAGATCTTCAACAAGATTTTCCTAGATCCTGGCTTGTAGTCAGTTCCTTACTAAATTCACTCACAGGGACTTCTAAGTGAAGATATTTTGAGATATGGTAAAGAGCGAGAACCATACATTTTAGGCACCAGATGTAAGGGGACAGAGTTGCCATGATGTTGTAAAAAGTTGAAGAGAGAGAATTGTGTTCTCAGCCAAACAGAGGGCTTATCAACTCCAGCAAGGAGGTGGGATCTAAGAGAGGAGGTAGGCAGATCTACACTGTTATTCTTTTGAAGCATTCAAGCTGTCTCATTTATCGAGAAAAATAACATTATTACCTCTAAGAAACATCCTGTTTTAAGAAAAATGGTGTATTCTCAGAGACTAGTGCACATCATCAGCTTGAACAGATGCATGAATTGAGGCCACTTGATAGAAGAAGTAGTTGAGACTGGTAGGAATGTAATTGACGGTGATCCGTTATTTATTTTGAGCTGAGGTTTGTTCTGATTAGGGATGCCTGACCATGTAGAACCAGACTGAGAATCAAGAAAGAACCACTAGAATTAAACAGGAAACTGAGGATGCATCCAGCAGGAAGCATTAAAAAATGATTTAAAAGGCAAGACGGGCCTAAATGAAATCTGATGGGTGATAATCTGTGGTAATCCAAGTACACATTACAGTTGATTTCAGGAGAAATCGGGAAATAATTACTAAAATCTTAAAAATGGATGTGTGTTCATAGCTCAGATGCCCTTTGATATGGTTTGGCTCTGTGTCCCCGCCCAAATCTCATGTTGAATTGTAATCCCCATTGTCAGGAGAGGGACCTGGTAGGAGGTGATTGGATCATGGGGGCTGTTTCCTCCATGATGTTCTCATGATGGTGAGTGAGTTCTCCTGAGATCTGATGGTTTAAAAGTGTGTGGCAGTTCCCCATTCGTTCTCTCTCTCTCCCCTGCTCTGCCACGGTAAGACGTGCTTACTTCCCCTTCACCTTCTGCCATGATTTTAAGTTTCCTAAGGCCTCCCAGTCATGCTTTCTGTTAAGCCTACAGACTGTGAGTCAATTAAACCTCTTTTCTTTATAAACGACCTAGTCTCAGGTAGTTCTTTATAGCAGTGTGAAAACGGACTAATATAACCTTCAAAAATGTTGGAAAAGACAGTGCCAAGAGCTGGTTGGGTGGCAGGTATAAGTTCCAAGACAGCAAAAGGGGAAACTGCTGCAGATAGCAAACTAATGGAAATAACTCTCCCCTGTATATACAACCAATTTTTTATTGTTGATTCCATCTCTAGAACTGGGCCATCACCATGGCACAAGTCCAGTCTACACCACTATCTGCTTTCACCTGGAATATTAAATATCCTCCTTATTGGTCTTTCCATATTTACTCTCGATTCCCTCCAATTGACTTTCCATACTGCAACTAGAATGATCTTTAAAATTGCTGTATTTTTATGGATTACTCATACAATAGGTGCTAATAAAGAACTCGGGGCCAAGCATGGTGGCTTATACCTGTAATCCCAGCACTTTGAGAGGCTGAGGCTGGAGGATCACTAGGTCAGGAGTTCGAGACCAGCCTGGCCAACATGGTGAAACCCTGTCACTATTTAAAAAAAAAATATATATATATATATATAATTAGCTGGGCATAGTGGCAAGTACCTATAATCCCAGCTACTCAGGAGGCTGAGGCAGGAGAATTGTTTGAACCTGGGAGGCGGAAGCTCCAGTGAGCCGAGATCATGCCATTGCACTCCAGCCTGGACGACCGGGCGAGATTCTGTCAAAAAAAAAAAAAACTTGGATGTAGGCAATCTGCTTGGGAAGGGATCACAGGATGCACAGGTGAGGGGGTGTGGGAAATGAATCAGGAATTGGCAACAGGCCCAGAATGGGATACTACAATGAGCAATGGAGCTCAGTTCCAGTGGGCACTGTCTGAGAAACCATGCAGAACACAAGTTAGAATGGTCTTGGCCAGGCGCAGTGGCTCATGCCTGTAATCCCAGCACTTTGGGAGGCAGAGGTGGATCACCTGAGGTCAGGAGTTCGAGACCAGCCTGACCAACATGGTAAAACCCCATCTCTACTAAAAATACAAAATCAGCAAGGTGTGGTGGCACTCACCTGTAATCCCAGCTACTTGGGAGGCTGAGGCAAGAGAATCGCTTGAACCCAGGAGGCAGAGGTTGCAGTGAGCAGAGATTGCGCCATTGCAACCCAGCCTGGTCAACAAGAGCAAAACTCTGTCTCAAAAAAAAAAAAAAAAAAAAATAGAATGGTCTCACTGAGGAATGGGAGCACCATTATTTGTGGAGTTTTACTCTAGTGCACATTTAACCTTTAACAAGGGCAAGGAAGCCACTTGTGCCTATCCAGAGAGTTCATAAGACTTTGGGGGCCTTAATATTACCATGCATCCCCCCTCAAAAGTTCCCATTCTAGGTCTCAGGATCTTAAGAACCAAATATTATTAAGGAGAGATTCTGTTACAAAACTGAGCTCCCTAATATCTTAAAATAATAGATTATAATAAAGTATTAGGACTCTGAGAATAATGAAGTATTAGGACCCTGATTTTTGCATAAGAGACCTACCAGATTGTGCATTCCATCTTCTTTTCCATTTTCATCTCCTGTTATATTTTTTTAATACAATCTGTCCTGTGGCTACAGAACATTTTCCAGTTCTTAAAGTGTGCCCTGAATGATAGTTATGGATCTGAGCCTGTTATTTTCTTTCATCAAGGATTCTAGGGATGTGAACAAATGCCAGACGACTCCACAACCCATATAATTAGCATTGCTCCCATATGTGTTCAAGTATAAAAGTTGTTGCATAAGTTAATGGTTCAGCTTCAATCTTTACCTCAACCCAATTCACCACAGGGGAGACTGAGTAAATATGATGCTCCAAGCTCCAGGGATTATCACTACCCCCACTTGCAATCACCAGCAATAGTTTTTGTTGCTATATGACCAGTGAGTCCTCCAATTGGAACCCCATTCTTAGAATATACTTTTTAATATAACTTCTGGTATTATCCCTCTTAGTTTGAGTTCCTTGAATAGAAAATCCTGAGATAAGGACTTCCGTGCAGGTAATTTATTTAGGATATGATCCAAGAAGCACAAGTGAAACAGTAGAGGAAGTAGGCCAGAGAAATGGAGAAGCTAATAAACAGGTGACTCTGATCGCAACAGAAGATGAATCCCCCTAGGGCATTCTGAAGGACCATGTCAACATTTCTCAGAATTTCCCCACTGAAGGAAGAAAAATTCTACTAACTCATTTTTTGCTGAAAACCGATGGTCATGACTTCAAATGCCTAATACTTGCTATAGCTCGCATGACAGCTGAGCAAGATGTGCCTGCACCAAAAGAAAACTCTCGGGTAGGAAGGCTGAGGGATGAGGGTGCTTGAAATTGGAAGTGGCCAGTGAGCCTGGAAATAGTCTATCTCAGCTGCATGTGAGCTTAGAGCTGGACAAAGAGACAGCAACTGCCTCACTGACCATGCCTCTTCTTACCTTAAAATTATTCAAAGATTCCTTAGTGCCAAGCCCTAAACCGTTTTTACAGGCAATAACTCCCCCTATCCCTAAGCCCCATAGGTCTCTGCCTCTTAGTCATGCTGGTCTATTTTCTGTTCGTCAAACATACTCAGGCAATATCAGTGCCTATCCATGCATTACTCTGGCTAAAACACACTAGCCCTTATCTTTACTTTGGCTGTATCCAACACATACGTCATGTTTCTTGAATGTCATTTCTCCAGAGATTGCTGTCCTGAAATGTCAGATAAGGCGAGCTCCTACTGTGCTGCATTCCCACAACATCCTGCATGTCCACATTTTTAACACTCTTTATCCTTACTGTTCCACAGTCCATGTCTGATCTGATCTTGCCCACTCGATTGTAAACTCCATGAGAAAAGTTTTATTTGTCTTGCTTCTCTAACATCTAGCCATAGTATCACCCAGTAACCTCTTAATATGTATTGATGGATGGATGGATGGAAGGAAGGAAGGAAGGAAGGAAGGGACAACTTAGAGCTGAAGTATAAGATTAGAGAACAATTGGCAGAGCTACTTTGATCTGAAATATTGAGCTAGTGGTTAGGGATTGATTTTAAAACCAGAGGTCAGACTCAGACAATAGGAAACAGAAAGAGGTCCAGATATGAAAATAGAAGACAGCCAGACTTGGGGCAGGCAGCATGCATTCCAGCAACCACCAGCCAATAGGTGCAACTGCTTATTACAATTTCTCTGCAGGGAAGACAATATTAACATGTCATTAACACACGCAAGCACATTTTATCTTCCCATTTGCTACAACATTAATTCAACAGATGCTCTTGGAGGGCCTGTCTGAAAGGGTCAAAGCTATTTAAGGAAACTTGTTAAGTTTGCAGTTCTGAAAGAGGTCACAGTTTCATAACACAGAAATCAACCATTTTATTACATAATTTGGATATGAAGAAAATAAGCAGTATTAGGACATAACTGCCTTTGTAATAATTCAACATAATTACAGTATTTGTTATTTTTACCTATTTCTTTTTTGTAATAGAATTATGATAAATACATTAAAGAATTATTAGTAGACTAAGATGTATATTTGAATTTGTCATAGCATTTACAAACTGTAAATTTAAAGGTTTAGGTAATTTTGACAAACAAGATAAACAAAACAGTTTCTGATTCTTTTTAAAATAATATAGAGGGAAGTACAAATGAAATCCTTAGTACAATAGTTGCTTCTGCAACTTTGCGCTTTATCAAGCATTCAGTGCCCTAGGTGAGTAACACCTATTTTGGTTGCCTTCCCCTTTTCAGGCTACCCTTTTAGTAGCAAATTCTTATGGCTTGAGTATTTATAAAGCCAGGAACATGATTATTTAGAAGAACCAAGATTGATGGAACTGCAGAAAGGTTACAATTTGTTTAATAGACATTCAATTAAGTAAGCAAATGCATAGAAAAGAACCCAATATAAAAAACTGTGCAGCAGGATTAACTTTCCATCCTTCCTCACACATGTACTGGTGAACACTCAGCTGAGACTGGTTACTGCAGAGACTGTCATGGCTCCTGTCTAGATCCATTTTTGTTGCCTTCCTGACCCTGAGGCTACAACCCAAGGTGTACACAGGTGCAACTCAGTGCCACAGCTGATATGATCATTATTGACCATTCTGATAGATTGTTGCTGCCACCAGTTGTATATCTGTTGTACGGTTATTTCTACTTCTGTCTAGTTGTTACAACAAATAAGAATGTATTCATGTAAAGAAGGTGTAGGAAAGAGTATATACTTTGGCAACACAGAGATCAGGACCCAAATCCTTGACCAGATACACATTTGCTCAATTATCTTTCTGATTCATTTGAACTTTAGTTCGTCACCTGGAAAGTGGGGGGGAACATAGAAGAAACACCCTTACTTCAACACAATGGGCCTTCACACATGTCCTGAACCTTCACTATGCTTTCATGCAGTAAACATAAAACATACTTCTCCTTATGAATGCTCACATTTGCTGTGAATTAGTTCTGATTTGTGTCTGTGGCGTAGAAAAACTGATTCTCATAGGAATAAAAAAATATATTTCAGAAAACCCAATTTTTTTTTTTATAGATAGAAAGAAAACATATAAGTAATACGGGAAGAAATTGAAACAGAGCAGAGTATCTATTGATTCTTTCCTGGGGGGAAATATATCTACAAAGATAATTGGGCCAAATAGTATAGAAAGGATTTAGGAGCATCAGTCAGGACAGAATCTCAACAATTTTCATTACACACTTCTCTTTTTCCAATTTTGTGTGTGTCTCAGTCTGCTTAGGCTGCTATGATGAACTACTATAAACTGAGTGGCTTATAAATAATAGAAATGTATTTCTCACAGCTCCAAAGGGTGGGAAGTCCAAGATCAAGGTAAATTCAGTGTCTGGAAAGGACAAGGCAGCTCTCTGAGGCCTCCTTTACAAGGAAACTAATCCATTCATGTGGGTTCCAGCTTCATAATCTAATTACCTCCCAAAGGCTCCGTCTCTTAATATCATCACATTTGTAATTAGATTTCAACATATGAATGGGAGTACAGGGGCACAACATTCAGATCATAGCAGTGTATTTCAGAACACATATATTAGTGAATAAAGAAAATGAATCACAGCTGAGGTCTTGCCAATATGAGATCAACTACACTCCTCCCCTTTGCCAGAGCACATCTTACGGTGCAGTGTGCAGGGCAATTTGCAGCTGTCCTCAACTTAGGGACTGGAAACTGAGTCTAATGCAACTATACCACTACCTAGTTCTGGGCCTTTGGAGAGGTGGATGTAGTGGGTTGAAATGGTGGACCTCAAAAGATCTGTGTACACAGCACCTCAGATTGTGACATTATTTGGGAAAAGGTTTTTTTTTGAAAATGTGACTCAGTTAAGAATCATTCTCAGCAAACTATCGCAAGGACAAAAAACCAAACATCACATGTTCTCCCTCATAGGTGGGAATTGAACAATGAGAACACTTGGACACAGGAAGGGGGACATCACACCCCCGGGGCCTGTTGTGGGGTGGGGGGAGGGGGGAGGGATAGCATTAGGAGATATACCTAATGTAAATGACGAGTTAATGGGTGCAGCACACCAACATGGCACATGTATACATTTGTAACGAACCTGCACGTTGTACACATGTACCCTAGAACTTAAAGTATAATAATTAAAAAAAATTAATTAATTAAAAAAAAAGAATCTCCTAATGAGATCTTCCTGAATTTAGGGTGGGTTCTAAATTCAATGACATGTGTCCTTATAAAAGATAGAGGAGGAGACATCTTAGAGAAACACTGGGAAGAAGGCCATGGAAAGACAGAGGCAGAGATTGATGTGGTACAGCCCTAAGCCAAGCAAAGACCAGAGCCATGAAAAGCTGGAAGAGGCAAGGAAGAACTCTTTCCTGCAGCCTTCATCTTGATCTCTTGACAACATCTTGATCTTGGACTTCTGGCCTAGAGAACTATGACAGAATAAATTTCTGTGGTTTTAAGTCATCATGTATGGGGGTAATTGCTTATGGCAGCCCTAGGAAGCCAATAGAGTGGGACTCAGTTTCCTCACATATGAAATAATAGTGTTGGAGTACATGATCTCTAAAGGGTCTTCTAACTTGGATTCATTGACTGTGATTAGCTGGCATATAGGCAGGCTGAAAAAAAATCCTGAGGCTAGAGGGAGGTTATTAAGGAATTTGAGAGATTCTCATTCCTTTGCCAACCTCCATATCCACATAATCTCACCACTCTGAGTGTATGCAAAGTCCAACTCAGAAATAAAACAAGTTTAAAGGCAGAAAAAATATCAGTCTTGTCATGATGCAGGATGCACATCTAAAAATATCACAAGGCATTTCCTAGCTCAGAAAATGTATTCTGAGGCCTGCCGCTTAACACTTTATAGTTGTAGCAAAAATGAGTTTAATCTGGTATTTTCCCCTTAGTGAAATGATCACTTAAAATTCATTTAATCATTCAAATAGCATTTATGCAACATTTACTCTGGCAGCATATTGTAGGATGTGCTGGAGATACAGAAATAATCAATGACAGCTGTGCCCTCCAAAAGCATAGAGTTTAGAGGGGACAACAGGCAAGTAAACCAAATGTTTTCTTTGTAATAAGAGTGATAACTTCTATTTTAAAGGTATTCTCAGAAAGATATGGAACATAAGGGACGAGCATTTAATTCAACTCACAGGAATCAGGAACAGCTTCTTGGATGAGGGGATATATGAAGTATCCTAAAAGATAAGTAGATGTAACCAGAAAAATAGATTACAGTGAAGTGCAATTACATGGAATGATACTGAGACCAGGACGTTAGTGAGCTAAGCTGGGGCATGGTGTGCATGCGGTGGTGTGGTGGGAAATAGAGATAGGCAAAGATTATCACATAATAATCAGATGTGTCTCAGCTAAGTTAAGGCAATGGGATAGGCAGGAAGAAGAAAGTTGACAGAACCTAGTGACTGAGTCTGGTTGGAAATAAAGAAAACAGAAGAATAGTTGTTGCTGACATGGCAACTAGTAGGACTAGTAGGATATTGTGACTAGTAGCATCATTCCCCACAAGGCTGGAACAGATTGGGCAGAGGATATGGGATGTGGGGAGCTCAGGCTACAGGTACTTGCAGGGTATCTTCATTCAGTTGTCAGCAGTGAGATAAATCTAGAGTAATAAATTTGAATTAAATATTGACTGTTCCATCATCAGTGAGTGAGATTTCTCAGGCAGAGTATATAGAGTTAAAGAACCAACACAGTAATTCTAGGGAACATTAGCACTTGAGGAGCAAGCTGCGGGAGGAAAGTCCGTGAGTGAAAGAGAAGGTGCTGATATACATGAAGGAGCAACACCAGAAGTGTGTTGACTTGTAAGTCAATAGAGGAGGCAATTCACAAGAAAGAAGATTCCAGCAGCATCAGATACTCTGAAAGATAAAATAAGAAAGAAGGAAAGGCGTCCATTAGACATGGCAATTTAAAGACTGGCAAACATAGAATGAATAGTTTTAGTAGAGACGTGGCAAAAAAAGAAATATCCAGATTACATAGTGATTCAGTGAAAAAATAGCCCAGGAAGCATGGCACATGCTTGGCAGAAGTGTGGCTCTAAAGAGAAAGAAGCATAGTGGGATTTGCAGACAGAGGATGTCAAGAGTCAGGAAGAAGAAAATGAGAGCAGGGACAATATCCTTGAGTATGAAAGAGCAGCTGATGTCAAGAATGCAGGTTAAGGCCAGATGTGGTGGCTCACACCTGTAATTCAAGCACGTTGGGAGGCTGAGGTGGGTGGATCACCTGAGGTCAGGAGTTTGAGACCAGCCTGGCCAACATGGAAAAACCCCATCTCTACCAAAAATACAAAAATTAGTCAGGCATGGTGGCACAGACCTATAATCCCAGCTACTCAGGAGGCTGAGACAGGAAAATCACTTATACCCAGGAAGCAGAGGTTGCAGTGAGCTGAGATTGTGCCACTGCACTCCAGCCTGAGTGACAGAGTGAGACTCAATCTCAAAAAAAAAAAAAAAAAAAACAGAATGCAGATTAAGATCTAGGCAGGGAAAGAGGCACCTTCCAATAAAACAGAGAATGAGGGAACAGTGGCCAGAGATTAAGTTCTATTTCTAACCATTATAATAATGCATACTGTGAAGAGGAAGCTCTTGCTGTGCCTTGGTTTCCTTCTTTGAAAAAAGGAATAATAATAGTATCTATCTCACAGTTTTTAGTGAAAATTAAGTTAGAGAATACAAATAGACATTTCTCAGAGAAGCCATGCAAATGGCCAACAGACATTAAAAAATGCTCAACACCACTAGTCATCAGGGAAATGCAAATCAAACCCACAATAAGGCATCATCTTACCCCAGTTAGAAAGGCTATTATCAAAAAGACAAAAAGTAGCAGATGCTGGCAAGGATGCAAAGAAGAGAATGTAAATTAGTAAACCCATTTTGGAACACAGTATGTGAGCTCCTCAGGGAACTAAAAGTGGAACTATCATATGATCCAGCAATCCCACTACTGGGTATTTCACCAACAGAAAGTAAATTAGTGAAGGGATAGCTGCACCCCCACATTTATGGCAGCACTACTCACAATAGCCAAGATATAGAGTAAACCTAAGTGTCCATCAACAGATGAATGGATAAAGAAAATTTGGCACGTATACACAATGGAGTGCTAGTCAGCCATAAAAAAAAGGAAATCCTGTCATTTGCATCAACATGGATGTAACTGGAGGTGATTATGTTAAGTGAAATAAGCCAGGATCAGAAAGATAAAGACAAATATCATATATTCTCACTCATATGCGGGAGTTAAAAATGCAGAACTCATGGAGGTAGTGGGTAGAATGATGCTTACCAGAGGCTGGGAAGAGAAATGGAAGGGGAGATGAAGAAAAGCTGGTTAAAGGGTACAAAGATACAGTTAGACTAAAACAAAAGTTCCAGTATTACACAGAACAATAGGGTGAATATGGTTAACAGTAATATTTTGGTTTTTTTTTTTTTTCAAAGTAGCTAGAAGAAAAGATTTGGGATGTTCCCAACACAAAGAAATGATAAACATTGATGCAAAAATCCTCAATAAAATACTGGCAAACCAAATCCAGCAGCACATCAAAAAGCTTATCCACCATGAGCAAGTGGGCTTCATCCCTGGGATGCAAGGCTGGTTCAATATACGCAAATCAATAAATATAATCCAGCATATAAACAGAACCAAAGACAAAAACCACATGATTATCTCAATAGATGCAGAAAAGGCCTTTGACGAAATTCAACAACCGTTCATGCTAAAAACTCTCAATAAATTAGGTACTGATGTGACGTATCTCAAAATAATAAGAGCTATCTATGACAAACCCAC
The DNA here is from genome assembly GCF_028885655.2 of Pongo abelii. Classification (NCBI taxonomy): domain Eukaryota; kingdom Metazoa; phylum Chordata; class Mammalia; order Primates; family Hominidae; genus Pongo; species Pongo abelii. The sequence continues at coordinate 85,732,347 of NC_072002.2, read as the reverse complement.
AGCCAATATCATATTGAATGGGCAAAAACTGGAAGCATTCCCTTTGAAAACTGGCACAAGACAGGGATGCCCTCTCTCACCACTCCTATTCAACATAGTGTTGGAAGTTCTGGCCAGGGCAATTAGGCAGGAGAAGGAAATAAAGGGTATTCAATTAGGAAAAGAGGAAGTCATATTGTCCCTGTTTGTAGACGACATGATTGTATATCTAGAAAACCCCACTATCTCAGCCCAAAATCTCCTTAAGCTCATAAGCAACTTCAGCAAAGTCTCAGGATACAAAATCAATGTGCAAAAATCACAAGCATTCTTATACACCAATAACAGACAAACAGACAGCCAAATCATGAGTGAACTCCCATTCACAATTGCTTCAAAGAGAATAAAATACTTAGGAATCCAACTTACAAGGGACGTGAAGGAGCTCTTCAAGGAGAACTGCTAAACCACTGCTCAATGAAATAAAAGAGGATACAAACAAATGGAAGAACATCCCATGCTCATGGATAGGAAGAATCAATATCGTGAAAATGGCCATACTGCCCAAGGTAATTTACAGATTCAATGCCATCCCCATCAAGCTACCAATGACTTTCTTCACAGAATTGGAAAAAACTACTTTAAAGTTCATATGGAACCAAAAAAGAGCCCGCATCGCCAAGTCAATCCTAAGCCAGAAGAACAAAGCTGGAGGCATCACCCTACCTGACTTCAAACTATACTACAAGGCTACAGTAACCAAAACAGCACGGTACTGGTACCAAAACAGAGATATAGATCAATGGAACAGAACAGAGCCCTCAGAAATAATGCCGCATATCTACAACTATCTGATCTTTGACAAACCTGACAAAAACAAGCAATGGGGAAAGGATTCCCTATTTAATAAATGGTGCTGGGAAAACTGGCTAGCCATATGTAGAAAGCTGAAACTGGATCCCTTCCTTACACCTTATACAAAAATTAATTCAAGATGGATTAAAGACTTAAATGTTAGACCTAAAACCATAAAAACCCTAGAAGAAAACCTAGGCAATACCATTCAGGACATAGGCATGGGCAAGGACTTCATGTCTAAAACACCAAAAGCAATGGCAACAAAAGCCAAAATTGACAAATGGGATCTAATTAAACTAAAGAGCTTCTGCACAGCAAAAGAAACTACCATCAGAGTGAACAGGCAACCTACAAAATGGGAGAACATTTTCGCAACCTACTCATCTGACAAAGGGCTAATATCCAGAATCTACAATGAACTCAAACAAATTTACAAGAAAAAAACAAACAACCCCATCAAAAAGTGGGCAAAGGATATGAACAGACACTTCTCAAAAGAAGACATTTATGCAGCCAAAAGACACATGAAAAAATGCTCATCATCACTGGCCATCAGAGAAATGCAAATCAAAACCACAATGAGATACCATCTCACACCAGTTAGAATGGCAGTCATTAAAAAGTGAGGAAACAACAGGTGCTGGAGAGGATGTGGAGAAATAGGAACACTTTTACACTGTTGGTGGGACTGTAAACTAGTTCAACCATTGTGGAAGTCAGTGTGGTGATTCCTCAGGGATCTAGAACTAGGAATACCATTTGACCCAGCCATTACTGGGTATATACCCAAAGGACTATAAATCATGCTGCTATAAAAACACATGCACATGTATGTTTATTGCGGCACTATTCACAATAGCAAAGACTTGGAACCTACCCAAATGTCCAACAATGATAGACTGGATTAAGAAAATGTGGCACATATACACCGTGGAATACTATGCAGCCATAAAAAATGATGAGTTCATGTCTTTGTAGGGACATGGATGAAATTGGAAATCATCATTCTCAGTAAACTATCGCAAGGACAAAAAACCAAACACCGCATGTTCTCACTCATAGATAGGAATTGAACAATGAGAACACATGGACACAGGAAGGGGAACATCACACTCTGGGGACTGTTGTGGGGTGGGGGGAGGGGGGAGGGATAGCATTAGGAGATATACCTAATGCTAAATGTCGAGTTAATGGGTGCAGCACACCAGCATGGCACATGTATACGTATGTAACTAACCTGCACATTGTGCTCATGTACCCTAAAACTTAAAGTATAATAATAATAAAAAAAAGAAAAAAATTAAAATAAAAAAAAAAGAAATGATAAATGTTTGAGGTGATGGATATTCCAATTACCCTGATTTGATCATTACACATTGCAAGCTTGTATCAAAATGTCACATATACACCATAAACATGTACACATATTGTGTACTAATGATTTTTTATAATGACAGGTTACATGGAATATAGTACAATTGTGCTTAGCACATATTAAGTTTTCACATTTTTACTATTATTATTATTGCTATTATTATTTTCTTAACAGCAGGAGAAAGAGTATGAGTAGTAGTTTTTTTCTGGGAGTGTGTTTTTTGAGGAGGATGCAGCAGCCAGACCGAATAATGAATATTCAGTGGCAACTAGGAAAATAAGAAAGTCATCTGTCCTCAAAAAACACTAAAGAATCAACTGGAAACCTGTCATCCCAGTAGGTGACTGGAGGTCATACATTTGTGATTTTTTAAATTGGAGAAAAGTAAGGTATGGAAGGAAACAGGTTGGGATGATCTAGAGGTGGAACGAGGCAGTGTGAACACAGAAGAAGGAACAAAAGCAAACAAACTCAGAGGCTGGCAAAAGAGTTTTTAGTTCATGAACCATGAATCACCCAGGTGGTGGAGGAGCAAATTAGGCTCCAGGTAGGTCTGGGATAAATTTGAGTTTTTAAAGGATTTTAAATGTATATATTTCAGAAAAACAGATAAAGTATTAAACAAAGGTATCTTGAAACCTAAGATTTTAAGATCAGATAAAAACTGCAGAGGTGTAGTTATGAAATTGTTGTTGAGGCAAAGGGAAAACAAAGCATATTGAAGCTAAAAGTAGGGGCTGTGAGGCTGTTTCCTACGGATCAGGTGTTCCCCATGCTAGATGCACATTTGAAACCAACATGCATTTTCCACTTCCAGAGTATCTGCTTTAATTGTTCTGGGGATAGGATCCAGCTATCGGTGTATTTGGAGCTTTCCCTGGGTTGATTCTTATTTGCTGTTAGGGTTGCAATGCATTGTAATAAATACAGCCTTGAAAAGCAAAATTAATTCTGGCTAAATCATTATGCCAATTGGTGATGGTGATGATGATGATAGTAATAATAATAACATAATTATAGTAGTACTAGAGCAGCAGTAGTAGTAGCTGACACTGAACTTATACTGATATTCCAGGGACTCTAAACGTTTTAAAATCCATTTTGATGTAATCCCTATTTTGCAGGTTAGAAAACTGAGCCACAAAGACAATCATGAACTTTCCCAAGGTCACAGAGCTAGTCAGTGGAGAGCATGAACTCGGGCATTGTACTTAAGAACTGCCATTCTTAACCATTATGCCACACTTTGACAACTTAACACTCAAAATTGCCACTCCTTAAAGACATCTTCAAGGTTAATGTGCAAGTTGGCATTAAAAAAACAGATTTAGTTTTCTCAGGAAGCTAAAATGAGCTAAAGTGAGACATACATATAAATATACAGTCATGTGCCGCATAACGATGTTTTACTCAATGATGGGCTGCATATAGAATAGTAACCCATAAGATTATCATAGAGCTGAAAAATTCCTTTTCTAGGTTTAGATATGCTTAGATACACAAATATTTACTATTGTGTTACAATTGCCTACAGTATCCAGTACAGTAACATGCTGTACAGGTTTGTAACCTAGGAGCAGTAGGCTATATCATATAGCCTAGATGTGTAATAAGCTATACCATCTAGGTTTGTGTAAGTGCTCTCTATGAAACATTTCTCAGAACTCATCCCTGTCATTAAGCAATACATGATTGTATAATACCAAGGCTGATCTACTAGTGTCTACTAGAAATAAAAATGAAGATTTTAGTCTGTCTGATCTCAACCTATTCAATTAGTTGCTTTCTTTGAAGAACACAGTTCACCACACATAAAATTAAATAGGCAAAAAAATAACCTTGTCAAATTACCATATAAAGATTGCACCAAGAGCTAAGATGTGACATCAAGATTAAAATGTACACACATCCCGAAACCAACAGAATCTTCAGGGTTACTGTGGATAATTTTTTTAATTGATTCTTCCATTTATGACTAAGGCTTTAAAAGCAATTGCAGCAAAAACAAAAATTGACGAGTGAGACCTAATAAAACTAAAGAGCTTCGGTCAGGCACTGTGGCTCACGCCTGTAATCCCAGCACTTTGAGAGGCCGAGGTGGGCAGATCACAAGGTCAGGGGTTCGAGACCATCCTGGCCAACATGGTGAAACCCCGTCTCTACTAAAAATACAAAAATTAGCTGGGCCTGGTGGCGGGCATCTGTAGTCCCAACTACTCAGGAGGCTGAGGCAGAAGAATCGCTTCAACCCGGTAGGTGAAAGTTGCAGTGAGCCAAGATTGTGCCACTGCACTCCAGCCTGGTGATAGAGTGAGACTCAGTCTAAAAACAACAACAACAACAACAAAAAAAACAAAATAAAACAAAAAAACTAAAGAGTTCTGCACAGCAAAAGTAGCTATCAACAAAGTAAACAGACAATCTACAGAATGAGAAAAAATATTCACAAACTATTCACAAACTATGCATCTCACAAAGATCAAATATCCAGAATCTATAAGAAACTTAAATAATTTGACAAGCAATAAACCAATAACCCCATTAAAATATGAGCAAAAGACATGAACAGACACTTCTCAAAAGAAGTCATACAAGCAGCCAACAAACATATGAAAAAATGCTCCACATCACTAATTATCAGAGAACTGCAAATCAAACCACAATGAGATACCATCTCTCACCAGTCAGAATGGCTATTATTAAAAATTCAGGCTGGGCATGGTGGCTCGTGCCTGTAATCCCAGCACTTTGGGAGGCCGAGGCAGGTGGATCACAATGTCAGGAGTTCGAGACCAGCCTGGCCAATATGGTGAAACCCTATCTCTACTAAAAACACAAAAATTAGCTGGGTGTGGTGGCAGGTGCCTGTAATGCCAGCTACTCAGGAGTCTGAGGCAGAAGAATCACTTGAACCCGAGAGGCAGAGGTTGCAGTGAGCTGAGATCACATTACTGCACTCCAGCCTAAGTGACAGAGCAAGACTCCGTCTCAAAAAAAAAAAAAAAAAAAAAAAAAAAAAAAAAAATTCAAACAATAGATGCTGTCCAGGCTGTGGAGAAAAGGGAATGCTTATACACTATTGGTGGGAATGTAAATTAGTTTAGCCACTGTGGAAAGTGGTTTGGAAATTTCTCAAAGAACTTCAAACAGAACTACTTTTGACTGAGCAATTCCATTACTAGGTAATACATCAAAAAGAAAACAAATCATTCTACGAAAAAGACATATGCACTTGCATGTTCTTCACAGCACTATTCACAATAGCAAAGACATGAATCAACCTAGGTGCCGGTATTAGTCCATTCTCACACTGCTATAAGGACATACCTGAGACTGGGTAATTTATAAAGGAAAGAAGTTTAATTGACTCACAGTTCCAAATGGCTGGAGAGGCCTCAGAAAACTTAATATCATGGCAGAAGGGGAAGCAAACACGTCCTTATTCACATGGTGGAAGGAAGGAGAATGAGAGCTGAGCGAAGGGGAAAGCCCCTTATAAAACCACAAGATCTTGTGAGAACTTGCTCACTATCATAAGAATAGCATGGGGGAAACTACCCAATGATTCAAGTACATCCCACCAGGTCCCCCCCACAACATGTGAGGATTATGGGAACTACAATTCAAGATGAGATTTGGGTGAGGACACAGCCAAACCTTATCAGTGCCCATCAGTGGTGGACTGGACAAAGCAAATGTGGTACATAATACACCATGGAATACTATGAAGCCATAAAAAATAATGAAATCATGTTCTTTGCAGTACCATGGATGCATCTGGAGGCCATCACTCCAAGCAAACTAATGCAGAAATAGAAAACCAAATAGCACATGTTCTCACATATAAGGGGTAGCTAAACATTTAGTACTCATGGACAAAAAATGGGAATAATAGATACTGCAGACTACAAATGGGGAGGGAGAAAGGAAGGCATGGGTTGAAAAACTCAGGTACTATGCTGAGTACCTGGGAGATGGGGTCATTTGTATCTCAAACCTCAGCATCATGCAATATACCCAGGTAACAAACCTGCACATGTACCCCCTGAATCTAAAATAAAAGTTGAAAAAAAAAAAATGATTTTTTTCAAAGCAGACCTCCCAAGAAAGGACTGTGAGTTAAGAGCCACAGAAATGCCTTTCTGCCTTATGTGTACAACACAAAGTGATTGGCACCTCAAGAAAAGCTCTCTCCATTTTATACCTGGGAGAGAAGAGGAGTCAGAATAAAATTAATTCAGAGAATTTCAGCTGCAGTCTGCTTCCTAAAAATAATAAGCACCTAAAGAACACCTGGAACCAAAGATATCCCCATTCACCAACACATTAAGCTCTTTTTGTGAGTGTGCAATTTACTTTATTATTAAATATGAGGATTCATTAATGAAACTACAGAACCTATACTTAAATTACATTGAGTTTATATATATATATAGACATATCTGTATATGTATATATAGTATGTAATAAATAATAGGATTAATGTATAATTATATAATAATTCATATATTATAGGTTTATATATTTTTTCAAACTGTATCTAATACACAGTATATAGCATATACTATATATAGTCTCAGTGAGTGAGTGGTAAAGATGTGCTAAATATACAGTGGTTAAACTCATGTAGTTAGCATAATTTCAGTGAGATTTTAACACTGTTATTATACTGTAGGAGTCAAGCCTTGGACCTACAATGCCAAGGAGCAAGATATTTTAAATGAAAACTTCGAGACCAGATCCACATTTAAGAATTGAAGAGTATCCAAACAGATGAATATGCATAAGAAATAACAGCATATATGGTAATGAATATACATCTACTTTTCTTGGTAATTCTCATTCTTTAGCTTCTATTTGCATCATTATATTTACCTCATTTATACTCCAAACATATTTCCTTTCATAGCTTAGGCTTATCTTTATCCTCAAAGAAATGCATAATTGTTCATGACACATCAAAATCAGGAAAGTATACAGACTGAATTAAAAGAGATGGGCTTTTATTAAGCATGAAGTCCTGCATCTAAGAATAGGAAGACAGCCATGTATCTATTCTTAGTTGTCACAGTAAAATATCTCATTATGTAAACTAGGCAATTTGATAAAGTCTATCTGAATTCACTAGAGGTTGTAAAAAAGAAATGATCATTCTCATGTTTCATGGCTAAGTTAGACCTTACAAGTCAACTTGGTATCGCATCATTCAACTACAGTGCTTTCTTTAGGTTGAAACAACCCTTTATTATCCAAAATAAAGCACTATTCAGAATGCTCACAATTTGTCTTGGTAATGAAGCTAATTGTGTCATCAATTACAATCACACAGAATATGGTGATTTTAAGAAGTCTGATCAACGATTCAGTCCTTCACATTAAAATGAGACTAATTATGGAACACATAAATAAAATTTGTTTTCTCTTTTTGACATCCAACCAGCTACTGATTAAACCATGATGCTGGCTGATTAAATATGTATATGAAAGTGTGTGGGCATTTTTTTTTTAATTTCAAAATAGTTACTAGTTTTCTAGGTAAATATTTGTGCTGAATTGAAACCCCTGTTGAATGATCTATTATTCATTGCTAAATTTACTTAAACTTAGAAACCTGTGTTTACATTTTCTTATAATCTTCCAAGGAGCCATCTCTCACCTAATTCTAGTACGTTTAATGCAATCTTATAAATAATTATAACCTTATAAATATAATAAAATGGTAATACTAACCAAAATTTTTATAGGCCTGAAGATTGGCATAATTGATGCTCTCTTTATAGTCTGTTTCTGCACAACAGTCATCCACAATCTCATATGCAGACCCATTTATTAATTTATTTGATGATTTATTCTATTAATTATGTTTTAGGCACACTGCTGAGCATTAAGAAAACAACATTCAACAAGATACACGTGTTCCATATCCTCCTGGAGCTTAAATTCACAAACCTGCTGGTGTTAGAAGAATTTTCTCAGCAGTAGGACTAATTTGCTGAATTCACCAATTTACTGATTTGCCAAGAATAGAGAAGTGCATTTTGCATTTAGTAAACTGAATATTCTTATTAAAGCTGTTAAAACATTGTTTTTAAGTTAGTAACAATCTTTTTTTTGTGGTGTATTATTTTGGTACTTTTTTTTATTATACTTTAAGTTTTAGGGTACATGTGCACAATGTGCAGGTTAGTTACACACGTATACATGTGCCATGCTGGTGTGCTGCACCCATTAACTCGTCATTTAGCATTAGGTATATCTCCTAATGCTATCCCTCCCCCCTCCCCCCACTCCACAACAGTCCCCAGAGTGTGATGTTCCCCTTCCTGTGTCCATGTGTTCTCATTGTTCAATTCCCATCTATGAGTGAGAACATGCGGTGTTTGGTTTTTTGTCCTTGCAATAGTTTACTGAGAATGATGATTTCCAATTTCATCCATGTCCCTACAAAGGGCATGAACTCATCATTTTTTATGGCTGCATAGTATTCCATGGTGTATATGTGCCACATTTTCTTAATCCAGTCTATCATTGTTGGACATTTGGGTAGGTTCCAAGTCTTTGCTATTGTGAAAAGTGCCGCAATAAACATACGTGTGCATGTGTCTTTATAGCAGCATGATTTATAGTCCTTTGGGTATATACCCAGTAATGGGATGGCTGGGTCAAATGGTATTTCTAGTTCTAGATCCCTGAGGAATCGCCACACTGACTTCCACAATGGTTGAACTAGTTTACAGTCCCACCAACAGTGTAACAATCTTGTTAAAGCTATTATAAATAACTTTTTGTTAAGTCAGTAAATTTTGTAAATGTGGTGATTGGGCCATTTGACAACTTCGTCATTCAGTGAATCAGTTTTAGAACATTAAGTGTTGCTGAATTCACCTAGAGATGCTTCTTCCTACCCATGTTTATGTTCAAATCCCAGGACTAGCTTGTAAGTGCATCTCACTGAACCTCACCACAAAATTGTGAGGCTATTGCAGAAGGAATTTACATCCGCTTTGTGGATGACGATACAGAGTCTCAAATATCTGACGAAAATATAAGTTTATACAAATAAAGTTAGTATCATGCATGGCTGTGCACTTAGATCTTTCAACTCAGCATGCAGTTCTTTTAACAAGTCTCTGCCATGCATTTTTTTTTCTTGGTGTTCAACTGATATCATGTGGATTAATCATGCTGCTAGTCTCTAAGAGATAACAGGAAGCAGTCGCCCCCCAGGAAGAGTCTACACGCAGCCCATATGGTTGGAAATTTCAGAGCTGAAACCCGACACCATTTTGTGCTTAGGCTACCTTTGGATTCACAACACTGGGAACAGACTGAAGAAGGGCAGTGGGCGCTTTGCAACCCTGACACATTCTGGCAAGTCAGGTGTAAAGTTTACACAGCAGCAATGCTCATTGACTTTATACAAAATTGTGAGGATGGAGCTGCTGTCAGACAACCCATTTGGCTTAGAGTTTTCATTTATCCAGCAAATATGTTAGTTAGACAAAGTTTAATTATTAATTTTTAACAGGGCACAGCCACTGCCTTTAAAATTTTAAATATCTGGGGAAAAAAATGTTATATGACCCTAGGCCGATTTTAAACTTTTGTGCCTCAGTTTCTTCAACTACTGGAAATTGGAAATTATAGTGATAATTATCCCATCCAGTAGTGATGAAAATGAAATGAGATAATACAGATTAAATGCCTAGAACCTCCTTCTCAGAGCTGGTACCTGGATTATATGTAGAACGAGAAAAAAGTGAACAGATATTGAGAATGGCATATGCCCAAGTATATGCCTGGTATATAAAGAGAGGCACATCCAGGGAGCTTCCAAAAGTTTGAGATATCTGGGTCAGGGTCCTTATAGAGGAGTGAGTGGAGAGCTAAGCAAGAATCAGATCACACAGGCCTTCCAGAAAAACTGAGGACTCCAAATTTTATCCTCTAGGCTTTGAAGAGACACTTGAGAGATTTTAAGTAGGGAAGTGCTGTAATGAGAAGTACATTTTAGATGGATCCTTCTAGTAATGGTGTGGATGGTTTGATATAAGTATAGATAGAGACAGAGAGAAAGACAGACAGAGCTAAAGACAGAGACAGAGAGAGATAGAGATACAGATAGAGATAGATAGAGATAGAGATATGGCATTTCATCAATGAAAGAAGTTTCTTCCTTGTACCAGGCTCAGTTCTAGGCACTTCACACATATTATTTCAGAAATTCACAAGAGAGCCTCCTGGCCCTCAAGGAGTTCATCTTCAGGAATGAGGGAGGTTTTTGTCATGAGACATTTCAGAGGAATGATATTGAAACTGAGCCTTGGGGGGCGCTGGAGAGGAGCAAGGGTTGCAAATGCAGGAGCAGTGTGGGCAGACCCAGGGTTGAACAGCACATTCTGCAGCATGCACCATGCAAAGGGGCTGGCAGTTTCGCCACATTGATAAAAATGCACCTTTATTACTTGGCAGGCCCTACATCCACTACCTAATATAATGTCCACAGCCAATATTCGGGGAAGCTAGGGAGAAAATGTTATAGAGGAGGAAACTACAGTCAATAGGAGGCATTACACGAACTTAAGGCAAAGAATCACACATTCTGATTTTCTTTTTGGATTAAAAAAAAAATCCAGCAAGAGAATCTGAGTGTATGTCACTCACTTTTCTTTAAAAAGAAAAGAGTACAGATTGTAGGAATATGACCTCGAAGTCAAGGAGACCAAACTCAAAATAATTGTACTCTTTCAATGCCAAATGACAGAAGGTTGGATTAAGCCAATTGAGATAGAAAGGCCCATAGGATGCCTAGAACGAGGCAGGGAGGAGCTGAGACAGAGCAAGCTAGAATGACTTCCAGACGACCGTTTGTAGGCTGGGTGAAGAGGTAAATAGGGAGCAAAGAAGAAAAAGCAGGTGTGGTGGAGGTCATGGTAGAGATGATTTCAGCTTTGAATATTTCGAGAATGGGGCCTATCTGGTTATCCTCATGAAGGAACCATCTGGAGACACGGGTCCCAAGCACATGGGTCATCATCGTACATCTGGCAGTTGAAGCTGCAATGAGGTTCCATGCAGAGAAGCCCAATGAAAAGTAAGTGATGGGGAAGGTGTGAACTGGTACCTGAACAGATGTGCCACGTTTCCTCTTGGAACACACCTGCAATGCTGGAGCCTGGCAGGCTGCACAGACTCCAGGAGGCAAAGACATGAAACTGGCAAGAAAACAAAGCTCTTCAAGGGATTATGATAGGCAGCTCTACACAGCCCCTGACACCATGAACCAACAGAATGTACTGTGATTTCCCTGAGCCTCAAATCTAAGGGAGGAAGTTATTCCATTAAAAGTAAGGCTTGGAAAGGCTGCTTTGCCACAACTATGAAGTCTTTGGGAGGGCACACAAAATGCCACCAGCAGCTAGAGGTGGTGAGTAAAGTCAACCATACGAAGGTTGTTGTCTAGTTGGTCTTTCTACATCCATGCTTCATAATCAGCATCAACAAAGACAGTTTTAACCAAGATCACCAGCTTTACAGAAAATTTTCCAGTATTGTTCTGTCTTCTCTGAATTATCAAAATAATATACTTTACTAAGAAACAGGCTAATAATATACCATTTTCCCTTGCTGTGAAAATATAGCATCTGTGTCCTGAATATCCTACATTACAAAATCATTAAATAAAAAGTATTCTAAACCCATCATAATAAAGTCTGTTAAATTAAGACAAACTATATTCAAATGAGAACAGCAATTGATGAACACTTTTATTTAAGAAGTTAACATTTTTTTCTTTTGAGTTTAAAACACTTGGAAAACAAAACCAGCATGCTGTCCATAACAAAATAGGATCCTCCTGCTGCAGAGTGTATTAAGAACTTCTGAGAATAGATTATTACTATGTTTTGGATCCTTAATTCAAAGCATGTCTAAATGCTTTGAGGCTTACAGGCAGATTTTTCATTATTATGTAGAGGACTGTATAAAAAAAGATTAAAAATGTGAAATAAACAAAACTACCTCTGTGAGTGAAGGGCAATGTACAACCACCAGCCTTAGGAAGAGAACTACTGAAAACACAGAGGATGACAGATCAGTGGCCTAAAGTCAGTAGAAAAGAAAATGATTTCAATTCCCACTGCCATGGCAACTCCAGATTCCCCTTTAGTTACCAGTGATTAAGGCCATTCAAAATTCAGGTTAATTTTTAAAACAAACAAATATTGATAAACTTAACTACCTTTTCCATGTGTTTCCTTAGTACTTTTGTAAATATCATCATTGTATTCTATTGAAAGCTTAGAAGAGACATTTTTAATAACATTAATCTATGTCCTGCTAACTATTGCTTTCTATTTGTAAAGTTACTTTCTTATTTACCATATGTTTCTCTACCCAGGCTCTCCATTCCTAAACACATACCCACACAAATATACAAACGTATTCACAAACACACATACTATTGCATGATTTGGTAACAACAGGTTCTGGATGAATCTTTCCCATCTGTTAAAAGTATAACTCTAGTCCCACTAAGGGTAGTATTGAGTCTGGTCCGTGTGTTTTGCTCTCTGTAACTCAGTAACATTAGAAAGACATCTTTAAATTATAGAAATATTTTTTGGTGTAGAAAACCACATGAAGCACAGCAAAAAAGCTCGATGCTCTTTTGGTCACGTGACTTCATCTCTTCTCCCAGCTGGTATGGTGAGCATAGAGATATTAACACTTAAAATCTTAGGGGCCAGGTGCAGTGGTTCACGCCTGTAATCCGAACACTTTGGGAGGCCAAGACAGGTGGATCACAAAGTCAGGGGTTCAAGACCAGCCTGGCCAATATGGTGAAACCCCATCTCTACTAAAAATACAAAAATTAGCCAGGTGTGGTGGTGGGCACCTGTAATCCAAGCTACTTGGGAGGCTGAGGCAGGAGAATCGCTTGGACCAGGAGGTGGAGGTTGCAGTGAGCCGAGATTGTGCCACTGCACTCCAGCCTGGGTGACAGAGCAAGACTTTGTCTCAAAAAAAAAAAAAAAATTAAAATTTTAAGGTGATAATAGGCCACATCTACAGGTCCAGCACTTACCCAAGATGTCACTGAGTCCCCAAAATTCCTTTCTTTTTTTTTTTTTTTTGCTGTGTTATGCAGCTCTCCAAAACAGTGTTATTCTAGAAGCTGACACTTCTAGACACTTCTAGAAATCAACAATCGATTATTTTAACTAAAAGGTGGCTAGGATTTCTTCAGACTTTTATGATATTTGGGTTATGTGTTTGCTATACACTGAATTATTTTAGAATAAAAGTGTTTTAAGTCCACTACTTAGTGCTAGATGATAGATCAATATGAGAAAAATCTAAATATTTTCTTTGACTATATAAATACCAATCTCAATGCACATATAATCCTTTAATTCTAGTTGGTCGGTCTTAGAGGGGCTTCTGAATAAAATCATAGTTAGTTACTTATTATCATTAGTATGAGTTCTTAAAGGAGTTATGGACATCACAATCCAGTTGTATTATAACTGCTCCTCAATCCAACACACTAACAGATGCAAGTACACAATGTATATGTTAAGAAACAACAGAATATCATTCCATGGCAAAACAAGCTGGGAAGTAATCTTTAAATACACACACACACACACACAAATGGTGTTAAGGTTTTTAAATGCTTAAAAAATTCTAAAACGATAAATGTAAAAGGAAGTATTTAATAGCTCTTATGAAACTGCAAAGTTCAACCAAAACATTCACTTGTCTGTGTATGTGTGTGTGCATGTGTAAACACATAACACATATATACACATATATACTTGTTATATATACACACATACACATATCTATATCTGTATATATATATATGCACACACATATATACACATATATATACGCAAGTATATATAACTATATAAGACATTCAAGATTTAATCATAGTTATTTGGCATTTTGTAGACAAAACAAAAAGAAAGAAGTAGGTTTGAGACCTGGTACGGTGAGAACTCTGTCACTCTTTATTGTTCTTCCTTCTTGTCTTAGTTAGCTCAGGCTGCTATAATAAATTATCCTAGACTGGGTGGCTTAAACAACAGACATTTTTTTTCCTCACTGTTCTGAAGGCTGGAAGCCTAAGACTAAGATGCTGGCAGATTACACTCCTGATAAAGGCCCTTCTCCTGAATTATAGAATGCTGCTTCTTACTGTGTCCTCACATGGCAGAGAAACAGGGAAAGAGAATGAGACAGAGAGAGACAGAGAGAGAGAGAGAGAGAGAGAGACAGAGAGACAGAGAGAGAGAGAGAGAGACAGAGAGTATGTGTTCTTGTTCTTCCTATAAAGCCACCAAACTCATGATCTCATCTAACTCAAATTACCTCCCAATTTTCTCCACCTTCACATGCCATCACATTGAGGGTTAGGGTTTTTCTGGGGGTGGGAAAGAGGCACAATTCAGCCCAGGCACTTCTTATTTCTTCTTTGCCCATTACTTCTTTTATCTTTAAAAAATATTTCACAACAGATGTGAAAATTTTGTTTGACTAGAGGTGCAAACGTGTGTGTCTGATGATGCCCAATTTAAGTATATTTAGACAGAAAGATATAAGATTCTGTGGGTGAAAATGCCATGCATTAATAGTGATTGCTAGGGAAAGTGTTTCTCATTTTCAGTGAAGTTGGTTTTGCAAAACAAATAGTGTTGTGTGTCCCATTATATGTTATACATTAAATTAGTAGAACTATATGCACAAAATGTATTAAAAACATGAACAAAATGCACATGAATGGTAGCAGTTATGAGCACACTCCAAAGCCAAACAGTCTGGGTTTGAACACTCATTCTGCTACATACTAGCTGTATGACTTTGGCCAAGTAAATTGATTTGTTTGTGCCTCAGTTTCCTCACCTATAAAATAAGAACAACAGTGTCCACCCCATTTGATGGTTGTAAAGATTAAACGTATCAAATTACATATATAAACATGTATAGACACATAGATACAGAACAATGTCTGGCTTTCAGAAAGTACTGTATGTTTATTCCCAATAAAGTACTAAACATGAAGATGAAACCCAACACACGCTTCCAGAGGAGTTCCAATTACAAATAAGACTGAAAAGAAATATAGAACTTACCACCAAGTCACGGAACAATAACCCCAAAAACACAGAGTTTCTAAATTGGTAGTCTCATGTCATTTTATACCAAGGTTAAACTTTTATGATGACAACCAGAGCATCCCTCAAATCAAACGGGGGATGTATGAGGACACTTTTGGTTCATTACTGAATCCTAGAACTCAACCAATACCTGTTAAACATAGTTATAAAGAAATATAAGTTCCAAAGGGGATAATGCATGCATGAGAAATATTCAACATAAATGGTGACAACAAATTAGGCCAGTCAGAGTTTGAAGGAAGCACACCAGATATCGGATCAAAAATAAAAAGGGGAATGTAATCTTCTCATTTGTGCAATCTGGATTCTTAGCATTAAAGAGTATAACTCAAAACCAAGCCCTGGCTAACTGTATCAAAGAACATGATACTTAAGTGCCTTGAATTCACCTACATCGAACTATCTCGAAGCCAGGTGTCAAAGATACTGTGAGAAGTCCAGGAATAGGTAATAATTAACCACACGCTCCAGCAATGCAGGCAAGAGAGCTGTTACATATATGCCTGCTGCTTGTTTGGCTATTAAAGTCATTTCTTTTAGAAACACCATATGATTCATCTCTGAATAAAATAAAGTCTTCCAAAATTAGGGGAATCCCAGCTTGAAAAGATATCAGACAAAAAATCTGACCTGTGTTGGAAGCACTATAGCAAGAGGACTTCACTCTATTAAGAACCAGCTCTGCCTTTCACTATTACAAATCACTATCTATGACTAGCAGCTGTATGTCTGGCCTGTTTCGGTTTTTGTCACAGTGTGACTTTAATGCATAAATAGCTACAGTTCCAAAATGTACAGGTGCTTGGCCATACTATTCAAAGTCTCCAGTAGCCTTTTAAAATTCTATTCCCAGAGTAGTTAAATGACGGAAAGTTTAGTCAACATTTATGTAGATATACTTTTGGCTCTTTCAAAGTCTGCTGAATATTCATCTTCTCTAAATGTTAATACTACCAAGTTTTCCAATTTTAATGTATTTTTTAACTTTTCAAACAACATAATGACTGACTGAAAAAATTCTGTTTATTGTCTCAAGAAAACTGCTAAAAAGAAATGGAAGTTCAAGTGAGCAGGTTTACTAAGGAATGAATAGGAATTGAGAAATAGAGATAGTGACAGCTGATTTAATATATCAGTTGCATTTAGAATCACTGGGTATATTAATAAAAGGAAGATTACTAATACTTATATAATTTCTACTGAATCTCAATTTCTAATCATAGAGCTAGACAAAATATGTTTTGAAGAGTCTTCACATACGGCCCCAGTGTTCCTGAAACACCAGTATAGACAACACTGGCGGATGTGCTAAGGAAGGAAAGATCTAAGCAGGTTTAAAAAGAAAAACTGGAAAGAGCAAGATGACAGTGAAATAATGAAAAAAGAAATAATGGGCTAATCATTGCAAACAAGGTCTCTCTGGGGACAGGATGAGAGAAAGGCAGAGAGAGGTACTAGGTTTACAGAGAAGAAAGAACCAACTTCCACATTGAAGCAGAAGACACAAAGGAAAGAAAGAGCAGAGATGCAATTCAGTCCATATGTTACGTGGCATGAAGTTGACATTTCCAGACTCTTCTCAAGCCCAAGCCATCTCCTGAGAATGAGGGAAGAGGCAATAAGGATAGAGGTTCAATGCAAGTCCAGAAAGCTTGAAGTTGCTGATTGCTTTCTAATTAAGATACTATATATGTTCTTTGTTTTAGAGAGGTAAAAGAAAGAGATACTCACTAGCAATCTCTCATTAGTATTTCTTAGGTGCTTTAAACTGATATAACTACCATCAATTCAGATATAACCTCTAGGATTGATGAATTGGTCTGGGCAATTAGAATAGCAGAAAAAGCATATTGAAAGGAATTTATCAATTTCTACCAAGGCAGGTTTTTTTTTTTTTTGCAACAGCCTTTGTTAATTTCAGATATCATATCACCCATGATTACCATCATCTATAATAAATCATGTGATTTCTGCATCACAGCTTATTTTTAAAACAAGAAAAGGAAGGCAAAAAATTATTGTCTCTTCATAGTCAATGTAATTTTGTTGAATCAACCCAACTTTTTTTCCTAGGTGAATTTTGGTAGAAAGAAGATGAATTTGGGACAAATGAAGAAGAATGTCAAAGAGAGGGAGGAAGGGAGAGACTCATTATCCCCCAGTGTTTATATAGTGTATTTATTGTTCCTTTCTGTTTTCTGAAAAACGCAGATGCATTTAAATTGATTAGTAAGTCAGACATCTCTATAAACCACAGGAAATTGTATGCTCAAGTCTAACTACCACCAAAATCAGAATAAAGAACTTCTTCAGACGCCAGGAAAACACTGATCTGCTTTCTGTAACTATAGATTTGATTTGTCCTCTCTACAGTTTCATATGATGCAATTATACAGGATGTACTCTTTCATGTCTAGCTACTTCAGCGTAGGTTTTGCGATTCTCCCATATCGTTATCTGTACTTTGCTCCTTTTTATTGCTGAGTAGTGTTCCATTGTATGGATGTGCCACGATTTGTTTATCTATTTGGCATTTGATGAATATCTAGGTGTTCAAAGTTCCAAACAACAAGAAATGGGAGTTCCATTTCCTTCATAGCCTCACCTCCAATTTGGATTGTCAGTTTAAGAATTTTAGCTATTCAAGTGAGTGAATAGTGGCAAACCATGTTTTTTGTAAAATTTTCATTTCCCTAATGACCAGATGATAGTAAAATGTACTTACTAGCCACTTATGTGTCTTATTTAATGAACTGTTGAAATCTTTTGCTCATTTTCAATTATGCTGTTTGTCATATTATTGAATTGCAAATGTGGACATGGACATAGATAGATATAGATAAAGATATATAAATGAGGTATATACAGTATAGCTATATTTTAGAACCAAGTTCTTCATCAAGTAAGTGTATTCCAAATATGTTCTTACAGTCTGTAACTTGTTTTTCCATTGCCTTAATGATGTCTTCCAAAGAGCATTTTTTCACTTTGAGAAAGACCAATAGTGTTAGTTTACTTTCGCTGCGGTAACAAATGACCAGAAACATAGTGGCTTACAACAGCATAAATGTGTCATGTGACAGTCCTATAGATTAGACATTAGGCATGGCCTCAGTGTTCTAAAATCAAGGTGTTGGCAGGACTGTGTTTCTTTCTGAAGGCTCTAGGGACTCTTTCTGCTTCCAGAAGTGGACAGCATTCCTTGGTTCACAGTCCCCTTCCTCCATCTTCAAAGCCAGCAATTTGATATCTCGCTGACTGTTCTTTTTCAGTCACATGTCCTCCTGCTTTTAAGGATTTCTATGATTACATTAAGCCCATCTGGATAATCAAAAATAATGTCTCCCATCTCAAAATTCTTAATGTAATCACATCTACAAAGTTCCTTTTGCCATGTATGGTAACACATTTAGAAGTTCTGGGGATAAAAATGTGTACAACTTGTGGAGGGGAGGAAATTATTTTGCCCAGCATACCAGTGTGCATTCTAAGAAACTTTTATCTAAACCAAGTTTACAAATATATTTTTTCTAGTCAGTGGTTTGTAGTTTTAGCTCTTATATTTCAATCTATCATGTATTTGAATTCAAATCTTGCCTGTGGTGTGAGGTAAGGGTTGATGTTTTATTTGTCCCATTATAATTAGTTGTTACACCATTGTAAAAATGACTATTTCCTATTTGAATTATCTTGGAACTTTGTCAAAAATCAACTTTGACTACATGTGTCTGGATATATTTCTGGATTTTATATTCTGTTCTATTGATTTGTATGTCTAATCTTACATTGATAATTCTCTTTTGATTATTGTAGCTTTTTAGCAAATCTTAAAATCTCTGGAGCTTTCTCTGGAAGCACAGCATGAATATAATAATATTCTCTTATAATTTAAAAATGAGTAACAGAATTGACCTGGTAATAATAATGAATTGCTGCAAATTTGGCACTTTGTCTCGACAGAACTATCAATATCTATGCTGTCAAAATCTCTCCATTTTGACTAAAAGGATTTTAGTTCAACATTTCAAAAATGTACAAAAATGTGCCCACTATGGTCCCGGATGTGGTACAGTAGAAAAATAAGGCACATGTGCAGTGTGGTGAAAAGACAGACACACATGGTAGCACAGTGCGATTGTCTTTGCAGGGTACTTAGGCACCAAGCCCAGCTCACTCACAGGAGCAAGAGTCCCTGTCCACCTGCGGAGTCAGTGGTAGCTCCACAGAGGATGAAGCCAAAAGCTGTGGGGCTTTAAAGACAAGTACGACTTCCCAGCAGAGAATAATAATGAAAAGAAACATTTGAGACGTTACTTCCAGCATTTACTTTTAGGACTCAGATAAAGTTCTTCATATTCATCCTTACTAAATTTAGTATCATTTGTTTTGGATGAATCCCCAGGCTATCAAGTGTTTTTTAAAGAATTCTTGGCCGAGCACAGTGGCTCATGCCTGTAATCCCAGCACTTTGGGAGGCCGAGGCAGGTGGATCACCTGAGGTCAGGAGTTTGAGGGCAGCCTGGCCAACATGGTGAAAACCCATCTCTACTAAAAATACAAAAATTCACCGGGTGTGGTGGCAGGCGCCTGTAATCCCAGCTATTTGGGAGGGCTGAGGCAGGAGAATCACTTGAACCCGGGAGGCAGTGGTTGCAGTGAGCCGAGATCCTGCCACTGCACTCTAGCCTGGGAGCCTGGGACAGGGAAAGACTCCATCTCAAAAAAAAAAAAAGAATTCTTAGTATATTATCCAAGCACATTGGTGTGAGGTCATTTGTGAAGGTGATATGCACTTGTTATATTAGATCAGACAAGCCAAGGACTATCAGGAGACCTGTCTTTGTTAAAATATGACCTCAGGAACAAAGAGGTGTTGGTTGGGTGCTGACTAGATACTGGTAACTGCTCAGGATGTCATCGAGAAAACAAATACAAGTTTCCAGTTGCTGAGATTGCTAATTACTACCTTCTACAAATAGTTGGTAGGGGGAAGAATACTGCAAATAAAATATGACTGCCACATAATAAGAGGGAGAAAGACTTTGCTATTATGACCTTGTTGCATGCTGTATTCATTTCCTAGAGCTGATGCATCAAAATACCAAAAATTGAGCAGCTTAAATCAACATACATTTATTTTCTTATTAGTGCCGGTGGTTAGAAGTCCAAAATGAAGGTGCTGGCAGGATCATGCCCTCTCCGACAGTTCTAGAGAAGCGTCTTTCCTTGCCTCATCTAGCTTCCAGTGTTTGCAGGCAATCCTTGACATTCCTCGGCATACAGATGCTTCAGTGCAGTCACTTGGCTGACTTCTTCCTATACCTGTACATTGTTTCCCTTCTGTGCACGTCTGTATGTGCCCCCAATTTCCCCTTTCATAAGGACCATCAGTTACATAGGATTACGGCCCACCCTAACTACCTCCTTTTAACTTAATTACCTGTGTAAAGACTCTGTTTCCAAATAAGGTCACATTCTGAGGTACTGGAGGCTATGACATCAACAGATCTTTTCTGAGGCAGACACAATTCAGTCCATAACACATGCCTTACTAAACTATAAACAGAGACACTGTTTACAACCCTTCATTGATCTATATAGGAAATAAGCTTAATTTGGAGAGACTACTATTGGATAACTCCAACACACTTCAGAGTGGTCATATTTTTTTCAATAATTACACAGAAATCCTATGTTTAATAATCTGCTTAAGATCATATTTACAATCCTATATTTGATTATTCATATTCTATTTGCTGATGTAAAAACATCCTACAGTTTCCAAAGATAATCAAGTGCCTGTCAATTCCTCATTGCCACTTCCTGATAGCTAATAATTTTTCTAAATTATACCTTCTGTACATCATGACACCTGGTTTTACCTAGTAGTTTTAACCTTTCTCATTTCTGTTCAAATTACCATTTCTAGGTCTCTTGATAAGGATTAGGACTCTTCATTTCTAAAGCCAGTGTTTGGAATTATCATAGTGGGGATGTTTTTAAAAATCCGTGGTAAAATAGAATAAATGATATTTTTAAACAAAGTAAAATAGGTTTATTTACTTTCAAACACTTCAGCCTTTTGTATACAAGTATATATTGAAAATCATGAAGAAAAGGATATAATAGGCAATGCTGAACATATTTATTTGCCCATGGAATACTTTTATCATATCGCACATGAGAAACACACTTAAGAAATCAAAGACCTACAATAAATAAATTATAAAATCTTATTCCTTAAAATCATCTGTGTGTTCAGGTATTCACTTTTCTTGCTGTCCTTTCTCTTTGGTTTCATGACCTTCAACCCAGAAGAAGAAATTAAAATATTTTCTTTATTTTTTGTTAATACCATCTTCTACTTAGTAAAAAAAAAAAAAAAAAAATCACCAAAGTTTTCTGTTTCTTTCTTTCAGCTAATCAATTAAATGTTGGTATACTTAAGTAGACGTGTATCTGTCTACTTAAATCACTTCCTTTGGGAAGCTATCCTTTCTCTCACTCTTCAAAAACACTGCTCGGCCAATTAGGTTTGGTCAGGGCTAACCCTACCCAAGAGAGAGCAAAATAAAAATACTCCACCTCCTTAAGTCAGAATTTCACACATGAAAGTGGGAGGAGGAGAAGAAAAAGAAAGACAAGGAAAGAGGAAAGGAAAGGAAAGGAAAGGGGAAGGAAAGGAAAGAGGAAAGGAAAGGAAAGGAAAGGAAAGGAAAGGAAAGGGGAAGGAAAGGAAAGAGGAAAGGAAAGGAAAGGAAAGGAAAAAGGGAAGGAAAGGAAAGGAAAGGAAAGGGGAAGGAAAGGAAAGAGGAAAGGAAAGGAAAGGAAAGGAAAGGAAAGAAAGGAAAGGGGAAGGAAAGGAAAGGAAAAAGAGAAGGAAAGGAAAGAGGAAAGGAAAGGAAAGGGGAAGGAAAGGAAAGGAAAAAGGGAAGGAAAGGAAAAAGGGGAGGGGAGGGCAAGGAGAGGGGAGGGGAGGCAAAGGGGAACGAGAAGAGGAAGGGGAAGGGGCTCTTGGTTTGCCTGAAACTTCAAACTGTAAAAATCACATCAGTGTTTCATTTCCAGAACAATTATGCTCATATCCTTTTTGCTTAGGGAAGTTTGAGTTAACTTTCTGTCTCAGGCCACTGGGAAAGTAATAATAAATGCTTTTTTGTTGTTAACAAGTCATCAATGACTCTTACAGTTCATACTTAGCCAAATGATACCCAATATAATTGAATGTTTCTCCATGTAGAAGCAACCCCAATTTCACACAGAAATGAATGATAATTAACTTTCTTCTCTAGTCCCATTTGTTTCCTTAAGGAGCAGTACTTGCCATTCCAGCAAGTCTCTTTCTTCAGAGAGTGGGTTGCCTAAGAGAAGAGAAGATGCATTGTCTTTTTTGCATTTTGCATAAATCTCAACCAAGTGTTCAATAAATTTTTAAATTAAATTACTTCTTTGATATCTTAGATAATGTATCAGAGTTTATTGATAATTAATTGCTCCATCTCCAATTAAAATTTGTTCACTGTAACTCAAAGAGCATACGCATCTTAAGATGTTTTATATAAATTGTATTCCAAATTGAATATCATGTTAAAGGATTTCCTCTGCCCTTGCTTCTAGCAGCCTGCTTTCCCTTAATGTGAAATATTAGCCTCTAAAGACTACTTTCCTTTGAGCAGATTATCAAGATTAACAATCATTCTGCACTTTGTATTCTACGAGGAACGCTTTTTGCTCAATTTCTTCAAGAAAACAAATGCACTCACTACTCTTTCTGATAAGTTGGGTTAGCTTATGTTATTTTGTTACTGGTGTTGCTATTGTTGTTTTTGTTGTTACCTTGTTCAATTTTTGGAATTAAGATTTCTGAGTAACATCGAGAACATCCCCATAAAGCTTTGATTTTTTTTCTTGAAATACTAGTGAACAGTATTCCTACAGAAACTATAGGATCGTTCAATGGTGAAAATTTTTTTAAAAAAGAAACTCTAGGACCAAGATGACCTTTTGGTGCCTATATATTTCCACTGTATTGTAATATAAATATCTTATTTCACCCTAAGATTCAATTAACATAAGCTTTAACAAACATTATTGTTTAATGTTAAGCTATCAACATTGCCGTTATTTAATGTTCTATTAAATTTAACATTATTTAATGTTCTATTATTTAACATTAAACTTAATAACAGAAACAGATGTTCTATTATTACAGGAAAAATGAGAAAATTATTGAGGATAAATACTGGTCTCAACAATCAATAGAATTTATATACCCTCTTTTTTCTTTGCATTCTGACACAATCCACTGGGTACATGGTTATTAATGAGTTCCTTTTGAAATTATAAGATATTCTACCTATAACAGTAGTTTATCCTTGGTTACAGAAGAATAGGTCATTAGTTGTTAAGAACCATAACTTAAGATAAGCTTTTACAGTTAAATTTCCTTTAATCACTAACAAATAGCTTCTATTAAAGCCAAACTCTGCTGAAATTATCTTACCCAACTGCCCAGGGATTCCCAGGAGCTATGAATTTAGGTCTTTTTCTTATTAATTGAGCAGATCATCATATGGTAAGTAATCCTCAGCTTTGGAATCCAGAGGTTATAATACCTATAAATTCTATGTAAAGTGTTATCTCTTTTTTTTTTTTTTCTTCCAGATACACTTACTGTGCCTCAATGGGAAAATAGAAGAAACACAGTTGTGTGGTAACAATATAATTGTAGCCCAATTCGTTCTGCTCATTTCAATATTGCCTTTATTATTAATGCTTCTCATTACTTTTCACATAACAAATGATAAGACTAAAGAAAAGGAATTACTATGGGATATGATCGGGATTTTTTTCATGTACTCATACAGAGGTGATATCAAAAAGGGAGCACTTGTTCAAAAGATGTTAGGGTAGACTTTAGGGAGAGAAAGTGAAATAATTTTCAGCAGCTGAGAAAAAAGAAAGATAAGAATTGTTTAATGTTCATAGGATATCCCAAATAGCAATGAAAAATCAGGATGCAAAAACTGGTTTTGCATAGTAAATGTGTTTTATGAAACAGAAGTATTGCTTTGAAATAAAGGTGCAAGGTACATCAGCTCTAAGTGCCTTATCCATCACATACAAAGCTTCCACAGTCAGGCAGCATTAATTCTATGGTTTTGTATTGCAAGTCAGGCCACAGGATACAAATTATTTTACAAGGAAATATTGGAAATGGTTGGAGGTGCTTGCAAACATATACTAGAGATGGAATAATGATGCATAGCACATTTACTGTACACACAGAATTTAGATAAGTGGAAGGAGAAGTCTTGTTCATCTTAAAGGCTCAGCTCACCAGTCCTTAGGTAAGGTTTATGCCCTGGTTCAACACATTTACATTATGTAGGAGGAGAGGAAGGTACACCAAACAATTAATATAAAACCCTGAATAACATGAGCATCCTGTTAATGGCCTATAAACAAGAAAGCCTTCTCTCACCATGGTAACCAGGAAGAGCTATCAGAGTTTTCACAGTTGAGGCTTCCGTTGTTGCTCAAGGGAATCCTGTGGATGCCTTAATTTCCTCTGCTTCTAGACATGTTTTCTAAAGGTTAAGGCACTTTTTTGAGGGTCATGTTTAAGTTTCTTTTTCAGAATTAAAAATAAAATCAAATAAAGTGGGCCTAATTGAACATTCTGTGCAATGCATTAGAACTTGCTAAACAAGGTGACTTCTGCAATCTAAAGCTCTGGTGCAAGGTGTGAAAAACTGGCATGGTGCCCTAGAAGGCAAGAACAGGTATGAATATGTGAGTGCACAGGGACTCCAGGAAGCCCATAGTTGAATTTGTTATACACGTGTCACTTTCAATTTCTTGGAGAAAAGATGGCTAAGAATTGAAAGTGCTATATGATTCTAATGGAGGGGCCGTCTCAAAAAAGAATGTGCAAATGTTCAATTTCAGTCCAAATGGACAATGGAGAATCATGGACTGCCCACTAAAGAAAGGTTGGGTCATGGATATGCATGGCATATATATGGTCAGGAGATGACAATGATCACTTCTCACATGATCCACTTATGAAGAAACTTTCTTTCTCAGAATGAGCTGCCCTCGTTTACACCTGCTGGACTTGCTGTCTACGCTCAATCTCAACTCACCAACTCCTTGTATTTATCTTCTCAGTATTAACCCTTAAGTCTTATATGTGATATCCATGTTCTCTGCTTGGGCAATTAATATTTTCAAGTATCTATCATGGTGACAACTGGGGCCAGTGGTCTTATATTTAAAGGGTCTGTTACTTTATGGTCAATGTTATATTTCAATCGGACTGAGCTAAGGAATGCCCTGAGAGCTGGTAAAACATGAATTCTGGGTGTGCCATGAGGGTATTTCTGGGAGAGATTAGCATTTGAATCAGTAGACTAGTAAAGGACTGAATGACACCTACCTACTGGGTACCAAGATGGTGGGCAGCATTCGATCCACTGAAAGCCAGCATAGAAAAATAAGGCAGAAGAAGTGTGAATTCACTCTCTCCTTATGCTGGAACATCTATCCTCCCGCCCTTGAACCTCCAAGGTCTTGGTTTCAGGACTTCAGACTTCAGGCCTTGAAATTACACCAACAACCCCACACCCTTCCCCCATCCCTTTACACACCAACCTCCCTCCCACCCCCATTCTCAGGTTTTGGTCTCTGCCTGGGAGTTACACCATCAGCTCCCTTCCTTCTCAGCTCTTGGGACTCAGACTGAATTATGCCGCAGAATTCCTAGTTCTCATGCAGACGTCATGTTGTGGGAATTCTTGGCATCCATAATTCCATGAGCCAAGTCCCGTAATTAATTTCCTCTTATAGATCTGCATATCCTACTGGTTCTGTTTCTTTGGAGAACCGTAATGCGAAGCCCCAGGAAATGTGCTCCAGAATCAAACAATGACAGATGGTTGCAGAGCCTCGAGGAAGAAGACATGCCAGCCATGCCCAGTTATCTCAGACTCCTCTCTTCAATAATCTTATAATAACTATATTTATAAGCTCAAGATTTGAACATATAGACATACTGTGTCTCAGTTCCCATAGGACACGTGAAAAAGATTTTTTGTAATATACTGATTGAGCATCCCTAATCTGAAAATCTGAAATCCAAAATGCTTCAAACTTCAAAGCCTTAGAAATCTGACATGATACCACAAGTAGAAAATTCCACATGTAAGTACTTAACACAATTTTTATGCACAAAATTAATAAAACTATTATATAAAATTACCTTTAGACTATGTTTATAAGGTATATATGAAACATAAATGAGTTTTATGCTTAGCCATGGGTACCATCCCTAAGATACCTCATTATATATATGCAAATATTCCAGAATCTGAAATCCAAAACACTTCTGGTCCCAAGCATTTCACATAAGGGATACTCAACCTGTATTGATAAATATATACTAGAGTCAATAGAGTTACATATACACATGGCAGGGTGTACAGCCTACCATAAAAATCTTAATCAGTGGGTTGATATAGAAATGTTTTAAAGGAGAAAGAAAAAATGTTTTAGAAATATTTCAGAGTTTCACTCTTGGCTTATTCTGTTTAACACAGAGATGTAAAAGATTTTTATCTAGAATTTGGATGTCAGATTTCAGAATAATAGGAAATTGATCAGATGTTGTAATTATCATTCAATATTATCCTTTTAAGGGGGAATAACAGCTTGAAATATGGAATATTAAGCTACCAAAATAGACATTTGACATTAGTCCATATGAAAAAGGGTCAATATAAATCAACATAGGAATACGATATGTAAACACTAAGTGTGAAATAAGGCTCAAATGATGGAAGCAAAACAGTAGAATCAAGAAATATTATTCACTCACTAGAATTAAAAAGGCCGTTTAAGTACCTATGCACTGTGAACATGATCAAGATTTAACATGTGAATGAGGCCTAGACATCAGGAAACTTTCAGCATGACAAGTCTGGTGGGAGAGACAGACTTGTAAACACAAATGTCAAGAAGTGTGATATGTAGAGCTGACATTCAACAGTGCTGCCCAGCAACATACAGGCTTGCATTAGCTCAGACTAGCAATAGATACCGTGTAACGCTGATTAAAACATAATTTTAATATCAGCTGAACTGGGTGATACAGGTTCCATAACACTGTTGTGCTTAAAGATGGGCAGAATTTCTAACAAGAAAGGAAACAGGAAATGATGCTGAAGACTGAAGGAGCATCATGGAGCCTAGAAACATAAAACTTTTGGTAGTTTTCACCACTCAAGGTCGGTGAAAGGGCTTTGGTGGGAGACAGGCCTGGAAGGGTAGAAAGTGAGCCCAGGGATGGATTTGGGAGCCACTCATGTAGATGTAATAGTTACAGTAACAAAAATGAATACAATCTTCAAGGAAGAGAATGCAAATGAAAAAAACAGTAGAAGGCCCTATTAAGTGAAAATTGGATTTATATTTCAAGAGAAGTTAAAAAAAAAATCATGAAGCTCGGTAATGTAGAAAAGCTAGGCTTTTATAGAAAACTGAGGGTAAAAAGCTCAGAGAGTACAGTTCTGCCCTGTCCTCTACATCTGGGTCCTGGAACACAACCATGTACAGAGGACATCATTGGATCAAGTAGAACAGAGCGTAAGTAATCGGAGGATTTTCTTTGTCCTGTTAAAATCTCCAATGCTGTCCACGTTGGAATATATGACCCCATATATTCCACTGAGAAACTTCAAGATTCAGTTTGCTGTCAATGTGTCTCCAGCTAAATTAGGCTAATAAGTTAGCCTAATTTATTCTTTCTGAGGGCTTTTGTGCTTAGTGAAGACAACCTGAAAGCATAGATTTTCACTCTTTGGTGTCAGCAATCTTCTTATCCCAACATCGTCCTTGGTAATCTCCATAATGTTGGAGGAGAAAGAAAATGAAGAAAAATCTGTGATAAGATTTATCTCAGAAGCACCTAAATGATAAATTATGATTTTCATGGGCATTCACAACAGTCGTCTGATAGGAGCTTCATGCTTGGAAAATGAAAAGGTTCGTTTCTGATACGTCTCCCTGGGCCGTCTTGCAGCATTCCTTGATCTTCCCTTCAATGTGTTACCAGTCACGCAGTAGCACTCTGTCACCTAATTTAACGGTGCACCTGAGAGAAACCGTGTCTGCCTTCCACACACAGAACATTAGCAGTAACAGGAAACCACAAGTCTGTTAGGAGGTCACAGTCAGGCAATTTTATTGTTATTATTGAGGATGGTGATCAGAGGCTCGGGAGAGAACATCACCCTTGACAGAGATTGTTCTGGAACAACCACAATTTCGTTTTATGGCTCCTTTTTCAAAAGTGCATATATTTATGAAATCGCTCTTATGAAGTTCAGCACAATCTTGATGGAACACCTCTGCATTGTTGTGTGATACAGTACAGTGGCAGAGGCTGAAAATATCTTTAAATCAAAAATAGTGATACCAGTTGCAATTTTTTAGTTAAAAAAGGAAGAAATGCTTCCCAACAATAATCCCTTATGCCAAACCAACTGTTAGAGCAGAGATTACTATCCTTACCGCAGTTACCATATGCTTAGAGAATCTGCTCTAAGCACAAGTAACAGCTGTCACTCCAATACGCGTGGTTAGTGAGAGCCCAGCGGTGCTGTGCTGCTATTTCCATTGCACGTCTGGGTGTGCAAGCTCATGCCTGATTCAGGTTCACATAAACTGAAGGTGTGGGCCTCACAGGTGCCGCACTTTGCTGGTGGCATATACTACGAGGCCCAGTCATGTCTGTGTGACAGCCCACAGGTTGAAAATGCAGGCTGTGGCATTTGCAGAGAGCTTATTTTAAGTGGATTTGTCCTCCTCTAAAGGTATTGCTCCAGCATTATGTAAAGTCAAAAAGTCCTTCGATTCATGGGCACAGAACCCCGGGGCTACAGAGACT
Organism: Pongo abelii; assembly: GCF_028885655.2. Lineage (NCBI taxonomy): Eukaryota > Metazoa > Chordata > Mammalia > Primates > Hominidae > Pongo > Pongo abelii. The sequence goes on along the minus strand of NC_072002.2, from coordinate 85,703,003 downwards.
CACAAAACTTTCATCAAAAACAATTCTCAGTTCTCAATTTATTAAAGAGATCACCTGTGTATAGGTTTTGATAGTTATTTATGGAATTCATGGTGGTTAAATCGAAAGTTCTATGTCTCGTTTCCAGTGGTTCTTTAAGATACCTCTCGACTAGACATTTTTATGGCATATATTGTTGGTAGTGAACAAAGAAGTGTAAAATTATATTACATTAGAGGTATAATCTGACCCAACATCCAACTTGGTTACCTCAAAGATGAAGAAACCAAGTTAATATTTTATTATTTTTGTTTATATCTTTATTAGGCCATTAGATTTTTGTTCTTCAAAACCTCACTGCCTTTTTGTGACTCCCTGTTTCCCTGGAAAATTCAAGGTTTATGTAAGGTTTGTAAAAGTAAGTCAACTTCATTCTCATGGATGTTGTTATTATGATGATCTTTTTGTATCTATTCTATCATCTGAGAAAAGGCACAAATGAAATGTTAGCTCTCCTTTCTCTCGTGCATCAAGTCATTTTAAATTGGAGAAACTGTGCAACAGGGAGTATCACAGTATAAAATTTACATATATATTTTTCCACTTTATATTACCTGCTAGGAGGACCTATAAAAGAGGAGGATTCATGGACAAATTTTAGAAGCATAGAGTCTTCCAGATCACTATTTTAAATTAAGGATTTTTTTAATCTCCAATTTACATACAAGTTTAGAGCTAAGCAATGAATACTAAAGGCATTGACCTCACTGGAAATGGACTTCTTAGACAGAAATGTTATAAAATACTCTAGGAATTGCACTATCAGCTTAATACAAGGTCTGCATTAAAAACCTAAGTAGTTAGAAGCCAGGGGCTGTGACCAGAATCTAATCCCAGAACAGTCAAATGAATAGAGTTGGGTCATTTAACTTTGAGAACTATGCTGTCCACTTTAAAACAAATAGAATGATACCAGGTGACTGAAAAGGGTATCTGGGGGGTGCACAATCATGAATGTAGCTGAAGCCTCAGCAGGGACAGAGAGCCCACATGACTAAGCTGAGTTCAAAGATGGATTCTAAACACTCTTCCTGATTCAGCTGAACAGCACTGGGTGTGCGCATTGTTTACCTGGAAATTGAGTTGAAAGCACATAGGACCTTAAATTCATGGTGCCTTTTAAGGATTCTCGTGTAATTCAAATTCTGTGATTCTAGAATACTCATTGAGAAAGATGATGTTCACCTACTGCAAGGAGTAGATATCGCACTCCAAGGCTATGCTGAAGGTGCTTTTCCATTACATAAAATTTCCCTCAATAGAAAGAGCTCTTAGTGTGATAGCTGAATTTAGTGGTAGCCTTGATCTTATTTGTTTTTTATTTTTATGAACAATGCTGTGAACTCCACAATGCAAGTTGTGTAGAGATAGACCAAACTGTCCTTAGCTCTGGTTCCAATGAAGTTTATTATTTTCATACTATTTCTTTTCAGAGCAATTAAGAGAGCAAAAAAATACAGACAACAAAGCCCCCACATCTTGGCATTTTTAAATAATAGTTAACAGAGACAAAGATGAAGAAATAGGAGGTCCCCAGCCATCATCCCCCTACAGAAGCAGCAATTTTCCAGCCACCCATGGACAAAAGTGCCTTTGTGGGAGCCTTGGGATCCAGGTAGGAGGTTGTGAAACCCTGATGGAGCCCAAGAATAAGAAAGCCCACTTTGAAAGGGCAGACCCATGCCCTGGTGATAGGCCTGCTGACAGTAGTCCTGGCTATAGATTCAAAAGCAGCCCATGCCCCTGGGGACTTGGCTTCAGCCTCACTTGGGGTTCAGCCACTACACACAGCCAGGAATGCTGGCTGTGGCAGGGTAGGCAGCTCCAGGTGCCAGCATGGGTGCTGGCTCCCTACAAGGCTGCAGTTGGTCCAGGTGTACCACAAGCAGCTTCCACAGGTGGCACCGGGGAACTGAGTGGTACCTGGAAGCTTGGAGATGCCAGGAACTGCAGGCTCTGAGAGTTCCTAGGCCTGGGCTCCCCAGAGGGCCACAGCTCTTCTCTCTTCTCTCCTTCTTGTCATCCACAACGTGATGAGCAAGGGGCATGTTTCAGTTTGTGTTACAACTCTTTTAGACCTGCCATGTGGTGGCTCCCAAGTTCTTGTCCTGTGTCCAGGAAGAATTAGGTATGCAGACAAGTGGAGGGTGAGCATGGTGAAGGGGAGCTTTATTGAGTGACAGAGCAGCTCAGAGGAGAACTGAATTGGGTAGCTTCTCTCTGCAGGCAGGGTGTCTCGATGAGTGTTCAGCTGTTAGCAGAAAGGAGACCATGGAGTGGGTAGCTCCTCTCCACATCTGGTCATCCAATAATCTCCACAAGTCTGGCTGAGTCCAGGGTGTTTATGGGCCTCAGAGCAGGGAAGTGCACACCAATTGGTCCATGGGTTGCCATGGATGGGCCTAGGAAAAGCACCACAAGTTCCCACTCTGGTCTGTGGGACTGGCAGCCCAGGCCCCAGGCTTTAGACCCTATCCACCTTGAAGGTGAGGCTTCACTAAGGACTTGCCCTTTCTACTCAGGCACCTGTCTGCTCCTGCCCCCATTCATGGAGATCAGGCTGTTCATGAAAAAGGGTCCCTGCAGGCCAGCACTGAAGTGCCCTCAGTCCCTGCTTAGCCTTCCTCTTGTGCTCCTTGGTGCCCAAAGTCTGGAGGGGGCTGAGACAGCAGGGGGCTGGTGCGTCAGCACTGCCCTGAGTGTGTGCACACCCAGCCAAGTTGCAACAGCACCTGGGCTCAGCCCCCACCTTGCTCTGAGATTGGAGAAGGAGTCAGGAGCCGGGAGAGGCCAAGCAGCAGGAGCAGACACCTCTCAGCCTGCAGGGGCAGTGAGGGCCATTCCAGGACCCTGAGAGTGCAAAGATGGCTGGGTCCACAGCTGAGGCTGCACCTGGGAGGGCGGGACTCCTGCCTCCTCCCAGCCCCCAAGTGTACAGGGAGGTCCAAGCCACAGCTGCAACTTGGGCAGCTGCAGATGCACCCAGGAGAGTGGGGCTCCTGCCTGCTCCATGGAGCACACAGCCTCACCATACCTCCCCCACTGCAGTTGGTGTCATGGCAACAGCTGCTCCCAATGGGCCACCATTGCCACTAATAATGCAACCAGAGGAAACTGGTAAAGCTCCAGTAAGTAACCCTAAGAAAATGGAGACCTACAAACTGAGACAAATCAAAATAACCAGCTTAAAAAAGCTCAATGAACTACAAGATCACAACTAAATAAAGTAAGCAAAGCAATACAAGAACAAAATGTTAACAAATATTAACAAAATATTTCTTAATAAAGAAACAGAAACCACAAACTAAAACTGAGCAGATATCCTGGAATTGAAGAAATCAATGGAAAAATACTGAAAGCTTCTCCTCTAAGATTTGGTGTGAAACAAGTATGTTCCCTTTTGCCACTTCTATTAACCAGAGCAAATAAACAAGAAAATAATTTAAAATTATTTAGTATTAGTAATTTAAAGTTATTTACTATTATTAGTAGTCCCAGCTACTCAGGAGGCTGAGGTGAAAGGATCACTTGAGCCCAGGAGTTTGAGTCTGAAATGAGCTATAATTGTGCCACTGCATTGCAGCCTGGGCAACAGAGCAAGACCTCATCTTTTAACAATAAGGAGGAAGGGAAGGGAAGGGGAGGGGAGGGGAGGAGAGGAGAGGGGAGGGGAGGGAGGCGGAGAGGAAGGGGAGGGGAAGAGGAAGGGGAAGGGGAGAGGAAGGGGAGGGGGAGAGGAAGGGGAGGGGAAGAGGAAGGGGAGGGGGAGAGGAAGGGGAGGGGAGGGGAAGGCAGGGGAAGGGGAAGGGAGGGGAAATGGAAGGAAGGGGAGGCAAGGGGAGGGGAAAGGGAAAGAAGGGGAGGGGAAAGGGAAAGGAGGGGAGGGAAGGGGAGGGAAGGGGAGGGAAGGGGAGGGGAGGGGAGGGGAGGGGAGGGGAGGGAAGGAGGGAGGGAGATTTTAACAGGCAACTAATTGGAAAGAAAAAGTAAAATTATCTCTACAGATGAGATGATATGATCATGTATAGAGAAAATTCTGAAGTCTGTAAAGACAACAAAAAATTATTTTCTTAATAAATTCAGTAAAGTTGCAGAATACAAAATCAACATACAAAAAATCAGTGGAACCTTTATGAACAGATAAAAAATTATCTGATAAGAAAAATTTTAAAATAACTCCATCTACAATAGCAATAAAATACTTAGGAATAAACTTAACCATGCAGCTAAAAGACTTGTACACTGGAAAACAGAAAATACTGATGAAGAAAATTACAGAAGACACAGTGAAATGGAAAAGTATCCCATGTTTGTGGACTGAAAGAATTAATATTATTAAAATTAATATTATTAATATTATTTAAAAGTCCATACTAACCAAAGAACTCTACAGATTTAATGAAATCCCTAGCAAAATTCCGAGTGAATTTTCCTCGGAAATAAAAAAATCTATTCAAAGGTGTATATAGAACCACAAAAGACACCCAAATAGTCAAAGAAATCTTGATAAAGAAGGACAAGGCTGAAGACATCATACTACCTTACTTCAAAATATATTAGGAAGCTATAATAATCAAGACAGTATGGTATTGGCATAAAAGCAGACATATAAACAAATGGAACATAATAGAGAGCCCATAAATAAATCCATGCATTTACAACTAACTGATTTTCAAAAGGGTGCCAAGAACACACAACGGGGAAGAACAGTCTTTTCAATAAATGGTTCCAGAAAAACTGAATATTCACACACGGAACAATGAAATTGGACCCTTTTCTCATACCATATACAAAATTATACGGAAAATGAACTAAAGACTTAAACAAAAGACCTAAAACTGTAAAACTACTAGAAGAAAACATAGGGAAAAATCTCGATGACCATATTTTTTTAGATATGATTAAAAGCACAGGCCACAGAAGCAAAAATAAATAAGAGTGATTGCATCAAACTAAAATTCTTCTGCAAAGCAAATGAAAAGTCAATGGAGTAAAAAGGCAACCTACAGAATAAGATTATTTCCTAATTATTGTGTGTCCATCTATGTATATAATGTGTATATAATAATGTATATATGTCTATACACATACACATATGTATATACACATACATATACATATGTATTATATATCTGTATATCTGATAAGAGATGAATATCCAAAATATATAAGAAACTTAAACAACTCCATAGCAAAAAAATAAATAACCTGACTTAAAAATGGGCAAAAGGCCTGAATGCATATTTCTCAAAAGAAGACATACAACAAACTAACATATGTATGAAAAGATGCTGAACATCACTAAGTGTCAGAAAAATACAAATCAAAACCACAATAAGATATTACCTCACACTATTAGAATGGCTATTATCAAGAACACAAGAGGTACCAAGTGTTGTGAAGATGTGGAGAAATGGGGAACCCTTATATACTACTGGTGGGGATGTAAATTGACACAGCCATTAATGAAAAAAAAATAGTAATTCCTCAAAAAATAAAAAAGTAGAACTGCCATTTGACCCATCAATCCCACTTCTGAGTACATATTGAAAGGAAATAAAATCAGTGTATTGGAGAAACATCTGCACTTTCATGTTCTTTGAAGCATTATTTACAATAGCCAAGATACAGAACCAACCTGTTTTCATCAAAGATGAATGGATAAAGATAATGTGGGAGATATATATATATATCTCTATATCTAGATATAGAGATATATATATATATCTCTATATCTAGATATAGAGATATATATATATATCTCTATATCTAGATATAGAGATATATATAGGTCTAAAGGTATAAAATTTCAGCTGTTCAAGATAACTAAGCTCTGAGATCTAATGGACAACATGGTGACCACAGTTAATGCTACTGTATTGTACACTTGAAATTTGATAAGAGGGTAAATCTCAGGTGCTCTCACCACAAAAAAACAGGTAGCTATGTGAGGCGATAGATATTTTAATTAGCTTGACTGTGGTAATCATTTCACAATGAAGATGTATATTAAAACATAAAATTGTATACCTTAAATATGTACAATTTGTGTCAGTTATATCTCAATAGAGCTACAAATCGTAGTTAATAGAACAGTGATGCTTGACTGCATTCCAACTTGGAGGTAAAAAGCTTAGTACGTGTCAAAATTCTGTCAATGAATTTATTCACTGTCTCAGATCTGTAGTAGATGGGTAATTGCAGAACTGAAGAAGTGCAAATGAATGCCAGGCCCTATGCCAAGTATTTTATCAACATGATTTTACTTAACTCTTAAAACACATCTTTAAGCAAAGCTGTAAAAGAGCAACAATTTTTTCCCATCACAAACATGGTAAAAGGCAGAGTTTAAAATTCTAACTCACATTTGTCTCACTGAAAACTCTATCATCTTCTGAATATACCACTATTTTGAAATATATATTTTTAAACATTATAAAACATTGAAATATAGAGAGGTGACAAATTTAGATATCTGCTCACTATACTGTGACCACTCAACTCCATTAAGAAAGGAAGATCACACAAATCTGTCATCTGTACCGAAAAGGATGAAAATCTTCCTTTGTTAAACTGGAAGTGTTGGTACTTTGGCTACAATTAAATCCACAGAACCACCCTGTTCAAATAGCAGTCAACTCTTCTACGAGTTGTCAAATATTCCCATGCATCAAGTAAGGCCCATTCTTCACATTAAACAAAATGCTGAACTAAGTAGATCAGCAGGAGTTTTATTTTTTTCACTTATTCTTTATTCATTTTGTCTCATTACATATGAAAAAATTCTCTGCTGCAGTTTAGAAAAAAACTTTTGAAGTCAAATAACTATCTCAAGTGAGCCAAGAAGGTTAACAATCTATACTTTCAAAGCACTAGCTCAGTTAAAGTTTAAAATAACCCTTTGAAGACAGCAGAACAAGTTATCATTTTACCATTTTGCAGATGAGGAAACTGAGGCCTAAAAATTTTAGTTGCTTGCCCAAAGTCAGAAGGCTAGTGAGTGTAGCCAATGTTGCTTTGAGGGAGGAGAACGTCTCCTTGCTTTGACAATCTGTGAGTCAGGATCAGTTTTGACTCTGCTATAATTAAAATCAGTCCAGTGAAAATTTGTGTTAGATGGGTTAATAGTGATAATTATTTAATATATCACACTGATAGCTAGTCAATTCCCTAAACATTAGTTGGTGTATTGTCAGGTGCTATATGCTAACTTTCATCTTACCATTTAAAAAAATTCTAAAAACACCTAACAGATTCATCAAGAAACCAAATATAGATGATTTCAGTTTAACTACTCTCAGTTGATTCTTAAGTTTTAAAGCATTTGTAGATAGAGGTAAATTTGGGGTTAAACAATAAACTCTGTTGCTCAGATTTCATTAATTTGGTGTATTTTTCTTTCAAGATTAAATTTAATTCATATGACTAATTATCAAAAAAGAATAATAAAATATATTAAAGTATATTTGTTTTTAAGTATAGGTTATTGCAAGTCTCATTTGGCTATAAAAATTACTATTTGCCAAAAATTAAGCTTGTAACTGCTCTCAGTTAATTCTTAATTTCTTCTATCCAAGAAGAAAATTGAAATGATTGAATCAGATACATCACCATCTATCTCGGCAGCACATACAAAAATTATCAGACCACATCCATTATTCTACCAGTTCTGGTTTTGTGTTGCTTTTGCTTTCTGATAACTGACTCCTTGCTTATGAAGTGTTAGAGAAAGTTCTCTATAAACTTCAAAAGAAACTTTTCAGAAATAAATAAATCTGTCCACTTCACTGGGATCTTGGGAAACAGATTCCTTTACAGGCCTAGGCTGTTATACTGTGGACTAAATTTGAGAATTCAGAACAGCTATCAGAATGCATTTTGTGTAGCTATGATGCCTGTGGAGTCTAGACAGACAGAGGCCGAGCCATTCCTTCAATTGCTCCCACTTTCTCTCGGATGGATCAGGGTTCATGCAGGAAGGACACAGCATAGTCACAGGTAACTCAGAAGAGTTTTATAAAAGGAGAATTTACAATGCAGAGAGAACTAACAAACATTGGTGAAGCAAGAGCGGAAAGTCTACCATCAGGAAGAGGCCTGATAGGTAAAGGAAGGAACATCACTGGACCCCTGAGGGAGAGCTGTGGCCAGGTACTGGCCCCCATACTGCGTGGCATAAGAGATCTGACTTGCTTGCTCCCAACTCCTGCTGATGCCTCCCACTGGCCAAGCCCTATCAGAAGCCAGAGGGTGGCAGCATCCCTTGCAGCCAATAAGGGTCAGACTCCTGGGGGACAGTGCAAGGCAGAGAAGGGCAGAGGGTAAGTAGGTATAGAGGGGTCACTGGAAAATATCCAGGACCACCCCCCAAGAGCACCCAGCAGTCAGAAAGTTCCCCAGATAGGTTTGGGAAAGGTGTGAGGAGAAGGTCATTACACAGCCAGTAATGACCATGTAAACATAGTGGGAAGACCAGGTTATACTTTCCTAGCTTTGCATTAAGATGATGAGTTATAGAATTCATAGAAATTATCATTCTTATTTTACAGATGAGATAACTGAGGTGCAGAAAAGTTAAATAAATTGTCAAAATTCATACAACCAGTAAGTGGCAAAATTGAGATTTAAATTAATGCTTTCTGATATGAAATCATATGCTTTTCAAGTAGAGAATCCACACCCCTAGCAATATGTGAGGAGCCATTTGATTTCCCACCGGTCTGAGAGGTAGCCCTAGTAAGAAAAATCAGAGGTTATTCAACCCTGCTTGCATTTAGATTAGAAGTAACTGGAGGTCCTTGAGATTTGAGTAACCAAGAAATGCATTAAATAACATGAAGAACAAGACTAGTCATGGAAAATTTGCTTTTTCTTTGCCTTTCTTTAAAAGAAAATTTGCCACCGAGGCATTATTTTTCTCTTTGCCAGAGGCATTTCTAGCACTTGAGAGAAAAGGCTGTCATTTATACAATCCTGAAGTGGTTAATATTTATGATCAGTTGCCTGCTACCATCTTCCCCAGGACAACTTGAGCTAATTTTTAGACTATAATTCACAATATGCTTTCTAAAAATAAGAAAAATAATATGTGTCATCAATCTGTTTTTTATTTGGCCTCGATAAACTCCTCTCCACTAATATCTTTCAATTGTCCAACTATTCTTCAAAGAAAAGACCATTTCTTTTATCTTTCTAATCTTAAGGAAAACATTCATATTAACTGGATTTATCATTTTGTGGTCACACCATATAATCTGAATTAGGAAACTATTCTGGCAAAAAATGAAAATAATTGTTTTTTGTTGTAATTTTGATGGAAATATCGCTGTGGGAATTCCTTTCTATCTAACATATGAGGAAGATCACCTACTGAGACTCCAGTACTTATATGTCATTTGCCTGAGAGTACACACGTTAAATACTTCATTGGTCACATTAAATATCTCAATCTTAAATTTTGGGTTGATTCTATTAAGTCTTTCTATAGTCACGAAGGAGCAACATGGATATATAATACTACTTATCTCTACGATAGACTTATGTTAAAATACTGACTCTGTAACGGTCATTGGCTAGGTACTGTTGGGAGGTGAGGACGGAGAAGACATAAGGAATAAAACAATGAAATGCACATACATGAACTCACACACATATTAATTCACATATGTGAACACATATAGTGCACACAGGTGAACACACATGCATATGAACACTTATGGACCACACACAAATCATCTTGGAACTAAAGTTCTTCACCATCTGATGGGGTGAGTGAATCTCTCCTACAGGCTAACAGACAAGTCACATACACAATCATTAATTTGTAGAACAACACATGCACCGTTATGTTATTTCTGTAACTCACACAAAAGATAACACTGTCCATTTTATGTGGGGCCACGTATATGCATATAGAAATAAAAGTGGCTGGTGGGATATTCCCACACTGAGAACAGTGGTTAATCCAAAGAGTGGTTAATCCAAAAGATAACACTGTCCATCTTATATGGGGCCATGTATATGTGTACAGAAATGAAAGTGGCCTGGTGGGATATTCCCACACTGAGAACAGGGGTTAATCCAAAGAGCGTGGAATGGAACAATGGAGAGTAGTGATCAGAGATTTGACCCTTATCTATGCTACTTCACCTTTTATAGGAAGAAGATATTTTATTAATTTTGGTGTATTTTTAAAAACCTTTACAATAAGCCAAGTATTCTAATAGTTGTGTATACATAGTAATGTTAGCACAGATGAAGGAAAGATTAAATGTTTATACATCCTTGGAAGCCACCTTAGAGAAGGTGCTATTTGAATTCAGTCTTAAAGACAAATAAGCATGGCACATGTATACATATGTAACTAACCTGCACATTGTGCACATGTACCCTAAAACTTAAAGTATGATAAAAAAAAAAGAAGATAGTGAAATGGGAGAATTCCCCTTTGAAGAAAAAAAAAAAAGAAATATGAGGGTGGGGGCATATCCAAAGAAATGCAATAAAGTATTGAAAGACAAAGAAATGGGACAAAACATGGTGTATTCATATTTTGGTGTGGCTCACAAGGAGAATGTGTATTCAGGGAAAATGAACTGGTGAAGAAGAGTTAGTGTATTTGAGAGAGGCTTGCCTGTCAGATGAGACTTTAGAATTACTTTTAACCCATGACCCCTTAGATAAACAGAAATATCTACTGCCTTCTTTTAAGGCTAATTGAAATTGCACAAATAATGTGAATATTGCAAACTAAAAATGAAACAAAGGAATAGTAGCTTAGAATCACACACACACACACAATCATATTATCTGCTTTTGCTGGCTACACGTTTTCTATTCTATGCATCACGAAAGAGAGAACAGAGAGCTGACATGCAATATTGAACCATTTCTACTGCTTTATTTCCATAGGGACAATGAACACACAGCAACTTCCCAATTACATACAAATTAAAATAACAAGACAATACCCAAAGCCCACCAGAGCACACCGTTTACCTCATAATCAAATCCTAAAAAAAGATTTTCTAGAAGTTAACTATATCAAATGAATGAAGCATTAATTTTTAAAAATTAAACTTCTCTGGGATAATGACAAAAACTGGGCATCTCTGAGGAGAGTTTTGCACAAGCTTCCTTCTCGGCCAGAGCACGCGAGTTCATGGATTCACTCTCTGGATTTCACTTTCCCCACCTGAACTGTGCTTTTGTCCCTTTCAACCACTGTCAAGCCGGGTGCTCTTTGAGACCTTCACTGAGGGATGACATTTGGTGTTGTGATTTTGTTAGCTGGGGCTGGAGCTTATATATGGAGGCTGTACGGCTTTTTTCCCATCAGTTTCAGTTTCAGCATATTTGAAGCTCGAATATATTTGCCAAATTTGCTAAGTTCTTTTGAAAATGATCATTTTTGGAGGTTTGAAGCATTTGGTAATTTTCCCTGGTGTTCTGAAACCAGAGCAACTTCAGGTTGCAAATCTGGGCAAGCATATTTCTATTTGACAAGGTTGCAGCGTGTTTTCCATGAGCTAATTTCAATAATGTATAAGCAGTCTATTCCAGGTCCCCTGAGCCAAGCTTTGTGGTTCACCAAATTAAATATATATGTGTGTGCATGTCTCTGTGTGTGTGTATTATATATATATATATATATATATATATATATATATAAACATTAGATCTTTACAAAAGAAAAAGAAGCTAGTGCATAGAGTGGATGAGCCTGAAGCAAGGATCCTGGAATGGTTCTGCCACCTAGTTCCCTCATAGTCTAATCCACACTCTGTCCTCACGAGCCTGGGTGAACATTTCTTCTGCAGAAATCCGTGTTAATAGCTCCTCCTAGAACAGGGCTCAGCTGTGCGGATGTCGTCTTATCAACCACAAGCAAACATGGGGGTAGGGAGCTGTGTGTCAGTGAATCCTCCTCATGGGAAAATTGTTCTATCAGCCACAGTAGTATGTAGCAGGGCTACATTTTTTTAAAATAGTGCCTGCCCTTCTTGACTGTCTAAAAAAGCAGAACCAAATTCTCACTGAACCAGTAAACTAGCCAAGGAAGAGTGTGTCAATCACATTGATGATTTATTTCTAAGACTCTTGCTGAGTACAAACATTCTAAGTACCATTGGTTAAACTATTATCTTACTTAGAGGGAATAGCTAAATAAATCAGAATATTCTTCTTAAGGAGTTGTTTTTTGATTTATAATACATAGGGACAAAATATATTCATCATCTCCATTCTAAAATGAGTAAGTTATTGGTTTCATATTTTTCCCTCCCTAGAATACGGAAAGCATCTTCAGAAGAAATTCCCAAACACAGTGGAAAAAGAGCTTCACTTTAAAAATGTTCAGGTCCAGTGGGACGATATTCATAATCTGAAGTTTTAAAATTCTAAAAGACATTCAAATGGCATCATTGTGGAAAATAAGCAAATTCTATTTGTCATTCAGGATCCTCACATTGCAATTTGAACAATCTACTAATCAACAGTTTTTAATTAACTGCATTACTCACAATGGACTCTCACCCTGGATCACTAAACAGGGTTTTCAAAGCTAAAATTTGGTAACAAATGATCTAATACATTCCTGAAAGAAGAACTTGTTTCCTTCCTTTGACTTTCCACCAGAAATCCCTATTACAAAGCCAGCAGCATAGCTGGCATTTTACCAGCTCATTCTCCAATCAGCTTTTTTCTAAATTAATTCATTACATTAAAGAATTTTATTCAGCTGCAAAGCTATCATCAGCTTTATTGTAATTTTCAAGACTTGAGAAAAATTCAGATATTTTTCTACAGTTTTTTTAACCACATATGCTACACATACACTGGTAGTTGGGAAAAAATTGCTTTGCTATAAAATTTATCACCGTAAGTAACATAAGAGTAATAATGTCATTCCTGGCATATCGTACATTTTGATATGCTAAATTATTAATTCAGTGGTTGACGTTGTGATGATTGATTTTATGTGTCAACTTGGCTCAGCCTTGGTACCCAAACAGTTGGTCAAAAATTATCCAAGGCCAAGCAAGGCAGCTCACACCTGTAATCCCTGCACTTTGGGAGGCTGAGGTGGGAGGATTGCTTGACCACAGGATTCAAGACCAGCCTATGCAACATGGCAAGACCCAATCTCTACAAAAAAATTTAAAAATTAGCTGGGCGTAGTGGTCCATGCCTGTGGTCCCAGCTACTCAAGAGGCTGAGGCAGGAGGATTGCCTGAACCCAGGAGTTTCAGACATTTAACCACTAGAAATAGAACCAATAGCGTGTGTGTGTATGTGTGTGTCTGTGTGTGTCTGTGTGTCTGTGTATGTCTGTGTACATGTCTGTGTGTCTGTGTTTGTGTGCATGTGTATGTCTATATATAAATTTTGATCTTTTTCAAGGAACTGGCTTGCAATTTTGGAGGCTGGCAAGTCTGAAATATGCAGAGTAGGCTGGCAGCTGGAGGCCCAGGAAGAGTTGATAGCACAGTTTGAGCCTGAAGGCCATCTGCTGTCAGAATTCCCTCTTTTCTTTGAGGGAGGTTAGTCTTTGTTCTATTCAGGCCTTTAACTGATTATATGAGGCCTATCTACTTATAAAGAGTAATCTGCTTTACTCAAAGTCTACTGGTTAAATGTTAGCCTCATCTAAAACATACCTTACAAAAATATCCAGAATTTTTTTTCTTTGAGACAGGGTCTCACTCTGTTGCCCAGACTGAAGTGCAGTAGTGTGATCACGGCTCACCGCAGTCTAAAACTCCCTGACTAACACAACTATATATCCAGATAAATCATATTCTGGAATTTCTTCTCAATTTCCACTGCAGGTAAAATTTGGAAGCCATTATAATAAATATTTTTATGAGGTTTCCTCAGAAATATGGCATTTACAAATTATTTGTAATTAGAAGTGTAAGTTCTCAAATTATACCCTTAAATGGGGTTTGCACAAGTATGACTTGAATAGTATTCAAGTAGTCAAGAGGGTGATGCAATATTATTGTGTAGAATTTTTAGACTAAAATATTCTCAAAACCACAATCCTTTTCTTTTCAATACATGTGAATCAATACTGGATATAAGCTTTGAAAGTTTTTGAACTGTATATTTCCATTATCAGCAACATAAAAGAAAAAGAGGAAAATAGGAATAATGACCCGTCACTCTTACAGAAAATAAATCATGCTAGCTGTTGCCAGTGATAGGTAGAACTCTTCCAAACATGCACTCTTTTCTGATCCATGGAAAAGAAACTTTGTATTTACTTTTCGTATATACCTAAAACCACAGTCTATTAATAACCAGCAATTGGTAATTCCCAAAATTAAATATAAATTATTTTATGTTGACAATCTTCTGGTATTTAGCTAGCAAAGCCAAGGATGAAAACTAACTCCTGAGGAAGATGGAATAAAATACAATATGCCTCTCAGGGTTCAAAGATGCTTTACATGTACCCAATTAGAAGAGAAATCGTAAATTTCAATAGAAATAATTTTTAAAAAACTTGATTAACGGTGGTTATGTGCAAAGGAATATTTATAATTTGCTAAAAAGAAGTCATTTGATTGGCAGTCATAGAGTTGATTCAATGGTTCAAGGCCATCAAACCTAGGCTCCTTCATACTTCTGTTTTAGAGTGTTGGCTTTGTCCTCAGGCTTGAATCCTCATTGTCACAAGATAGCTGCCATACCTCCAGCCATCATTCCCAACACAGGAAGCAAAGGGGCAGTCAAAAGAACAGATTTTCTCATTACAGAATTAAAATATTTCTTTCAAGAAGAAATATTTTTCTGGAGAAGCCCAGAGGACTTCATAGATCACTGCCCAGAACTGGGTCATATGGCCCCCTAGGACAATCACTGTCAAAGGGAACTAGAATGACTAGCATTCTCTGAGACTCACCATGATTTATCTACCAAATTCAAGCACTTTGCCACATGAACAAAACTGGAATTTTGTTAGCAAGAAAGAATTGTAGCATAGGCCAGGCGCAGTGGCTCACGCCTGTAATCCCAGCACTCTGGGAGGCTGAGGCAGGTGGATCACAAGGTCAGGAGATCGAGACCATGCCGGCTAACACGGTGAAACCCCGTCTCCACTAAAAATACAAAAAAAAAAAAAAATTAGCCAGGCGTGGTGGCGGGCGCCTGTAATCCCAGCTACTTGGGAGGCTGAGGCAGGAGAATGGTGAACCCAGGAGGCAGAGCTTGCAGTGAACCAAGATCGCACCACTGCACTCCAGGCTGGGTGACAGAGCAACACTCCACCTCAAAAAAAAAACTGTAGCATAAACATTGGGTGGGCAGCCAATGGGCCCACAGTAACTGCCTGCCTTAAATCAGTCAACTTGTAGATGCATAAGATCTTTCTCCATAATTAACAAACATGACACACTCTTTGTAATAGTAGGGTTTATATCAAATATTTTCTCATTCTACAGTCAGCATATTTCCACTTGCCATGAAAATGTTGCCAAGCATTACTTCTTTTTTTTATTTAGCATTTAGTGTTTTATTTAATTTGTATAATGAAATTGTGTAAGATTTTACTTGTATAAAACATAAATTAATCCAACTGAGTAAAATTTCTCAAACCACTCTATACCTTTATTCAGACATGTGTTTTCCTTGTCAGCTAAAGAATCATTAGCTCAGAATGCACCCTAATATGATGCCATCTGAGGGTTTTGAGTGGGAAATGGCAAAAGGTGAGCCACATACACGGAGGAAGAACCGGAGTTAGAAAGATAACTCCACCAAGGGACAGATAATGCAGGCCAAGGCAGCTGCAATAAAAATAGGGGGAAGGCCAGGTGTGGTGGCTCACGCCTGTAATCCCAGCATATTGGGAGGCCGAGGCAGGCAGATCAACTGAGGTCAAAAGTTCAAGACCATCCTGGCCAACATGGTGAAACCCCAACTCTACTAAAAATACAGAAACCAGCCAGGCATGGTGGCACATGCCTGTAGTCCCAGCTACTCATGAGGCTGAGGCAGGAAAATCGCTTGAACCCGGGAGACGGAGGTTGGAGTGAGCTGACATCGCGCTACTGCACTTCAGCCTGGGCAACAGAGTGATACTCCACCAAAAAATAAAAATAAAAAATAAAAAATAATAGGGGGAGAAAGCCCAGAAAGATATTCAGGAGCTCAAGTGACATAAATTTTTGACCAGATAGGAAGCAGTTACTGAACTATACAAAGCCTGGGCTTTGGGTGAGGAACACCTGAGTCTGAGTCGTGATCTTTCTGCTCACTAACTGAGGTTTTGAACAAGTGATTTTTCTTTCCTAAACCTGAGTTTCATCCAATATGAAATAGGAATAAATGAGAATGCTCAGTAGTTGTAAATACTAAAAGACACAATATATAACATGTCTGTCTCCTGATGGGTATTGAATAAATAAAATAGTAGCTGAATATGATGGTGATCATGATGCTTGTTTCTAGGATAGAAGACAAGTAGATGATATTCAATGAGGATATGAAATGTAGTGGAAGATGAGGCTGAGAAGGAACTGTATCAAGTTTAGTTTTAGCCTGCATTGTATTTTATTTATGTTTATTTCATCCTTGTAAAATGTAGAACACAATGTTGGACACAGAGGATTCTCTGTCCAGTGCACCTCCCTGACTCTGAGAACTGCCACCCCTCCCAGCCGACATGGGTCACTTTCAAGTTCGCCCAAGTTATAACAAGAGTACTTGGCCACCCTAACCCTCAGTTTCTTCATCTGAAATGGAGAAAATGTCACCCAACTGACAATATAAATAGAAAATGTATATAAAACACATAACTACCAGCTGCATAGACAATCAATTTAAAAAAAATCTTCCCTTTCTTTCATCTTAAAGGCACACCCCAAAATTTCCAGCAGATTTTGAAGGAGGAGTTCCAGTTGACCCAATTTACAGACCAGTAAGAGTTCTGATTCCAGAAGTTTAAGAGTTCTAATTCCAGTTATTTACACGGGGCTCATGCAAACCAAGGTCCATATGGATTGTAATACAACTAATACCACTTTGTTATCACAATTAATACTTTTTCTACTACTTATTAAAATTGATATCATGGCTTTTAGCTATCCCTTACATTACATAATTTGTGGGTCAGTTCTCTCACCAGGCTTGCAAAAGCAGTTTACTGTGATCAAGTTCGCTCACTGTAAATATCCACCAAATTTGCTAGAAGAGGAAGTCTGCAATAACTTATCCTGCTGATAAACCAATGGGCAGGTCTCATATCTTCTTATCCATGTTTTTCCCTACCTAGTGCCTCACTTATAATAAACATTCAACAAATGCTTTGCAAATAAATGAGACAGATAACTTTTAGAAGAAACTTCACCTCAAAAAAATTCAATTCACATGTGGAGCAATACTTCAAAGACTTAAATGCAATCTAAGATAAAGGGAATGAATACTACTATATCATTTCCAGCAAAATGGTTCACTATTATGAGACTATCCAAATGTAATTAACTAATTTAAAAAATACATGCATCTTTCAAATTTTCCATTTTTTTAACCAGTAATACAAGATGGTAAATCATAACCATTGATCATTCCCAGGTAACATTTTGACTTGCTAAACCAGCAGTCCTTCATATTTTCAAAGGATAAAAATCCATTGGTGAAAGGAAATTCTTCTATACCACAAAAGTTTGAAGAAAAGAATATTGAGGCTGTAAAAAAGTTATATAGAATATTTCCATATCCCTTCATTCAAAACTGATATAATTAATGTTAACAGTAATGGCTAAATAAAGAAAAACAATTTTAAAGAATGCTGTGGATATTCTGGGTATAGGACCGGCCATTAAAATAGTTGCAAATAATAATGAAGCATAAATGATAAAAGATATTGATAATTAACATGCAAAAAATAATATATCACTGTCACTGTCCACATGAGCCTTCATTCCTGAAAGCACTGAAAACAAGAGCCAAAGCTACCTATTGAAGAGGCTAAAAAACAATTGTCAAGTCAGGAATAACCTCCCATGTCCTGCTGATGTTTAAGATTCTAAATACTAAAGAATACATTAATAATGTACTGCCTTGGTTCATCTAGTTCAGCAAATTTACTCTCTAGAATATGAAATTTTATTGATTATATCAGCACCAAAAATACAAAAAAGTGATTGAGAATGAGGCTTTAAGATAACCTCCTAATAATACGTATCTGATTAGGATATGCCACATCCCACTTTCCAACCCACATATCTATAAAGACAAAATCTGAATCACATGGAAAAGCAAGCTATTAGTAAACAATTTGCAAGAGTCTGAGAAAATTTATAACTATAGAGTAGATAACACTTCAGTTTTAAACATAATCAGTGACTTATACTCAACTTATTCTCAGAAACGTCATCTTAGAAGTTGGTATAACTAACCCGTTCAGAAATGTGGAATATACAACTTACAGGAAAATGGTTAGGCATATTCAACTTTTTGCACCCAACCATGCTCTACCCTCTTAACCACACTATGGGTACTATTTTCTGAGGCAGTCAAAATTGACTGCCACCCGTTTTTCAAAATCTGTTCTATGACTGCAAGCTCTCAAAGACAGCAATGCAGAAAGGGTAGGAGCTTGAGTCCTGCATATGGACTCTTCCATAAATCAATGTGATGAAGGACAATATAATCTCTTATCTTGCTGAAAATTAATGAGCAAGACCCATGTCATATTCATATTGTGCCCTACTTAGTGTCTCACTCATAATAAACACAACAAATGTTTTACAAATGAAGAAGATGACTTCTATAAATCTGTGTGATCAAGGGCAGAGACACTAGCCCTGGTGATTGGAATTTCCCTGGAAGAACTACAACATGACTCCAATTATTTGAAAAAAGAAATAGCCCACTAATATTCAGGGAAGACTGAATATTAGTCAGAAGGCCTACATTAGACAAATGCATTCTAGACCTAATTTGGGCCAGACATGTGCTCATTAGTGTATAATTCAGCTTCAGATCTGGGGAAGGGGGTTGCAGGGCGGGGAAGGGCAGGGAATTCTTTTACTCAGATTGTGCTGAGCAAAAGGCTAAATCCAATCCATGGAGTACTCTCAGTCATTAAAAACATAAAATCCAGGAAGGCAAGGCCAGCTTGCCTCTCCTTACCATCTGTTCACTCTCTCAGCTTCAGGGAACTTCAGGGAGCAGTTATACCAGGTACATCACAAATGTTTGACCTCAGCCACAAATGCTTGACCTCTGTGAATGCCACCAGCATCCAATAAATAGCTCAATATAGAGACCTAGGAATTATCTAAGACTCCTCCACTGCCCCAGGTTACATGTCCAACAGTTATCAATCTTATCCATTTTACTTCCCAAACATCTCTCATTTTTCTCTATTTCCATTATTCCCACAGTAGTCCAAGCTAAGGTCATCTTTCTCCAGTAATATGCTATCACTTGCTGACTGATCAAGCAATATCCACACTGCACACCTCCTTCATATGATCTATTCTCCCCTGCATCTCCAGAGTGGCCCTTTCAAAATGTAAATCCAGTGTCACTGCCCTGATATGGTTTGGCTCTGTGTCCCCACCCAAATCTCATTTCAAACCGTAACCCCCACGCGTCAAGGAAGGGACCTGTAATCCCCAAATGGCAAGGGAAGGAGGTGACTGGATCATGGGAACAGTGTCCCTCATGCTGTTCTCATGACAGTGAGTGAGTTCTCATGAGATCTGATGGCTTATAAGTGACTGTTCCTCCTTCACAGGCTCTCTCTCGCCTGCCGCCATGTAAGACACCCCTCCTTCCCCTTCTGACATGATTGTAAGTTTCCTGAGGCCTCACCAGCCATGCGGAACTGTGAGTCAACTAAATCTCTTTTCTTTATAGATGACCCAGTGTCAGGCAGTTCTTTACAGCAGTATGAAAATGGACTAATACACTACCCCATCTCCATCCCACTGCCATCCTCCCTAAAGCCCTACAGTAGACTGCTGTTACTCTTAGAATCAAGACCAGACTGTTTCCGGGGTCTACACCACCTCCTGTGGTTTTGTCCCCAGCTAGTTTACATCATATGCTCCTCGTCTTCCTTTCTCCATCACATTTCACATTTGCCATTTACTTTTTTTTTTTTTTTTCATTTCAACCTTCCTTTGCTTTTACCCTATCATGCTCCCTCACTCCACAAAGCTTTTGTACATTCTGCATCTCCTTCCTGGAACATTTTACCTCCTGCATCTAGGTCTCTGCCTGAGCTCAGGTTCCGTAAAAAGTCTGGTCTGAGGCAATGACTAAAAAGGCTTTTTGTTTAAGGACGTGCAAACTCATGGCAAGAAGGTGAGGAAAACAGCTACGGAGGGAAGGATGAGAAGAAATGCAAAGTGACATATACCATCCTGGCCACAGCTTCCCAAGTTGGGTCCTTTGCTGGGAACACTCATGTGGCCATGAGGGACATCTTCTCAGAGAGGCTACAGAGGTAAGCAAGATCTCTTTCCTGAAACAGTTTGTTCATCAGAAAAAGGGAGAAGAGGAAATGAATCTTCCTAGCTCTTTCAAGGTCTTTTTTCCTCATTACCCAATTTTCCCTGAACAGGGGGTTAATTCACTCAGTTTCAGATTGTGACTTCCAGCCTCATTGTTTGGGAAGCCAGGCTGCAAACCATAGTACATTATTTTATCCAAACCTTGAAGTAATGGGGAAAATACTAAAAAAAAAAAAAAAAAAAAACAGAGACTTGGGTGCACGGCTGGTTAGATTGGCTGTAGGTGGCAGCCAAGGGGAGAGCCTTGCCTTCTAAGTGGCAGACTGGTCACCTTTAGGCAGGAGCATGGGTCAGCCAAGGCTGTGTCCTAATTAGAGGATACAGTGGAGCATTAAGTCAATGGTGATGCACTCTTAGAATGTGGCTACACCCCTTGTAACCACTATGGTATTTACAACCATTCTAAGGACACAGAAAACTTGTTCACAGTATTAAGAAAAAATGGTATATAACATTGTGTATAAAGTATGTTTCAATTCTAATCTTTAATTCTGTTAGAATTCCTTTTTCCCAGGAGTATGCATTAACTTTACAGTTTTCTTAAAAAAAAATGGAAGAAAACAGTTTCTCAAGAAGAAGGGTCAACAGATTCCACAGCAAAGACTCAGGAAAGTGCAAGCATTGCAGGGACCAGGAACACCCAGGCTGGCAATAAGCCAAAGCAGGAAGGAGCGGGGAGGGGCGCAGCCCCGAAGCAATGTTAGGAGGCTCTAACCACTTTCTGAAGAACGTTGTATCTCCAAGGCCTTCACTTCTCTATCTGTAAATTTCAAATAAGACCCCAATGTGTGATGTTCCCCTTCCTGTGTCCATGTGTTCTCATTGTTCAATTCCCACCTAAGAGTGAGAACATTTGGTGTTTGGCTTTTTTAATAGTTTGCTGAGAATGATGGTTTCTAGCTTCATCCATGTCCCTACAAAGGACATGAACTCATCATTTTTTATGGCTGCATAGTATTCCATGGTGTAGATGTGCCACATTTTCTTAATCCAGTCTATCATTGTTGGACATTTGGGTTGGTTCCAAGTCTTTGCTATTGTGAATAGTGCCGCAATGTTGTGGGGTGGGGGGAGGGAGGGAGGGATAGCATTAGGAGATATACCTAATGTTAAATGACAAGTTAATGGGTGCAGCACACCCACATGGCACATGTATACATATGTAACAAACCTGCACGTTGTGCACATGTACCCTAAAACTTAAAGTATAATAAAAAAAATTCAAACAAGATCTTCATTTGGGTATAATGAAGAGAAAGTGAGGACATGCATCTGAAAGCTGACTCAGAAACTCTGACGCTCTTCCTACATTACCTAACTGCTGCCAATGGAGAAATGTCCTATGTCACTTTTCCTCACAGAGACTATGGCCTTTTACGAATTTATCTTTTTTTCTGAAACTTCTCTCTAACTTTATTTGACATTGCAGTACTAAATAATAGATGTGAAGCTTTTCACATCTGTACTGGAAAAAAATATGTTACAAAATAAAGTTGTATAATGCCTCCAGCTATCATTATAACTGAACAGCAGAGAATATTTCAAAATATTTTGCAAAAAGATTCTTATGAAAAATTCGCACTTCAGGCCAGGTGCGGTGGCTCACGCCTGTAATCCCAGTATTTTGGGAGGCCAAGGCGGGCAGATCACGAGGTCGGGAGATTGAGACCATCCTGGCTAACACAGTGAAATCCCATCTCTACTAAAAACAATACAAAAAATTAGCCAGGCATGGTGGCGGGTGCCTGTAGTCCCAGCTACTCGGGAGGCCGAGGCAGGAGAATGGCGTGAACCCGCGAGGAGGAGCTTGCAGTGAGCCGAGATCTCGCCACTGCACTCCAGCCTGGGCGACAGAGCGAGACTCTGTCTCAAAAATAAATAAATTAAAAAAAAAAAAAAGAAAAATTCGCACTTTAACAGTGGTTTTTCTTTTACTGTTGGGATGTTTCTGCACTTTCCAAATTTTCTACAACCAGCATAAATTTCTCATATTTCAAGAATTGTCTATTCTTCTAATATCCATAATGAAATGATCTATCAATTTAAGATATATTTTTAAATGACGATGGGCAATATTAATAGCATGAGGTGGCTCGGGCATTCTCATAATATTAGAAAAAATATCCAATCTATTTGGGAAACAATTAAGTCTACTTGGGAAACAACTGGAAAAGTGCATATCACTTTTAAATGATTACATTCATTGCTGCAGGAAATTTTTTTATTTTTTGAAACAGACTCTCACTCTGTCACCCAGGCTGGGGTGCAGTGGCACAATCTCAGCTCACTGCAACCTCCACATCCTGGGTTCAAGCCATTCTCATGCCTCAGCCTTCCAAGTAGCTGGGACTACAGGCGTGTGCCACCACGTCCAGCTGATTTTTGTACTTTTTAGTAGAGACAGGGTTTTCCTGTGTTAGCCAGGGCTGGTCTCGATACAGGCGTGATGCCTGTATCCCAGGCTGGCCTGGTGCAGTAATATACCCCCAAAATTCTCTCCCTAGAATATTTTAAATGTTGGTAAAATTTCATGCACAGAGAAATGTGGATAACCATACCTTACATGATCTTGAAAAATAAAAAATATATAAAATGTCCCCAAATTGTATAATATAAATGATTACATGAATATATCCTTATTGTGACCATCATAAAGCCATTAGAAATTAAATTTATAGAAAAACTTTAACTTTTAATCATGAAAACGTTTAAATATATGCAAAATACAGAGAACAGTATAATAAATTCCATCATTTCCGTCACCTAAATTCAACAATTATCAGCACAGTACCAAACTTACTTCATTCATACTCCTACTTACTTTGCCCCTCTCAAGTACGTATTTTGAAGCAAAATCCTGACATATTATTACATCTATAAATTCCTCGGCCTGTGTGCATCCAAGACAAAAACTTTCTGAATATGACATCATTACACACAAACATTAATAATTCTTAACATAAAATATCTAGTCAATATTACAAATAATTTTTATTTTTCTCTATGACAGAGGAATTTTAATTCTTCTAATGACATGGGAAATGTATACAAAGGGAAATGCAGGTACAAATCTGTATATACAACATTATTGAAATACACACAAACAAGTGTGGAAAGAGATTATACACGGGCCTTCTATAATTGAATATCTGTCCCTTCAGCTGTCCACAAGCCCCCTTGTCTTCTCACATTTCTGATCTGTCACATGTCCTACCAGGAATCCTACCCCTGTGAGTTTATATGTTAGTAGGTGAACATGAGTGGGCACTCGGGGTGAACCAAGCCCATCTTCCAGCATGTGCCTTCCAGATGAGTTTTGCTGTTCTCAAAATCATTGTACGTGTACTTTATGGAAAGATATATATGTAGATTTGGGGATTTCCAAAATCTTTGTAAAATTTTCTTCTCAAATGTCATAGACCTAGTGCAGCAAAATGTTTAATAAAGTTAATCTTCTGTTAAAGAGATAATGCTTTCCAATTTACATATCGAATGCTTATTTTTTCTTCTATTTAAAAAATTAGAGCCAACATATTATTGCCACACTAAATTGTGAATCAAATTAGCCAATGCTTGCCAGTCACCTACTATCATACCTGCAGAACAGAGAACATATTAGAAATGGAGGTAATTATGGGGCCATGTTTTATGTTTATCCCTGAAGATTAAAAAAAAAAGAATATATGGCACTAGCTTTCCATCTAAGAGAAACAGATTGAGTAAATTTTATTTATCTTCCCTACTTTACCACATATCTGAGCATTAGTTTTTACACATATCAAACTATATGATCTCATGATAAGCCACATATAAATAACATGTTTGTTTTTTTAACCAAGGCTTTGTACTCCTTGCCTATATTGTTTTGAGCTTAACCCTCTTAAATTCTCCATGTTTCTCAACTACTAAAGGGGCATTATTTCACCATTCCATATAACATCCAAGAAGGAAATCTCTGATATTATATGTATTTTCAAAATTGAATTAAAGGCAAGTATAAGTAAAGAAAATTAGTAATGAGTGACTAGAAACCTTTTTAAGCCGTAATCCAGGTTTCTACGACATGAACCTAAATGATAGATGTGTTGTCTGCAAATAATTATTTTAGATGAAGATATTCTAAAGACCTATATTTACATATATCTAGCTATAATATACACTATTAGTGAATATAACATGAAAGACAACTTAGATTTTGAGTTTGAATTTTTAAAAAATCTATTATTATAACAGAAGGAAGAAATCAAAGGTCATGTCCCAGCCTTTGCTCTCCCTGTATGAGAGAGCATTTCCCATGAGCCAGACTTCCCTTCAGCGCCTTATGACTCAATAGTGACTGTGAAGGACATCACCATCTATTCAATATACTATATTTGGATCATGAAGCAAGTAGTGTATGCTGTCGAATATAATTCAGAAAATGCTAGTGGTTTGTAAATATTACTTTTTAAAATAGTACAAAATAAGTATATCCTTAACAGTGCTTGTCAAGAGGAAAAAGAAATTACCAGCCTGCTGTCTTTAGAAAGCATATGTGTCATAAATAATTTAATAAAAGACAGCTCTAAAGAGGGAGGTTTCACAATGACTGTCAATAGGTGATGTGCTTATATGCACAAATGTGGTGTGTGTGTGTATACGTGTGCAAACACGCGTGTGTGTTGTAACAGGAGAGGAAAAGGGGTATTTAGCAGAATCATCTGGAGACATTTCAAAATACACCTTCCTTCTTTCAATTAGGGCTTCATCTAACAAAGGTTTATCAAGTGTCCATCAGGTACAGACAGCTTTTAGTATGTGTAACACCCCTATCCTTTAATATCACCCCTTCAACAAGACACATATGTCTCTGGAGGTGAGAGAGAGTGTATGCTGTGCTTAATCTGTTTACCTCTACAAAAGTCTTCCTTATCTTTAATTAAAGGCTTTTGCATACAATGTCCAAGGAGGCAATCTATTATCACATCTATTTTCAAGCTAGAAAACAAAAAAGTAAGATGCCAAAAATTTGAGAAATTTCTCCAAGATTACACAGCTAGCCATTAGGAAAGGTAAGATTTGGGCTCCAAAGAGCAGATGAGAATGCATGCCATGGACAGGCAGATGACCCTGGGGGAGAAAGAAAAAGGAAGCCGTCAGGACTGAGCCAAGCATGGCCAGTTCCTCCTTCTCACCAATCAGGGAAGGGACATGCCTCCTTCTCCTGGAGGAATGTCCAGGATGAGGGGCAGAGGAAAGCGGAAGTGTTACCCAAATACAAGTCCCCCCATAGGGAAACATGAGCCCATCTTTTAAGATTCTCCCCAACAGCAAATACTTGTTCTGAGGGGAAACAAGTGCCTGGATGAGCACTAGAGCAGTGTGAGAAGCAAGGTTCAGTTTGTGGATTCTTCTTGAAAGATGGAATGCATATTTTCTCTAGCCTCTCTGTTTAATCATGCCTTATTATGCCAAGTTTACATGATACTTAAGATAGAGAAAACTTTAGAAACCCAAATTAACACACTTAGCACAGCCTATCTAAGGAAGAAAATTCAGTGTGTCCACATGGCTGAGCTCCCAACTCCTACCTATTGATTGTATACAGTGTACATATAATCTCTCCATCTCTCTCCTCATGCCAGTGCATAGCAAAACACTCTGGCTCTCTCCCATGGGACTCTCACAGCCATGTCAAGTTCATCCTCCTTCTCTCAAGACTGCTTTTAAAATCCCAGTGTGTGTGTGTTTTTATGCATGTGTATGTTCTACTCTGCACGCATCATTACCTCCTTCTTGTTTTCTTATTCCTAATTTCCTCTTTAATTATATATATATATATTTTTTTTTGAGAGGGAGTCTCACTGTGTCACCCAGGATGGAGTGCAGTGGTGCAATCTCAGCTCACTGCAACCTCCACCTCAGGGTTCAAGCAATTCTTCTGCCTCGGTCTCCCAAGTATCTGTGATTACAGATGCACGCCACCACACCCGGCTAATTTTTGTATTTTTAGTAGAGATGGGGTTGCGCCATGTTGGCCAGGCTGGTCTCCAACTCCTGACCTCAAGTGATCCACCTGCCTCAGCCTCCCAACGTGCTGGGATTACAGGTGTGAGCCACCATGCCCCGCCTCCTCTTTAATTATTATCAGCATTTCCTACACCAAATTTCACACTGCAAATCTGTTTTCTTCTCCGTAAAAAACGTTCAAATAGGCATATTCAGAGATTCAAAGAAAATTGAAATCTTCCACAATGGTTAATAAAACGGTTGTTATGACATATAAAAAGTATGGAGATTATCCATTGATTTTGCATAATATCCATGACAGTTGGCTCAAGAATTCTGGAATTGGCTTCTCAATTACTTTCAGGCCAATAATGAAGTCTAAAAAGAAGAAAAAAAATAAAACCTCAATAAATAAGAAAATTAATAGAAAATTAAGATTAATAAAATTTAAAAATAATAAATTAAAATTAAAATTTTATTTAAAAAATAATAAAATAAAATTTAAAAATTAAAACCTTAATAAAAAGTTGTCCTCCAACTAAGAAAAAGCTCCAGGAGTCCCAATGACCCCAAACACTCACTCCCATTAAGGCAATTTCCATAAAGTGCACTGAATGAGTGACTTAAATGAAAAATAGTAATAATTCCACAATTACAAAATAATAGAGATTGTATGCACATTTTTGTAAGTCTTTTCCCCCATATTCTAGAGCTAAATTGAGCCTGTGTCTAAACCCTCTTGTTTTTCTCCTCCCCTGAGACAACATACAACATCACAGCATGAATTCAGCAGGGTGCAGGACATCACATACAGAGATCATTGCTTCTGAAGGATTTTCAGGTGCACAAAGACAGGCTGCAGGTGGTGCAGTAAAATTCAGAAATGCACCGGAGTATCATGCATCCTGATTCAACCATCCCATCTGTATATATAAAAAAATGGGATCCTCGCAAAGCATAAATTGATTCATTTCTATGCTGATTCTTATTTTATCAATGGCCTGTGGGCATATGCAAATATTTTTAGCTAGGTCAGTATCACATGCATATACACCACACATGGCAGACAAAAATTGCCACCTATCAACCTTCTTTAAATAAACAAATTCAAACAAGTCAAAACCAAAGATGGTCAAGGAAAATAAATGTGTTGTTGTAATTAGGTGATGCTTTCGTAATTCCATTTGGATATTTTCCACGAACTGCAAGTAGGTTAAATCCCCAAGTAAAATCTGCATTCCTCCCAAATGTATGATTCACAGGTGTAGCTGCAGCCTAAGGGAGAGGGCATCTTGCTGATGCAGCCAGTCCCCAGGAGGTCTGCATTCCACCCTGTGGCAGGTATCCCTCCACAGCATTCCAAGAAATCCCCAGCCGACCTCAGAAAGAATCACACAGCATCCTTTCCGAGAAAATAATGAGCCAAACAATTAAATTAGAGGACAGCAAATTTCTCTTCATTTCCTTGCAATCTGAATGTGAATTATCAAGTTGTCTAATAGATTAAAGTGCTCATGTTTGCATCCCTATGTTATCTCCATTGATTTTACTCTTGTCATTAATATAATGCTTGCAGGACTGAGCCAAAACATCTGGAAAAAAGCACAAGATTAAGTATGGATCTCCTCTAAATTTTTGTTTACATCTCACGATTTTTTTTTAAAAAAAAGCCCATTCATCGACACAAAATTTTGTAACTAAATATTACACAATAAATTAAACAGTAAACTTGGACTACTTTCAATTAGAACTATATTAATACAACTCAGTTCACAGTCCCCATTTTACTTCGTCAGATCAGAAAAACTCATCAAAATGGAGACCTGCAAATAAGAGGAGGAAGAGGGAGGAGAGAGAACACAGAAATCTTCCAAGTGGCTTCAGTGACAGGAGGGGAGGAGTTACCACCTGCCATTTGCATGTAAGTGTTTTGTTCCTCTGGTTTATTGCTCCTATTTATGCATGTGTGTGCAGGTATGTATTAGCTATACCAGAATTTAATTTTCTATATATAATCAACACATCCCACAAAAGGTTTGAAATAGGTGCTATTCACATTAAAGAATGTACATAAGTCACTCCTAAAAGCTGAGAACTTTCTAAACACACAAAAAAGGGTACCTAGTTGCAGAAGTTGCCCAGAATGTGGTTACCAATGATTGGACAGTAAGAATCAAAGTAACTCAGGAAAGAGGGTTTATTTCTAGCCACTGTGGTCCAGAAGGCATAACAGAGAAAAGGGGGCTGAGAGGACCCTGACGTGATGTTAAGGTAGGTGAAGAAATGTGTAGAAAGAAGACAAACTACAAATAGTTGAAAGACAGGAAAAAAAAGTACATGATTCAAATATTTCAATGTGGTCACCATTATTTTCACTACTTCTACTACTATTTATATTATTTATGTACATTAAGGACCTGTTTTGGAACACATCCAAGGCAAAACTTAAAGCAACAAATAAAAACATTAGTGTGATTGGAGCAAATGGTTTGTGAAAGGAGTACTAATCAAAAATAAGGCTAAAAATAAAAACTGGACCCCAACTTTAGAGACTTGGAAATCCAAAATAATAATGTGTTTAGATTTTAACCTATAGGTAACAGGAGTCATTAAAGGGTTTTATGCTGTAACCTATGTAAAAGAGATGTTTCTGAAGTATTCAACTGGTAGTGATGTTAGGAGGAATAAAACTGGGAA
Source organism: Pongo abelii (assembly GCF_028885655.2). Classification (NCBI taxonomy): domain Eukaryota; kingdom Metazoa; phylum Chordata; class Mammalia; order Primates; family Hominidae; genus Pongo; species Pongo abelii. The sequence continues at coordinate 85,673,748 of NC_072002.2, read as the reverse complement.
AAGGAGACAACTTCAATCAAATAAATGAGGTGTGTTCATTCCAATGCAAGACAAATAAAATTTTTATGAAATTCTCTACTTCAGTTTTGAAAAAGACAAATGGATGTTGTCAAATCAAGGCATAAAACAAAGTCGGAGGCATCAGGGTCAGAAATATGTCTGTGGTATTTCTTCTAGCCAAACAGTTCAGAGGCAGAGCCCTGTTCAATAATTAAACAGTTGTTATCAATGCACTCTACTGTGTCACTCCAGAATATCCAGGAAGCAAAAAAAGATGATTGTAGGTCACTCGATTTCAATTGGAAGGAATTTTGACCAATGAAGTAAGCACACAAGTAATTTCTCCCAAAATATTGCCGAGTAGCTGGAGTCAGTGCTGTGAGTGCAGCCGAGAGCAGTGAGGGGCACACTCTGTGGTGGCAGGCACTTTGTCCTGCACGCTGCTGCACATCAGGATTCCAAATCACACACTTGGGAAGGAGCTGACACCTTATCCTGAGACGACAACACCAGCATGGCCAAGGTCTCTCTTGCATGGCTGTGACCCAGAAGGGACAACTGGTAGGGCACAAAGCTGAGATTTCTGCTAGGGTCGGTCAGACCAGGAAACACTGTTTTATTCCATGCTGCTCAGGACCTCAAAGAGCCTCATGCTTACCCAGCTCTGCCTAACACCTCCCATTCTCCAAAATGATCTGGCAACACTCCCACTCATATCCCTGCCATGGCATCATCCCCACTTCCATCTGACTATATCCCTTCAGGTATTAGAAAGGAAACAACCTATTTATTTTTAATTAATTATGAAAAAAACTTAATTTGTTATTTATGCCATCATCTCATCACATGAAGGACTTGAGCCAGATTTCAGAGATAAGTATAAGAAAATGAGATAATAAATAAGTCAGAAATTTGAAGAAAAAAGAAGGAAGGAAAATCAGACAATAGAAATAAAAGTCATAAAAAGATGATATTATAATATAAAGTATATGTTGAAAATCCACTGAGTAGGGCTCATTGGAAGAGACTGGATATTAAAGCTTCAGAAACAAGTAAATATGAGATTGGTTGATAAGTCTATGGACCTGTATTCACTGCAGGTCATTGGAAGAACTGAACTGAAAATAAAACATAGGTCAGTAAAATGCCCAGAATAGAAAGAGATAAGTAGTTAAGATAAATGAGAAAAACTAAGCAGAGCCTGCTATCATGATGGTTGAGAAAGAGGAATCACGATGCCCTGCATTCTCGTGGGGACAGGGACCCAGCAGAAACAGCTCTGCCACAATTCACAAAGCAGGTGGTATGAAGTGGGATTTGAAATTTTACCAAGATGTCTATGGCTACCTTGTCCAGGTCACAGGCTGGGGAATTTAAGTCTAAAATTTTGCAAATTTCTTTCTGAGCCTCTTGGCAACCAAAATAAAGTAAAGAGGAAAATCATGAAACTGTAGCAGCATTTCACAAACTGGTATCTGCTTAATGCTGTTCTGCCAGATCATAATTGAAATGCCCACATACCACACACATGATGTAAGAAATATTGGCAAATTCAGGATTTAAATAAAGTTAATGTTTGTTTCTTCTTAACCGTTCAACCACACATAGCCGTTAATGTGATGATTACCATATAAAGGGGCCAGAAAGCTTCTTCCATGTGCCACTTACCAGTCTGCTTAGAAAAAGACTGCAGAACACAGTCTGGGGAGTAATGACTTAAAAAAATTAATGATGGAAAACCCTCAAAAAACTGTGTATAGAAGAAATATACCTCAACAAAATAAAAGTTATATATGACAGATCCACAGCTAGTATCATACTGGATGGGAGAAAACTGAAAACTTTTTCTCTAGTATCTGGAACATGACAAGGATGCCCACTTTCACCACTGTTATTCAACATAATACTAGAAATCCTAGCTAGAGTAATCAGACAAGAGAAAGAAATAAAGTGCATCCAAACTGGAAAGGAAGAAGTCAAATTATCCTTATTTGCAGATGATATAACCTTGTATTTGGAAAAACCTAAAGACTCCACCAAAAACCTATTAGAATTTATTCACAAATTCAGTAAAGTTGCAGTATACGAAGTCAACATACAAAAATCAGTAACATTTCTCTGTGCCAACAGTGAACAATATGAAAAAGAAATCAAGAACGTAATCCCATTTATGATAGCTACAAATAAAATACCTAGGCATAAATTTAACCAAATAGGTGAAAGATCTCTGCAATGAAAACTATAAAACATTAATGCAAGAAATTGAAAAGGACACACAAATATATAGAAAGATATTCCACGTTCATGGATTGGAAGAATCAATATTGTTAAAATATCCATACAATCCCAAAAACCTACAGATCAAATGCAATTCCTATCAAAATACCAATGATATTCTTCACAGAAATAGGAAAACAATCTTAAAATTTATATGGAACCCCAGAAGACCCAGAATAGCCAAAGCCAACCTGAGCAAAAAGAACAACACTGGAGAAATAACATTACCTGACTTCAAATTATACTACAGAGTTATGATAACCAAAATAGCATGGTACTGGTATAAAAACAGACACATATATCAATGGAACAAAATAGAGAACCTAGCAGGAAATCCATACCTTTACAATGAACTCATTTTTGGCAAGGGTGCCAAGAATATACACTGGGGAAAGAGTCTCTCCAATAAATAGTGCTAGGAAAATTGGATATTCATATGCAGAAGAATGAAACTAGATCCCTATCTCTACCCATATACAAAAATCACATCAAAATCCATTAAATACTTAAATCTAAGACCTCAAACTATGAAACTACTACAAGAAAACATTGGGGAAACTCTCCAGGATTGGTCTGGACAAAGATTTCTTGAGTAATACCCCATAAGCATAAGCAACCAAAGCAAAAATGAACAAATAGGATCACATCAAGTTAAAAAGCTTCTACAGTAGCAAATGAAATAATCAACAAAGTGAAGAAACAACCCAAAGTATAGGAGAAAAATACTTGCAAACTATTCATCTGACAAGGAATTAATAACCAGAATATATGAGGAGCTCAAATAACCCAACAGGAAAACATTCAATAATCCAATTTAAAAATGGACCAAATATCTGAATACATCTTTCTCAAAAGACATACAAATGGAAAACAGGTATATGAAAAGGCACTCAAAATCATTGATCACCAGAGAAATGCAAATCAAAACTACAAATGGGATATCATCTCAACCCAGTTAAAATGGCTTTTATTCAAAACACAGTAAATAACCAATGCTGGCAAGGATGTAGAGAAAAGGGAACCCTTGTACACTGCTGATGGTAATATAAATTAGTACAAGTACCTCAAAAAACTACAAATAGAACTACTATATGGGCCAGCAATTCCACTGCTAGGTATATACCCAAAAGAAAGGAAATCAGTATATCTAAAAGATATCTTCCCTCCCATGTTTACTGCAGCACTATTCCCAATAGCCAACATTTGGAATCAACCTAAGTATCCATCAGTGAATGAATGGATCAAGAAAATGTGGTACATATATACGATTCAGCCATTAAAAAAAATGAGATCCTGTCATTTGCAACCACATAGATGGAACTGGAGGTCATTATGTTAAATGAAATAAGTTGGGCACAGAAAGACAAACTGCATGTTCTCACTCATTTGTGGGAGCTAAAAATTAAAACAATTGAACTCGTGGAGATAGAAAGTAGAATAATGGTTAACAGAGGCTGGGAAGGGTGATGGGGATGGGAGCAGGAAAGTGGGGATGGTTAATGGGTACAAAAGTATGATAGAATGATTAAAATCTAGTCTTAGATAGCACAACGGGGTCTATAGTCAATAATTTTTTGTACATTTTTAAATAACTAAATGTGCATAATTGGAATGTTTGTAACACAGAGACATGATAAATGCTTTCGGTGATATATACCCCATTTGCCTTGATATGAATATTATATATTGGATGACTGTATTAAAATATCTCAGGTAGGCCAAGCATGGTGACTAACTTCCGTAATCCTAGCACTTTGGGAGGCCAAGGCAGGAGGGTCACTTGAGGCTAGGAGTTTGAGACCAGTCTGGGCAACATGGCAAGATCCCTATCTCTACAATTTTTTTTTTTTTTAATTAACCAGCCATAGTGTCTGTAGCCCCAGCTACTTGAGAGGCCAGGGCAGAAGGATTCCTTGAGCCTAAAAGGTCACTATCCTGCTGTGAGCCAGGATAGCACCACTGCACTTCAGCTGGGTGACAGAGCGAGACCTTGTCAATAAATATATATAATGTTTAAATATATTAATACATAATATTAATATATAGTATATAATGTATCCCATAAATATGCACACCTACTATGTACCCATAAAAATTAAAAATTAAAATTAAAAAAGATGAATGACCAAAAGAAAAAAAATGTTCAGGAAAAATTTAGTTTTCCTTAGGTATCAAGAATTAGGAAACACAGCATTCTTTCATAAAAATAATTGGGCAACACATTTTCCATAGGGAATATGTTCCAAGTCCCTCAGTGAATGACTAAAACTTTGGATAACACTGAACTCTTTACATACCATATTTTTTTTCAATACAATAAACAAGACAGCTACTAAGTGACTAACAGGGGGAGGTAATATCTACAGTGTGGATACACTGAACAAAAGGACGACTCATGTCCCAGGTGGGATGGAGCAGGACAGCATATTTCACCACACTACCCAAAATCAACAGGGAATTTTAAAATGTATGAATTATTTCTGGAATTTTCTACTTAATATTGTTGGACCTCAGTTGGCCTTGGGAAGCTGAAACCACAAAATGTGAAAGTGCAAATGAGAAGGGAGGACTACATTTATGCTGGGAATCCCCATGAAAGTCTCACTGTGTATATGAAGCACAAAATCCACAACCTCGGCCCTACAAAAAAAATGTCCTGATAGCATTTCTCTGACAACATCCCTTGACATGGTCACATGCATAGCACTGAAGAAAATATGTACATGTAGTTAAAAAACAAAACAAAACAGGATGGGTGCAGTGGCTCATTCCTGTAATCTCAGCACATTGGGGAGGCCGAGGAGGGTGGATCACCAGAGGTCAGGCTTTCTACACCAGCTTGGCCAACATGGTGAAATCCCATCTCTACTAAAAATGCAAAAATTAGCTGGGCGTGGTGGTGGGCACCTGTAATCCCAGCTACTGGGGAGGCTGAGGCATGAGAATTGCTTGAACTCGGGAGGCAGAAGTTGCAGTGAGCTGAGATGGTGCTACCATGCTCCAGCTGGGGGATAGAGCGAGGCTCTTGTCTCCAAAAACAAACAAACAAACAAACAAACAGGCCAAAACTATTGTCTGATTCTCTAAATATGTGGTTTTCTAGTGGTCTAACTTGATCCCAGAGTTCTAAATTTTAGAAAAATAAGAAGAATAGATTATTACATGCACTTCAAGTAATCTTGAAGAAATGTTCTAACCTGATATCTAAGCTAAGATATCCTCCAGCTAAGAGTTAAAGCTCTTTGGAAAGCATTTGCAGATAATCTACAGCACTAATTAAAGACAGATTGATTTATTTTATGCACAAACAAAGACTAGGGTTTTAATCCCTTAATAAAAGTTATGGATTTATGCTTTAATAGAAAGCTCTGAAACTTGTCCATCAGGTAGGTAAAGGAAAGGTTGGCAGAAAAGGTCAAGTATCTCAACAGCAATATCAGATCCACTCAAACAAAAGGTCTCAAAGTTTTGCATTATAGAGCTTATAAATAAGTATTTTATACTAGAGAATTTTTAAAGCAGGTGTTATAAAATGCCTATTTAAACCATTTAAAACTTCTTTCCAGATTGCAGTCAAAGGACATCTAATTTTAATGACGGTAACTTCTTGGTGTACCTCCAAGATAAATTGAATACAAAATGTAATCCCAAGTAACTAAATGAGTTAACTGCTACATAGGATTTTAGTGACAAGCCAATTATATTTAGAGAATGCCTGCCAAAAAATAATGACTAGATTTTCAGAAAAATTGATCTTGAGCAGTTCTTACTGATGCAACTTTGAGAGCAGGGCCACATGCCTACTGAGGAATGGCCAGTTTTTGAGAGTCACACCTTGTTGTCAGCACCAGAAGAGTCTCCCTTTTTAGTCTCATGTCAATAAAGCATCCAGCATTCAGAACAGTGTCATGTCATTGAGAAATAAGATAAAAATAGAACCCTAATATGGTTCTATTTGCCCCTTTTAAAATTGTTCTTATCAAAGAGTGTTCTTACTCAGCTAGACATGTGTGGGGGCTTCTATCTGAGCCTAAAGAGCTGACCAGGGCCCAGAGTGGCAGCTGTTATGAGCTCTTATACCCAAGCTCATTCTTCCCTGGTGCAGAGTCAAAGACTTACCTACCATCTGCAAGGAACAGACCTATCTGCCTTACATTATCTTCACACTTTGTGCATTGTCTAGTGTCAATATTGCTGTCCCTACTTAACAGGAAGCCCATGCTAAGCTGGAGCCAATGGCTAGAATCAGTCCACATGAGCTCCCAGCCTACCTCGGCAGAGATGATCGTGAAACTATGCCCCTGCCTCCCAGCATCACATGAGATGCTTCTTCTGACTGAGCATAACCAATTTCCCCATTCTGCTGCAACTGTCAGAGTCTTTAGGCCTCATTCTGTGATTCAGGGCCCCTGCTATTATTATACCAGGAATCAAAGAGTGACAAGAAAAATAATCAAAAATATATTTTGTTTTTTAACAAAATAAGAATAAAATTATGTAGCAAAAGACAACATACAATTATGTTAGCACTCAGAAATGGGTTTTTTTGCAAGTTGATACTCTGAAATATGTCCTGAGGCTTGTCTTGGATAAGATCTACATACTGGTCTCTGGCCAAGTTGCTGTGAATCATTGCAGGAGACTTTGAGGTCTAGGTTCTAATCTTCTTATACTCCTCTGTAAAAGCAGCCTATCACACAGTGCTCTTGGGTTCTTTGAGCTTCTGAAACAAGGGAAAAGGAGATATTGTTGTACTGATACTCTCTAGGGAGTGAATTGCCACCCCCGACATGCTATCTTCCTTCTTATTCATCAATGCCTTCTGTACGAAATAAGCCAATGATAAACCCACATATGTTGAGCTCCTGTCAAATTCAAAGTGCTCTGCCAAGGAGGAAGGATAAGCCATTCGTCCTACACTCAGGAAGCTAAAAGGCAAAGTTGGGGTAATACGTTATATATATATATAATTTACATATTATTATGTATGTTATATATAATTATGTATTATATATTTAAAATATATTATAAACATATTTTATAATACGTGAAAATATTTTAATATATAATATATAATTATATATTTTATAATGTTTAAATATATTATTAAATTATAATTTAAACGTTATAAAAAATATATTTTATAATGTTTAAAATCTATTCTATAGTACATAATGTTTTATATTTTTACCCATATATATTATACATAAACATATAGGTTTTGGATTCCGCCTTGGGCTTCATCACTTGCTGGCTTGGTCACTTTGCTTAACCTTCAAATATAGAAAGTGATCAGCAGAGTGCTTGGCCCAAAGTAATTCCTTAAGAAACTGTAATTATTACTATAATATATCCAGAAAGTGAGGGGACTTTGAGGATCATTGTTGGCCTAATATACATCAGTAACTATTGTAGACACATATTTTATACGTTGACTCCTTGGTAAGTCTACTTAGGCTGTATGGGTGTGTGTGTGTACGTGTGTGTGTAGTCATCCCTTGGAATGTGGCAAAATTCCCATAACTTGTAAATATTATAGCAGGACTGGGTTCAAACCCTGACTCTATCTGGCCCAAAGCCAGATAGTACCACAGAACATTGGTGCTACGGTCCGAAGCTACCCCGTCCAATATGGGAGCCACTAGCCAATATGGCTATTTAAATATAAATTCGAATTAGTTAAATTAAAAATCAAGTTCCTCAGTTGCACTGGCCACACTTCCAAGGCTCAAAAGCCACACGTGGCTTATGGCCACAGTGTTGGATAATAGAGATAGTAGAACATTGCTATCAGCACCGAAAATTCCACTGGGAAGCACCAATCTAGATAAAAGGATGAACACAATAAACATTTTTCACTGGCCAGAAAAATGATGGTGTCTGTTAAGTTAAAGCAATGATAGAATGAAGGAAGTGATCATTCTGTATCCCTGAGTGGGCTGTGATAGTCATAAGGAGCATAATTAAATAAAACTCTCACCTTCACCTTTAGGTCTCTATTATGCAGGAGTTAGGAAGCAACTAAGCTCCTAGAAGTTGCTATTATCTGTCTGGTTAATATGCTTTCATCAAGCTCAGAGAAGCGTTCTGTTAATGTAAGTTTGTCTCCGTTTCTTCAGTAAACTGTTACCAGTGAAATAAAATTGTGTGGAACAAACAAGGTGTTAGGAATGTCACTGTGTACGCATGCCAGTATCAACTCCTTTGCAAGTTTGTTTAAGCTGTTAGCTCTTTTCTTTGGTGATCAGTTAGATACTTGTTTGTGCTTTTTCTACTTAAAACAATAGTAGAAATGACCAAGTGTTTGAATTAGCCTCCTTTTCAAGAGTTCAGTTTAGCCAGGTTTTTTTAAAAATTACTTGTAGAATAGAATTTTCATTTCATTTTTATTCATTTGCTTAATCAATAAATATTTGGAAAAAAAAGAAATATTTGCTTATCACCTGCTCTGTATCTATCTGCTGCTGGGCTGGATGCTAAGGATGCAAAAATTAACCAAAATAAACTGGGCCCCTAATGCCACGGCATTTAGAGTTTTCAGTCTTCTCTCACCTTAAAATATTTAGATTTTACTACAAAAGATAAAAAAAATTGTATAGGAAATAATTTGACTTACATAACTTAGCAAATAATGACACATCCCAAGTGCAACAAATTAATCACCACTGGAATATAAATTCTTGTTCACCATTCTCTTTCCTCTTCCTTACTATGCCTTTGTCTTATACTACAAGCCCCGTAAATATTACACTTATTCTCAGAGAAAATTCGGATATAAAGTTCTTAATTTTTTTTCACAGATGGAAAGGAAGAAGTACAAAAAAAAAAAACCCCACAATTGTTGTTTCAAGTTTATACACTATGTAGAGATCCTAGAAATAGAAATCCTGCCTGGCAAAGAAAACCAGAACTGGACAGAGGTTAAGGTTAAAATTGTGAACACAGATTCTATTCAGGAACAATTGCAAAGGAGAAAGAAAACCAGGTTCAATTCAAATATAGCATGGACAAGTGGGGATTTATAGCCAAGGCGGAGGATGAGGTCAGTGGATGGAAAATTACTGCAAGGAAACATCAGACGTAATGGGAATTCTGGCTAAACCGACTTCATAGGATTCTTGGTGAAGGTGGGCCAGGATGATCACATACCACACAGGTTATGAGGGTGAAGAATTTGATTGTAAAACCACATTCAGATCTTTGAAAGTCTGCTTTCTATGTCACTACATTTAAATTATAAATGCAAGTGAGTTGTTGCCAATGCAGCATCCTAAATCTGAGTTAAGTAGCCACGAAGACTCTACAAGTAAATCCTTTCATATTGTCAAATTTGGCCAAGAAGAATTCTTTCAAAGGTGAGCCTACAAAAGCCAATGTGATTAAACATTGTTTCATGGCCTACGCAGTCAGTTTGCATCTTCCTTATGGCCTGAAGACAGGTGGCCATGAACAGTGAGCATTTTTGACTGGAGTCTAAGAACCCACATTGTTTCTAAGTGCAATCTAATGGAAAATTCCATTGGGAAAGAAAATCACAAGCCAACCTAAACCAGTAAGATAATATTAAAAGAACAGAGAATGGACAATAACAGTAACTTCATTTTTATGTAACACTTATCTCTATCATGAAAAAGCAAATTGTCTTAGTATTGTCTGAAAAACTTGGAAGACTAAGAACATGCTAAGCAAGAACTAGTCCTGTTAAGAACATTCAGAACAGAAGCTGCCAATCTTAATAGCAACTGTTCTTTCCAAAAACTGTGTATTCAACTTTCTGTGTATTTTGACTTTGGTTAGAAGAGGTAAGAAAATAAGAAGATGACTACCTATTTAAGTATGAAATAAAATAATGCAACAATTGTGCATTTCTTTCTTTCCCAGGACCTCACACGATCACTTCAAATGCTGCCATCAAAAAGGAGAACATTTTGGTACAGGAAGAAGATTGATTTGTAAAGATCAGGATGTGGTTTGCAAGAGATATAGGTTCTACATTGGTTTTTCTATGTGAAAAACTCAACAGTTATGTTGCATTGACTATAGAAGGCAAGACAACTAAAAGAGACCCACCAGATTTCTCCTCATGGGTCTAATTTTACCCTCAATTTTTCCTTTCCTAAATATGAAACTTAAATTTTTGTCTTCTTCCTTTAAACAGTCTTGGTCATGCATCAGTGGTTTCCAAGTCAATACTTTGCCTCCTTAATTTCAAATTCATCAAGCTTTAAATTGATTTTGAAAACTTTTTTCCATCAAATAAATGTTTTAAACTCTTTCTGGCCAATTAACTTTGTTTGATCCCAAACAGTTCTTAATAGGGTAGCCCTTCTTATTCATCTAATCATCCTGTCATCATAAAATTCTAGTATTATTTTCTAATAGTTGAGTACAATGCATATTCCTTCCACCAAAGAATTCACAACTGACCTTAAGAGGCAAATGATATACACATACTATGGTAAATAAAAATACAAATCAGTAAATTACACATTCACCAAAGACTTTTTAAGAATGTTGTTTACTGGACAGCCGAAGTAATAAAAAAAGTCTATTTTTAGAAAAAGTGCACTTAATTGGGTTCTAAACAAAGGAAAGACTGGAGAGGGAAGACATTCTATACAAAATAAAAAGAGAAATGATAACTCTTAGGAACAAAAGCAGAAATGACATGCACATGTTATATTTCAGAAGGCAGTGACAAGCCAATTTGGCTATAGGGAAAGGTTTTCAAAACTTTCTTAATCACTGAGTTTTACTGACCTTCTTTCTAGAATGTTCAGGACTGGCAATAACTTCCCCTCAGTGATGTAAGTACATTCATGTAAAAAAAAATTATTAGACCCAGAGAAAATGTTCATTGTTTCTAAACAATATTTCTGTATTTCAGGATCTTCAAAATCCAGGTAAGAAACACAGTGAAGAACTCATCTACTGCAAGCTTGGCCCCATCCGTCAGTACCAATGAAGAGAGACAAATCAGGATAGAAAGACATCACTACCGTCCCTATGGTCAGTGATATTATGGACTAATGAATAAAAATAACTGCTTTACACAGTGTTCTACAGTGTTCTACAGCGATTTCGTATACTCCTTTCATTCTTGCAATGACCCAAATTAAAGTGTTGTGTTTAAACCTAAGTTAGGCACACATTAATATCTCCACATTACTAATGATAAAAACCTGAGGTTAAGTGATTTATCCTTGGTCGCCTTCCTGTCAATGACAGAGGCACACTTTTTATTTTTATTTTTTATTTTTTATTTTTATTTTTATTTTTTATTATACTTTAAGTTCTAGGGTACATGTGCACGACGTGCAGGTTGTTGCATATATGTATACATGTGCCATGTTGCTGTGTTGCACCCATTAACTCATCATTTGACATTAGGTATATCTCCTAATGCTAACCCTCCCCACTCCCCCCACCCCAAAACAGGGGTGTATGATGTTCCCCTTACTGTGTCCAAGTGTTCTCATTGTTCAATTCCCACCTATGAGTGAGAACATGTGGTGTTTGGTTTTTTGTCCTTGCGATAGTTTGCTCAGAATGATTGTTGCCAACTTCATCCATGTCCCCACAAAGGACATGAACTCATCCTTTTTTATGGCTGCATAGTATTCCACGGTGTAGATGTGCCACACTTGCTTAAACCAGTCTATCACTGATGGACACTTGGGTTGCTTCCAAGTCTTTGCTATTGTGAATAGTGCCACAATAAACATACGTGTGCATGTGCCTTTATAGCAGCATGATTTATAATCTTTTGGGTATATACCCAGTAATAGGATGGCTGAGTCAAATGTTATTTCTAGTTCTAGATCCTTGAGGAATCACCACAATGTCTTCCACAATGGTTGAATTAGTTTACAGTCCCACCAACAGTGTAAAAGTGTTCCTATTTCTCCACATCCTCTCCAGCACCTGTTGTTTCCTGACTTTTTAATGATCGCCATTCTAACTGCTGTGAGATGATATTTCATTGTGGTTTTGATTTGCATTTCTCTGATGGCCAGTGATGATGAGCATTTTTTCATGTGTCTTTAGCTGCATAAATGTCTTCTTCTGAGAAGTGTCTGTTCATATCCTTCACCCACTTTTTGATGGGGTTGTTTTTTTCTTGTAAATTTGTTTTTCATTGTAGATTCTGGATACTAGCCCTTTGTCAGATGAGTAGATTGCAAAAATTTTCTCCCATTCTGTAGGTTGCCTGTTCACTCTGATGGTAGCTTCTTTTTCTGTGCAGAAGCTCTTTAGTTTAATTAGATCCCATTTGTCAATTTTGGCTTTTGTTGCCATTGCTTTTGGTGTTTTAGACATGAAGTCCTTGCCCATGCCTATGTCCTGAATGGTATTGCCTAGGTTTTCTTCTAGGGTTTTTATGGTTTTAGGTCTAACATTTAAGTCTTTAATCCATTTTGAATTAATTTTCGTATAAGGTGTAAGGAAGGGATCCAGTTTCAGCTTTCTCCATATGGCTAGCCAGTTTTCTCAGCACCATTTATTAAATAGGGGATCCTTTCCCCATTTCTTCTTTTTGTCAGGTTTGTCAAAGATCAGATGGGTGTAGATGTGTGGTATTATTTCTGAGGGCTCTGTTCTGTTCCATTGGTCTACATCTCTGTTTTGGTACCAGTACTATGTGTTTTGGTTACTGTAGCCTTGTAGTATAGTTTGAAGTCAGATAGCATGATGCCTCCAGCTTTGTTCTTTTGGCTTAGGATTGTCTTGGCAATGCGGGCTCTTTTTTGGTTCCATATGAACTTTAAAGTAGTTTTTTCCAATTCTGTGAAGAAAGTCATTGGTAGCTTGATGGGGATGGCACTGAATCTATAAATTACCTTGGGCAGTATGGCCATTTTCACGATATTGATCCTTCCTATCCATGAGCATGGAATGTTCTTCCATTTGTTTGTGTCCTCTTTTATTTCGTTGAGCAGTGGTTTGTAGTTCTCCTTGAAGAGGTCCTTCACATCCCTTGTAAGTTGGATTCCTAGGTATTTTATTCTCTTTGAAGCAATTGTGAATGGGAGTTCACTCATGATTTGGCTCTCGTTTGTCTGTTATTGGTATATAAGAATGCTTGTGATTTTTGTACATTGATTTTGTATCCTGAGACTTTGCTGAAGTTGCCTACTGAGCCACACCTACAGAGTGCATGCTGAAAACAATGGCCAACGAAAATCAGAGTGTTTCCCCCTGGAAAAATCTATACAATTTAAGGTGAGAAAGAGAGAGGGAATGGTAGACTCCTAATTAACTTAAAGTTTGAAAGGTTTCTTAACTTTCTTAAAGACTAATAGCATAGCAGAGACTGATTTTCAAAGGGGATCATTAATTTTCCTTAATTCTAAACTAAATCTCAAAGTATATTTTATTCATATTCAGAAAAGGATAAATGGAAGATCAAAAAGCAATAATGCAGACCTCACCAGTGCCCAGCCCCTGAGGGAACCATTGCACTGCATTTTTTATGTCAGCAGACCTTTCCTTTTTAGTATTCATGAAAACTTAGCAAATAATCACATTGAATTGATTTCAGGGACATATATCCATTGCTTTCTGCCTGAAACATGAAGCTCAAGCATGGTTATCTGACACAGGAATGCCCTTTCATTCTGTCTTCTGTAGGAGCAACTGTACAGAACAACTAAATGAGCGACCCGATGAAATCTCCCATCCCACAGTCTGCTCTTGCCTTACTATTCAATTCATCTCTCTTCATCCGCACAAGGCTCTTGTTCTCCTTCAAAGCAAGCTCTGGGGCTATGGGGGAAAATTCAGGTGCAATGAACAGAAACCACTTCACTTGTTAGCCAAGAGGATATTTAAGGTGCTGAACAATGAAAAGTTAATACAATGTACTATTCAGTCTCTATAAATCACCTCTAAGTTTAACATCTTAAAGATCCTATCAGACACCATGCCCTGTGTTTATACCGTGTTTACCCATATATCATTCATGAGTTTCATGATGACTTGCTGAGAAAAACAACACATTACAATACAAGATTGAATCGCAGCTATTTATTTTCACTTTATAAGACAGATGGCTAAGAGATAACTTGTTCAAAGGAAGGCAAAGACAATCAAATGTCATCGGCTCAAGATAAGCCAGCTGGCACTATCAACCACACCAGGCAGGCTACCAATTTATAATCAACTGTTGGGATGTTTATCATTGAAATGTTCAACTTCCTGGAGCAAACAGTGACTATTTTGCCAGTAATAGGAGCCAAAATGCTATTATATTCCACTTAGGGGTCACAAAAAGATAAAAGGCTAAGCAACTCATCTTACACAAACCCACATTTGTCCACAAGGGGTTTCATAATGAGATAGCCACTTGCAAGTAAAAGTGATGTGCTCTGATTTGGAATACTAAGACTTAGTTTATTCCCACAGCCAAGAGGCCTGGATTTTCTTTAACTAAAATCATTATTTGAGCTTAAGGTGTCATTCTCTACAATGTGTTTTCTAAAACGTGTGACTTAGTATTATTCATGCTGAACCACTTTAAAAGGTATTGACTTGCTATCACTCAGCAAAGCAGGAACTGGACAGGTGTTTTCAGGAGGGAGCTTGTTTATAAATTTTCAGAGTTCAGAATGCTAAAGGGGAGAGCACCGGGTGACAATTGTTACTACTGGGTCCTTGTGCAGTCAAAGGGGATCAGGAGAATATATAGTTCTTCTTGGAGCAAGGAGACACTGTAAGTAAACGAGTTTAAAAAATTAGAGAGCTGAGTACAGTGGCTCACACCTGTAATCCTGGCAACTCAGTGGGCTGAATCCGGATGATCACTTGAGGCCAGGAGGTCAACCCTAACCTGAACGACATAGAAAGACCCCATCTCTATTTAAAACATTTTAAAATTAACCAGGCATGGTGGTACGCGCCTGTAGTCTCAGGTACTTGTGAGGCTGAGGTGGGAGAATTGCTTGAGCCCAAGGAGAAAATTAGAAATGTTCTCACTTTTGGCCTACTTTTGATTTCTGTCCCAATCGGTAATAATTATAAAATTCAAATTTCCACCGAACTGATGAACTGCAAGATTAAAAGAGAACCACTACACACAGTGAAAAGACTAACCCCAGGTGGGAAACAAGGAGACCAAAGGAAAACAGCATGGCAAACGGTTTAGAAACCAAGTTCAGGAAATTCAATATTCACTGTTAATTTTCCCACGAGTCCTTATATTGTTTTCTTTTTTGTCTCTAGCCAGCTGTGCTTTTTAATAGGACAATTATTTGCTATTCAGATGTATTCCAATTATTTATTTAAAAAGAAAAGTTCTACAGGATTATCAAGTCTGTCCATTCAAGAAAATTTTTCTCCACTTTTTATTGCCTCACGTAGCATCCACAATGTGATTTTGATAAATTCTTCACTGTCATTAGTAATAATCATGTTAACAAGGAAAGATGTAGATTGTTTGTACTTTAGTTCAAGGAGAGATAATGAGAGCTAAATAAACTTGATATGAATTGGAAATTGGACAAAATGGATAAGGCCACAGGGTAAGCAGTTTCCAGAGTCGTGGCCATAGAATGAATGACTCAGACCCGTGCGCAGTCACAACAAGGTGCAGCACAGCCTGCCTCCTCTGAAGATGAGTTTATTAACTTCCAACAAGGCCTCCAGCTGCTCATTAGCTGTGAATACTCTGGAGAGGAACACAAGGAGCTGCTTCTTTTATTATTCCCTTAAAGAAGCTAAAATATGGTTTTCAATGTGATGCAGACTGGAAACACTGATTTATTCAAATGATCTTGTTAATGTAAGCTACTTGTGCTTTTGGTACAAAGTACTTTGAGCTTTGTGTGTGTGTTTTAATGGCAAAATTCTCCACTAGTGTGCTTGGGCCTCTTCTACCTGCAAGCATAATCAATGAGGAAAGGTATTTGGGGACTTCTCTGTCTACAAAATTGAACTAGTGCCTCCACATTTATTCCTCATCAATCTCTTTTAATGGGATTATCGACATGTGTGTAAAAGTGACCTTCCTAGCTTGATTCATTTTTGCCTCTTCTTTACATGAGAAAACCATCAAACCCCTGATGAAAACAGTGCAATGATACTACACTGATTAGCACAAGCTTACTTACTTCATTATTCATTGCGTTCTCTAGATGAATCGTATGTTTTCTATATATGGAAAAGACAGGTTAAATCATAAGTGCCCCTTAGTGCTTACCTAGAGAGAAGCAGAAAGCAACTTTCCCACCACAATGCCCTGGGAAATAAGGGAATGACCAACTTTTCACCAAATCAAATGGTGTTTTTTTCGATCCTCATCCTTCTTAATATTTTTCGCACATCAAACTGTTTACCCCCCTCTCCTTGCCAAAGAGCTTCCCTTAGCTGATATGTAACACACCAACTTAGTCTTCCTGCCTCAAAAACAAAATGTTTTCTTTCTCCACATTTACACACTGACCTTATACCATGTCCCAGTCTCTGAGCATGTTCCCCCCAATCCAATCATCAATCTAACACTCTTCTCTGACACTTTAAGAAAATCCATCCTTGATTTAGTCTCAGTCATCACCTCTGTGTATTTGAAAATCAAATCCTTTTTGACAACTCATCCTTCACCAAATTCTAGGACTGTATCCTTATCATTCTACCACACAGATTTTCTAGAAAAAAAGAATGAGGTTGTCATTCTTAACAGAACAACATATCCAAATGACTAGCTTCCCAAATGTGTTATTTTTCTATGGCCCTCCAGGAAAAAAGTACAACCAGAAAATTAGTCAAAATAGAAGCCACAAAATATCAATTTCACAAGGGATTAGACTATATTTTTCTTAGCATTCACTGCATTTGTTTCTAAATCAAAATCACTAGGGTTCATAGGTGGCAGAGATATTCCAGTTTCTATGAAATTTTGCATGTGAACTATATGCTCTGACATTCCATATCTCCTCTTCCTGACCTTGAAATCAAGAATTCAGTCTCAAAATATGGTCTTTTACAAAGAACACTGAGCACAGAGGTTGCCTTAACAAGAAAGCATTCTAATTCTGTCATAAATTAAAGGCAGCACTTCAGAGAATAGAGCATAAACTGCTGCCACTCCATTCCTGAGAGAGATCAAATGATCCTTTCTATAAAACCTGTCTTTCTATTACCAGGAACTAGAAGTTCAACAAATAACCAATGAGGAATTTAAAAGTTTCATGTGTGGATGTCCTGAAACGGATCCTGGGTGGATCTGAATGTATGTTGTGTCTTCACAGAGTCTTCTTACTTCTCCAGTCTTAACTTGAGAAAGTCTCCCAATATGCACTTTTGTCATAAATATTCCCTTCTAATTTACATTCAAATCAGTAACCATTTACTGAGTAGGTGCTAGAGACCTGAAAATAAATATACCAGAACATCTGCAGGCCGTGATTCTAAAGGAAGTGTGCCAAGCCTAGCTCCACCATTCAGCAGCTATGTTGTTACACATGGAGAATAATAGTACCTATGCCATAGGCGAGACTGTTCTGATGATTAAACAAAACAACTCATATAATGAGAGTAATAATATTATCTTCCTCTTGAGGCTTTGAGGGAATTAAGTAGCTGGAAACATGTAAAACAGAGAGAACAGTTTCGGACACACCGTGCACATAACATTTACACCCAGTAAATGGCAGTCCTCATTGTCGTTGTTATTGCCTGGTATCATATGGTTAGTTAAGGAGTTTCAACAAGATTCAGTGCCAGGAACACAGAGCAAGTCATTCTGAGAAGTGCTGTGGCACTGATCACCAGTGCCCAAACTCTCCCAATAGGAGTTTCAGGGAAATTACAAAGAGGAACTAGCCTTTGAATGGACCCTGATCCAATGAGCCCAATGTCCCAGGCAAACAGTAGAGAGGCAGTGGAGGGCAGAGGCATCCCAGACAAGGAGGCAAGGAGGAGTATGTGGCACTTGCAGGGAGGAAGGGCTCGTTCATATTGTTAGAGGGCAGGGAATGCAGACAGCTTAGAAATCCCTGTAGGGACAGACATGCACCCCAGTATCAGCCACACCAAGGAGTGGGCCTTTTTTCTGGAGGTAACAGGACACAAGTGAGTAATAAGATCAAGTCATTTTTCCCCCATCTGGAGCACTGGAGGTGTCACAGCTGAAGGTGAAGAGATTAGTGAGGAAGCTGTGCAGTAGCCATGGCAGAGCATGAAGACAGCCTGACCTGGGCAGTGACTCAGCAGAGGAAGGCACAAAGATGCAGAGACCATCAGCAGAACAGATGGACACTGGCATGATGGGCCTGAGTCAGAAGACGAAGTGTAAATACCCGATGCTCTCATTCTGTGATCTGGGACATGAACGTCGTCTCTTTAACAGTTCCTGTCTTGTAAAAGGGAGTGCTGATGTGTACACCATGAGATTGTCGTAAGCCGTAAAACACATGATGTGAGTGGCAATGATCTGCAATCTGCAAAGGTCTGTATGAATGTGCAATGTACGTTATCTCCAACGTACATGATTTCCCTGGAACGATTTGGGATGACTGCCTCGTGCATCAGGGCTCCACACTGCTCCAGTGATAGATGACTTTCTCACTTCTAAAGCTATGAATTATTTTTCTCAGGGGGACCTCTTTCTTGGAAGGATCTTCTCATTTTTTTTACAAAAGAAAAAGTATATATCTTTGGTCTTTAGAACTGTCCACGCTGGCTTGCTAGGTCCCTTCTGTGTCTGATGTCATTATGCTTATGTGTGCACAAATGCATGCTATTCCTCCTGCAGGCTTCCTTGTGATCTTGATCATTATCCAGCTTCTAATAAAACCAGTCAGCAGAGGATGACCGGGGAGGACTGAATGGGTTCTTAATGCTATATAAGGTCTGAGTGTAGACAACTGTTCTACATTTTCTAGACAGCTAACATGTAACGGTCAAAAGAGAGTAAAAGCTACTTAGGAATATTTCCTGTTCCTTCAGTCATTGTGGCCACGGCAATGCACGTTCAAATGATTTAAAATGTGACCGTTTGGAAAATGATCTCTCACAGCTTGTTGTAGTTGTACATATATGTATTTCTGTCATATATATCTATATATTATATAGATATATTTGATATAGGTATACAGATATCATATATTTGATATATGTATATCTTTGAATTATTGTTCCTCTGTATTCTTTATGTCATTATAATTCCACCAAAAATGCTCCAAGAAATTATTCTCGGGTTAAAACACAAATAATGGACATTTTCAGGTATGACGGCAAATAGAGATATGCTCATACCTTTTGTTTGTTCGCTTGTCAATATAAATCTCTCTGTACCAGTTTTTACTGGTCTCTTAGCTCACTTCTACATATCCGTTCTCTGCTTAGTAAGGCTGAAGCCAGAAAGCCATAAGTATTTCTTCTGTGTCCTCGTGATGTGGCCTCCTGTTGGATAGGAGGCAGCAGCAGGAAAACAGAAGCCTAGCAAATGAGAAATATCTTTGTCCTTTCTCCCTCCCTCCCTCTTTCCTTCTCTCTGCCTGCCTGTGCCTCTGGCGGGGTCTCTGGAAGTTGCTGTGTTGCTGGCACTCCTCTGAGGCCCCTCCTCCATGGTGCCAGCACGGGCTAAGGTGTCCTTGTGGTCAGGGGCCCCTTCCTACAAGTTTCAGCACCCATTCAGGACCCCATGCAGCATACAGCATGTGTGCGTTCGACTCTGATAACACCAGCTCCTCCCTTTTTCTCCCTGAGATCTGTGGGCAATAACAGCTTCCTGCTGTTACCAAGCTCTTGCTACCCACTTTGTTTTTTCATCTCCTCCAATATTTTTTAAGCTATTCTCTTGATTAAGCAACCTCCTTGTAGAATATCTAGGTTTTTATTTCCTTTAAAAGACCCTGACTTATATAGCACTGAGTACCGGTAGTGATCTCAGGAAACAATCACTCGAAACTGAATTCCAGTATTGATCTGCTGACCTGTTCAAGCTTGCATAGAATGACCTCCTTATTAGCAGCAGAAAATAGGCATCTAGTAAACTGAGACTTGAAGTGGCATTATAACGACTTAATCACCTCTGGTAGCTTGAGATCAAAATTCTACTAAAGACAAGGTTTTGGGAAAGCAAGTGGCCACTTCATTTAACTGTAACTTTTAGTACTGATGATCCAAAGGGCTACAGTGTGGGGCAGTTACTTCTAAATGCACTGGAGATACAGAGAAAGAAAAGGATACACTCAGAAGTTAAACTCTCAGTTCAACTTATGGTCAGAAAATCAAAGAATGTCTACAGTAGTGAAGATGTTATGCTAAAAACTAAATAGTAAGTTGTAGTACAGATTTGAGAGGTGGGTACGTAGTAGGCCATAGAGCCAGAAGGGCAGTGCGAATGTTTCAGCCGTAGGGGCCAAGGGAAAACCTCCCCTTCACCTAACAGGGTACAGAAGCTTATATACCATCTCGAAATTACAGAGTGAATGGGGGCTTTGATCATGGCAAAACAAGTTATGGGAGAAAGAGAAGAGGAAGTCTGGCTAGCAAGGTGGTCTTGTTACATAACTGAAACCTCACAGGTAGCAGCCCTCAGAGACAAAGGACAGTAAATATTTCTTTCTGACCTTTAAAAGTGACCTTTAAAAGATTCAGTTAATCTTTCCTAGATCTGGACGAGGGGAGACCTGGCTGCATCAATGCAGAGTCTCTACAGATGCCACTCTCCCCACGAAAGACAGCTTTGCAGAGCCACTTCTGTTTGCTGGCTCCATGAATAACCATCTCAAAGGTTGTCAAAGAAGTACATTTGGTGGTAACATATTTGATTTCTTTCACAACTCACAGGGATCATTGGTGGTACCCAATAGACTCAGGGAAGAGAGAGATGAGCTGCCTACTGGATTATTACCTGGCCTGTGTAATTGGATAGTCTCCAGTCTGGTGAGCAGAAACTAACTCGAGTGAGGACAACAGAGGGTCACAGTTTCTTACCCAGTGTCAGAACAAGACCGTCTCACAGAGGCAGAGTCCTTTTATTGGAGGGGAAGCTGACTTCTTTTGAGTTTGAATCCTGCTGCACTGTCAATGGTGTCCATTATCAATCCTTTGTCTAAGCTTCCTCAAAAGGACCTGTGTCATATTCTTGAGGAGCTATACACTGGGTACACAGAATCGCCCAGATTTTGGAATTTACTAAACACTTGCTCTGCACTGACACTAATCTCTAGGGAAAGTCATGGTGGTTTATTGTCAGAGGGGAAACATACAGTTTAGATAATAATGGAGTTTTAGCCCAAGTCTTTCTCATAATAGGTCCACAGACCCACCCTGCTGGAATGTGTACAGTTGCTGAAGGTATAATGGGTTATACACACTTAGCAGCAGCCGGAATCCTCACCTTGGTTGCATGACCTAAGCTAAGAAGGACCAAGTGGATGGCCCTGTGATATCACCACATTGCTACCAAATAGTAAAACAAAAGCAATATTATGCCCTTGGGGAAACTTACGAATTTAGTCATACCATAAAAGACTTGAAAGAGGCAGTACTGATCATTAATTTTACATCTCCATTTAATCCACTCCTTTGGTCCAGACAGAAGTTAGATCATCTGTATAAAGAATAGTCTAGGCACAGTGGCTCATACCTGTAATCCCAGCACTTTGGGAGGCCAAGGCAGGCAGATCACGAGGTCAGGAGTTCGAGACCAGCCTGACCAACATGGTGAAACCTCGTCTGTACTGAAAATACAAAAAAAATTAGCTGGGCATGGTGGTGCATGCCTGTAATCCCAACTACTCAGGAGGCTGAAGCAGGAGCATCACTTGAACCTGGGAGGTAGAAATTGCAGTGAGCCGAGAGTGTGCCATTGCACTCCAGCCTGGGCAATAGAGTGAGACTCCATCTCAAAAAAAAAAAAAAAAAAAAAAAGAATAATTGCCTCTTACTAGGAAGATTATTTTTTTAATTGGCGAAAGATGGAAATTTGCTTATGAATAGAAGGCTGTGTATGGATTCCTAGTGCCAAAAAGGTAGGTTGTTTCAATATGTACCTGTTGGCTTTCAAACCCATATGCCCTCTTATATAATTGGCTCTATGATACTAGCACTAGAAGTCTGAACACTACGTTTCCCAGACTCCCTTGCCTGTTGGCTTGCTGTGAATTTTGTCATTTCTGGGAACTAGTAGAATACTCAAAGACTGAAGGGAGGAAGGAAGAAGCCTCTGTTTATGCTCATTCTCCCCACCCCCCTCCTTCCAACAGTGTCTCTGAAGTGTTTGCATCTCTCTGCAATCCTAGTGTATGCAGTAGTCGCTCCATGGTTATCACCGGCCACACAGCCCCTTTACCATGAATCCAGCATTGGCCCAGGACACCCCCACTTTATAACTTCCGACACTAGCCAGTCAGTCTCAGTATCTCACGTGGCACAGGCAATACAAGCGTGCTTCTGAATTCTGGTAAAACCACTTTCTTCCCTTTTGCCCTCTGAACTGATATTTATTTCTGGGTTACATTGAGTGCCCTGTTTTAATCTGTGGTTCATCCAACACTTTTGGGACTTCCCCATCTTAAGTCTCCTGCGTTTGAAGTGCATAACATGATGTCCATTTTTCTGATTGAACTCTGGCAGAAAAATCCATTTAAAAAATGTCTTCATGGAAATTACACATACACATCCTTTCCCAATCCATCTCTGCTTTCCCTGAACTTCCTGCTCCCCTATGCTAGGCTGCTTAATGAACTCTTGGAGTATCTTCCTCCTCTACGCCATAGTTGTACTGTATGTCAATTGGGCATTATATGATCAGAAAAACACGCTGGACTTAGGCCACACTGTCTTTATGATATAGGACATCCTCTATATATCTTTCACTACCAAGGAGCTCCTTTCTCAGTCATGGCAGTTAATATGACCTCCTTGAGGATGGGGCTTCGTTTGCATGTTTGTCTGTGTTTCCTCACCACATTTTTTTTTTTTTTTTTTTTTTTTTTTTGAGACGGAGTCTCACTCTGTCCCCAGGCTGGAGTGCAGTGGCGCAATCTCCACTTACTGCAAGCTCCGCCTCCCAGGTTCACGCCATTCTCCTGCCTCAGCCTGCAGAATAGCTGGGACTACAGGCACCCGCCACCACGCCCGGCTAATTTTTTTTGTATTTTTAGTAGAGACGGGGTTTCACCGTGTTTGCCAGGATGGTCTCGATCTCCTGACCTCGTGATCTGCCTGCCTCGGCCTCCCAAAGTGCTGGGATTACAGGCGTGAGTCACTGCGCCCAGCTCCTCACCACATTTTTTAATGTTCAGTTAATAGTATTGAGTAAATTGATGGATAAAGTTTCTGTATATAAATGCACTATTGCCAAATTCAGAAAATCCTCATGTTAAACAACTCAATTTTTTATCTGTTAATAGAACCAACAAGGATTAGTGTTGGAGCCTTTCTCTTCAGACCAATACTACGTGTCCAGGTCACCAGAAGAGTGTTCTGGGAAAGCTGTCCCCACACAAGGCTGCAGGCTCCGAGTCACAGCCTGGACTTCCTGTGACTTGAACACACAGTATTTCTGCTATCATTGTACACACTACTCATAATTTTGATACATGTATTTAATATGGCAATTAGTGTTCTCATGTTTTACTGCAAAGACCAGGTTTACATAATCAGAGAGCACAAAAAGGCAGGATCATGTTAGTGGTGTCTAAAAGATTTTATGAAACTTCCTTCTGCAGCACAATTGGTATTTCACTTTAAGAAGCTAATAAATATTTTAGAATGGCATTTCATTTGTTTTACAATGACATTTGGTATTACAATGAAGGAGCTGGAAAAAGAATATAAAAAGGTTCCCTCCACTACTCACTGGATTCCTTATATTTAGAGACCAAACTGATTTATAGCATTCATGAGTCACCGTAAATCATTAGCAATGGCAGCAGGACCTTAACCGGTGGTAGAGGTGAAGTCCATTGAATCCTAAATACACAAATCTACAGCTGACACTAAACAGCTTTCAAATTTATTTATTTAGCATATTGTATTGAATCATATCTCAACACTATTCATTATCATTCCAGTGGGAGAAATGCCACTTCACATATGCATAAGAAATTGATGATATAGAAAAATTATTTTTAGTGAAATCATATTTTTAAGAGTCACTTGCCCTAAGTCCTTGAATGCACAGGATACGCAACCTGAGGTCCTTTCCAGTACAACACAAGCCTCACAGAGCCCAAGCAAGGGAAAAGGGAGATCAGCAGAATTCCAAAGCAGAAGCTGTACAGAATCTCTAAGGCAGTGGTTCTCAGCTCTGCCTGTTCATTAGTATCACCTGGGTAGATGTGCTGCCTTACATCTGTCATTTAAGTCATTAATATGTATCGGGAGTAAAGTCAGAGCAGTACAAGGGTCAAGGGTGAGTGCAGGGCTAAGGAAAGCAGGTGAGGTTAGTCACTTCTCTCTCCTCCTCTTCTCCCACTAAACTTTCAGGGCTAGAGAATCACAATCCAAGGATTCACTGGCTTTGTTTTCCTTGGGGTCTCCACCCTGTAGTTCATTAACCCCCTGCCCCCAAAGCTCTTTGGCGCTGACATAAACAGGGGCTTGGTCACAAAACAAAGTAACATGACAAGAGCACAACCACCACAAAAAAAAAGCATCATACTGAAAATGCACATTGCAACAGGCAACAATATTACAATAGGTAAACTGTGAACTTTAAATTAACATAATATACAAATTAGATGGATGCGAAAGGGTATTATTAATATGAAGGGAAAAATAAGACGAAAGAGAACCAAGCAGAAATATTATGTATGAGAAATGTAATGACTGAAGTAAGAGACACAAAAGATCAATGTCTTGGGGCTCCACACAAGATTTATTTTGGCTAGTATAATGTCTTCAGACACAATACAGGGCTCAAAATATGCTTGTATGGTGGAGCTTATGCTCTTGCTCTTTTACTGTCAACATGAGAAGAATATGTTCTCGGGTAGGCCATTAGTCCCAGGAAGAAAATGAGAGGCACCTGGAACAGTGCCACCCAGCTGACCCAGAAACATGACTGAAAAATAAATGCTTATTGTTGTATGACACTGAGAGTGATTTTATATACATACCATTATTAAGGTAATATGTGATTACATAAGTAGCAAAATGATACAGCTGAAGAATGAGTTAATAAACTGGAAAACCAGATTTAGGAAATCTTGCAAAAGGAAGAAGTAAAGTATAAAAAGTTCAAAGAAAATAAAAAAGACATGAAAGTTCAAATAAAATAAAAAAAGACATGAAAAGTAAAAATAATATCTAAATTTTAGGAATCCAACAAAGAGACAAAAATATGCATGAAGGTGAGAAGAAACTTGAAGAAATATTGAAGATAAATTCCCCAATTGGGTGAAGGGGGACAATAAAAGACCTCAGATTGAAAGGGCACCAAGAATGCTAAAGAGAAGGGATTTTTTTTTAAGTTGAAACTATAGACATTATAAAAGAAAAACAAATTCTAAAATCCACAGAAAAGAACATCTCACATGTAAAAGAATAAGAATAAGATTGATTTCAAATTTTTCCATAGCAATACTACATGCAGTAGGTAACAAAAAAGCATTTGATATAATTCAACACCTATTTATGATAAAAAGTGCTTAATAAGTCGGGTACATGAAGTAAATTCATTAACCTGACAAAGATTACCTATTTTAAAAATTTGGACTGAAAGAGAAAATGTTTAAAGCATTTATTTTAAAATCAGGTACAAATCAAGGATACCCACTGTCCTCACTTCTATTCAACTTCGTATTGGCGATCACACCCAGAACAAAGGGACCAGAAAATAAGAGACTAGAGCATTGGGAGGGCAAAATAAAACTCATTATTTGTTGACAATATGATCTTTATATGAAAAACCCTAAGGAAAGGCAAGAGAAATTATTAGAAAAACAATTTAAGAATTTAGCAATATGGTTTGGTATAAGATGAACACGCAGACCTCAGATGCATTTCCAGGTACCAGCAGAAAACAACTGGTATACATGGAATACTATGCAGTCATAAAAAAGAATGAGACCATGTCCTTTGCAGGGACATGGATGGAGCTGGAGGCCATTATCCTTAGCAAACTAACAGAGGAACAGAAACCCAAATACTGCAAATTCTCATGTCTAAGTGGGAGCTAAATGATGAGAACACATGGATACACGGAGGGAACAACACACACTGGGGCCTTTCAGAGGATGGAAGGTGGGAGGAGGAAAAGGATCAGGAGAAACAGCTAGTGGGTAATAGGCTTAATACCTGAGGGATGAAATAATCTGTACAACAAACCCCCATGACACAAGTTAACCTATGTAACAAACCTGCACGTGTACTCCTGAATTTAAAACAGAAGTTTTTTAAAAAAGAAAACTACTGATATAATGCAATTAAATAGAGTATTCCATATACAGTAGTATCAGAGAATATAAGAATGAATCTAACAAAAAATATGCAAGTAGCCTACATGGCAAAATAATATAATTTTATGAAGGAGATATTTTTAAAAATCTTAATAGAGAGATATAAATCACTAGAATTATAGCATAAAATGTTGATTCTCATCAAATTATTTATTGTAGTCAAAGCAAATCTAATCAAAATTCTAGATATTGATTTTATCCTAATATATAAACAGACAAACACATACACATACAGAGTCATGTGCCTAACAACGATGTTTAGGTCAGTTTTGTACTGCATTTACAAAAGGGTCCCATGAGACAATAATAGAGCTGAAAAATTCCTATCACCTAGTGATTGTGTGGCCATTATAACATTGTAGAACAACTATTCTTTTTAAAATAAATTTAATGTAGTCTAACTGTACAGTGTTTATAAAGCCTATAGAAGTGTGCAGCAATGTTCTAGGCCTTTAGATTCTCTCACTACACACTCACTGACACCCAGAGCAATTTCCAGTCCTGCATTTATCGTAAATGCCCTATACAGGTGTACCATTTTTTAATCTTTTATACCATATTTTTAATTGTACCTTTTCCGTTCAGATACACAATACTATATTAGTCCATTCTCACACTGCTATAAAGAACTACCTGAGACTGGGTAATTTATAAAGAAAAAAGATTTCATTTACTCACAGTTCCACATGGCTGGAAAGCCATCAGGAAACTTACCACCATGGTGGAAGGTGAAGGGGAAGTCAAGTGTGTCTGACGTAGCAATAGGAGAGAAAGAGAGGAAGTGGGGAGGTATCCATCAGATCCCATGAGAACTCATTCACTGTCATGAGAATAGCATGGGGCAAGTCCTCCCCCATGATCCAATCACGTCCCACCAGGTCTCTCCCTTGACACCGGGGGATTACAATTCCAGATGAGATTTGTGTGGAGACACAGAGCCAAACCATGTCAGATACATACCACTGTGTTACAATTGCCTACCAGTATTCAGTACAGTAACATGCTGTACAGTGTATAGCCTAGAAGCAATAAGCGAAACCATATAGCCTAGGTTTGTAGCAGGCTATGCCATCTAGGTTTGTGTTAAGGGCACTCTAGGATGTTCACCCAACAATGAAATCACCTAAGGACACACTGCTCAGAACATATCTCTGTCATTAAGCAGCATATGACTGTGTATGTATGTGTGTGTATGTGTGTGTATAGTATATGTGTGTATATACGTACACACATTATATATATATATATATATACACATATACATACTCATATAGAAACTGTCAAGGGCCAACTATAAAAAGTATACTTCTGAAAAATTCAGGGAGTAGTATATGTCCTACAAGTTATCAGGACTTCTTATGAAACTAATAAATAAGGCCATGTAATAGTAATGCAGAGATGCACAAATGTATCAATGAAAAGGGGGAAAACTCAAACAGTTCCACAGAAATGGGATTTTGGAACATGATACAAGTGGTATGTCTGAATGAAAGAATTGCCCTACTCGATCAATGGAGCTGGAAAAAGGGTGATTCATAAGTTAAAGATCAAATACAATTCTTACTTTAAATCATATTAAAAACTAGAAAATATTTATAATTTCATAGGAAAATATTTCTTAAGACATATAATTGATGAAAAATATTAATAAATTTGCTTGTATTAAAATTGGCAATTTTGTTTAACCAAAGACACTTTTAAAGGTAAAAGTGTGGCAAACTGGGATATTATATTCATAAAATGAACAATTAATAGTTACATATGAATAAATAATTCATATCATAATTACCCTT
The DNA here is from genome assembly GCF_028885655.2 of Pongo abelii. Classification (NCBI taxonomy): domain Eukaryota; kingdom Metazoa; phylum Chordata; class Mammalia; order Primates; family Hominidae; genus Pongo; species Pongo abelii. The sequence goes on along the minus strand of NC_072002.2, from coordinate 85,645,265 downwards.
ATGAATAAATCAGAAGATTTCAAATAACCCAAAAGAAACAAATAATAAACAAAATACTTGAACTAAGATTTCACGGAAAAGGAAACACGTATGGCCACTAAGCATAGGAAGGGATGTTCATCATTGGAAATCCAAGAAAAGCAAATGAAGATCAGAATGAAAATAGTGTACAATTGGGGAAAATTTAAGAAAACTTACAATATCAAATATTTGAGGGGATATAATCCCACAGAATTTTTTTTTTTTTTTTTTTTTTTTTTTTTTTTTTTTTTTTTTGAGACAGAGTCTTGCTCTGTAGCCAGGTAGGAGTGCAGTGGCGCGATCTCGGCTCACTGCAACCTCTGCCTCCTTGGTTCAAGCGATTCTCCTGCCTCAGCCTCCTGAGTAGCTGGGAAATACAGGCGTGTGCCACCACGCGCAGCTAATTTTTGGATTTTTAGTAGAGACAGGTTTCGCCATGTTGGCCAGCATGGTCTCCATCTCTTGACCTTGTGATCTGTTCACCTTGGCCTCCCAAAATGCTGGGATTACAGGCGTGAGCCACCGCACCTGGCCAGGATTTCTTATGTATTGCTCCTGGCAACACAAATTGGCAGCCACTTTAGAAAACACTTTGACTTAACCTACCATTCAGTGACCCAGCTATTCACTCCTACCTTTATACCTGAGAAAGTCTTTCACATGGAAAACAGGAGACAGGTACAAGGTTGGTCACAGCAGGATGATGCCCAACAGCAAAAGTCAAAAGCAACCCAAATATTCATCAACTGGGAAAGTAGGTGAATAAGTTGTGGAATATTACAGAGTAGCGCAAATGATCAGGCCAAAACATGAAACAATATGGTTGAAACTTAGCAATAAACTGTAACATTACTTTCCAAAAATTACATACAACACTCAAACTCTTTCAATTAGGATAAAAATAACTAAAATTTATAAACATAATTTTTAGGAAAACATTTAGCTGCATTAAAAATGTCAAAAAGAGAAGAAAAAATGATAAATGTAGGATTTAGAATGATGGTTTCTTTCGGCAAAGGTAGGAAGAAGGGATGGAAGACTATATTGTCAGTATAAGGATCTAAAATTTTGAGAGATAAGATGGAAATTTTGTTTTACAATTTTTAAAATAACCAGGCTGGGTGTGGTAGCTCATGCCTGTAATCCCAGCACTTTGGGAGGCCGAGGCGGGCAGATCACCTGAGGTCAGGAGTTCGAGACCACCCTGACCAACATGGAGAAACCCCATCTCTACTAAAAGTACAAAATTAGCCAGGCATGGTGGTGCATGCCTGTAATCTCAGCTACTCAGGAGGCTGAGGTAGGAGAATTGCTTGAACCCGGGAGGCAGAGGCAGAGGTTGTGGTGAACGGAGATCATACCATTGTACTCCAGCCTAGGCAACAAGAGCGAAACTCTGTCTCAATAAAATAAAATAAATAAAATAAAATAAAATACCAAGTATACAAATAAAAGAAAGCCATGTATGGATCAATGATGAAATGGTGTCATAAGTCATGGATTGTGGTTAACTCATTTGTTTCTAATGTCAAATTAGTAGAGTAACATAATTATTTTAAAAAGTCCACTTTGGGAAAACAAGGCAGGTGGATCACGAGGTCAGGAGATCGAGACCATCCTGGCTAACATGGTGAAACCCTGTCTCTACTAAAAATACAAAACATTAGCCAGGTGTGGTAGTGGGTGCCTGTAGTCCCAGTTACTCGGGAGGCTGAGGCAGGAGAATGGCGTGAACCTGGGAGGTGGAACTTGCAGTGAGCTGAGATCGCACCACTGCATTCCAGCCTGGGCGACAGAGTGAGACTCTGTCTCAAAAAATAAAAAAATAAAAATAAAAGAAGTCAGAAAGTATGAAGAGAAAGAGAAAAGAGAGATCAGTATGGACCCAGTCATGAGGAGGGGTTTGTCAGAGGAGGTGGAACTCCAGGAGAGGAATGAAGAGGATCTCCCAGCCCAGGTGATCACAGGAGCAAAGACCAGCAACAGTAGAAGGACACGAGGTTTTGGAGAGACATCATGAACAGACAGACACTAAAGTAAAGACACCACAGTAGTAGAAGTGAGAACATGAAGACAATGTACAGGGGGATCTTGAAGTCTAAGCAGAATTGAAGCCTATTTAATAGGAGTTTCTGAAGACTCTTGGGGAAAGGGCAATCGTGGTGAAAACACCGTTTAGATTATTACAATGGCATCAGGATGGGTGGAAAAAATGATGTGTGCACTTACAGGAAGGACTGGAATTTAAGAAGTCTTTGGAGTCATCCAGGTAGGAGATGGCACAGACTGGATTAGGTTCTCCATAGTAACAAGAGGAAAGACAATGTTGGATTTGGAACCCACTTTTAAGAATCAATGTGTGAGATTGCTACAGATTGCTACTGATTGTAAGGTTGAAATATTGTGAGCATAGAAGAATAGTAATAGCATTAACACCAGTGGGCAAATTGAGAACAGGAATCCACATCATAGGGAATGAGTGAAATAATTAGTTCACTTGCAAAGAAACTGATCTTGAGAAAACTAGGATATTTTATTCCACTAAATCCATATACACAGGGTTATCAGGTTAGATAAGTTTTACATTTCAACCAGTTGCCAATGTCCCTGATTCTGCCTGAAACTCATCAAAAAAATCTATTGAGAGATAGATGGGATGACCAGTATCAATTTAGCCTACTGGAGGGTCAACTGTAGAGCATTCTTAACCCAAGCCCACATCTTAGATTTTAGATCAGCTAAAAACATGAAATCAAATGCATCAGTTAGATAAATGCACACACATCAAACTGTACAACACATAAGATGAAATAAACATGTCTTCTCTTTATTTTTCACTCATGTACAGAAACTATTAGAGTGCATTATTCATGTCAGACACCCAAGATCACTGTTAATTCTGTTTCACAACAAGGTCCTTCTCTTAGGAAGTTTTCTATCCATGATAATTCTTATGGGAAAAAAATGTCCCTTAAAAATTTCAAATGAACATCCAAATGCCCCATGATTTTTATGTTGTTCTCATTTGTATGGTTAAAATTGTTGAGTGATATTTGAAGAAAGTTTTCCTAACTTCTCCATTTAGCAAATCAGTTACAATAAACACCATGTCCTTTTTACCTAAACAGATTGAAAGTTTCTCAGAACACAAGGATATTAACAGAAAATCACCAAGAAAAATACATATAGTAATGTTCATATTATGCTGCAATAATGTTTCTAAAATTTCATGTAGTTATACACAACTGTATTACCTAGTATACCTTCTCATTCCCACTTCAAGAACTTCATATAGATATGAAATCATATCTAATAATAACCTTTAAATAGAACAGTGAGCTCATTTGAAAAGTATAGTTGCTCTTTGTGTTTGAAGAAAGAGCCTAATAAGATCTCTGACAGTCCTTCACTAACACTCAGGTGATTTTACATAAACGTCAATCAAAGCTCTTTCCTTTTCCATCAAATATTGTCATGTCGGCCTAAACAAGAAAAGGAAGGTCGAGATTTTCAGTGACCTTCTCCGCAGCTGGGCTAGCTTTCATCAGATAGCTCATTAGTGCAAACAGGCTGATTGACAAGGTTATCCCAAAGGAAGAAGCAGGAGCCAAACAGATCATTTGCATATTATATTAATGACATTCAGAGTACCATTTGGTGTTCCTAGGAGAATTGAAAGAGAACAAACTGTAATTTTCACAATCATTAATTGTTTAAAGGAAACTGCAGATTCTTAAAACACTTAGGATGTTTACGGTATTTCAATGTAATGTAGACCAGGAGGAAAGCTATATAATTGTGGAACAGAAAGCCTGCTATTTAATTATTTTACTTGAGGTTAATTCTGCACAGTACCAAGCACATTCTACTCCAGGGATGACACTGTTTATTAAGGCATATTGGAGAGCCTCTTGTCCTAATGAGGGATAGGAATTGAGAGCAGAGATGTGGATGCATGCCAATAAATAATGACAATTGTTTGTACATTTTATCCCTCAGTGGATCAATGTGAGTGCAAGCAAGAGTGTTAGAATTGAACCTGCTGCATTCGTTGCCTCCAAATTCCTGCAGCTCCCATAGCTAGATCTGCTTAACCTCAGCCTTCAGCCTTGCTCCTACTGTGGATTCTGGGACTAACTTGGGCCCTAATAGGGGAAATACAAGAGTCATCATAGTGCCTTTTCACTTAATATTTAGTCATATTAGTCCTGCCTCCATTTCCCCACTGAATCCAGGAACCAGGTTGTATTACTTTTCTAGCACTGTCATAAGAAAATACTAGAAACTGGGTGGCTTAAAACAACAGAAATTTATTCTCTGTGTCATCATATGGCCTTCTCATAAGGACTTCAGTCACTGGATTTAGGACCCATCTAACTCAAATATAATATGACAGCATCTTAACTGTCGTATTACAGAAATAATATGGGCCACAAGGGCCAGAAGTGCAACTCTTCCATGTATATAAATGCTGGAGAGCCTACAAATATCTACTGACCTGAATGAATAGCCAGGCACACCCAGAATTATGGACATTAATAGATCGGTGAAGCCCACTCAATCAGTGAGATCAGTGGAAAAATAGATATTAAAATCAAGGTGTTAGCAGGGCTGCTTTCATTTCTGAAGCCTCTCGGGGAAAGAATCCACTTCCAAGCTCATTCAAGGATGTTAGTAGAATTCAGTTTCTTGTAGTTGTAGGACTGACTTCCCCATTTTCTTGCTGGCTGCCAGGTAGTGGGGTGGTCTCTGCTCCTAGAGGGAGTGGGTCTAGTTCTTCTCATGCTTCAGTCTGTCTTCTCCCACTACCCCATCTTTCTGACTCCAGCCAGAGAAAATCTACAACTTTTAAGGGCTCACGTGCTTAGATTGTGTTCACCAAGATAATTCAAGATAATCTCCCTGTTTTAAGGTCTGTGACCTTAATTACTCTGCAAAGTCCCTAGGGCAGGGAGGTAACATATTCACAGGTTTCAGGGATTAGGGCCTGGACATCTTTGGGGGCTATGCTACCTAACACTCTCGTTAGTATTGTATCTCTACTTTCTGTTAATGTCTTTTCTTAGGTTTCTTATTTTTTCCACTTTCTTTCCATTACAGAGACAAATTTTAAATGTCTCAGTATGTACTTGGAAACAATACTTACAACAAAACAATATATACTGCATACTTATATACTCTAATGAATGTCTCCTCACATTTTTACATCATGGTATATAGAGAAAAAATGAAATTTTGGGGGGTACACTGCAGTAAACTAAAGGCATTCAAGGGCATCTAAATGGAGCTTGGCAGAAAAAAAGTTTGACTATCTTAATATTATATAGTTATTATAGAAAAAGTAAGTATTAGGGAAGATATTAATTATAGACTATAGAATTTCCAAATATTTTTCAAATATATAAATGAGAATCTTGAGACCATTTTGTATGTATATTTTGCTTTAATAGTAGGTTTAATGTTTGAAATATGTATACACAATTCCTAAACAAAACCTTTTAAATAATGATCTCTTCCAATTTTTGATAGTCACCTTTGACAAGAAACTTTGTTCACACAAGTGGGTAGTAAAAATTTATTTTTCTAAAACTTGAAAAACATACAATGGTTAAAATTACATTTAAAGTATTTAGTAGCACTTCCATTTCTTTCATTGACAAATGTCATATGGAAATTTCTTGAACTATGAAAGCATTCTGAATCTAATTGAACTTTTTCATGTCAAGTATTTAATGATGAAGCTCTCATTTTCAAGATCCACATGCATTATCGGAGGAGTTGGTGGCTAACTCAGATGCCACTAATAAAGCCACAAATAGGGGAGAATCTAACATATGTAAAAAGGAGATTTAGAGCTGCTCCAGAAAATGTAACTACTAAAAATCCCCTCCCATTTCACCCTGCACATCCTTACTACACTCAACCATGGAACCTGCTGCACCAAGGGCTGCACGCCATGCTATTTAGGACCCTAAACGCCAACTCCTGCAGCAGCTCCAGGATGCTTTGTCGATGATGGAAGGCAGTGCACTCTACCTTTGATGCAACTCAATGTGCAGCTGGTTGGGCTTTTCCAAGGTGTATTCAACCTGATGAGACTCCCCAGGTTCATCATCTATGGAGAACACAGAGACCCCAGGTATAACCCACTTACTACACCACACTCTTCGAAGGAGCCCAGCAAGAAGTTTCTTGTGACGAGACACCATTCTTTCCTTACAGACTTCAGAATTTTCTTCACTGAGAGTACTTGATTAGTAACCACTGTGAAATTTTTCTGGAAAATGTCTCTATTTGCCCTCATTTTGAACCATAGTTGCTCTGGAAATATATATATATACACACACACACACACACACACATATATAATATATGCACACATACACACATATATGTACATATATACGTATATATGTACATATATGTGTATATATATGTGTGTGTGTATATATATATACACACACACACACACACACGTGTATATATATATATATATATATTTTTTTTTTTTTTTTTTTTTGAGATGGAGTCTTATTCTGTTGCCCAGGCTGGAGTGCAGTGGTGTGATCTCCGCTCACTGCAAGCTCCACCTCCCGGGTTCATGCCATTCTCCTGCCTCAGCCTCCCAAGTAGCTGGGACTACAGGTGCCCACCACCACGCCCGGCTAATTTTCTGTATTTTTAGTAGAGATGGGGTTTCACCATGTTAGCCAGGATGGTCTAGATCTCCTGACCTCGTGATCCACTCTCTATCTCCTGACCTTGTGATCCGCCCGCCTCAGCCTCCCAAAGTGCTGGGATTACAGGCGTGAGCCACCGCGCCCAGGAAATATATTCTAGGTTGACTGCTATTTCCTCTGAGGTCTAATCACTTTCCTTTATAGGTCACTTGTCTCTTCTCTCTGGCTTCTTTTAAGATTTTTCTCTTTGTCTTTAATATCCTGCAGTATTACTTGGCTTCACCTAGCATGAATTAACTTCTAATATATGCTGCTCTGATTTAGGATGCAACTGGTTAATTTTTTTATTGAGGTATAATTTTCATACAGTGAAATGCACAGATCCGAAGGATAGTTTGATGAATTGTGGCATGTGGAAAATCCACCCTCTAATCATTATCAAACAATTTATCATCTGAGACTGTTCCTCTGTGCTCCCCTCAAGTCAAACTGACACGTTAGAGTCAGCCACCATTGCGATGTCAATTGTCATAGATTAGTGATGCCTGTCCTATAATTTTTTTATAAATGGAACCATATGATTTGTGCACTTCTGTGCCTTGCTTAATTTGTCCAAAAACTTTTTGAGAGATTGATCCATGTTTTATGTTTATCAGTAATTCATTGCTTTTTATTGCTGAATATTCATTCATGAATATATGCCAGAATATTTTGTCCATGTTGATGGACATTTGGGTTGCTTTCATTTTTTGGCTATTATGAATACAACTACTCTGAACATTTTATTCAGTATTTTTTGTAGATAATATGTTTTAATTTCCTTACATGTATACATGGGAGTAGAATTGCTAGCTTGTAGGGTAGAGAAGTGTCCACTTTTATAAGAAACTGTCAAATATCACAAAAGTACCATTTTACACAATTATCTGCAAATTACGAGAGAGATAATTGTTTTGCATTCTTGTCAGTCTCGAAAATTTTAGCCATTTCTGGTGAGATTTTAAAGATATCTCTTCATTCAGATTTGCATTTCAATGATGACTAATGATATTCATCATCTTTTAATGTATTTACTGGCCTTTCATAAAACTTTCTCTGTAAACTATTCAAGTTTTCTGATAAGTTTTAATTAGGCTCCTATTTTTTATCTATAGAGGTTCTTTGCACATTCTGGACGTGATTCCTTGATCAGATATACACATTATAAATATTTGCTCCTAGTCTGTAACTTGCATGTCCATTTTTTAATTATAATTTTTAATGAGAAGACTTTTTAATTTTGATGAAGTCCAATATACCAATTGTTAAATATATTTTCTTTTCCTTTTTTTGCACCCCAAAGATATAACTACATGATCTAAGTCTTCCCGTACAAGATTTGAGATTCACATTTTAAATTTGGTCTAAAATTAATCTCAAATAATTTAAGTGTATATTGTAAAAGTCATCTCTTTTCCATACAGTTTTCTAGTTATTTTAGGAATATTATTGAAAATATTCTTATCTCCACTGGATTCCTTTGGTAACTTTGCAAAAAGTAATTGGTCATACTGGTGAGAGTCTGTTTTTGGACTCTATTCTGTTCTATTGATCTATTTGACTAGCCTCACTGTCTTGAAATTAAGTTCTATAATTCTTCTTTATTCTTTTTCAAGATCATTTTGTCTCTGCTAGCTCTTTTGCATTTTCATATGTCTTAGAATCAGCTTAACAATTTCTCCTTCAAAAACAAAAGCCTGCTAAGACTTTGACTGGAATTACATTATATCTGTAGACTAATTTAAGCAGAATTTACATCTTAACATTATACGAAGGATTCTGACTCATAAACATGTAACATGTTGTATATCTATATTTATTTAGATTTTAATTTTTTATTGTAATATGTTATGGTTTTTATTGCAAAAGTCAACACATCCATGAAAAAAATTATTCCAGGCCAGGCATGGCAGCTCACACCTGTAATCCCAGCACTTTGGGAGACCAAGGTGGGAGGGTTGTTTGAGGCCAAGACTTTGAGACCAACCTAGGCAAGATAGCTAGACCCCATCTCTACAAAAAAGGAAAAAAAAAAAGCTGGGCATGGTGGCACGCACCTATAGTTCTAGCTACTCAGGGTGCTGAGGTGGTAGGATTGCTTGAACCCAGGAATTCAAGGCTGCAGAGAGCCATGATTAAGCCACTGCACTCCAGCCTGGATAACAGAGAGAGACACAATCTCAAAAAAAGAAGAATATGATTCTGTATGTGCCACAATTTCAATTCAAAAGCTAAGTAATGAGTAAAATGTTCTAGTGTCTTTCTGAGTATAATGGGTGTTAACTACTGATATGGTTTGGCTGTGTCCCCACCCAAATCTCATCTTGAATTGTAGCTCCCATGATTCCCATGTGCTGTGAGAGGGACCTAGTATGTGGTAATTGAATCATAGGGGCACGTCTTTCCCATGCTGTTCTCATGATAGTGAATAAGTCTCACGAGATCTGATGATTTTATAAAGGGAGTTCCCCCTACACAGGCTCTCTTTGCCTGCCACTATGTAAGATGTGACTTTGCTCCTCCTTCACCTCCACCATGATTATGAGGCCTCCCCAGCCATGTGGAACTGTGAGTCCATTAAATCTCTTTCTTTTATAAATTATCCTGTCTTGGATATATCTTTATTAGCAGTATGAGAATGGACTAAAACAACTACATCAGGATTAGAAGATAAGAAAACTCTATTTTGTGTCCTTTCCCCAAAGGTCAAAACAATTTAAAAGCCACATTCCACTAATGCAGCGGGTATTTTTTCATTTTACATTAATTAAATTTCATTACTTTAGGAGTCAGCTGAACAGTAAGATTCACTAAGCACTCAGTGCAAAGGGACTTGAGGTCCTGAAGGGCTACAGCTCACATCCCTCAGGGACCTTGTATCATAAACAGGAAGACAGGGTTAACACACAGAAAACACAAATAGCATGAACCAGCACAAAAGGAACATTGTAAATTTGATTTGAAATAATGAAGGACTGTGATGTTTCTCTTCTCTCAGAACATAAGAGAAATAATACTGAGAAACATGTGCCTGTTTTATATTTAAAATAATTAAGGTAGGTAAGATTAAAAACTTACCGAGATGCCTTTTAGTGCTAACAGTTTATGATTATGAAAAATTATCCAAAACAAATTCAAGATTAAACGTTTAGAGATAGGGAAAAAAAGGAAATGGAGAGAAGAGATCTATACTAGTGAGGTCAGATCTTAGGCTCCTGTGACTCTGGTTCATGACTCCCCCAGTCCCTCTCTCCTCAATCTTTACAGTGGATATTTGAGAAAACTTTTAGGAGTCTCTATCAGGGATTTCCTGTAAATCCATTGCTTACTGTATTGAAACAAAAACCATATTTAACTCCACAGCTAAAGAAGACACAATGAAACAATATTAAAAGAAAAGTAAATGAATCTCATGTCTCTCTGGTTGAGTGTTTTCCCCGACCCTGTGGGGCTGCTGGCTATTCATACATTCATTTGTTTCCCACGTTTATCCAGAATTTGGAGGATGCATGGAAATAAACAAGTGCAAAGAGCAGTCAGAAGAATTCTAAGTTCTCTGACCACTCATTATTCTGCCTCCCCAGACCCAGGGTAGAACCATTTTAGATGCACAGTTAGAGACAAAAGCATGAATTAAATTTTTTTTTTTGTCTCTGGATGAGGAAAATTGTAGATATTAACATGTTTTGTTGAGATTGGAAGTATCTCATGACCTATCATTAAAGAATATAAAAGTCAAAATGTTTAACTTCTTTCTGCCAAATCATCCCATATGTAAATACTCATTTAAAAACAGAATTTTACTCAAAATCCAAATGATCTTTTTACAGAAATAGAAAAATCTACCTTTAATATGGACTCTCAAGGGGTATAGAATAGTCAAACCAACATTGAAAAAGATCAGCCAGGAGTGGCCGGTAATCCCAGTACTTTGGGAGGCTGAGGCGAGAGAATTGCTTGAACCCAGGAGTTCAACAGCAGCCTAGGCAACATAAGGAGACCCCATCTGTACAAAAAATTTAAAAATAGCTGAGCATGATAGCACACATTTGTAGTCCTAGCTACTTGGGAGGCTGAGGCAAGAGGATCACTTGAGCCCAGGAGGTCAAGGCTACTGTTAGCTGTGATTGTATCATTGCACTCCAGCCCAAGCAACAGAATAAGACCCTGTCTCAGTAAAAAAAGGGAAAGAAAAGAAAAAAAATAGCAAAGTTTGAGGTTCCATATGTCATGATTTCAAAACTTACTACAAAAATACTATAATCACAACAGTGTGGTACTGGCGCATGGAGGACAAATAGACCAGTGGAATAGCATACAGTGTACAGAAATAAATCCTCATATCTATGGTCAAAGGATTTTTAACAAGGGTGCCAAGACCATTCAATGGAAAGAGGACATTCTTTTCTATAAATAGTGTTGAAAAAACTGTATATCCACATGCAAAAGAATGAAACTGTACTCTTCATGTATACCGTATACTAAAATGAACTCAAAAATAGATCAAAAACCTGAATGTAAGAGCTAAAACTATTAAACTCTTAAAACATAGAGGAAAAGCTTCATTACATTGGGTTTGGCAACTCTTTCTTGAGCATAACACCAAAAGCAAAGACAACAAAAGAAAAAAAGAGATAAATTGAAGTTTATCAAAATTAAAAACTTTTTATGCACCAAAGGACATTATCAAAAGAACAAAAAGAAGACCCAAGGAACAGGATAAAATATTTGCAAATTATATATCTAATATAAGATTAATATCCAGAACATATATAAAAAACTCCTAGTAGCCCCGGACAGTGGCTTGAGGCTGTTAATTCCAACTACTCTGGAGGTTGAGACTGGAAGGTCACTTGAGCCTTGGAGTCTGAGGCTGCAGTGAGCTATGATAGCACCACTGCACTCCAGCCTGGTTGATAAAGTGATACCCCATCTCTAAAAAAGAAAAAAGAAAGAACTCTAACAGTTCAACAACAACAACAACAACAACAAACTGCTTTAAAAAAATAGGCAAAGAACACGAATAGACATTTCTCCAAAGAAGATATACAAATGGCTGATAAGCATGTGAAAAGACAACATCGCTAATCATTAGAGAAGTACAAATAAAACCACAATGAAATACCACATCACACCCATTAGGATGGCTGTTATCAAAAAATAAAATAAAATAACAAGTATCAGCAAAGATGTGGAGAAATTTAAACCCTTGTGTATTGCTAGTGGGGTAAAATGGTGCAACCACTGTGGAAAATAGCATGACAGAACCTCAAGACATTAAATATGGAATTGCCGTATGATATGACAATTATACTTCTGGGTAAATATCCAAAAGAATTGAAAGCAAGGACTCAGATATTTATATAGCTAGTTCACAGCAGCATTCACAATAGCCAAAAGATGGAAGCAAATCAGATGTCCGCTGGGACACAGGGAGGGGAACATCACACACTGGAGCCTGTCAGGGGTAGGAGGCAAGGGGAGGGAGAGCATTAGGACAAATACCTAATGCATGTAGGGCCTAAAACCTAGATGATGGGTTAATAGGTACAGCAAACCACCATGGCACATGTATACCTATGTAACAAACCTGCACATTCTGCATATGTATCCCAGAACTTAAAATAAAATTAAAAAAGAGAAAAAAAATGTAGCATATCCATACAGCAAAATATTACTCAGTTTTTAAAAGAAAGGAAATTCTGATATGTGCTACGACATGGAATAACTTAGAAGACATTATGCTAAGTGAAATAAGCCAATCACAAAAGGGTAAACATTCTAGGATTCTTCTTAAATGTGTTACCTAGAGTAGTTAAATTCATGGGGATAGAAAGTAGACTGGTAGTTAGTTATCAGGGGCTGGGGAGAAGAGAATGGGGAGTTATTGTTTAATGGATACAGAGTTTCTGTTTGGAAAGACAAGTTCTGGAGATAGATAGTGATAATGGCTGCACAACAATGTGAATGTATTTATTGCCACTAGAGTATACATTCAAAAATGGTTAAAATGGTAAGTTTTATGTACATGTTAGCATAATAAATATATATCATAAAAATAAAAGATTTTTGCTGGGATATACTAACTTCCTAAAGGCCAAGTATAAAATGTTAAGATTTACGAGTATGTGAAACTTGGGTATTCAAACATTCAATTATCGTAATTTGAGATATTTATCTTCAAGTTTGACAGAATAGAGCTATGTGACATTGCACAGACTCTCACATTTGCATTTTCCTGAATACCATTAAATTATTTTATTGAAGAAAGAACTTTTTTCTTATCTATCTCTAAATTGCATTCTACTAATTTTGTTTTCCATATGATTGTCCGTCATTTTTCAGATAAAAAGCTGTATAAATGACAAACATTTTTGAAAAGTTATATTTAAGTTACTTTTGTCCCCACATTGTAACAGTTATAGCATTATTGTGAATATTCTGATATAAAGACATATTTTCAAAAAGACGTTAGAAAACTACCTGTCATTTTTTGACTGTGCCTACATACAGGGTAGACTATAACCTATTCAGCCAAAAACACTTTCTAAGCAGAAAATCGGATCATACTTTGTGACAAAAGAACTGGGTGTATGAAAAACTTATGACATTTTTCACAATTGCAGGATCTTCAGCTGCAGATATTTTCTCAAAATGTCAGTAATAATAAAAATCTACATTTGTCAAGCAGTTACTGCTTTTCAAGGGACAATGCATGCTTATGAAATTTCAAAAGTTCTATTAAATTAGCATCTCCAAAAATGTTGAAATTCCCATTTCTGTGCTCATATATTTGCAACTAATATACCTAAATTCTTCTTGTTACAGTGTGTATTAGTCCATTATCATGCTGCTGATAAATACATAACCAAGACTGAGAAAAAAAAAAAAAAGAGGTTTAATTGGACTTACAGTTCCACATGGCTGGGGAGGCTTCAGAATCATGGCAGGAGGCAAAATGTGCTTCTTACATGGCACTGGCAAGGGAAAATGAGGATGATGCAGAAGTGGAAACCCCTGATAAAACCATCAGATCTCATGAGACTTATTCACTACCATCAGAACAGTAAAGAGGAAACCGCCTCCATGATTCAAATAATCTCCCACCGGGTTCCTCCCACAACATGGGGCAATTATGGGAGTACAATTCAAGATGAGATTTGGGTGGGGACACAGAGCTAAGACATATCCTTCCACCCCGTCCCCTCCAAATCTCATGTCTCATATTTCAAAACCAATCAAGTCTTCCTCACAGTCCTCCAAAGCCTTAATTCATTTCAGTATTAAACCAAAAGTCCACAGTCCAGAGTCTCCTCATCTGAGACAAGGCAAGTTCCTTCTGCCTACAAGCCTGTAAAATTAAAAGCAGGCTAGTTACTTCCTAGGTACAATGGGGGTACAGGTATTGGGTAAATATGGCCACTCCAAATGTGAGAAATTGGGCAAAACAAAGGGGTTACAGGGCCCATTCAAGTACAAAATCTAGCAGGGCAGTCAAATTTTAAAGCTCCAAAATGATCTCCTTTGACTCCATGTCTCACATCCAGGTGACACCGACGCAAGAGGTAGGTTCCCATAGTCTTGGGCAGCTCTGCCCCTGTGGCTTTGCAGGGTATAGCACCCCCTCCTGGCTGCTTTCATGGGCTGTTGTTGAGTGTCTGTGGCTTTTCCAGGCACACGGTGCAAGCTGTCTGTGGATCTACCATTCTGGGGTCTGGAGGACGATGGCCTCTTCTCACAGCTCCACTAGGCAGCACCCCACTAGGGACTCCGTGTGGGAGCTCTGACCACACATTTCCCTTCCACACTGCCCTAGCAGAGGTTCTCCATGAGGGCCCTGCCTCTGCAGCAAACTTTTGCCTGGGCATCCAAACATTTCCATTCATCTTCTGAAGTCTAGGCGGAGGTTCCCAAACCTCATTTCTTGACTTCCGCACACCCGCAGACTCAACATCATGTGGAAGCTGCCAAGGTTTGGGGCTCGCACACTATAAACCCATGGGCTGACCTGTACCTTGGCCCCTTTCAGCAACAGCTGGAGCAGCTGGGACTAAGGGCACCAAGTCCCTAGGCTAAACACAGCATGGGGACCCTGGGCCCGGCCCATGAAACCATTTTTTTTTCTCCCAGGCTTCTGGGTCTGTGATGGGAGGGGCTGCCATGAAGACCTATGACATGCCCTGGAGACATTTTTCCCATTGTCTTAGGGATTAATATTTGGCTCCTTTTTACTTGTGCAAATTTCTGCAGCCAGCTTGAATTTCTCCTCAAAAAAATGGGTTTTTCTTTTCTACTGCATCATCAGGCTGCAAATTTTCCAAACTTTTATGTTGTTTCCCTTTTAAAACAGAATGCTTTAACAGCACCCAAGTCACCTCTTGAATGCTTTGCTGCTTAGAAATTTCTTCCACCTGGCCAGGCAGTGGCTCATACCTGTAATCCCAGCACTTTGGGAGGCTGAGTTGGGTGGATCACCTGAAGTTAGGAGTTCGAGACCAGCCTGACCAACATGGTAAAACCCCATCTCTACTAAAAATACAAAAATTAGCGGGCATGGTGGCAGGTGCCTGTAGTCCCAGCTACTTGGGAGGCTGAGGCAGGAGAATCACTTGAACCCAGGAGGTGGAGGTTGCAGTGAGCCAAGAGCGCACCACTGCACTCCAGTCTGGCGACCAAGCAAGACTTCATCTCAAAAAATAAAAAGAAAAAGAAATTTCTTCTGCCAGATTCCCTAAATCATCTTTCTCAGGTTCAAAGTTCCACAAATCTCTAGGGCAGGGACAAAATGCCACCAGTCTCTTTGCTAAAACATAATAGGAGTCACCTTCACTCCAGTTCCCAACAAGTTTCTCATCTCCATCTGAGACCATGTCAGCCTGGACCTTATTGTTCATATCACTATCAGCATTTTTGTCAAAGCCATTCAACAAATCTCTAGGAGGTTCCAAACTTTCCCACATTTTTCCTGTCTTCTTCTGAGCCCTCTAAACTGTTCCAACCTCTGCCTGTTACCCAGTTCCAAAGTTGCTTCCACATTTTTGGGTATTTTTTCAGCAATGCCCCACTCTACTGTTACCGATTTACTGTATTAGTCCGTGCTCATGCTGCTGATAAACACATACCCAAGACTGGGAAGAAAAAGAGAAGAAAAAGAGGTTTAATTGGACTTACAGTTTCACATGGCTGGGGAGGCCTCAGAATCATGCCTGGAGGCAAAAGGCACTTCTTGCATGGTGGTGGCAAGAGAAAATGAGGACAATGCAGAAGGAGAAATTCCTGATAAAACCATCAGATCTCACGAGACTTATTCACTATAATGAGAACAGTATGGGGGAAACTGCCCCCATGATTCAAATTAGCTCCCACCGGGTTCCTCCCACAGCATGTGGGAATTATGGTAGTACCTTTCAAGATGAGATTTGGGTGGAGAAACAGAGCCAAACCATATCACAGTGTTAATAACTTCACTGGATGAACGTTTAAATTGTATACATATTTCATATGTTGATTCTCCTTTGGTAATTCTAAATATTTTAAAATTGATGATTTTAATAATTTTATTCAGCAAATATGATTAAATCTTTATTATGATCAAGATGCTATGTTAAATGCAAATTGTAAAAAGAAGAATCACATAATCAATTGTGTATTCATTAGAGGTGCTTTTCTTTTACAAATCCTTAAAATTAAAGGGAAACTAATATAATTAAGCAATTCTTGCTGTACAGAAAGTGAAATATAACAGTAATGAGAGCCCTTGTCAGTTCAGCATTATACACCATTAAAACTGTTTTAGCAAAAAAGGTAAATTAATTGTTTTCTGTTTTGCCCTCTTTTATTTTCACTGACCACTCACTCTCTGATGAGTATGCTGAAGAACTGAAAAATAACCCAAAGATTAGCAGCCAGGAGCTTAAAAACAAAACAAAAGAAAATAACAAATCTCAACGAGGAATTTTAAGGTAGAACGAAGAATATCTCTAAACCTGTTCATTGAGACACTTTTATAAGCATCAAGTCTCACTACAAATGTTTTCATTAATACCATAGAAGCTTTAGAAGAGCAAATGTTTCTGACAGAGCAATACTTTAAGTTGAAAGCACAAGCTCGCCTTTACAAACTGAAATGTTTCTTTCACACTGCTACGAATGCACAAAATTTGGTTAGCGGTTTCTGAAAAACATTGTTAGCTCTTTAGCACGTATTCCTTTTCCATTCGTTTAACTCCTCCCACAAAGGATCTAAACAGCAGTAGTCATCTTTGAAGCACACAATCCCCTTTGACTTCAAAAGCCACATGAGGCAATGTGGTTGCCATTAGCACACATGTCAAACAGTGTTGGAATATGAGCTTTAAGAGAAACAAGAAATTCTAGCCCTGAAGTTTGACTTTTCACTCACCTTAAACATCCTTAATGTTTACAAATCTGATAGAGCCAAACGCAAGTCAATGAACTTTTCCTTTGCTTACAAATACTATGCTTCACTCATAAATGAGTTTAGTGCATGTTCATTGATTTATAATATCCTCTTTGTCTCTACACCAGAATCATCTCATATATTTGAATCCACTAATGCATTATAAATCCCTATATAGTAGGTAGAAACTAAATAATTGTTTAAACAACAGTAATCAGAATTTACAACTATTTTGGCAAGGGGCAAAAGGTTCAAGAATACAATAAAATGTGTTCCTGAGGAGAAAATTAGTAAGTTGCTTTTCTGTCAAATACTACCTCTTTGATCTAATGTTCAGGTTCAGTTATATTAAATAAGATGATCTCATAAAGATCATCTTTGTAGGTATTTTCCGTATTAACATCATTTTCTGTTTTTATGAGTTTTTTGTGTCTTCATATTAAACGATTTTAGACAGCCAATTTTGCCTTTTGCCAACTAACAAATTACCCCATCACTTTTCAGCTTAAACCCATCCATTCATTTTATTTTATCTGACCTTGTGGGTGAGGAACTAGAGCCAGGCTAGGTTCTTACACTCCACAGGGCACTGACAGCTGAGGTCCATTTGTGGTACTCAGTTGGCACACAGGCTAGGCCCGAGGATCCCAGGCACCTTCACTCACATGTATGCACCTTGGACAGGATAGTTAGGAGTCTGAGATCAACTGGGATGATCAATCGAAGGACCTACAGGTGGTCTCTCCAGCATGGCAGTGTCAGAATATTTGTCCTTATATGGCTCAGGATTCCAAAAAACTGTCCCAAAAAATAGCAGGTAGAAGAATTATCTTGGTTTTATTAGTACTGTAGGAGCTTAATACTCCAGTATTAATACTATACTTACTACTGTCAGTGAGTTTCTTCTAATACAAAAAAAAGCAGAGAATATAAAAAATTAAAAATGTTAGTATGCATTTGCTAACTTACAGAATCTGTATTTTTAATAATAAAATGGGCATATTTGTTGCCATGCCTTGATACTCTCATGATTAGTGTATCAATAATATCAAACATAGAAATCATTTTACTAATAAAGAAATATGAATGTGTTTTCAGGTTCAATAAATTATCATCAATCAGTCAGGTGGCACTGTCCCATTTAATGAACTAAAAGCTGAGGCCTATTAAAACCTAAGTAACTTGCTCCAGGTCACCCAGCTGTTAGATGTCACGGCTAGGACAAGCCTCCCTGTGACTGAGTGCATACATTGCATCTGTGCAACTGAATTGCATCAATAATTTAATACAGAATCCTACAGTGACGTTCAGTGCCATTTATCCTCATTCTCTGCAAAACTTTGACATTCAATATTTAGAAGTTCTTATGATCATGTATGCACAGTGCCTCTTAAAAGTCTAAATCATTTATATTCAAAACCTCACCCCTGAGCCCTAAGGATATAATAATTTATATTTATGCCCTATACAACTTGGAGATAATTACATAGCAGTTGGGCTATTTTTTTCTAACTACCATGCTAATGTTCAGTAACTACACTTTTGAGAATCCACTGGTATCTAATTAGGTAAAAAAATCTTAGTAGATGCAAACATCACGCCCATTTGACAGACTGGACTTAGGCTATTTAAGAAGAGGGAAGAATTGGCCAGGTGCCATGGCTCAAGCCTGTAATCCCAGCATTTTGGGAGGCCAAGGCGGGCGGATCACGAGGTCAGGAAATCGAGACCATCCTGGCTAACACGGTGAAACCCGTCTCTACTAAAAATACAAAAAATAAGCCGAGCATGGTGGTGGGCGCCTGTAGTCCCAGGTACTCAGGAGGCTGAGGTAGGAGAATGGCATGAACCTGGGAGGTGGAGCTTGCAGTGAGCCGAGATCATGCCACTGCACTCCAGCCTGGGTGACAGAGCGAGCCTCTGTCTCTAAAAAAAAAAAAAAGAAGAAGAAGAGGGAAGAATTAATGAACACTCAGGTAACTGTCTTGGTGTTAGTTTTAATATGCCAGCCAAGCACAATAATCTAATTTTCAAATCTAAAAAATGTTTTATTATTTAATGAGAATCACATATTTATTAAATGTTAAAATAATGGCCTTTAAAAGGCATATTTCCAATATCACCAGTATGCACAATTTTTTTAACACTCTTAGTACATGAGGTTACTATAAGACTCAAAGGATTTAAATTATAAATTATACATATCCATGGACTATATCTAATAAAGAAAAGCAAATAGATATAAAATGAATAAATTGCATAAAAGTTGCAGTAATACATGTATTTAAAGAAATGGAAATAAGCAATCTGTTGGAATAAGCTTATGACGGGCATGAGTCAAAGAATTTCTAAAGGTGGTCCTTGAATTGACCAATAAGAAATAGGCAATAAATTTGCTTGCTACTTCTTCACTTAATAAATAAAACCTCCCAAAGTTCATAAGCTATTTTGAAAACTAACAAGACCATATTTCTCTTTTAAGAAGGTTTTTGGTGACAAAATTTCAGCAAACATTTTTGTTTCTAAACTATTTACTATAGAAAAATGTAAAACAAATACAAATATAAAGAGGATGGTATTATATACCCCTTTTTACTCATCACCCACCTTCAACATTTTATCAAACAATTATTTCAACATTTTCATCACCCAGCTTCAACATTTTTCATGGCCAATATTCTATCCATACTCTCAACAACTCCTCCACTTCACTGTTTTAACACAAATCTCAGATACCATATTTCACCTATAAATGGTATAAGCATTTAAAATTTTAAGTTGCGCTAGGTTAGAATATTTTACAAATTTAATAAACGCTGAATTGAAATTTTAATCATTTTTGAAAACTTAATGAGTATTTCGAGCAAATTTGAAATATAAATAATTATCATACTAGGGCAATTGCTATTTTCAAGAAGTTAGGGAGTATCACTTGGTAATAAGCAAATAATGCTTAAGACAAAACCATTGTTATTAATTCACTTGTGACTCAATATTGATGTAGCCGAAGCTACTAGGTATATTTTTTGTTTACACCACACTTGATTTCAAAATACTGAAACAGTCTTGTATATATTTAAAATAATGTATTTAATTTTTTAAATGTGTAAACTAATTCAAACTAGTCCCTATCCAGTAGTCAAAAACACTTATTTTATACTAATTATAAGCTAAATCTTTAACTGACAAAATATAGAAATGTATCGCAAGTGTTTTTTATAAGTAAATTCATTCTTCCAACAACTATTTATCTGGCACTTATTATATGGCAAGCTGTTCCACATATTAAAGATAAAATAAAAACAATAGTTCTCATCCTTATAAAGATTATGGTCTAATAGTAAAACAAAAAATTGAGAAATAGAATTATAAACGTATTATAGAACATGATGCAGCAATAAATGCTATGAAGAAAAAGCCAGGTAAGGTGATAGTCGGTGACTTGGGGGAGAAGAAATTTCATTCCTAAAGAAAATCCCTATGTGTCGTCACTTGAATGAAGTAAGCAGTAAGTCCTACAATGATGTATTAGCCCATTCTCACACTGCCATAAAGAACTACCCGAGACTGGGTAATATACGAAGAAAAGAGGTTTAATTGACTCACAGTTCCATAGGCTGTACAAGAGGAAGCATGGCTGGGAGACTTCAGGAAATATGCAATCATGGTGGAAGGGCAAATGGGAAGCAAGCACATCTTCATATGGCAGCAGGAGAGAGAGAAAAAGAGTAAAGGGGAAAGTGCTATACACTTTTAAACAACCAGATCTCGTGAGAACTCACTATCACAAGAACAGCAAGGAGGAAATCTGCCCGCATGATCCAATCACCTCCCACCAGACCCCTCCCCCAAAGTTGGGAATTATAATTCAACATGAGATTTGGGTGGAGACACAGAGCCGAACCATATTAAATGGTATGGAAGAATAGCAAGGGAAACAGCTCTGATGGGGAAATAGGAGTAATGTCTTAAAGGACCTGAAAAAGGAAGCACACAAGGAAAAAGAAAGTTATAAAGCTGTAAGAAATAAGGTCTACCAGATAGTCAGGACCTGTAATCATGTAAGATCTGACAGGCTGAGGTAAGAACTATGGGTTTTATAATACACTGTTGAAAAATTTTGAGCAAAGAAGGGAAATAATCTAATTTTTAGGTTTTAAAGAGCACTCTGGCTTTTGTAGGACAGACTATTAACTGTAGAGCCACCACTATTGAAGAAATAAGGTAAGTTAAAATGTAATTGAGCGGGTAGGACTTCAGCAATATGATAGAATATAGGCTCAAAACTCTTCCTCCACCCACAAATGCATATAGCTATGCAAGGATCAGCTCCCTCTGTGAAAACTCCAGAAACTACTTGAGAGCCTCCTGTACACTGGGTGAATGAGAAAACTCACACTTTGAAATGAGTAGGAAAGGCTAAGACATATAAAACCCATCCCTGCCACAATGCCACACAACTAGTGGGGAATTCTCATCTCTCAGTTTCTTCCTTAGAAGCAAAAAGTTTGAACCACACATCTAGTGCCCCACCTTTTACAGTTGCTACCCAAGGGACTAACTTCCAATCTGCCCATCTCTGGAAGCTGATGGGACCTGGCATTCACTATTCCTCCAGGACCACAGAGAACAAAAAGGCAGTTTTAAACAGCCATGTGAGCACTTCCTATGCCTCTTCCCCCTGACTGAGTGCAGTGCTGGAAGCTAATAGGGCATGCAATCACTAGTTCTCTTAGAGGTTGTACAGTCACATGGGAAAATCCCATGAATTCTCCACTGAGCCCACTCCAATGATAAAACCAGTCCTCCAGCTTCTCCCTAGAAGGTGCTGGACTTCTCATCTAGCCCCCTCACAACTTTTCTGGTTGCTACCTGAGGGACTGGCCTCTAACCCACGTGTATTTGGGAGCTAAGAGAGCCCAGCATTCACTGGCTCCCTGGGGACGACAGACAGCAAAGCAACAGTTTGAAAGTGCATGCAATCTGAACAAGTGAACAGGCACTTGTCACTGTACCCCCAACCTCCCCAGCTCAGTGCAGAGTGAGCAGACAATAAATCCCACCTCCTAGCTTACCCTGAGAAGAAAAAGAATTGGACCACATATCAACCACCTTAATTTTACTGGCTGCTGTTCAAGGAATGGGCTGCTATCTTACCCATCTCAAAACATTGATGGTACTTGGGAATACTATCATGGCTGCCACTAAAAACAAAGATGGAAATTTTTAATAAGCACAAACACTTGAGACACCCAGAATCGCTGGCAAGGCTGATAGGTGAAGGTCATCTTGATATGAGGTCAGTCTGTGAGAGAAGTGACTATTTTATCTAATAAAAACCAACACAGAGGGTCATGAAAAGTGAAAAAAAACGGTAAATATATGTTAATTAAAAGAACTACATAACTCTACAGAAGCCAACCCAAATGAACTGGAGATATGTGATCCCACTGATCATTATAAATAATCATTACATATTTGCTAACCAAGGTGAAGAGAGCAATATCTGAATGAAGCAATCATTTTAACAAAGGGATAGACAATAAAAAAAAGTACCAAACAGAAAACATATAACTGAAGGATACAAAAACTGTAAAAAATTGAATTAGAGAGGTTCAACAGATGACTATATAGGCAGAAGAAAGAATCAGTAAATTTAAAGACAGATCATTGGAAGTAATCCAGTCAGAGGGGCAAGAAGAAAAAACAAAGTTTAAAAGAACAAAAACACCATAAAGAAATTATGGGGCACCAGCAAACAAATGAATATACACACTATGAGAGCTCTAGAAAAAGAAGAGAGAGACAAATGAGTAAAAAAATTTCAAAGAAATAATGGTTGAAAATTTCCCAAACATGGGAATAGAGATTAACATCTTGATCCTAAAAGTCCAAAGGAAACTAAATAAGATGAATACAAAGTTACCCAGACCATGATACATTATAGCAAGTTAAAAGTTAAGGACAAGGAGAGAATTTTTAAAACAGCAAGAAAGAAACAACTTGCTACCAACAATGGAACCTCCATGAGATTATCAGATTTTTCATCAGAAACTCTGCAGGTCAGAAGGGAATGGGATGATATACTCAAAGTACTAAAATAAAAAGACTGCCTACCAAGAATACTATACCTCATAAATCTTTCCATCACAAATTGAGAGATTTTCTCAGATTTTCTCAGACAAATAATGTCTCAGGATGCTGATCATCTCCACTATCTCTCCTGTACAAGAAATACTAAAGGAAATTCATCAACTTGAAATGAAAGGATGGTAAAAAGAAACACAAGAGCATAAAAATATAAAACTCATTGGAAGGGTAAACATACAGAAAAAAACAGAATACTGTATTACTATAATGTTAGCATGATGAATCATGTTTAATTCAAGTACAAAAGTTAAAACACAAGAGTTAAAAATAACTATGACTAATCCTTGTTAATGAACATACAGAAGTAAATTTAAACACCAATAGCATAAAATATGAGAAGAGGAGAGGTAAATATGTACAGTTTCGTATGCAACTAAAATTGTTATCAGCTTAAAATAGACTATTATAACTAAAATAGCTACGAAGTGTTTTATGTAAGCTCAGTGGTAACCACAAAGAAAATACCACCAAAAAAAGAGGGAGAGACTGAGAGAGGGAGAAAGGAAACAAAACCTATCAATACAAAAATATAACAAAATGCAAAGGAAGACAAAATAAGGGAGAAACAAGAGACAAAAGAACTATGAGAAAAACAGAAAACACTTAACAAAATGGCAATAGTAACTTCTTCCCTATTAATAATTACTTTAACTGGAAACAGGTCAAGCTCACCAATCAAAAAATACAGAGTAACTTAAGAGATTTCAAAATCACAATCCAACTATGTACTGATTACAGGAAACCCAAGGACATACATAGGCTGAATGTGAAGAAATTGAAAAAGATATTTCATGCAAATGGCAACTAAAAGAATGTGGAAATAGCTATATTTGTATCATATAAAGTAGAATTTAAGTCAAAAACTCTCTCTAGAGACAAAAAGTTTAAGTATCTAATGTCAAAGGGGTTAACTCAAGCAGAAAATATAAAAATTGCAAGTATGTATTCAGTAAACATCAAAGCACCAACAATATAAAGCAAATACTGAATGCTGAAAAAAGAAAAAAATGACAGAAATACAATAGTAGGAGATTTCAATATCCTGTTTCAATACTGAATGGAATATCCAGAGAGAAAATCAATCAAGAAACAGTGGACTTGAACAATATTACAGACCAAATAGACCTAACAGACATATGCAAAATTTCCTGCCCAAAAGCAGATAAACACAGATTCTTCTCAAGCACACACATAATATTCTCCAGGACACATCACATATTAGATCACAATTCAAGTCTTACCAAGGAAGTTGATAAGAAGATTGATATCTCGTGAAGTATCTTTTTCTATCAAAATATAATGAAATTATTAGTCAATAGCAGCAAGAAAATTAGAAAATGTACAAATACATAGAAACTAAAAAACTCTTGAACAATCATCAGGTCAAAGAGAAGATTAAAGAGAATTATTTTAATATTTTAGGATAGACAAACATGAAAACACAGCATGTTCAAACTTAGACAATGCAGACAAGAAAAAAAAGGCTTCCAAATCAGAAAGTAAGAAGTAAAATTGTCCCTGTTTGCAGATGACATGATATACAAAATTTTACACCACCAAAAAAAGTTATAACTGATAAACAAATTCAGTAAAGTTGCAGGACACACAATCAACATATAAAAATTGGTTATATTTCTATACACTAATATTGAACTATCAAAGAAAGAAGAAGAAGAAAATCTCATTTACAATATCATCAAAAAGAATAAAATACTTGGGAATAAATTAAAGTAAGTTGGTGAAAGATCTGTACACTAAAACCTATAAAATATTGATAAAATTTAAGACAAAAATGAAGGGAAAAATATCTCATGTTTATGGCTTGTAAGAATATTATTAAAATCTCCATACTACCCAAAGCAATCTACAGATTCAATGCAAATCCCTATTGCATCTTCTTTTTTCTTTTTTTTTTTTTTTTGAAACAGAGTTTTGCTCTTGTCCCCCAGGCTGGAGAGCAGTGGCATGATCTCAGCTCACTACAACCTCCACCTCCTGGGTTCAAGAAACTCTCCTGCCTCAAACTCCCGAGTAGGTGGGATTACAGGCGCCTACCACCATGTCCAGCTAATTTTTGTATTTTTAGTAGAAATAGGGTTTCACCATGTTGGCCAGGCTGGTCTCAAACTCCTGACCTCAGGTGATCTGCCCACGTCGGCCTCTCAAAATGCTGGGATTATAGGTGTAAGCCACTGTGCCTGGACCGTATCAATTTTTATAGAAATAGAAGAAAAATCCTGAAATTTATATGGAACCACAAAAGACTACAAATATCTAAAGCAATCTCGAAGAAGAAGAAGAAAGCTGAAACCATCATACTTACTAATTTTAAATTATATTACAATGCTATAGGAATCAAAACAATATGGTACTGGCCCCAAAACAGACAAATAGACCAACAGAGCAGAATGGACAGCCGTTAAGTAAGCCCAAGCGTATTTGATAAACCAATCTTTGACAAAGGCACCATAAATAATGAGAAAAGGATAGTCTATTCAATAAATAGTGCTGGGGAAGCTGGATATCCACAGGCAAGAGAGAAAGAGAGAAAAAGAGGAAGAGAGAGAGAGAGAGGGAGAGGAAGGAAGGAATGAAGGAAGGAGAAAGAAGAAAAGGAAGAAATTTGGTCCTTAATTAATACCACATGTAACAATATAAAATGAATGAAATAATTTAATGTAAGACCTGAAACTGTAAAACTCCTAAAAGAAAGTATAGGTGAAAAGCTCCATGACAATGATTTTGGCAACAATTTTTTTGAAATGACACCAAAAGCATGGGCAACAAAATCAAAAATAAGGAAGTGGTATAAATTTCATGTGATTATAGCATATGATCCTTTTAATATACTGTTCAATTCAGTTTGCTTATGTTCTCTTGAGTGCTTTTGCATCTATATTCATCAGGAATATTGGCCTGTAGTTTTTGTTTCTGTTTTTTGTTTTTCTTGTAGTGTCCTTCTCTGGCTTTGGTACCAGAATAATGTTGACTTCATAAAATGAGTTTGAAAGTGTTCTCTCCTCCTTAATTTTTTAGAAGAGTTTGGAAATGACTGGTATTAATTCATCTTCAAATGTTTGGTAGACTTCACCAGCAAAGGCATCAGGTCTGGGATTTTTCTCCATTCCTTTAATTTCAGCCTACATGTGCCTTGGAGTTGATGTGAGTCTCTTATTTCTTTAATTCATTTGGCCACTCTACATCTTTTGAATGGAGTATTTAATCCATTTGTACCTAAAGTAATTATTGATAGGTAAGGACTTACTGTTCCCATTTTGTTCATTGTTTTCTGACTGCTTGGTAAGTTCTCGTTCTTTATTCTTCTTTTTGCTGCCTTCTTTTGTGATTTAATAATTTTTTAGTGGCATGCTAGGATATCTTTAGCTTTCCTATATATGCTAGAGGTTTTTGCTTTGTGGTTTCTATGAGGTTATATAAAACATCTTACAGGTATAAAAGTTTATTTCGAGGTTATAACAACCTAATTTCAACTGCATACAAAACCTTTATACTTTTATTCCCCCCTCCACCTTTTGTTTTTGACGTCAGAGTTTACATCTTTCTAAATAGTGTATCAATTCATAAATTATAAGTGATTTACATACCACCATTACAGCATTAGAGTATTCTGAAGTTGACTGTGTGCTTATCTTTACCACTGAGTTTTATACTTTCACGTTTTCATGTTATAAGTTAGTGTCCTTTCATTTCAATGTGAAGAACCCCCTTTAGCATTTCTTGCAAGGCAGTTCCAGTGGTGAACTCTCTCAGCCTTTTTGTTTTTCTGAGAAAGTCCTGATTACTCCTTCCTTTCTGAAGGACAGCTTTGCCAAGTATTCCTGGGTGGCAGTTTTTGGCTTTCAGCACTTTGAATATATCATTTTATTTTCTCCTGGCCTGCAAAGTTTCCACTGAGAAATTCACTAAGAGCGTCATGAAGGTTCCCTTGACAGTTTGATACAATTTTTTTATTTTTGACAGTTTGATATAATGTGTGTCAGTAATATCTTCTTTGGGTTTAATTTGTTCAGGAAATTTTGAGCTTCATGTACTTGAGAGCCATATATTTTCTCAGATTTGGGAAGTTTTCAGCCATTTATTTTTTTAAAATAAGCTTTCTGCCCCTTTCACTTTCTCTCTTCTCTGGCATGTCCACGATGTGATTGTTAGTTCTTTTGATGGAGTTCTATAAATTCCATAAACTTTCTCCATTCTTTTTCTTTTTTCTACATTGACTGGATAATTTAAGTTCTGGGGTACATGTGCAGGATGTGCAGGTTTGTTACATAGGTAAACGTGTGTCATGGTGGTTTGCTGCACCTGTCAACCCGTCACCTAGGTTTTAAGTCCAGCATGCATTAGCTCTTTTGCCTAATGCTCTCCCCGCCATCACTCTCCTCTGACAGGCTCTAGTGCGTGTTGTTCCTCCATTCCCTGTGTCCATGTGTTCTCATTGTTCGGTTCCCACTTACGAGTGAGAACATGTGGTGTTTGGTTTTCAGTTCCTGCATTAGTTTGCTGAGGATAATGGCTTTCAGCTTCATCCATGTTCTGTGACTGGATAATTTCAAATAACCTGTCTTCAAGTTCAGACTTTTTCTTCTGCTCAATCAAGTCTGCTGTTGATTCTCTCTACCGCATGTTTCATTTTCATTGTAACCTTCAGCTGCAGAATTTCTATATGATTCTTTTTTATGATTTCTGTCTCTATATAGAACTTCTCATTTTGTTCATGTACTGTTTCTTCTGATTTTATTCATTTGTCTGTTTTCTCTTGTAGTTTGCTGAGCTTCCTTAAAATGATTATTTTGAGTTCTTAGGCAATTCATAAATCTGCATATCCTTGGATTTGTATACTAGATCATTATTGTATTCTTTGGTGGTATCATGTTTCTTTGATTTTTCATGTTCTTTAAAGTCTTGTGTTGCTCTCTTTGCATCTGAAGAGGCAGTCACCTTCTCTAGTGTTTACTGACTGGTTTTGGAAAGTGAATACTTTCACCAGTCAGCTCAGTTAGGAATTCTTAGACTGTCTTAAACCTTTTCTATGAATGTGCACAATTCACACCTCTTGTTCCCTCTTGGGGAGAAATCTTGTCTTCTCCAAACCCCACAAAACCAGGTCAGATGATGAGAGCCTCCTGTTTTCCCTAAGGTTGTGTTCTATAATGCTCAAGTTTGTGTGCCTTCTCCCTATCCTACAGAGTTGAGGCAGCTATCTTTGTGAGACACTTGAACTCTCAGTCCTCAAAGGTGCACTCAGTGACTGGTGGGGACAGAGTGAGTTGTCCAAAGAATTTGGGTTGCCCATGGTCCAGTTGGGGTTTTCTGCAGGCAAGGGTGTCCCAAGCAGCTCATCAACTGACCTCCTGATGGAGTCTGTAGAGGGGTTAGCAGGGTTCACATCCTATCTTTTCTGTACCCATTCTCTCTCAACCACTCAGCCATGCTAATCACCTCAGTAATCTGAATGAGGTGAGAAAGAAGTGGGCAAGTAGGCCTGTTGGACAGAATCTCACATAGCTCAGAGAGCTAGGTGCTCGCTCACTACAGTCTCACTGTTCTCCATGGGAAAAACTGTGGGCCTTACTTGTCACTGAGCTATGCCACCTTACGGGAGAGCTGACGTGGGTAAAGTGAAATTGTTCTTTCTACCCTTTTGGTCCAACAGTGTGCTGAAACTTTTCCACTGGTCTCCTGAACTCCCACAAAGTACTCTCATCTATGGGTAATTATCAAAATCAATGCTTATGCAGGGAATGTTGGTAGAAATCTCCTATTCTGCCATATTGTTGACATTCATGAATATATGAGCATACATACAGAAGCAGTTACACTCATTTTGTTAGTCTTTTTTTGCATTGTTATAAAGAAATACCCGAGACTGGGTAATTTATAAAGAAAAGAGGTTTAATTGGCTCATATTTCTGTAGGCTGTACAGGAAGCATAGTGCTGGGCATCTGCTCAGCTTCTGGTGAAGCTTCAGGAAGTTTACAATCATAGCAGAAGGCAAAGGGGAAACCAACATCTCCCATGGCAAGAGTGGGAGCAAGAACGAGAGGGGAAAGATGCTACACACTCTTAAACAGCCAGATCTCATGAGAACCCACTATCAAAAGGACAGCACCAAGAGGATGGCACCAAACAATTCATGAGAAATATGTCCCCATGATTAAATCACCTCCTACCAGGCCCCACCTCTACATGAGATTTAGAGGGGACAACATGCAAACTATATCACTCATGGATTTAGATAAAGAAATAGTCTACATGCATGTCTGGCTTGTCTGTCTACTGCCATGATTCTGAATTAACAAATCATAAGCACTAAAAGTAATTCTCTTTTCCTGAGCAGCCACTTCTCTTCCTGGTCTGAGTACCATACTTCAGGTTTGGGGCATATGACTTACCCAGTGATACTTAAAAAAAAAAAAAAAGTGGTTCTCAAAGTCGAGTCCCCAGGCAAAATGCAGCAGTAGCATCACATGGGTACTTCTTAGAAAAAATAATTTATCAGACTGTACCCTAGACTAACTAAATCAGAAACTCTGGGGTTGGGGTCCGGTAATCCGTATATTAACCAGCCCTCCAAGTATTCTAATGCATGCTGAAGTTTTAAATTCACTATTCTAAAGTATGAGGGAAAAGTTGTGCCAGAACTTTCTAAAACTATCCCTAACCCCATGGCTTCTGAGAAACGACGCCCCCCAAATTCACAGACTGGCTATCAGCAGCAGGCCCTGTGTAAGTACTTGTCAGCACCAATCCACCTCCCCTTGTGACAAGCTTCAAAGGCAATAGTAAAGCTTCAATAAAAAATTACCCTTTCTAGTCTATACCCTTTGCAGTGACAATATTCATGCTGGTAAACACTGTTTTTACACTGAAAAGCAAAGTTTCTCATTTTTATGAAAACCTGGTTATACTTCAGCAAAGAGCTATTTAAAAATAATTTATTTTTTCAAATGGGTTAGCAAGCCAATTCCTGTTATTAATATACTTCATGTGCCATAAACATAAAATACATGTGTGTTTATGAAGATGCATATTATAATTATCTAGGTATAAACTACCACTATAAGAGCAGGTCTTTTTTTTCTGGCCACTGCTATTGGAAAAGGAAACATCGATATTGGCTCTTTGGGGAAGACATTGGGAAGTAATGAGTCTCTTTCTACGACTTGGGGCAGGAAGTTTGCATCTCGTTTTTCTAGGACTTCAGAAAATAAATTCTTCTGGAGACTTCAAAGTCTGTATGAATAGGTGAGTGTAGTATATATCTGAAAGACAAGCTTATCCTATCAAGATGGTATTTAATTTTTATTCTGGCTATCATCTGGATTGATCAAATTTTGAATGTAAAGAATTGCCTTTTTCTCATTTTAAATGTTAAAACTCATCGCAGTGGGAAGTATTATAAAGTCTGGTTAACGTGCTTCCTTTACAACTTAAGCATCATTTTTGTCATATTAAAATTCATTTCTTTTTACTAAGATAAAATTAAAAAGAACTCCAGCTGAATATAATTAAAAACTTGGACTATATATCTTCCAGGAACCACGTGATTTCTGCCCTGTGGGGAGTCCTATATTCTTACCTACTGTGGATAAGTTCATAAGTGCAGTTGAAAGGATCCATGCTGATTATAATTACATTCTAAATTAGCCAATATTAGCACTGTGCCAAATAATTCACATAGCATGGTTTCCATGTTAGACAATCAATTACAGTTCAGATGAATCCATGCAAAAATCTATAGTTTTTACTTAGGATCACAGTTTTTGTAATTTAACATATTATTACAACAGAGCCTTCAAAAGGTCAGGTAGAACAACGGAGAGCAATTTCCAGTTCGTAAATGTTCCTTTATTGTCGCAAGAGGGTGACTATATCCATGTGCTTGATACAATCAAAATTCTAATTTATTTTGACATTCACCCAACAGCACACTTAAAGTAGAGAGCAGTTTTATGCAAAAACCCATTGAAAATTAATACAATTTTAGCATGAAGATCTGTGCCTCTTTTTGAATTTTCTGTGTTAACCACCTCATTGGGAGATTGCGGAGCTACAGAAAAAACCACCACAGAGAGACTACACCAAGTAATTGAGCACCTGCCTGGCGGCCTAGCAGAGAGAGTTTTGTATTTTTTCAAACTTGAGAACTTAGTAGTTTCCTCGCTGCCCCCAGGAGTTCTACCTATTGCAAAGGCAAAATGAGCTCATTCCAGAAAATTCTGTAGTTTTTCTTCTCCATACCAATGCATTAGATCTGAAGAAACACCTATTATTTTTCATTTATTTTCTATTTATTTTAATTTTATCTTATTTTGAGACAGTGTCTTGCTCTGTCACCAGGCTGAAGTGCAGTGGCATGATCTCGGCTCACTGCAACCTCTGCCTCCCAGGTTCAAGCCATTCTACTGCCTCAGCCTCCCAAGTAGCTGGGATTACAGGCAAGTGCCACCATGCCAAGCTAATTTTTGTTCTTTTAGTAAAGACAGGGTTTCACCATGTTGGCCAGGATGGTCTAGATCTCTTGACCTCATGATCTGCCCACACCGGTCTCCCAAAGTGCTAGGATTACAGGTGTGAGCCACCGTGCCCAGCCTGTTTTTCTTTCAATATGTACAGTATATTTTAGGGTACCAAACTAAAAGGTTAAATTTAGTTCCTAAATTTCTCAATTCAGTAAAAAAGAAAAGCAAACATTTTTTCAAGCATATTGAATCTTGTTATACATTGTCATGTAATAGTAACATTGACAAGTTTTCTCCAAGATTTCAAAATTCACAATCATCAGAATCATATTATTGAGTAATCTGAAAAGATACCCCCACTGAAACTATATATCCACAACAAAGATGACACAAAACAATAAAAGTGACTAAGAAAATTAATTGGACTGTGCGAGCTGATTCTTGTTATTTAGGGCAGGGTGTTCTAAATATCAGCTTAAATGTACATTGAAATCACATAGACACAGATGTCCTACTCTCATGATTTAATATTTAATCATCAAAGCCTCTCCTTGGAATTAAGGCATCATCTGAGAAAGCTCCTGTTAAATACCTACTTCCGCGGGGTTAAGAGAATAAGTATTACTTCCTAACACATTAGCTGGTGTTTTCTTTTGTAATGGCTGAGAACCAGATTCATAAATAAAAAGATAAGCGTAAAAAATGTAGACATGGGGGAGGAAGAAAGAATGATCAAGACCATCAGGCCCAATTTGTGAGAGATAAGCTCAAAGGGATACTTCACCAGAAGGTGTGAATAGCACAAAGGCAGAGGGCACTGCCAGAGAAAAAAGAGGAAGGCAATTTCCCTTCAAAGGCAATGTACTGTAAAGGATGAGAGCATGGGGGCCAGGGCCAGAATGCCCCAGTTCAAATCTCACCTCCTCCACTTAATAGATGAAGGAATAAGAGAAAATCTCTTAACCCCTCTGTGCCTGTTTGCTTCTTCTGTAAAATGGGAATAATAGCAGCCCTCTGCAAACACACACTGGGTTGTTGGGGGAATCAAATTTTTAAAGCCTTAGGTCAATACTTGACATGTGATAGCAACCACAGAAATGTTTGCTCTTATTATTACCTGAAGTTGTTCATGTCTTAAAATCAAAGAAACATTTTCTAAACCTACTATACAGGTGAGAAGGAAAGAGCCCATCGCTGTATTTGGTTTTATTGCTGTTGCCATTTTTTTGAGTGTTTGGGTAGCAGCAGCATCTTGGTTATATTAACTCCAGCACACTGGTGAAAGAAGTGAGCCACATGGAAAGCTGGTTGGGTTGAGTTTACCTGAGTAGCTGAGATAAATAGTTCTACTCTCTGCTATTCTCTGGAAGCGTTCCTACTGTATTGTAGAAAAAAGTAGCCACAGCAGCTTGAGAAAGTTGATGTGCCTCCCTCAGCACCAAGATGCTAGCAGGGAGTAATTTGGTACAAAGTAGCATTAATTCAGCTCATTAATGGCTCAGAATTACTAACTAAGCTCTCTTCAACTGCTGCTTTGTCTCTTTTATTTGTGTTGTGTTTTTATGGTGGTTGCTTTTTCAGGAATTTATATTTTGAATTTAAAAAGTCTAAAATGCTTAAGAAATATTTCGATAAGTTCCAGAGACCTGTGCAACATTGTGCCTGTAGTTAACAATACAGCATTGTGCACTCAAAAACCAGCTGAGAGAGCAGATCTCATATTAAGCCTCCTTAGCACAATTAAAAAATTAAGAGAAATGTTTCAAGAAAATGCAATGTTTGTAAATTGTAAATATATACTAAATAATAAATATATAAAACAAATATATAGTAAATATGAAGGTCTTTCCCTTTGTTCTACCTAAAGAGTTTAGAATTCTGCCTTTTAAGGACAAATGAGGATATCCTTAGCAAACTAACACAGGAACAGAAAGCCTAATACTGCATGTTCTCACTTCTAAGTGGGAGTTAAATGATGAGAACACATGGACCACAGAGAGGAACAACACACACTGGGGCGTAGCGGAGGTGGAAGGTGGGAGGACGGAGAAGATCAAGAAAAATAACTAACGGATACTAGGCTTGATACCCGGGTGATGAAATAATCTGTACAACAAATCAAATCATCTGTACAACAAACCTCCATGACACCTATTTACCTGTGTAACAAACCTGTGCATCCTGCACATGTACCCCGACCTTAAAATTTAAAAGAAGAGGAACAAATGGAGAGGAAATGAGTTATCTATAGCTGTGAAACACAATCGTAAAATGTGCACCATATGCAAAATATACATTTGGGGAAAGCAGATATTTTTTATAATGTGTAATTCACTGGATCCATCTATTGATATTTACTCAATGTTTATTGAGTGTCTTTCACGTGTTGGATGCTGTCACAGGCACTGGTAATATAGCCACGAACAGAACAGACAGACCCCTGCCAGCAGAGGCTCATACTCTAGGGAGTGTATGTACCTGGGTGTCGGGGATAGAGGGATGGAGGTTGGAACACAAGAAACAAAATAAGGGAAATGCCTAACATAATAGATGATAATAATATCTACATAGTTAATATTGAACATGCAAGGGGAAAGAGGAGAACCCAGAGTTTTATGTAATAGGAAGAAGTGCCAATTTTCAATAGGAGGAAATGAAGTAGGCCACAGTGAGAAAAGTGACATTTGAGCAGACTGGCGAAGATGGCAGAGAAAGCCATGGAGCTATCCAGGAGGCAATCAGTCCAGTCCCGACAGGGGGCGCTGCAAATGCACGCATCCTGAAATGGTGCAGGCCTGGGGTCAGGGAGGTGGTGTCCCTAGAGCACAGCAAAGAAGGGGTTGAGTATTAAGGGATGAGGTCACAGAATATCGGGGCAGGCTTGTGATGTAGGGCCTAAAATGCCACTGTATAGATATCACCTTTACTCTGAAGGAGGGGAGAAGCCAGCAAAGAGATGTAAGGGAGAAAGGGAGTTGCTGGACTGTTGTTCCGGGGTGAAGGGAATGAGACCAGGGTGCAGTGGCAGAGATAGAAGCAGAGAGAGTATAGCCACGGTTAAAGGATGGAAGGCAAAGAGCATGGTACCACTGCTGACGGGTGGATAAATGTGATGATGAGAAACAGTGGAAATTCTCTTCTGACTGCATTTATTTTCTTAATAAAATAATAAGCACAGTCACCAATAAAAACATATATGCATAAAAATACCCAATAATTTACAAATTTACACAGATTTTCTAGTAACTTCTGTATTTCTTGAAGAAAGGTTGAAAGCTAAAGTTCAACATCAGAAATACAACCTAATAAAGTTAACCTGTCCAAAAATCCAATTATGATACTGAAAAAGCTAATAGTAAGGCAACCTCCCCATAGAGGAAGGACAGATGAAGAGACATTCTGGGAAATTTGCAAACAGTGACAAGCATAGGTGATGAGGATGGCATACACTTACATCTCATCTAGTACAATGGTGCTGTGTGTTCAGTCATCTCATTACTATTTCTGAGGTCTCGACTATGAAGCAGAACACAGGATATTGGCTTTAGCTACACAAGATAAAAACAGTGGCGTTTATATGCAATAATTTTTATCAATCAAAACAATTACATCCTAATTGTCTAATCCGGTTCCTCTTCTCTTCACATGAAATAACCTTAGAGAAAATATGATAGAAACTATTCATGTGAGAAGTCCACTGTGGCCTGTTGCCTCGTGGTCCCCAGCCTTGTGGGAAAGTGTAATGAGCACTTCCACAACTCCACTGCAGAGTGGTGTATCCTCCATGTACACACAGACAAATTCTCCCAGCTCCCTTTTGCAACACAGCACTTACTGGGGCTTAGTTCTTTCAGGAAGAGGCATTTCTAATCCTCATATAAGTTTAATCAGTTTGAATATGGTTTTATTACCTCCCTCATTTATTTCTTATTTCTTGCAAATAAGATAGAAAGGTAGAGCCTGATTTTTTCCCAAGCCCCTACATATTAGTCATATGCATCTTTAAAATTAGCCTGCAGAGTCATTTTCTTGTCATCCTATAATTAGAACTCACTCACCATCTTCCAAATGTCCTCAGACACTGTTTCCCCATTCCTGTGTTGTCTAATTGCTCACGTAGCCCTCCATGGGAGCTACACTAACAAGTTTTTAAAGCAACTTTATATGGAGCAGGAGTGTCCTATGTAATACTAGGGATCTCCAAATATAATTACCTACTATAATTGTTTTATTGCTGCTGCAATAAACTATATCGGTTTTCACTTGTGATCTATACAAGTTGTGAACTATACAAGTTTACACTGTATGAGCTAACATAATTCTTGTATGTTTGCCTCAGAACTGACCACGCCATTGCAAGAAAAAATATGGAAATGGCAATTAATTCATTAAATTAGTTCTTATAATTTACTTGCCACATATTTGTGATTTTTATATCAGTGTTGTACTTTTTAAAGTAACTTTGTATTTTAATATATATTTCATTAACTTCCCCATCTCTGCCACCATCATATATAATTAAATCAAACTGTAAAATATCTGGTCATCATCACTTCATTTACGGCTGTCCAGTTCGTCCTCAAAAGATAAAACTATTAAAGAGTTTTCTGCTGAGACTCCAGAAAAATGGGATTTAAAAATAGATAATTAGATATCCGAATGAGTCATGGTGATTATTTCAATTTTTCTTTAGTCATTAATGAAACTCGAAATAATCACATTCCTGGCTTTGTCCGTATGATCAGAAACATTTCCAGGCAAATAGCAAATTTCTTAAACAGTATTTGGGTCTAGTAAGGAGAGAACTTTGGAATTTTTAAGGTCAGAATCAATGAACGTATGAAGACAGAATAGAGTCAAAAGCTTGTTTCGGCAGTTTCGATCAGTCGGTCTTTTAGAGATGACATATTTTAGAACACCAAACACACATTTGTGCCAGCAGAGATTTTTAATTAGCTTCCGGCTTAACAGCAATAATGGAAGGAGCAGAGCTTGGGTCACCACTTAGTGTGTTTGGCTCCTTTGAAAACGGACTTTTGTTCTCTTTTGAGCCATGGCATTGACTGCCTGCATCTCTCCATAGGAGTTTTGCAGAGTGACAAATCAGCTGTGGCACAAACAGTTTCTAATTAACAGTGACAGGATATTGATGGGGGTAACAATTGCTTGATAAAGGCCAAAGGAAAGTTTCAGGGACATGAACTTTCCATTACATTCAGAAGTGATTATTCTCTCCAGATTTTAGCTTGATCATTACCTTTCTGTCACAAATATTGGAAAATCCCTTTTTAAAAAAATGTTACTGTTGGAGCTCAGTTGGAGGAAATGAATGAAAGGTCACTGATCAATGATCATTCTTACGATGAATCAGCTCTTCTACTTCAAGCTAAATTTTATAAAATGCACTAATTACAAAGTTGTGAAATAACCAGTAACTGGACAGCTTTCCCCCTGCGCCTCCTCACCCCTGAACAAAGGTAGTATCATGTTCTGAATTCTTCTGCCTCGATTTTTTGCTATTCTTTCTGACACTACTCTTTATTTATCTTTACGTTTTTTATTATGAAAAATTTCCACTGGGCGTGGTGGCTCACACCGGTAATTCCAGCACTTTGGGAGGCCAAGGCCGGTAGATCATGATGTCAGGAGATCAAGACCATCCTGGCCAACATGGTGAAACCCCGTCTCTACTAAACACACAAAAACTAGCTGGGTGTGGTGGCGTATGCCTGTAACCCCAGCTACTCAGGAGGCTGAGGCAGGAGAATGGCTTGAACCCGGGAGGCAGAGATTG
This sequence comes from Pongo abelii, assembly GCF_028885655.2. NCBI lineage: Eukaryota > Metazoa > Chordata > Mammalia > Primates > Hominidae > Pongo > Pongo abelii. The sequence goes on along the minus strand of NC_072002.2, from coordinate 85,607,680 downwards.
CAGTGAGCCGAGATCGCGCCACTGCACTCCAGCCTGGCAACAGAGCGAGACTCCATCTCAAAAAAAAAAAAAAAATTCAAACATATGGGTGTAGACAGAAGAGTATTTAATATAATGAATAGCCACATACCCATCACTAATCTCCAAAGTATTTTCTTTCTTCCTCACCTTTTAAGTTCCAGGGTACATGTGAAGGATGTACAGGTTTGTTCCTTAGGTAAATGTGTGCCATGGTGTTTTGCTGCACAGATCAACCCATCACCTAGGTATTAAGTCCAGCATCCATTAGCTATTCTTCCTGATGCTCTGCCTCCCCCCATCCTCCCTACAGGCCTGAGTGTGTGTTGTTCTCCCCCATGTGTTCATGTCTTCTAATCAATCAGCTCCCACTTATAAGTGAGAACATGTGATGTTTGGTTTTCTGTTCCTGCATTAGTTTGCTGAGTATAATGGCTCTCAGTTCCATTTATGTCCCTGCAACTGACATGATCCTCATTGTTTATCATGGCTGCATAGTATTCCATGGTATATGTGTACCACATTTTCTTTATCCAGTCTATCATTGATGGGCATTTGGGTTGATTCCAAGTCTTTGTTATTGTGAATAGTGCTGCAATGAACATACATGTACATGTATCTTTATAATATAATTACTTATATTCCTTTGTGTACACAGTAATGGGATTGCTGGGTCAGAAAGTATTTCTGCCTCTAAATCTTTGAGGAATTGCCACATTGTCTTCCACAATGGTTGAACTAATCTACACTCTAACCAACAGTGTAAAAGCAATCCTATTTCTCCACAACCTCACCAGCATCTGTTGTTTCTTGACTTTTTAATAGTCGTTATTTTGAATGGCATGAGATGGTAGCTTATTGTGGTTTTGATTTGCATTTCTCCAATGATCAGTGATATTGAGCTTTTTTTTCATATGTTTGTGGCCACATTAATGTCCTCTTTTGAGACATATCTGACAGTACTCTTTAAATAGTGTGATGCTGATGATGAAAATAATAGGTAAACAATTTCCTAGTCCCAAGTAGCTAGATTGCTTAAGGTCCCTTAAAGCCAGCTACTCTAAAATTAAATGAGTCCCAAAGCCATTTCACAAACCCCAGAGGGAGTGTCAGTCTGATTTCCCAAATTCCCCTCTATTGAATATTACAAATCCATACAGGAAATATTTGATTCCTGCTTTTTTAGATAAATATAATCATTCTCCTGACAAAAATTAAGAATTCATTCCCAATTATACAAAGAAAGATCAGTCCACCCTAAGTTGTTCTAAAAGTAACCTTTACTTGAAAAATACAGCTTAGAATAGTAACTGGGCAACTGTGTTTCATCAAGCACTCAGGTTCTGAACTGACTACAACAACCTCCTCAAGAAGGAGGCATGGAAAAAGGAAATCAGTGTGGTTAAACTTCAGAAACCTCCCTGTCTTACTTTACCCAAAGAACTTCACAGGTGCCAGTCAAAGCATTTAGCAATTGGTTCCCATAGGTACTCCCCGGTCAGAATGAATACCTCCTCTATATAATGGTGTGAGCCCGTGGGTGCTTATCAGCCTATCATCAGCCTTAAGTTAACCCACTTGCATTGATTTTGTGTACTGGGCGTAAGGTTCCAAGTGAAGTTAGTAAAAACTGTTCACCGATAAAAAGAAAACGATTTAGAACTATGTATATATAAGATGAAAGGTGTCCATTTTGACCTGCCACAAATGAGCTGTTCAGTACCCAGTGAGAAGTTAATAAATGGCACATAGTATATAGTGAATTTCTTCCATTCATTGATAAAACCTCAGCAGCAGAAGGCACTTTAAATACCGACTAGTTCAACTATCCTTATGATACTCGAATCTCCTCCATACTATCCCAGCTAAGAAACAACTAAGCTTAGAGACGATTTCAGAGGTGGAGGCACCCCAGGGATAAGGAATAGCAAAGGAAAACATAGGAGCAGGCCTGGCATGTTTGAAGAATAGCAAAAAGGCCAAGTTACCAGAGTGGAATGTTAGGATAGAAGGAATAGAAGACATGGTTTGAGGCAATGGTTGGAGCAAGAGTTGGGGGGTGAGCCAATATGTAAGGTCTTGTAAGTCACAGGAAGGAGTATAATTGTTATTCTGAATGAGATGGAAGGGGGCTTGGAGCAAATGAGTAACATAAGCTGACAACTTTTAAAAGGATCAACTGGCTGCTGTGTAGACGACAGACTGAAGAGAGGAAAAGGTCAGAGCAGGAAACCTGTGAGGAGGCTATTTCAATAATCCAGGCAAGGTTTGATGGAGGACTAAACCCACAGCATTAGCACAGGAGATAGTGAGCAGTAGTTAGATTTGTAAGATTTTTTTTAGTACAGCCAAGAGAATTTCCTGATGAACAAAATGTAGTCCCTGAAGGAAAGAGAAAAGTAAAGGATGAATCCAAAGATTCGTCTCAAACAACTGGGAAGGCTGCCATTTACTGAGGTGAGGGAGATTAAGGAAGGAACAGGCTTACTGGGGTTTTATCAAGAGTTCCATTTTGAACAAATTTAGTTTCAGATATCAAAAATAACATGTAGGCCAGGTACAGTGGCCTCCACCCAGGGCTTTGGAAAGCTGAGATGGGAAGATCACTTGAGGTCAGGAATTCAAGATCAGCCTGGGCAACATAGCAAGGCCCTGTCTCTACAAAAAAAATAAAATAAAAATAAGGACAAAATTTTTTTCAAAGGGAGTAGAATATGCAATCTGGCGTTCAGGGGAGATGTCAGGTTTGAAATTTCAATTTAGAGTCACCGAAATATAGACAGTATTTAAAGCCATGAGACTAATGAGATTAGCTTGAGAATAACATCTCAGAAAAGAATTACAAAGACTGAAGCCTGGGAACTCCACCAACTAGAATTGAGGAAAATGAGGGAAAATAAGCAAAGGAGACTGAGAAAGAATGGCCCAAAAGTTGGGATGTAAACCAGTGTTTGACGCCAAATGAAGACCATGTTTCAGGGAGTAAGGACTGATCATCTGTCAAAAATGCTGCCCTAGCTAAAGATCTGAGAATCTAGCATGGGATGTAACAATGCAGAGGTCATGGGGGGATTCACCACAGCAACGGTGGGGACAGCACTGAAAACCTGACAGAGTGGGAATTAAAAAATGGAGAGACTAAATATAAATGACCTTTTCAAGATTTGCTGTAAAGGAAGTTTATCTCATTTTATAATGACAAGATTGCAAATAGGTGGTATGAGACCCAATTTGGCTGTTGAGGAAACAGAAGCTCTGAACAATTAAGTTAACAATCTAAGGTCATGGAGCCAGTCTTCAGAGGTGATAGAAAAGAGAAGTCTTCCACCATATCATACATATCCAGTTTTAGCATCTCCCTTTCCATTAAATCAAAACTGTGCTTGCAAAACTATCCAAAAACATCTATAACCAATAATGTGAACTTCAATCTCATTCATCTCTTCTTCATCTTCTACTTGTGGTGTTGTTTAGAACTTTTTTTTTTACTTTTTTGAGATGGAGTCTTGCTCTGTTGTCCAGGCTGAAGTGCAGTGGTATGATCTCAGCTCACTGCAACCTCCGCTTCCCGTGTTCAAGCAATTCTCCTGCCTCAGCCTCCTGAGTAGCTGGGATTACAGGGACGTGCCACCATGCCCGGCTAATTTTTGTACTTTTAGTAGAGACGGGGTTTCACTATGTTGGCCAGGCTGGTCGCAAACTCCTGACCTCAGGTGATCCGCCCGCCTAAGCCTCCCAAAGTGCTGGGATTACATGTGTGAGCCACCACGCCCGGCCAGAATTTTACTTTTGTGCTAATCAATTTTCATTCAGTTACAGCCATTGCATTATTCTTGCTTGTAAACTTTTGGAATCCTGATTCTGTTGTTATACATTTGCTACTTTTCCCTATTCTATGTAATCTAAATAAGAGAAATAAATGTAATTGTTTTTGTTTTTTATAAGGATTCAATGATTTACACTTCATTTCAATTTTTCTTAATCAATATGTAAATATCTGGAGCTTTTCCATCTGACTAACCTAAAATTCTTACATTGTTATTTAAGTCTCATTCTTACCTGGACAATACTTACTTAAGAATTCTGGGTGTTTCCATATATCATGAAATATTATTTTACTTAAAAAATTTTAAGTGCAGGCATTACCATCTATCATCCTTCCAATTTTAAAAAAGGAAAAGAAACTTTGCTTTTCTTCATATGTGAAGAAATATATAATTTTTGAGTTGCATTACCTCCTCATAGCCACATAATAAAACATACCTCCAGGAATTTGAATCAATTGATCCGCTTGGGGTCAGTGGGAAAGTGTATGCCAAGAACAAAGATTTGGTATTGAGTAATATTGAACTGTTCGTTCTGCCCATAATTAGAAATGGAAATATTTGTTTTCTGAAACTCTTTCAGATAAATAATAGTAAAAATCTTCCTCAGCATGGGCTGCATGCACCCCTCACCCCCTAACCCATACATTCATCCACAACAACAGAAGTATATGCATGCAGTTTATCTAAAATATTTGTAACAGGGTTTTGACACGCTCATGACTCCTCCAATTTTCTATCAAAATGATTCAATTACTCAAACATTAAGAGAAAAACATGCAACTTAAGGGACAGCCTGAGAAACCTGATTGCCTGGCTGCTAGAGACGGAGTCCCCTTGGAGGCATCGCCTTCTGTGCACAGCCCTGATGAAGTTTCAGATCTCCACCAGAGAGACTGACAGAGGAAGCTATGCCCTTGCCACAGGTTCAACAGTTTACACTAACTGAAGAGCCCAGAGAGTCTACCTGCCCCTCTGCACACTTTAAAGACCCTCAGCCCATCAGCCTTTTGAGAAACAGAATATCTCCTATCTTCTCAACATCTGAGAGACACAAGCAGGACCTGAGGAGTTGCTTAGGTAACTGACATTTACTTACCTCTACTGACAATGCTGGTATATCTGTGTGTATGTGGACAGCGTGAACAATGAAAAAAGATGTGGAATCAATAAAAGTAAGTGTTTGGAAAAAATGATACTACTTTGAACAATCAGGAACATGTGAGTAGTTTTGAAGTAGATTTAATGAAAATAAATTCATTCATTTCATAGAGAAAAAGAAAATAAATTATTTTATTAAAGCAAGAGAGATCTTACTCGAGCAACTCATTACATATAAGAAGATACTGCATTAAATATCAAACCAGACTGCCACAATAGAGAAGCAATTTGTAAATTTTTTTTAAAAAGAACTTGGAAAAAAACAGAATTTCAGAAACAAAAATTCAGTAGAAGTCAGTGGAAAAATGAAATGGACACTGAGGAAAACTCAATTAAGTATTTAGAACATAAACTTGAAGGCTGTTATATAACGTAGAACACATAAAAGTGAAAATTTTTGATTAAAAAATAAGAGGCATTGAGCTTTGGCACAGATATAATATCCAAATAATAGTTTTATATGAAACTAATATAGAAAATAACTCCTTAACCTACATGTATCAAAGAAGCAATTACCAAAGAAATAAGATTCCCCTCAGTGAAAGAAAGGCATGATGTTCCAGATTTAAACATTTTACCAAGTGTAGAGAAAAAAATAGTAAAGAAGAGGCAAGAAAAAAATATAGATCAACACCTGGACCAATCCTAATAAAATGGTCTAATAACAAAGACAAAGAGAGGATCAAGCATTCAATGGTAGGAACAGACGTTAACAAAGAAAAGATTCATAAAAGTTTTCACATGAAACTCTACAAAACAGTGGTACAATCTTTCCAGTCCTTTCTGAAATCCTATACTCAACCATGTTATCAGTCCTCTGAGAAGACCAAAGATAGCACTAGTTTAAGTTGTAGTGAATTATGTAATATCCCACACACTTAGCATTACTTTAAGAAAAAATGTCCAACAATGATAGACTGGATTAAGAAAATGTGGCACATACACACCATGGAATACTGTGCAGCCATAAAAAATGATGAGTTCATGTCCTTTGTAGGGACATGGATGAAACTGGAAATCATCATTCTCAGTAAACTATTGCAAGAACAAAAAACCAAACACCACATATTCTCACTCATAGGTGGGAATTGAACAATGAGAACATATGGACACAGGAAGGGGAACATCACACTCTGGGGACTGTTGTGGGGTGGGGGGAGTGGGGAGGGATAGCACTGGGAGATATACCTAATGCTAGATGACGAGTTAGTGTGTGCAGCACACCAGCATGGCACATGTATACATATGTAACTAACCTGCACATTGCGCACATGTACCCTAAAACCTAAAGTATAATAAAAATAAATAAATAAAAAAATAAATAAATAAATAAAAAGAAAAAAAAGAAAGAAAAAAACAAAAAAAAACCTGAGTAAATATAACACTACTTACATACATACGTAATGCAATTTCAGCAAGAATCTTAATGCAAATGGAAACAAGAAGACAAAAACACTTTTTTTTTTTTTTTTGAGGTGGAGTCTCACTCTGTACCAGGCTGGAGTGCAATGGAGCTATCTTGGCTCACTGCAACCTCTGCCTCCCAGGTTCACGCCATTCTCCTGACTCAGACTCCCTAGTAACTGGGACTACTGGCGCACACCACCACACCCTGCTAATTTTTGTATCTTTAGTAGAGATGGGGTTTCATCATGTTGGCCAGGATGGTCTCAATCTCTTAACTTCGTGATTCGCTCACCTTGGCCTCCCCCAAATTGCTGGGATTACAGGCATGAGCCACCATGCCCAGCCAACAAAAGCACATTTTACGAACTGTTAATAATAACCACCTGAGGCCAGGCACGGTGGCTCACACCTGTAATCCCAGCACTTTGGGAGGCTGAGATGGGTGGATCACGAGGTCAGGAGTTGGAGACCAGTCTGGCCAACATCATGAAACCCCATCTCTACTAAAAATACAAAAAATTAGCAGGGTGTGGTGGTGTGCTCCCGTAGTCCCAGCTATTAGGGAGGCTGAGGCAGGAGAACAGCGTGAACTCGGGAGGTGGAGGTTGCGGTGAGCCAAGATAGCTCCATTGCACTCCAGCCTGGGAGACAGTGTGAGACTCCATCTCAAAATAATAATAATAATAATAATAACAACAACAACAACAACAACTACCTGAAAAAATAAATATGTGGGAAAGTAGAAAAATTAAACAGAAGAGTACATAGGAATTAACCTTGTAGATAATAAAACAAACGATAATTTGATATACATAGATTTAAACAAATAGGTTAGTGGATGAGAAAAGAAATTATAGAAATACATGCAAGCATAGCAAGAAGTTAGTATATGATAAATTTGGCAATTCAAAATAGTAGGGAAATGATTGATTATATAATAAATGCAACTGGAACAATTAGGTACTCACTGTAAAGGGAAAAAACTTAAAATCTGTACCTCACGCAACATATTAAAAAAAAGTCAAAAAATTTTAAATTCTAAATATTTTAATCTATAAAATAAATAAATGAATAAATAGAAAATAGATTAATAACATTAACACAATGAACAACTAAATTTTCCTCCTGGCCAGGCTCAAATTCTTAGAAGTAGGCAGAACATATGTAATAATGATCAAAATTAAACAATAGTGTTGATTCAGTCCCACACAAAATCCAAACAGCATATTTTTAGAGTGATTGACAAGTTGATTCTAAAATACATCTAGGAGATAAAATGCACAAAGCTTGCCAAACACGATAGATGAGGAAGTAGGGTGGGAACTTGTTTTTAATTATTGAAACATGACATGCAGATTTGCAGAATTTAGCAAATAGATCAATGCAACATACTAGAAATCTAGGAAAGACCAAGGTTTAATATAAATTTAGTGTATGATGAAAGTAGCATTTCATTTTACCTCAACAGGGTAATAATTCAATAAATCATGTTGAGACCATTCACTATCCACTGGGGAAAATATAAGTTAGATCACAACTTTATGTCAAACACAAAAATTTATTCCGAATAGTTTGAAAAGCTAACCCATAAAAATGGCATGAGAAAATAGATAATATGTTCAATATCTTGTGTTATAAAAATAATTTTTAATGAGTGCACAAAGTGTAAAGCCATAAAGGGGAAAAAATTATTGATTGCATACATTTGAAAACAGGTATAACAAAGGCACCATAAGCAAAGTTAAGTAACAAGCAAAAGCATAAAAGAAAATATTTATAATATATATATAAAACACAAAAAATTCAGAATAGCAAAAGAGCCACTATGAATTACCAAAGGAAATAAACAATGAAATAATAAAGAATATTTATAGGTAAATCAAAAAATGAAAATACAAATGATTATTAAAAATTCAAAAAGCTGCTCAATCTTACTAGTAGTCAGAGAAAATCCAAACAGAAAACAATACAATGCAGATTGCATAGAATTTAAAAAATTCATTATAGCAAGTATCAACAGTAGCAGGGAGCAGTGTAAATGCATATATACCATCTTTGACAGTATAAAATAATACTCTATTTGGGGCCAGGTAGCTTTATAACAGCTATCAAATTTTGAATGTACAAACCATTCTGACTTAAAAATTGCACATCTAAGAATCTAGCTATAGTAACATGATTTATAATCCTTTGGGTATATGCCCAGTAATGGGACCGCTGGGTCAAATGGTATTTCTAGTTCTAGATCCTTGAGGAATTGCCACACTGTCTGTTTACTGCAGCAATATTCACAATAGCAAAGACTTGGAACCAACCCAAATGTCCAACAATGATAGACTGGATTAAGCAAACGTGGCACATATACACCATGGAATACTATGCAGCCCTAAAAAAGGATGAGTTCATGTCCTTTGTAGGGACATGGATGAAACTGGAAACCTTCATTCTGAGCAAACTATCGCAAGGACACAAAACCAAACACCACATGTTCTCACTCATAGGTGGGAACTGGACAATGAGAACACTTGGACACACGGCGGGGAACATCACACACTAGGGACTGTCGTGGGGTTGGGGGATGGGGGAGAGATAACATTAGGAGGAATACCTAATGTAAATGACGAGTTAATGAGTGCAGCACACCAACATGGCACATGTATACATATGTAACAAACCTGCACGTTGTGCACATGTACCCTAGAACGTAAAGTATAATAATAATAATAATAATTAAAAGAATCTAGCTGACGGAACAACTGGCATAAATAAACCACAATGTATCTAGAACATCTTTAAAATGACATATAAACAGATAGAGATATCTAAGCATCTATCAGTAGGGGTGCAATTAGTTAAATAAATTGGAGACATCTGTGCAAAAGAGTGAAACCTTAAAAAATTAATTTACATGTGTATGTTCCAATTTACAAAGATGGCCTTTAAAAGCTGCGTTAAAGTGCAAGTTACAGTACAAAATACATAGCACAATCCAGGTTTGTTCTAAAGGAAGTAAAGAAATAAAACAACCTATATGTATCAAAAAATAGGCAAATATTTGTGCAAATATGTATTCTATATATGAACACTGAGGTCTATAATATAGATTTTAGAAATATTATGAAATGATTGAGGGAAATTGTTGACAGTGGTTACGTATGATCAATGTCATTGTGGGAGCAAAAACATGACATGAACTGTCATGTTTGCACATGTGCTGTTGAAATATTAAAATTATGTTTTAAAATAAAACACGAATTCCTGACCTACTTTTCAACAAGCTTTATGGTGAAGATAAAAACGGGTGTAATATTTCTCTGCAATATTGTCTCAAGTGCTATAAAATTCAGAGTATTGTTATTATTCCTTTAGCATGAATAATATATTTATGAAATCCTTTAAAAAAAACAAAAAAGAAACTAAATGCTACATAAACAGACATTGTAATCAGATCAGATGATCATTTCTGCTCACTCTGTTGAAGCGGTGTTAGCATATAGGATTTGCAAGAACTAATAGCCCAATGTCATTACATAGTTCTTTGGCTTTCATCCATATATTTTCAACCAGTGAAACAATGATAGTTTGTTGAATACTGCAAAAACTCTTATACTTTTCATAGTAAATTCTCAATTCCTTTTTTACTACTTACTGAACTCTTTTTAAAAGACTTACATTTCATGTTACATTTCATTTCTAAATGTATCACTCCAAAAAGCGCCATCCACTAATTTCATTTTTAACTACACCTCAGATTTCTTGGAAATTCATGCAAATTTTATAAAAACTAATATATAACTATATTATGTATTTTATAATACATACACATAATATAAAAATTATATACATATATTCCCACATACACATACATATACCTCCACACAAACACACAAGATATTCAATCTTTGTGCTTACTGCCATTCAGAAGAAACCAATATGCTTTAGTAATATGCTCTTGAAATTGGTTTTATCAAAAGCATAAAATAAAATGTAAGAAATCCATACTAAAACAGATTGCATAACTCGATGGTATAGTGCATCTTGTCATATGTATTTATACATTCAGAGAATAACCAGTTATCCTGTTGGAACTCCTATTAGTGCTTGGACCCTACACTAGAGTCTTTTAAGTCATTTTAAGTTGTTATACTTTAATTTGACAAGATAGAATATTAGAGAAACAGCTACAAGTACTATAGCAATCATATTATAATTTTGAAGTTGTCATATATGATTTTACTCTTTTTAAGGCAATAATAAAAACAAGAAGCCATTTTTGTAATGCAATTTTCTGTTTACATGACAATTATTATCAAGAGAATAGCACCTCAGATGGGAACTGCTCTGATATTTCTCAGAATAATTTTGTAAGTTCTAGTTTCATTAACTGATCATTTTTTCCTACCATTTTTCTAATTTCTTAAAGAAGTTTCATAACAAATATCTTAAATTTCTTAAATGAGATCCTAGAAATTAAATAGGAAAGTTAGTGAAACATTTTTTAAAACAATAATTATATTATTTTTACTCATCTGCTATAAATATATATTTCCTATACTCCAAGAACTTATCATTTTTAAGGTCTTTATAATGTTATGGTCCTAGTAATCTTCTTATTAATAGGATTCCAGAGGAGAAACAAACTAATAAGGATTTTTAGTGCTTCAACCTCTAGAAGGCTTCTTTAAATATGAAAGATCCTCATTTTTTTGTATGGTTTAACAGTGAGAGGGCGGAAGGTACTAGATGGCAAACTAAGGTCATCTTCCTCCTAGATTTATGTGACAGCCAAGAAAAAACCAAAATAACTTTTCCTCAGCAACAGAAATGTACAACTGGTATTTGCGGTCTAGAATTGCCTTAGGAAGCAATGTTCTACTTTGCTCAAAGACTGAAAGTGAAGCATTTTTAATCCTCTGCCAATTCTAGCACTCAGATATCCTATTAAATTGGACAATAATGAATAGTATTTAAAATATCATCCAAATGTGTCCAGATATCCAAGGAGTCTGAAATAATTTAAATATTGAGAAATATTTATAGTGGAAATACAGATTATAACCAGCCTTCAGGGAAACTTCTCAAAACTAAAAGAAATAGGCACTTATCAAAAGGTCAGGGTTCCAGATGTCTGATAGAGTAGAATAACCAACCACTGCTACAGCTTCTAAGTTCCCTAATGATTGAGGGTGGAGTAGGGGGAGACGAACGTAAGTCTAAAGCTTTGGATATGTGAAGTCAACTTTTTGGCTTTATTTAATCCAATTCTCTGGATTTACTTTCCTTTGGGTACTAGAGCTAGCTATATCCTAGGAAAGAGTCTTAATCCTTGAAAGTCTCACTCTGGAAAAACTATTAGATGTGTCAGTATCATCACTGGCTGTATTCATCCATTCCCACATTGCTATGAAGACATACCCAATGCTGGGTAATTTATAAAGAAAAGAGGTTTAATCAACTCACAGTTCTGCATGGCTGGGGAGGCCTCAGGAAACTAACAATCATGGCAGAAGGCGAAAAAGAAGCACAGGCACATCTTATGTGGTGGCAGGCAAGAGAACCAACAAGCAAAGAGGGAAGAGCCCTTTATAAAGCTAATAGATCTTGTTAGAAGTCACTCACTATCACGAGAACAGCAGGGGGGAAACCGCCCCTGTGATCCAATCACCTCCCACCACATCCCCCCTACCACATGTGGGGATTATGGGGATTACAATTCAAGATGAGATTCGGGTGGGGACACAAACCCAAACCGTATCACTGGCTTTTCGTGTAACATTTCTATGAGTCATTCAATTTACATCTGAGGAGCTAAAATCTCCCACTATAAAATAAGGGATTATCCACAGCACAGTTTGAAGTAAGAAAGATTCTAGACCATGCCTGAACCAAGCCATTGTATTGGAGCAGAGATCAGTGGAACTTTAAGCAGGTGAGAATTCTCATGAATAATCACCAGGTCAGGCACAAGAAGGAAATTACTGGGGATACTCTGCAGACACAAGCCCCAGGAAGGCAAGAGACATATTACTGTTTAACATTTTGTGAGAATTCCAATCACTGGGAGAGCTCAACCTAGGAAGTCATTTTTCTTTCATTGAGCCCTCAAAGTCGAGCAAACTTGCAAGGAGAACTTTAAGGAATTATCAAGTCAAACAAAGAGCTAAACGTTTATGCCCTAGGTGCATTGCAGCCTGAATCACCATAAGTAAACTTCCCAAACTGGCTTTCTGTTTTTATTCTAGACAGACTAGTAGGACAGATATACCCTTTGCTACCTCTCTCTGATTTCTCTGAAAGACCAGAGCCAGCAATCAATTAATGAAGGGGATATCTTTTTGCTAGGTTTTCTTGGAGCAAGAGGGGAGTTTTTGTTGTACTATTTTAGTAATCAAGGTAAAAGTCCTATATTACTCTTTAAAATGGGCCTATCCAATACAGGTATGACTAAAAATCCCTATCAGGAATGACTCTAGCCCAAGCCACCTTTTGTTTGCCTTGTATAACTCCAGGAGGTAGAGGAAAGCCACACTGCAAATGAAACTCTTTAAGATGCACTAAAATCAATGCAGACCAAACCAACGTAGGCATATGAGAGACCACTAAATGTAGAAATATTGCTACAAAACTTGCACAAACCCTCTGGCACCATTCTTCTATATTGAGTCAATTCTTATACTTCGTGGTGTTTATGTGCTAGAAAGTCACCATGAACACTTAAACTAGCAAATACTGAATTATTGTTCATGAGGAAAAACAGGGTTAGGCTCCTTGAACCTCAGGTATTTATCAAGAAATCCAGCATTCCCTGATCATTTTCCAAATTCAATTCAAAGTCCTTATGAAATGGATTTACCCTACTGTTAAATTTAGATCTTGCTTATTTGTACTTCCTGCCATTCCAAATGTTGTTGATAAAGTTTTCCCAAAAATCTAATGTTTTTTATGTCATAAAATATAGCTTCTTAACATGATTTCGCACGGAAATAGAATCACCCTCCAATTCAAAGAATGACACTGTGCTAGAAGTTCTATTCATAAATTTCACAATCATCCTAAATAGAATATTATATGAGTCTGAATGTTCCAATGAAATATTTGCTGTATTAATATTAGAAAAGAGAGAAAACCTACAAGAGGAAATATGATAAATGGTTTTGGTATCAAATAAAGGGAAAAAGCACCCCTAACCCTCTCACCTAGCAATGTGGACCCTCACAAGGACTAGCTTTGGTGCAGCTACACTTCTTTACCGCCATTATCTCAAACACTATTCTATAATATAATTTTGGCCGGGCGCGGTGGCTCACGTCTGTAATCCCAGCACTTTGGGAGGCCAAGGCGGGTGGATCACGAGGTCAGGCGATCGAGACCATCCTGGCTAACACTGTCAAACCCCGTCTCTACTAAAAATACAAAAAAAAAAAAAAAATTAGCCGGGCGTGGTGGGCGCCTGTAGTCCCAGCTACTCAGGAGGCTGAGGCAGGAGAATGGCGTGAACCCGGGAGGCGGAGCTTGCAGTGAGCCGAGATCGCGCCACTGCACTCCAGCCTGGGCGACAGGGCGAGACTCCGTCTCAAAAAAAAATAATAATAATGTAATTTTTACTCCTGCTCTCACATAAGTGGGAGCTAAACATTGAGAACATTTGGACACAACGGAATGAACAACAGACACTGGGGCCTACTTGGTGGAGAGTGACAGGAAGGTGAAGAGTGAAAAACCTGCCTATAGTGTACTATGCTCATTAGCTGGACGAACAAATAATCTGTACACCAAAAACCCTGTGACATGCAATTTACCCGTATAGCAAACCTGCACGTGTACCCCCGTACACGTACAATTTACCCGTATAGCAAACCTGCACGTGTGAACTTAAAAGTTTTTTAAATGTAATTTTTAAAGAAAAGATAAATAAAATTGTTTAAAATGAGTTTAATTAAAACATAAAAGTATCAAAAGAGAAACGGAAAGGTTAGAAACGAATGAAAAATTTTGAAAGCTAAGCATAAAACATGAAGAAAATCAAAAAATATGGATGATTCAAATACCTTTAAATTAAGAAAGATCTAAAATGTTTAGAAAATTAAAGGAAGAATGTAAAAACAAGTATATTACTTTTAAAAGAAACAAGTGGAAAAGGCTTGAAATAAAAAATAACTAAACGTTAATAGAAGAAATTAAAAATAAGAAATACTAAAGGACCACATGAAATAAGTAGATAATAAAAAGCAGTAAGATATAGAAATAGTACTAGAAAAATGTCTAAATAATGGCAGATTATATAAGTATATCCAAAAATGTGAATATACAGCAGCATAAATGAAAGAAACATGTTTTTTTCAAGTTGCAGACTAACTGGAGTAATCTTTCTTTTTACAGATATCTTTACTGGGTTGAGTTTTCTAACTGACAAACAGAGTATATCCCTGTATCTTAGATCTTTACTTTCTTTCATCAGCATTTTGTGTTTTCAGCATACAAATCCTGTGCATGCTTTTTAGAGTCACACTTAAATATTTCATTTAGAGCTATTGTAATTTTTTAAAATTTTGGTTTTAATATGTTCATTGCTATTATAGAGAAATGCAATTGATTTTTAAAACTTTTTATTGACATACAAGAGTTGTACGTATTTTCGGGGGTACAAGTGATATTTTGATACATGCATACAATGTGTAAAGATCAAATCTGGGTAATTGAGATACCCATCACTTCAAACATTTTTTTTGTTCTCTACATTGGGAATATTGCAATTCATCTCTTATGGCTACTTGAACTATATGATACATTATTGTCAACTATAGTCACCCTATTGTACTATTGAACTCTGCATCTTATTCCTTCTAGCTAACTGTATTTTTATAACCATGAACTAATCTCTCTTCATCCCCTCTTACTCCTACCCTTCCCAGCTTCTGGTAATCACCAGTCAACCCTCTTCCTCCATGAGATCCACATTTTTAGCTCCCACATATGAGTGAGAATATGCAGTATTTGTCTTTCTGTGTCTGGCTTATTTCGCTTAACATAATGACCGCCAGTTCTATGTTGATGAAAATGACAGGATTTCATTATTTTTGTAGATGGATAATATGCCATTGAGTATATATACCAATTTCCTTTATCCTTCTGTTGATAGACATTTAAACTGATTCCAAATCTTGGCTATTGTGAATAGTGCTACAGTAAACATGGAAGTGCAAATGTCTCTTTGATAAACTGATTTCCTTTCTTCTGGGTATATACCCAGTAGTGGGGATGCCGGATCATATGGTATTTCTATTTTTGTTTTTTGGAGGAACCCCCATACTGTTTTCCATAGTAGTTGTACTAATTCACATTCCCACGAGGAGTATACAATGCTCCTCCTCCTCTGCATCCTCATCAGCATCCATTATTTTTTATCGTTTTGATGAAAGTCATTTTAACGAAGGTGAGATGGTATCTCATTGTGGTTTTGATTTGCACTTCCCTGATGACTAGTGACGTTGAGTATTTTTTCATATACCCATTGGCAATTGGTATGTCTTTCAATATATGTCTATTCAGATCTTTTGCCCATTTTTAATCTTTTAATGAAATGAAATAAAGGGATATAGCTGAAGAATGGAAAAGCTTCATGCCCATAAAAACACATAAGTTGGATGTGTGCTCAGAGAATTCATTTGAGTTCAGACAGCCTCCTTCTTCAGCATAGAATCCTTGCAGAAGACTCCTAGAGCAGAATGCAGGCAAAGCCTTCATCTCCCTCTCTCACCCCAAGCACACAATGCAGCCACTAAACACTCCTGTGCACTAAGAGAGCCCATCCCACAGGAAAACCTTGGGCCGAGCAGTAAGCAAACACACAAGCTGCTCCTACACAGTACAGAGGACACCAGATGAAATTATCCATGGAAATGAACAATACTAACAAGCCAGCACTGTGAAATCTTCATATGAAACTACTGAGGACTTGAGATGTTCATGGTGATTATTCAAACTCTCATGAGTTTTCACACATGATCATATTTTTTAAAAGTTTGTACCAAACAGTATCATGTTATTAAAGTAAGAATATAAAATTATTTTGTTTCAATAACATTTATCAGGAGAATTCCAGATGAAATCAATTTCTATTAAATGAATCATTACTCCATAGCACCTCAAATTCAGAGAACTTTTAAGAACACACACACACACACACACACACACACACACCACTCCTAAGCAAACCTACCCTGTGAACAAGAAAATAAAGATATCAGGCCATAGAGTGGAGGAAGCAAAGCCCAAAACTCAAGAAGCAAAATGTGCATATAACAATAGTGTTTCTCTTTTTATTCCTTCCCATACACAACTTAAATATTTCCACCAATTCGTGAATAAAATACATACACATTCAAGATTAAAGCATAATAATATGTGACATATTACTCAACTACCTACATGCATTTGAATTTAAGATTTAATAATAGCCTTTGTTCATTAGGACACACTGGCATTGGCTTAGCTAAAAAAATAACTTTCTCAATGACTATATGGTTCTTTGTAATTATCCTATGTAGGAAACTTAAGAAACAGCTAACATGGTTATCTTTTTTCCCCATTGAGCAGATACACAGGAGAAACAAATGCAGATGACCATTATAAATGTAAGGCCTTTATCATACTCAAAAAGAGATTTAACCCTTCAGCAACTACTCTCCATTTTGACTTCTTATTGACTTACTTCTTCAATTTTTCCCACTCAAAGGAAAGCTCTCCTTGGTCTGAAATTTTATGATTTTCATTTTCTGATTGTCCTTTCCCTTATATATGCATTAGTATGAGAAGCGGTACATTGAAGTGGAATGCATGTGTGATTTGCAGTGATACCCAAACTTGGAGAAGTCCTCTGTCTGTTACTGTGCAACACTGGTTGAGTCATCTAACCTCTCAATTTCAGGTCCTACTCATATATGGTAATAATATCATAAATATAAATCTCACAGCATTATTTTTCAAACATTTAATGTGCATGAAATCCATGTATTTTCATATTTTGAATATTATACTGCCAAATGGATGGGATAAAATTATATTTTTATTGTTTTATGGAATGTATTGAATACAGCATGGTTGTCTAATCTTCTAGTTCATGATTTTATAGTAAAAAAGATACATATACAATGACAACTATAGAACAGCAACTACAACTATTTTGAAGTGATGAGTACACAATTAAGATTTTAGTGGTTGGTGGTCACTCAGGTGGTTCAGAGGCTGGTAAGGACATCCACAGAGGGGGAAAAGTGGGATGTACCAGTTCTGTGATTTTAAACAAGCAAGATGCTTTCCTCATTTATCCTTGATATTATATCCTTTCTTACCTAAAAATAAAATTGTTGGAGTGAAGTCAATGCTGTTATTAACAAGCTGATAATTCCCTGCCTTTATATTTTTCAAAGCTTCACTCCAGAGCCTTTAGAAAAACACGCTTGATTTTCCATTAAAATTCAATTTGTTGATTTATGTATTTCAAAATGGAACTTCAGAGATCATTTTAAGAAATCAAAAGCTCTATTTTTTGAGACATGATTCTTTGAAAAGTCTGATCCATTGGGTACATACTGGTTTTCAAATTTGATTGCTGGTTCCTTTAAAAAATATAAATTCCCTAAGATAAAAAAGTATTCCTGCATGGGTTCACTTTGAAGACAGATCTTTTCAATATCATATTCTTAAAATGGCAAATTCATCTTTTAGCTGATCTAAAGAATTCAAAGGAAGTTAACATATGCTTTTTTCAAGATCATAAATGTTTCTTTTTCACACAACGATCAGAAGAAAATCCTGATTGCCAAAAATACTTTTAAAATTCTACTATATATGTAGAGATTGTAGGGAAAGAAAAGGTCAAAGTCATGAAATTTTTGACAAGATAAAATAGATGAAAGAATACACTTTAGATTCATAGTAGTTGTGGTCACCACGTAAACGTTAAGTGCTCAAATTAAATGTCATCAGACTCATGGGTCACTTTTTACTGTAGAGAGTTGCATTTCTTTTGTAGGATTCATAAAAGAAAGCCAACACCCAAAAGGTTCCTTGGTCTGAATAATTCTTCAGAGGAAAATACCTAAGAAGAGGTGCACATTTTCAAGAAAGATAACCAAATCTATAAAGATAAGGCAGAGCCATCAGATGTATTTGTAGAAGTGGATTTCTAAGCCCCAAAAGGCAAATTCTTTTCTAACAAGAGTTTTTGTTACAAAAAATGGGTTCCCTAGGTGTAAACTCATTTGTTCCTGATTCAAACAAACAAACACTAAAAAAACATATAAAGGCAATTGGGATAATCTGAACACTCATTGATGCTTGGTGACATTAAGGAATCATTGTCATATTAGGAAATCATTGCTAAGTTTTAAGCATAATGATGGTATAGTGGCTTAATTTTTTTCTAAGAAGATGGTTTCCTTTGGAGATATACACGGAAATATTTATAAAAGAGATGCTATCATGTTTGGGATTTGCCTCAAAGTAGTTCCCCAGGTGAGGAATGCTGATAATTATTGAAGCTGAATGACTGGATATAGGAGCTTACCATGACATGATCTCTAATTTTATAGATATCTGGAAGTTTTATTAATAAAAATGTTGTTTATAAATATTTTCCCTTCTCTAACATTTTTATCTGTGACAGATATTATTTTTTAATTTGAAAATCTTAAATATATTCAATGACATCAATCCTTTAAGCTCTAGACAAAGATAATCACTAATACATCGTTCTTCACATGGCAGCTTACCATTCCCAGTAGGTAATCACAAGAAAGCATTCACATTGCTCTCACCTTTAAAAATCAGCATAATATTGTCATGCCATCTATAATATGAATACTTGCAAGTATACAGTATAGTATACCATACTATGTATGCCACACTATACTTCAAATACTATAAGTCACAACAAATTGAATTTAAAATATTTGCATATAAAAATAGATATAGTCCATGATCTCTAAAAATATTTAATCATATTCTTGTATAAAGGAAGGCAAGGAGACAAATGCCTTGGGACAAAATTCCACCCAAAACTCATTAACCATAAACTCTCACCCTTGAACTTCACTTTACTTTTTCATTTCATCAACAACTAAGGTACAGCTTTTAAAGGAAACAGTATGACCAAGAACTTTCTACAAGGGTCTTATTTTATTTTCTGGTCAACTTTGATGCTCTCTTCGACAATTGACTCCATTAATTTTCCTACAAACACTAAAAAAAAAAAATGAAAACAGGACTAGGACAGCTGTCGCTTTACTCCTGTGAAGGGACTGGTCTTTTACAAAAACTGGTCAGTGGGGAAAGTGATGAAAACGTGAGCATATTGGACAGAGTGAGCTGGAACCACATGGATAGGAAAGTTGTTTCAGTCATTTTTAGGCTGTCTCAGTTCTTTTTTCCTCATAGTCAATTTCTGATCTGCATCTAGTCACCTGCTGCTGATCCTGTGTTTCTGTTTTCCTTCATAACCATTTGCTTCTTATCTTGGGGGTAACTATATTTAAAATTAAAGCTTGCCATCATGCCTGTAATCCTAGCACTTTTGGAGGCTGAGGCAGGCAGATCGCTTGAGCCCACCAGTTCAAGACCAGCCTGGGCAACATGGTGAAACCTTGTCTCTACAAAAGATACAAAAATTAGCCAGGCGTGCTGGCAGACACCTGTAGTCCAAGCTACTCAGGAGGCTGAGGTGGGAGGATCACCTGAGCCTGGGAAGTCGTGGCTGCAGTGAGCTGTGATTGTGCCATTGTACTCCAGCCTGGGTGACAGAGTGACACCCTGTCTCAATAAATAAATAAATAAATAAAATTAAAGCTTGATGTTAAGCATAAAGAAAGTAAAAGTTGATAAGGAAAATCAAGGGAATAACTGAAACTTAATATAGTCTATATGGTATCCATCTACATAAGAACTTTGAAATCATAAATACCATCAAGTCATTTCAAGACACGCAATTTTTTTCATATTTTTCTCTAATTTAATTAAGGGCCCTCTCTAATTTATACACTTGAATTCTGCCAGTGGGGAAAATCCTAGTGGGTACCATTGCACATTGAAATATTAAATGAAAACCAAATGAGAGGCCAGTCTTAAAGTTGAACTGAAAATCACAATATTTCATTGTCATCTTTAATCATTATATGGTATAATTATACTTCCTCATTTCAGACAGATTAACTCATTATGCAACTCTCACATTTATGAATGGGAGAAGGAAATTCATCCTTCATTTAGCTCATCACCTGTTCCATTTTGCATGCAATGTAGCCTACAGAATTGTACTTGTTATTTTCATTTCTCCCCATGCTGCAAGCAACTGCAGGAAACAAACTGTTGGGATTCATCGTGTCATCAATATCTTGTACATTAAAACCTCAGCATCTCTCTATGTAGCCATGGAACATTTAATCACTGTCACCAGCCCCGTGTAATTCTAGAGTGTACAGAGCACTCCTCAATAAATATTTTATCCTTCTCCTTAGAGGTTTATTTCTATTACCTCTAAAATACCTGGGAAGTAGTCTTTTTATTGTTCTTTTGCAAAGCCTGGTAGTAGCCAATAGTGGTGTTTATCTTCTACCTTAGAATGAATTTGATTTTGTGATTCTTGGTTTAACATATCAATATAAGAACATTTTTATTTTGCCCCATACCTGCCTCCAAAGTGCCCCACAGTGGTTTTGTCTTGCAAAAATTGTTTCAATAATGTTTGAATTATTAACAGCTCCTCAGAGGAGTTCCATAATGGTTTTGTTGTTTAAGAGTGTCTTGTCACATTCATTTTTAAAGGTATAGTAATGAATATAGAAAGAACGGATCCAGTCTTTTCACAGATGTTTTCCTAAATGCCTATCAAACTTCAGCAAACAAATAAACCTTAAATTACACAAAGTAAAAGTAAGATTAAGTCTAACTTGCCCTTTGATTTTAAATAATGCAATAGTAACCAAAACAAAGAACTTTTTTTTCACTAAAAATTTACCTGCTAAGACCTTGTGAATGAGGTAGCATGTGATTAACAATTACTGCTGTAATTCAAAGCAACTCCTATCTATCTGATTCATTTTGAATTTTTTCTTTATACAAAGAAAATAAATACAACATTGTGGATTTTGATTTTTAAAAACCCACATAATTATTTTGTCTGACAATTATTTGAAGGTAAATAAACTAAAACGATGATGTCCACTGGATTCTGTTCTCTTTTTATGCACCCATTTGCCTTGCACTAAGTAGTGGGAGGAAACACAAAGCATCTGACTCATTAAGCTGGAAACATATTGTCCATACAGCAGGATAGGATGGTAATTTACTATACACAGCCAGGGAAGACACACTTTACAGCACAGATTTGCAGCTTTTAACCTGGAAGCTTCACAGCAAAGGCAATTCGGCTTTACTTTGTTTCCCTTCGAATCCCAAAAAAAGCAATATCTACTTTGTTACAAAACAGAGCAGGCAATATTTTATATTGCCATAGTTAATTATGTGAGGCTGTGTAACCTTTTCCAGCTATTACAGTCTTCAAATCTTTCTGTGCTAATGTTGCCAACAATACAGAAGCAGCTTCAAAGCATCTTTGCAGCATTCGAAAGAGAAGACAGCTGGCACTGCTTAGAAACTAAGCTGCGATGACCAGATTTCTAATTTATAAAACTGGGGCAGCACACGTCAGGGGAACGTCGGCGGCGGTTTTGTGAAGGTACATCTCCAGCTATTTCCTTTGTCAGATAAAGATTTGTTTACTGAAAAAAAATTTCTAAAAGATTTTGCTGAGAGGTTAAAAAAACTTCAATTAAAAAGAATGCTACAAGATTAAATACTCAAATTCAAAGCAATGTGGTGCTCCAATGTACAGATTTGAGAGAATTCTACTATCAGGGCAGACAGAGAAGTCTGTGAATTCATCAGTCTCATCTTCAAAACTCATCAGACCTTAGATATAACAAAACATTCACCACAGGAAGGAAATGATACAAATGTAAAAATCATGGACTTCCGATTGTTAGTAACTACTTACAACTCTTGGGTTACTCTGACAATTAGGCTGCATCTGATGTATCTTATGAACTACCCTATAACTCCCTATAGCACTACTAGAATATCAACCTCTTAAAGGAGGAGATGGATAATTTAGGCTGAAGTGTGGAAACCACGGGCATGAACCTGGGGATGGAGGTGGGCAATTGCTCTATGGGCACTTCAGAACATATTCAGTTTGTTACATAGAACAATTCACCCTCTTTTTTGTTTTTGTTTTTTTTTGAGATGGAATCTGGCTTTGTCACCCAGGCTGGAGTGCAGTGGCGCGATCTCAGCTCACTGCAAGCTCTGCCTCCTGGGTTCACGCCACTCTCCTGCCTCAGCCTCCCAAGTAGCTGAGACTACAGGCGCCCGCCACCATGCCCAGCTAATTTTTTGTATTTTTAGTAGAGATGGAGTTTCACCATGTTAGCCAGGATGGTCTCGATCTCCTGACCTCATGATCCACCCGCCTCAGCCTCCCAAAGTGCTGGGATTACAGGTGTGAGCCACCGCGCCCGGCCAATTCACCCTCTTTTCTAGATTGACTCATTAATTTTTCATTGTGTATAGACTCTCTATTTTTTTAACTTTTAAATTCAGGGGTACAAGTGCAGGTTTGTTACATAGCTAGACTTGTATGATAGAAGCTTATCATACAGATTATTTCTTCACCCAGGTATTAAGCCTAGTACCCATTAGTCATTTTTTCCTGGTCCTCTCCCTCCTCCCTCCCTCCACCCTTCAACAGACCCCAGTGTGTGTTGTTCCCCTCCATGTGTCCATGTGCTCTCATTTAACTCCCACTTATAAGTAAGAATATGTGGTATTTGATTTTCTTTTCCTGCATTAGTTTGCTAAGGATAAGCCTCCAGCTCCATCTATGTTCCCAAAAAAGACATGATCTCGTTCTTTTTTATGGCTGCACAGTATCCCATGGTGTATATGTACCACATTTTTTTGATCCAGTCTATCATTGATGGGCATTTAGGGTGATTCCATATCTTTGCTATTGTGAATAGTGCTGCAATGAACATGCACGTGCATGTGTCTTTATGATAGAATTATTTATATTCCTTTGGGTAGATACTCAGTAAGGGGATTGCTGGATCAAATGGTAGTTCATCTTTAGGTCTTTGAGGAATTGCCATACTGTTTTCTACAATGGTTGAACTAATTTACACTTCCACCAACAGTGTATAAGTGTTCCTTTTTCTCGGCAACCTCACCAGTATCTGTTATTTTTTAACTTTTTAATAATAGCCATTCTCACTGTTGTGAGATGGTATGTCATTGCAGTTTTGATTTGCATTTCTCTAATGATCATAGATTCCTATTTTCAAACACAGTGCCATGTAATATTATCTTTGATTTTCACGACTTGGGAGAATGTTAAGTAGATGACAACATTCTTTGAGATTTGCCCATCTCAAAGAGAAAATGTTGCTTCCAATAAGTTGTATGACTTGTCTGAGGTCACAGCAAAAAAACAACAGAATTGGGCCCAGAATTTTCATCCTCTAACCCTTAAGCCAACGCTCTTAACTTCTTGCAAGTAAATTTGGGGAAGAACAAATGTTAGCATTACCAATCTACAATCCTATAGGGCATCATATTTCACATTTTCCCAGGGGAAAGCAGAGGAAAATGCTGCTGAATTGTGTATGAATTAGATAGGGTGGAGCTTTCATAGCATGATTTTGAGCTGTTTAAGCCATATTGCTTTGTTCTTGCAGACACATTACTAACAACTTACATAACAATTCCCTAGGTCTTTAGAAAAAAGAAAAATGCAAAATATTCATCATGAACCACACTAAAAGCTCTGTGTTAAATGGAAATGCCTAACGTGGCTGTGTTTAAGCTCTGTGATATATTAATGTTCAAAGGCCTAATTGAGGAAAAAAATCTCAAACAAAAGACAGATTCACCATGGGGGACCAAAACGGATAAACTTTTATTTAGTCCTCACTATTAAGGTTTTTGCAAAATATAATGAAATAACCAAGAAGAAATCACAGCCTGAGAGTGAGAGACTTTCAGTTATACAGCAGTGGAGATACTTTTTTTCTGTTTTTGATTTTGATTTTGATTTTTCTATTATACTTTAAGTTCTAGGGTACATGTGCACAATGTGCAGGTTTGTTACATATATACACATGTGCCATGTTGGTGTGCTGCATCCACTAACTCGTCATTTACATTAGGTATGTCTCCTAATGCTATCCCTCCCCCCTTCCCCCACCCCACAACAGACCCCAGTGTGTGATGTTCCCCACCCAGTGTCCAAGTGTTCTCATTGTTCAGTTCCCACCTATGAGTGAAAACATGCGGTGTTTGGTTTTCTGTCCTTGCGATAGTTTGCTGAGAATGATGGTTTCCAGCTTCATCCATGTCCCTACAAAGGACATGAACTCATCCTTTTTTATGGCTGCATAGTATTCCATGGTGTATATGTCCCACATTTTCTTAATCCAGTCTATCATTGATGGACATTTGGGTTGGTTCCAAGTCTTTGCTATTGTGAATAGTGCCGCAATAAACATACGTGTGCATGTGTCTTTATAGCAGCATGATTTATAATCCTTTGGGTATATACCCACTAATGGGATGGCTGGGTCAAGTGGTATTTCTAGTTCTAGATCCTTGAGGAATCGCCACACTGTCTTCCACAATGGTTGAACTAGTTTACAGTCCCACCAAGAGTGCAAAAGTGTTCCTATTTCACATCCTCTCCAGCACCTGTTGTTT
Source organism: Pongo abelii (assembly GCF_028885655.2). Classification (NCBI taxonomy): domain Eukaryota; kingdom Metazoa; phylum Chordata; class Mammalia; order Primates; family Hominidae; genus Pongo; species Pongo abelii. The sequence goes on along the minus strand of NC_072002.2, from coordinate 85,582,466 downwards.
CCTGACTTTTTAATGATTGTCATTCTAACTGGTATGAGATGGTATCTCATTGTGGTTTTGATTTGCATTTCTCTGAAGGCCAGTGGTAATGAGCATTTTTTCATGGAGACACCTTCTTTAAGAGGATCCTCACACTTCCATTTTTGTTTTTGCACAAAGCTGGTGGATGAGGCCTTGGCTAACACATCAAAGCTTCTCTGATGGATTGTTCTTTTGACAATACTACTATCATTCCGTGAATGTCAAACAACAGAAATATGAATGTTACATTGAAACTGGTTGTGGTTTCACCTACAAGTAGCCAGCATCACCTAGAAACAAAGATGGCTTGTAACTTGTTACCAAGTTAAGATCTTAGAGTTCCCTTTGTTCTTTTGTCTTATATTTTTGTGGTCTCCAATTAAATGGTGAAAGTAAAAATTGATCCCAACTTCTATGGTATGTAATATGAAAGAGATAATTCATTCACAATATTATATCAATAAATGGAAACACAATAGGAATTCTACACAATAGCAATTCTCCTTGAGTAACAACTGCTAGCAAGCCCCATTAATATGAAAATCATCACATCTTATAACCCAATCTATAAAAAAATAAAGTTCACCTGGTATATTAGTCAGGGTTCTCTAGAGGGACAGAACTAATAGGATAGATATATATACAAAGGGGAGTTTATTAAGGAGTATTAACTCACACGATCACAAGGTCCCACAATAGGCCCTCTACAAGCTGAGGAGCAAGGAAGCCAGTCCGAGTCCCAAAGCTGAAAAACTTGGAGTCCAACATTCATGGGCAGGAAGCATCCAGCACAGGAGAAAGATGTAGGCTGGGAGGCTAAGCCAGTTGAGCCTTTTCACATTTTTCTGCCTGCTTTATATTCTAGCAGCACTATCAACTGATTATATGGTGCCCACCCAGATTAAGGGTGGGTCTGCATTTCCCAGCACACAGACTCAAATGTTAATCTCCTTTGGCAACACCCTCACAGACACACTCCAGATCAATACTCTGCATCCTTCAATCCAATCAAGTTGACACTCAGTATTAACCATCACACCTGGCTGTGAACTCTGATCATCCAGGTTGGTTCTGCTCATCTGCTCATCTGCTCACCTGCCTGGTCAGCACACTCTCCCTTCTTCATAGTCCATGGATGTCCCCCTGAATTTGAGTTCTTAATTCCACGTGGAAATGTTTTAAGATCACTTGGGATTCATCAGTTTACATTAGAATTTGCTGACATAAATGTCTGAGGATCTATGTAGTATCCATGAGTTCAGCACAATTATAACTGGTGTGCTATTGTCAGTCTATAGGATGTGAACGTTTTCACTTCCTCCACACATGAACTTAGATTCTTTTTTGGATGCTGGTAGTAACAAACTGAATCAAGGAACTAGCTAGAATGAGATCAGAGGGAACTGTCAGATTGATTGATTGATTTTGAGACTGAGTTTCGCTCTTTTCGCCCAGGCTGGAGTGCCTTGGCTCACTGCAACCTCCGCCTTCCGGGTTCAAGTAATTTTCCTACCTCAGCCTCCTGAGTAGCTGGGATTACAGACACGTGCCACCATGCCCAGTTAATTTTTGTATTTTTAGTAGAGACAGGGTTTCACCACGTTGGTCAGGATGGTCTCAATCTCCTGACCTCGTGATCTGCCCGCCTCGGCCTCCCAAAGTGTCAGATTTTTTTATCTGATGCCCTTCTGATATCGCTTTTCTGATACTCACATTTTTATCCCATCCCACTAGATTTCTAATATCTACAGTCTTATCAGTCTTCAGTTCTTCATCTGGGCATTCCACAGCTTTCTAAAGCAGAAATTACAACTGTTTTAGAGACTCCTCAGCATTTACGCATTAATGCAAATAAATGCAAAGAGAAGAGACCAAATTCCTTAATTTTAGCTTACTAATGTTTATTTCCTGGAATTTAAGGATCTTCAAGTATTTTTATTATACCTATTGTATCTCCACATTCAGTAGATTGCAACTTTATTTCATTCTCCAAAACCCACCTGGATCTGGGTCTCAGAAAGTATTTTCTCTCAAGGTAATTACTTCTGCTATGGACTACGGAAGTCAACTTTGCAACTCGAAAAGCTGAGAATTTCTTTCTCTTTGTATTTCTGTGGTACCACTATTCAGTTAGCAGTAAATAAGTGTGGTGGGAAATATTGATTTTTTTTTTTAATGGTGAAGAGTCGATAAGATTGTGCTTTCACATCATTGCATATCCTGCCTTAAAACATTCTTTGTTGAACAATCACAGTCTATGACACTAGAAGGCCATATATCACTAAAGAAGTTTAAAGTATCTCTTTAAATGTCAGATGAGCCACGCGATCCCCACTGCCTAACAGGAAGTCTCATTGTCCTCATGAGATCCCTCTCCCTGCGCATGGCACATACCCCCACGTACAATATGCCTGAAAAGCAGAAGGTCTTACTTAATCTGATGAGAGTCAGTCCTGTGTCCAAACAGGTACTCAATGAATTCACTGCTGCTGTTGCTTCTCTTTTCCACAGTGTGTGTGCTGTGAGTGATTGTACAGCATCTCATGTATGACGCTTGTCTACATGCCTTTTTTGGTCCAGGTCCCAAGACAAGCCACAACAGAAGACTCAGATTCAATGTTGGGACAGCAGTTTATTTTATTTCATACTCTCATGCTCGGCTAATGGTCCAGCCACTGTGCTAAGGTGGCTGAAATGAGAGAACTTTCTAGCATCAGTTGTATTGGAACAACATCACACTTTGAACTCTTAGGTCCATCCCTTGAGTTTGAGTCCCAAACCTTGACTCATGCTTTTCTCTAGGAAATTGTGTTTCAAGATCTTTCATTCCCTTTCCTGTCACTGGACCTCAACTAGTGCTACCATAATACACATCGACAAATCTCCTAGCTGGTCTTGGGAAGAGCTGTGGTAACTGAACTCTCTAAAGAATACGATTTCCTAGTGTAAACTGATCCATTCCTGCCCTCCTGCTACCAGCCACCACCACAGCTTCATACATTAGAGGTCTCCACAAAATGCACTCCAATAAAGTCATGAGGCGTGTTGGTTGCACCAAATCCCAGAAAAATGGCTGCTAGCCTGCCAGCTTTTGCAAAACCGAGAGTTGTGTCTAAGTAACACTCCCAAGGACAAACGTCCCTCCTTTCCCCAATACATAATCACAGAGTGAAAGAAGTAAATGATTGTACATGTTACAAGGTTTTAAAAAACTATGGGAAAGGTTTAGGAGCCTACTACAAGCATATGTACAGTCGTATAAATAGCCACTCCTAAACTTGCCCAGACAGAATAAGGTATTCCAACTGAGAAGCTAAGAATTCTGATTTCAGATCAGAGGTTAGGAAAATGGCAGATAGGAGGCAGGACTAAATCGCAGCTCTCACTTGGACATAAAGATCAATGTGTGGATACTCACATCATGAACTTTTGCTCTAAGAACTACTGCAGAAACATACCAGGAAAGCTGAGAAAGTCCAGAGGCCCTTTGAAGAAAGCAGATTGCTCCTGCAGACCACGGGAGACAGACCAAACACTGCAAGTGCCCAAAGTGTGAAAGTGTAAAAGGGGATTGCCCACCCCTGAACACACACCCTCACTAGGGAACCTGAAGGTCCAGATCACGGGAGAAGAATTTGACCTTGCCTGGAGCTGAGACAATTTTAGAGAGCCAGCTGCAATACAGGGGTAGAAGAAAAAGCAGGAAGAGCCTGGTGGGCTCTCTCAGTCCCCAGAGAAACCATTTCTGACTTTGTCTCACAGAAGTCCTTGGGGAGGCTGCCAGAAGAACTGAGAAAAGACCACAGGGAGGAGGAAACTTCCAGCTGAACTTTGCAACAATCTCAACCAAATGGGAAGTTTCCTGAACAGAACTTGGAGGAGGTGGTGAATTCAGACACAGCACAGAAGTGAAGCACAAAATCTGAAAGCCCTGCTTGCTTTCACAGACTGGAGGCTGGTAGCCTAGGCAAAATTCTCAGTCCTGCTCACCTGCTGCCTAGAAACAAACGGTGATATTAGGGTAGGGCACAGTGGGAGTGAGACTGGCCTTTTGGGCTATGTGGGAGCTGAGTGAAGCCTGTAACTACTGTCTTTACCCCACTTCCCTGGTGACCTGCATGACACATCAGAAGCAGCCATAATCCCCCAAGCACTTTTACACTGATGGTGGGAATGTAAACTAGTACAACCACTATGGAAAACAGTGTGGAGATTCCTTAAAGAACTAAAAGTAGAACTACCATTTGATCCTGCAATCCCTTTACTGGGTTTCTACCCAGGGGAAAAGAAATCATTATATGAAAAAGATACTTGTACACACATGTTTATAGCAGCTCAATTTGTAACTGGAAAAATATGCAACCAGCCCAAGTGCCCATCAATCAATGAGTGGATAAATTGTGATATATGTATATATCACACACACACACACACACACACATATACACACACACCATGGAATACTACTCAGTCATAAAAAAGAATAAAATAATGGCATTCACAGAGACCTGGATGGAATTGGAAACTATTATTCTGAGTGAAGTAACTCAGGAATGGAAAACCAAACATTCTATTTTCACACTCATAAGTGGGAGCTAAACTATGAGGATGCAAAGGCATAAGAATGATACACTAGACTTTGAGGACTTGGGGGGAAAGGGTGAGGGGGGGTGAGGTATAAAAGGCTGCAAATTGGGTACAGTGTGTACTGTTTGGTGATGGATGAGCCAAAATCTCAGAAATTGCAACTAAAGAACTTATTCATGTTAACCAAACACCACCTGTTCCCCAAAAACGTATGGAAATAAAAAAATTAAATTTTAATTTTTGAAAAAGAATCCTGATTTATTTTGCTACCTAGAAACCCTCTGCTTCCAAAATGAGTCCTAGCCCCACACCCTGGAGCCCCAGAACATTTATTTTGTTCACCCACAACTATTTGTTATTTCTTTTAGTTTACAAATAACAATTTATAAACATGCATGGCAACCCCCTGTTATTCTTCATGAAAATTGAAATGTGTGAAACTATTAGCTTGTCTGAAACATAAGCCAGAACCACAAGGACAGCATTTTTCTAGATTTTCCAACCAGAGGGATTTAGTATTGAGGACAAGGAGCATACTAAACACTTACTTGATGTGGCAATGAAATATCTCAGGCTATTTGAAATTAGGAAGGGCTTTTGCTACACTTCAACCCCCTTGATACTTTTTATCTCTCTCTGTCTTATACCTAACCCAAAGAAGAACCAACTCAAGCTGGGGTGTGGTGGCTCAAACTTGTAATCCCAGCACTTTGAGAGGCCAAGGCAGGCAGGTCACTTGAGGTAAGGAATTTGATACCAGCCTGGCCAGCATGGTGAAACCCATCTCTAGTAAAAATACAAAAAAATTAGCTGGACGTGGTGACACATGCCTGTAATCCCAGCTACTCAGGAGGCTGAGGCAAGAAAATTGCTTGAACCCGGAAGGCAGAGGTTATACTGGGCAGAGATCACACCACTACACTCCAGCCTGCACAACAGGTTGAGTTAGACTCTGTCTCAAAAAAAAAGAACCAGTTCAGCAAACCTCCAATTATTTCATAGGAGTGCGTGAAAGCTTGATTTGACATCCTAAAGGAAAGCTTCAGGACAACGGAAATGTTGTCAGACAACAAGAGAAAAATTATTGAAGCCTATACTTCTAGGAAAAGAATAAGTTGTTTGAAGAAACCATGTAATTGGTGGGGCACGGTGGCTCATGCCTGAAATCCCAGCACTTTGGCAGGCCAAGTTGGGTGGATGATTTGAGGTCAGGAGTTCGAGACCAGCTTGGCCAACATGGTGAGACCCCGTCTGTACTAAAAATATGACAATTAGCCAGGCGTGGTGACATGCACCTGTAATCCCAGCTACTTGGGAGGCTGAGGCAGGAGAATCACTTGAACCTGGGGGGCGGAGGTTACAGTGAGCCAAGATCACGCCAGTGCACTCCAGTCTGGGTGAAAAGAGAGAGACTCTGTCTCAAAAGAGAAAGAGAGAAAGAAGGAAGGAAGGAAGGAAAGGAAAGAAAGAAAAGAAAGAAGGAAACCATGTATTGTTTACATGTTGAACACTGTATTAATCCATTTAAGCTGCTATAACAAAAAACTATAGACTGGTTTGCATGTCAACTACGAGGTTTTATTTCTCATGGTTCTGAAGGGTGGGAAGTACAAGATCAAGATGATGGCAGATTTAGCGTCTAGTGAAGGCCCATTTCTTGCTTCACAGATGACACCTTCTTACTGTGTCCTCACATGATGGAAGGGGACAAGGCAGCTTTCTGGGGTCTCTTTTATAAAAGCACTAATCCTAGTCATGACAACCCTGTCCTCACGACCTAATCTCCTCCCAAAGGCTTCACCTTCTAATATTATGACATTGATGAGGAGGTTCCAGTGCATGCATTTGGGGACAGACATAGACATTCAAGCCACAGCAACCACCTTTGAGAATACCATTTCACCTCACCTTCCACATGATAAATATCTATATAAATGTACCCCCTGGATTCCAATTATTAGTCATTTTGTATATCAGGGACATATCAGTTGTGAAGAAATAGCTTGCATACAGTCACCTTTTGACTCCTATTATGCATAATGCCATTTAGCTACAAACAGAACTTTTGTTAAAAAATGAAAATTTTGCACAGAGCATATAATTGAAAGAGAAAAACAATAGACGAAAATAGCTTCCAAACACTATACCCTTGGAGAAAAATATCATTGAGCATCTCAGAATTTCCATAGCATTCGTCCCACAAGAACTATTCAACCAGTAGGAACCTCCCGTCTCCTCTACACCACCACATAAACCCTTCATTCTTGGCCTACATTTCACTGAAAATGTTACCTATAGTTATCTTGCCACAAGCTGAGAAAGAAAGAGGTGTACTCAGAATTCATGTCACTATTTCAATCACCTAAGTGTGATTTTTATGTTTCAAATATTAAACATCCTAAATGGTCAAAAAAGGGGGAGACAATGGATTATACTTTTTAAACATGCAAACCCAACCACTCAATTATACTTATACTTCAACTGCAACTTAGAACACTGAAATAGTCCTTCATTTATCAAGCACCTGCAAAAGGGTTTGTTTCTTCATTTTGTTTTTTGTTTTGGTTTTTTTTTTTTTTTTTTTTGCTTTGCTGTATTTTTGTTTTTGGGGGGACATGTACACACAGGAAGCTTTCTGCCTCCTTCATTTTCTCATGGAATTGTAGGGGTTTTTGTTTTTTGTTTTGTTTTTTTCAGAACACCCCATGCCTGCTTTTATAGAAGTCACAAAAACAACACCTAGTCTCACTGGAAAATGATGGAAACTTTGTCAGCAGAACTTCATGAAAAAAAAATAACTTGTTTAGAAAATAAGTCACGATTTAAAAGGACCAGCAGCATCTGTGAAGAAACCCTGTCAGTCAGAATCTTACACACATGCAGCCCTGTGGGACTAATTCACTCAGACCACACTGCTAGCCCTGTCACCAAGCTTTCGTTCTTGTCTCCCTTTCTCTGTGCCATTTTACCTCCACAAAGTTCAAATTCTTTGACTATATAATCCTGAGTTAAAATAAAGTTTCAGCAGAAGAAGTAATATGACCAAATTAAGTATAACAAGGGAGTTTTTAAAAAATAAATAAGCTATAAGATCCAGTAAAGAATTTACTATGACAAGGAAAAAAATATGTATTTTGTACTAAGTTACACACATTCTTTCAGGGGTACACTAAAACGCATATAACATCATTGACTAGATAAGCCATTATAAGCTTATAAGCAAGTTCCAAGATGTCAAGAAAGGTGATTAGAAAGTATAGGGAAGCATAATCAGTAATCATCATGATAGAACTTAATTTTCAGGTATATTGTTGAGCCATGATTCTTGTTTCAGAGAGTAGAAAGCAGACCCCTTTCCCTGTCCCATTGGTAATGTGAAGATAACAGTTCTGACTAGAAATGAGGAGGATTGACGAGGTGTTTGACACCTGTGCTCAGTCCATTCCTCCTCCTTCCTCCAGACGTTTTGCTCTGTTCATAGGCAGCGTGGAGATAATAGAAGATCTGCATGGTTGAGTGGGACTTCCTGGTTATGTTGCTTAAGATATCTGAGTGCAGGGAGGAGTAAGCCCTGCAAAAAGTCTGGGAAATCTTCAGTGTTTCTAGTTTTCTGCTGCTCTAATTAAACATTTGAGATAAATTAACTGACACACAGAATAAAATCAGATACCTTCTCTCTTGTAATTGGTAGAGATTACATGTCTGAGAACTCAGTATCTAGCCCAAAGCCCAACACATGCAAAGGCAAAAATGACGAACGATTTAGTAAATGAGAATGCAGAACCTGGGTAACCAGTTACCTAGAGAAAAGCATTCACCTGAGCAAAGGTTACTGTCCAGGGAGTTTTGCTTGTGGTCATATAAAGAAAGCATTATAGTTATTGAGGACTATGTACTAAGGCTTTGTGACAGGCTCTGTTATTGTCTAGTGAAGAGGATTCTGCCATTTAGAATAGGAAGGTGTACAATGTTAACTATTTTACGAATTTATTTTTTTAGCGTGGTTTTTTTTTCTGCCAATTGAAAAGCCATTTTCTATATTGTAACAACCTCAAAAACAAACACATCATACTATTCCTTTTACATTAAGAAATCTGCAGTTATATTTCAGAATATGAATTAGATTGCTAGAAACACATTTTCTCGATACACACATGGATATTTAAAGAATTATAATATTTTACCCATTTAAAATTATTTTCATTTTCATGAAGTAAACTCAAAAGCTTTCCCTATCAATATGAAGAAAATGTAAGAGGCCGGGCGCAGTGGCTCACGCCTGTAATCTTAGCACTTTGGGAGACCGAGGCGGGCAGATCACGAGGTCAGGAGATCGAGACAATCCTGGCTAACACGGTGAAACCCCGTCTCCACTTAAAAAAAAAAAAAATTAGCCGGGCGTGGTGCCGGGCGCCTGTAGTCCCAGCTACTCTGGAGGCTGAGGCAGGAGAATGGCATGAACCTGGGAGGCGGAGTTTGCCGTGAGCGGAGATCGCGACACTGCACTCCAGCCTGGGCGACAGAGCAAAACTCCGTCTCAAAAAAAAAGGAAAAGAAAGAAAGAAAACGTAAGAGTATCTAGTTTCTGTGTCTCTGCTATTTATGTAGTCATCTATATGATTCCAGCGTACAATTTGTATGATTAGATTATTAGGGTCCTTTCACTCTATGATGCACAGGAGAAAAGAATGAGGTTCCTGAAGAGGAGCTGTTTACAAGGTGGCTGTTATGGACTGAAATATGTCCCTCACAAAATTCCTGTGTTGAAATCCTAACCCCTAATGTGACTATAGTTGGAGATAGAGCATTTAGGAAGGTAATTATGGTGAAATGAGGTCATCAGGGTGGAACTGTAATCTAATAGGACTGGTGTGCTTTTAATAAGAGGAAAGAACACCAAAGCTCTCCCTGTCTCTCCTCTTGGGCACAGAGGAAAGGCCACGTGAGAACATAGCAAGTCGGCAGCCCTCTGCACGCCAGGAAGAAAGCACTCACCAGAAACCAGCCCTGCTAACACCTCAATCTTGAACTTCTACCTCCAAATCTGGAGAAAATAAATGTGTTGTTTAAGCCACTCAGTGTGTGGTATTTTGTTACAACAGCCAGTGCTGAAGAATACATCTCGCAATGTGTGGCTTGGAGCTGAGAAAAAATGAAACTGTTTTTATTACACATTCCTGTAAAGAGGACTAGGATGCATCATGTGGTACAAGGAATGGGATCTTAGAGGCATTGTTTCCATTTACAGCAGAAACACCTTAAAAATAACATAGGAACAAGACATAATCTCTTACTCTAAACTTGGCTATTCTGTTCATGTAAAGAAGGAAATAGAATAAAAGTGGGCTACAGTATCTAGTTTGTTTTGACTTCACTATTTCTTAATAAAGCAGAAAGTTGCACAACTAAGGTGAAAATTCACAAGTGTACAAAGCCAGAGCCAGAAAATGAGTCAGATATGAAATCCATTATTGGAAGCGACAAAAATATTGAAAGATTTCAGAATGTCTCACTTAACCTAAATCTAAATTTCCTACTATCAAGTATTTTATATTATTTACTTGTTCTGAGATAAATGAGGAAATTGTTCATGGGTTTAAAAAGACATGTTTGATGTTTCTGTTGTTTTTATCGTTAAAAGCACAAGAAATAGCAGGAACTGGAATTCAACACCTCACAAATTTAGGCATTGATGATTACACTGACACTAAGAAAAACTCATCATCCCAAAGTAGGTGACAATACTCTTTCTCTCCCTAGGTAATAATCCCTTCTTCAGACATACTATGACTGAAAACTATATGCAATTCAGCTGTCCTTTTTGCCTAGGTACCAGATTTTGTTGGGTACACATAGTAATTTGTATGTTTATACTTATATTTCAGTCTTATTTAGTGTCCAAACAATTGGGTGGTTTCACAAAAATTTAGATTTCTTCCTTCTCTTTAAAAATCAAAACACCTGGCAAGTATGGTTAGAGCTAAGCAGCAACTGTTCCTCTATTTGGGAACCTCAGCTCCCCATAAACTCAACCAAGGCAATTTCACTCATATTTGTTACCTCTCTGTCTCTTCCAGACATTTTCGTATATAACCTCTGCTTTAATATTGGGAAGTTTTCCACCATGGCACACATTTACCTATGCAACAAACCTGCACATCTTGCACATGTACCTCAGAACTTAAAAATACACACACACACACACACACACGTGGAGGTTTTGCTTTTTTTAAAAAACTAGTGTCTGTGTCCTGTTCTTCCCTCCCCATCAATACTTCTATTCTGATAAAGCAATCTAACTGTAAACTGCAACACTGGGATGACAATTGGAGAAAGGAAGGGAGGAAGAAGAACTAGCAATCATAAATTTGATCTTGGAAAGCATAACCCATGCAAGAAAATTCAACCAGAGAGTGAAAGACAGGAAGATGCGCAGTAATGCACATTTTTATTCTAAAATTTTAAATACTCGGTATATGTTATATATACTTCATATATATGTTCAGTGTCAGAGAACGGGAGATGGGGTTAGAAGAACATGCTGTCTTATTTATCAAAGTTATATCAGATTTAACTTCTTCTAGATTCTGGGGTCTGGGCTAGGAAATACACATCTCAACCTACCACCCAGCTCTAGATTGAAGGGTATTCAGCAGCACCCAAGCTGATATTGAATGAGGCCAAAGCCCCAAAGGCCAAGTCTGTATAGGTCATCCATCTCTTATAATGTGAGAATAAGTAAATGAAAAGGTAAAAAGGTAGAAATACTAGTGGGGCTCACAGAAAAAACAATGTAGAAATGTAGAAAAGGGGTATTATCCCAAAGATTCTGAACACAGATGTAAAAATAACTTAGAACAAAAAGAGAAGAAACATCTATAAGTGATTGGCCTTTTTTTTTTTTTTTTTTTTTTTTTTGAGATGGAGTCTCGCTCTGTCACCCAGGCTGGAGTGCAGTGGCCTGATCTCGGTTCACTGCAAGCTCCACCTCCCGGGTTCACGCCATTCTCCTCCCTCAGCCTCCCGAGAGGCTGGGATTACAGGCGCCCGCCAAGTGGTTGGTATTTTTTAAAAGACTCAAGATCAGATACATTTACATTGTTGTGCAACCATCAACACTATCCATCTCTAGAACTTTTCTCATCTTTCTCAACTGAAACTCTACACTCATGAAACAATAACTCCCTATTCCCTCATCCCCAACCCTTGGCAGCCATTCTGTCTCCTTGAATTTCACTACTCTAGGTAATACGGGAGTGGGGCAGGGAAGTGCTGGGTAGAGAAGGCAAATCTGAAAGAGCTTGGTAACACACGCCCATTTGGGCTTCAGGAGTCACAGACACCCATCGCTAGATGCTGCCATGGGGCCGAAGCCCAAAAGCCCTCACCTGGGCCTCTGCACCTGCCTGTCTGGATGCTCCTGGTAGGGGTTTGAGCTGTGGGATGACCTAGCAGGCAAGCCACACCCTGTCACACATCCTGCGAGGGGAATCAGGGAACTCTCTCATTTCATAGGTACCTCATACAAGTAGAATCATATTTGTTCTTTTGTGACTGGCTTATTTTACTTAGTATTGAGTAAAGTGGTAAGCTTTGTTATGTTTATTTTAACACAATAAAAAAATGCTCAAGAAATCACCTTCTTTATGAAATAGGAGTAAAATGTCATGAGGGGAAAATTAAGCAATAGGCCATAATTAACTAAAAGCCAACAGGATATTAGATTGGTAGAATAAGAAAGAATTGCAAATAGATTCTAAAATAGAAAAGGACATTATATTTGGCACTGGGATTTGGCAATGATTTCTTGTACATAATACCAAAGCTACAGACAACAAAAGAGAAAAACAGACAAAATGGAGTTCCTGAAAGTTTAAAATTTTGTGACTCAAAAGACACTATCAACAGAGTAAAAAAGCAACCCCACAGAATGGGAGAGAATATTTGGAAATCATATATCTAATAAGGGATTAATATTTAGTATAGAGAATTTTTATAACTCAACCAAAAGCAATCTGATTGAAAAATGGGAAAAGGACTTAAAAAGACATTTCTCCAAAGATATACAAATGGCCAATAAGCATGTGAAAAGATTCTCAATATCACTAATCATTGGGAAAATGCAAATCAAAACTACGATTAGATAAAGCCTCACACCCATTAAAATGGCTATGATCCAAAACAAAAAACAAACAAACAAAAACAACCCAGAAAATAACAAGTTTTGGTGAGAATATAGAGTAATTGGAACTCTTGTGCGCTGCTGCTAGGATTATAAAACAATATAGTCACTGTAGAAAACACTATGGTGGTTCTTCAAAATTTAAAAAAAGGATTACCATATAACCTAGCAACCCTCTATACATGAAAGAACAGAAAGCAGGATCTCAAAGAGATATCTGTACCCCAATACTCACAACATTATTCACAATAGTCCAAATGTGTAACCTACTCAAGTGTCCATCAATGGATGAATGGATAAGCAAATTGGGGAATATACATGTGTATCAGTTCATTCTCATGCTGCTAATAAAGACATACTCAAAACTGGGTAATTTAGACAGGAAAGAGTTTTAATTGACTCACAGTTCAGCATGGGTAGGGAGGCCTCAGGAAACTTTCAATCATGGTAAAAGAGGAAGGAAACACGTCCTTCTTCACATGGCAGCAGCAAGAAGTGCCTAGCAAAAGAGAGACAAGCCTGTTATAAAACCACCAGATCTCATGAGAACTCACTCACTATCACGAGAACAGCAGCATGGGGCTAACCGCCCCCAGGATTCAATTACCTACCACCAGGTCCCTACCCCAACATGTGGAGATTATGGGAACTACAATTCAAGATGAGATTTGGGTGGGGACACAGCCAAACCATATCACCATGCAATGGAATATTATGCAGCCTTAAAAAGAACAAAAATTCTGTCATGTGCTGCAATATAGATGAACCTTTGAGGACATTACCCTAAGTGAAATAGTCCAGTCACAAGACAAATACAGTATAATTCCACTTAAATGAGCTACTTAGAGTCATCAAAATCATAGAGTCAGAGAGTAGAATGGTGGATGCCAGGGGCTTGGGGAAGTGAGGAGTTATTGCTGAATGGGTATAGAGTTTCAGTTTTACAAAATGAAAAGAATTCTGGAGATATGGGGATGGTGGTGATGGTTATACAACAATTTAAATTTACTTCATGCCACTGAACTATACACTTTAAAAAATGGTTATGCTAAGTTTTATGTTATCAATATTTTACCACAATTAAAAATTTAGGAAAAAAGTTGATACTGGAAATAGTATACAGCTAAGCTGCTGCTATAGAAAAAAAAATGGATCTAGAATGCAGATGACAAACACAAAATAATCCCATGACGTGTGGAAAGCATTGCTTCTGGCACCTAGAAAGGGCTCAAGAAAAGGCAGCCATGATTATAGTTGGGGAAGGGAGGCATAAGATCTCTGTGATGAAGAAATAAGTTAATAGACAGGGAGAAAATGGGAAGGTCCTATGACCCAGAGCCTTCTAAGAACTAGAATATTCAAAAAGGGTCACCATACTTCAGGCCAAGCCAATTCAAACAAAACAAATGAACCACAATAATTTTAATGGCAAGGATATTTTAAAAATCCACAGCATAGGCAAAAATAAATAAAAGAGGTTACCTAAAGAGAAAAAAAATGTTTTCCTATTTGTATCTTTTTTTCTATACTAAACACCATAGACAATAGGACAACATGCACTGTATTTAATGATCATTCCTTTCACAAAATCCTGAAAAATCAACTCCAACCAAGAAAGAATCAAAACTGAGAACTCAAGAACAGAAAAATTAAAGTTAGGAATAAAAGAAAAACTTTAAAAGGAATGCATGAGATGAGGGGGTTTTGATAAAACACCCACAATTTTATGTGTCATTTAACTGAGCTAAGGGGTACCCAGATAGCTGGTAAAACATGATTTCCAGGTGTATCTGTGAGGGAGTTTCTGGACAAGACTAGCATTAGAATCAGCGGACTGAGTAAAAAAGATCCATCCCTGCCAGTATGGGTGGGCAGCATCCAAACCAGCGTGGGCCTGAATAGAACAATAAGGCAGAGGAAGGTTGGATTCTCTTTTTCCCTGAGCTGCCACATCCATCTTCTTCTGCCCTCAGACACTGGAGTTTCTGGTTCTCAGACCTTGGGACTAGGACTGAATTACTCTACTCATTTTCCTAGTTCTCCAGCTTGCAAACAGCAGATCATGGGACTTCTCAGCCCCCATAACCACATGAACCAATTCCCATAATCTCCTCTTTCTCTACCTACCTACCTACCTACCTACCTACCTATCACTCCATCCATCAATCTGTATCTATCTATATCATCTATATCTACATCTGTATATCTGTATCCTCTTGGTTCTGTTTCTCTGGAGAACCCTGACTAATACAACACCTAATCACAAAAGTCCTGTTGGGCATCACCACCTAAAACTACCAAAACTGACTGAATTAACAACATTAAGGAACCTAAAAATATAGACAGGTTGATGCCTTCTTCCATAATGGCTCCTCTGTCAAGATTTAAAGCAAAATAACTCACCATGATTGCTGTTTCTTATTATTGTTATCGTGTTATTGAATTTCCTCTAGAAATGCCTATTCCCCACAGAAGTTTACCACAAGATTCAAACTCAAATCAGTGAGTAGGTCTAGTGGTGGAAGTAGAGGATGAAACACAGGAGTTTATCAGATTATTCTCTCCATCCATGTGTGGGTTTGAAATTTTGCATAATAAAAAGCTTTTAAAAAAAGAAAAAATATACATGCAAACACATAAAGAAAAAAAAAAAAGAATACTTAGCAAAGTGAAGGTAGCCAATTTCTCCTTCCAGGCAAGAAATGCAAGTGAATTGTGTGAGGTCTTTTTCCTAAATTATAAGTGTCACAATTACTTAGTAAAGAAAATAAAATTTTAAAACTACATTTAAAAAATAATTATACTTAATAAAAAAATACTGGAAGGAAACTTAAAACACAACTTCTAAAATCAGATTTTATTGAATAATGGAATTATTAATATTTCTCTATTTGCACTTTCCAAATTTCCTTTAAGAATTATAAAATTTAAAATGAATAAATTAATATCTGAGCTTGCTTTTCCTTGCACTGCTCTCTTGGATATACTGGAGAGAAATGAGTTTTCAGTGAAAATGATATTGTATTTTGTTATTTATTCATAGCCTGTCTTATTAAAAATAAATATATTCTCTTTTAAAGTCAGTACTTAAATAAACTGGGTATGAAAATATATTATCAAGCTAACTTTTTTAAATCCAAAAATTTTACAAAAGCAACTAAGAGTCACAAAATGACGATAGCATAAATTGATAATGTTGATTTTTATGGATCAAAATTTAAAGTACCATAAGCCACAGGTTTACTTTCTGTGTTCCTCCTTTATTATTTTAATGCCAGTTTATTATTGAACCTGTAGTCACCTTGCTCTTTAAAAGCTCTCACCAAAAAAAAAAAAAACTCATCTATTTTATAATAAAAAGCACTCAATTTTTAGTCAAACCACTAGAATCAAAAACCTCTATTTTTACAAAGCATACTATCATTTTAGCATTTTACTTGATAAAGTATCTGCTTTATGATTTGCCTCAGACTTCAAGCTATTTTCTTGTTACACACTTTTTAATCTCATCACTGCTTCTCCTTGTAATTATTTCTTGTGCTGCTGTAATTTTCCATTGGTCTTTTTTAATTCCACTCTGTGTCTGAGCTGATAGCACACCTAACCTTTCAGGCATCCATTCATTTTGCAGTAAACTCTGGCACCTGCATTTCTCCTGCCTTCCTTTTCCAGGATGTTTTTATCCTTACTTCTTGCATCCCTCCACATTTTGCTCCAAAATAATTTATCATCCCTGTTGTCCTCAGGAATAACTTTTGTTCCAATTGCGAAGCTAAATTAATTGGACTCCTTCACTGTCTCTTTGGAAAATTGTCTCTCAGTTGAACATTTCTAATTATGGCCTAAATAGCTCCTACAAATTAAGGTCAGAACCACTCCATTTCAAGAATGTTCAGACTATTGTCAACATAAAGAAAATCTTTTTTATGTATTAACAAACCTTTGGCTAAGTTTTCACCTATAATGTAAAGGGTTTTCCGTGAGTGTTTAAATTTTTTTTTTTTTTTAAGACAGGGTCTCACTTTGTTGCCCAGACTGGAGTATAGTGGCATGATCTTGGCTCCCTGCACCCTCTACCTCCTGGGCTCAGGCAATCCTCCCACCTCAGCCTCCTGAGTAGCTAGGACCACAGATGTGTGCCTCCATGCCTGGCTAATTTTTTGCACTTTTAGTAGAGACCAAGGTTTGTCGTGTTGCCCAGGCTGGTCTTGAACTCCTGGGCTCAAGCGATCTGCCCACCTTGGCCTCCCAAAGTATACATAGGGGTAAGCCACCGTGCTGGGCTATCTTTAAATATTTTGACTATCAGTACTGCTATCCTCAAAACAATGGGAGACTGAATATAGAAACAGACAATGACCACACCACATATAAATACAGAACTCTGACCCACAATTGGCAGGAGCCAGCCCAGAAAGTCAACCTACTCCTTACAAGTCAGATTTGCAGAAAGTCAAACTGCTATCTCTAGCAACCAGTCCAGGAAGCCAAACAATAGCCCCTGTAACAGCTGCACAGGGCCAGGCCTTCATTAATAACTAACAGCTTCCCTCATTTTTTTTTTTTTTTAAGACGGAATCTTGCTCTGTTGACCAGGCTGGAGTGCAGTGGCACCAACTCGGCTCACTGCAAGCTCCGCCTCCCAGGTTCACACCATTCTCCTGCCTCAGTTTCCCAAGTAGCTGGGACTACAGGCGCCCACCACCATGGCCAGCTAATTTTTTGTATTTTTGGTAGAAATGGGGTTTCACTGTGTTAGCCAGGATGGTCTCGATCTCCTGACCTCGTGATCCGCCCACCTCAGCCTCCCAAAGTGCTGGGATTACAGGTGTGAACCACCGTGCCCGGCCACAGCTTCCCTAATTTTTGGCCCCACATCCAACTTAGAAACAATCAGAGAAAGCCAAATATGCACCCCTAACCAATCACATAGGATACCCCCTCCTCCAGCTTCCTGGTGCCAACAGCCTCCAATCAGGGCATTCCTGGAGCCTTCCTTTGCACACTACAAAGCTTTCCCCTCACCTGCCTGCCTTTGACTCTCTGTCAAATGCGAGTGATGGTGGCTGACTCCCCCGCTGGAGCAAGCACTGCATAAATAATCCCTGCTTGCTCTCATTTAGGTGGTCTTCATGTACAACCACACTTATCTTGCAAAAACTCTAATAGAGCTTAACTTTTATATATGCTATGAGGGCTAAAATGTCCATTTTCTTTTCTAGTTTATTATTACTGGAGATGTAAGGCTTAAACTTCTAAATGTGTACTACGTCTTTTCCATTAAAATCACACTTACTATGCTGGCTTTGTACATAACATAATTATTTACTTTTTTCTCTGAGGACTTCTGTATTGATAAACTCATTTATTGAGTGCTTGCTCTGTGTTAGACATTGGGGAGTACATAGGTCAAAACACATGGTATTAACTAGGTGTTCACAGTCTAGTGCAGAGAGGACACTGCCATCACTTTGTAATCCATCATTTATTTCACTGAGTATCAGACCATCACCTATTGCTCTTACATGTCAAATTTAGTACAAGGTGGTAGATGAATTTTATATCTAACAGGGAAAGAATGGGTTTTCTCCTCAGGTTTCTACCAGCTCCCACCTAGAGAAGTGGTTCAGGAAGATGAAAGTAGTATAGCCATCCTGACAGCTTAGAACCCCACTGAAATGGTTCTGGTTTCCAGAAATAGTAGTCAGAGAGCTAAGTTGAAAGGGAACAGATCACCAGGTGCTTAATGGAAACACAGAACTCTCCATCCTCACCAGGAAGCTTCATTTTTATTCTAGCCAAATATAGGGCTTTCCTTTGGGCTATTAACAAAGTCTCTGACAGCAGGGCCTAGATCAAAGCTCAGAATTGATTTAAAGAACAAGAGGAAAGCCATTTTGTACCTGTAACTTTCCCCATCTAACTGGCAGACAGTGCTGGCTATTTCTCAAGGGAATCGTCTTCTCTCCAGTGGTTCAGCCAGATTGGGAACTCCCGCAGATATCAGTGATATGAGGATTTAGCCATGATGTTTTCACTCCTGCTTGAAGATACTCAGATTTATGGTTTCCAATTTAGGACAAGAATTATTTGTTCCTAATTTACAAGAGAAAAACAACTCCATTAAAAAGTGGGAAAAGGACATGACAGACACTTTTCAAAAGACATTTATGTGGCTCATAAACATATAAAGAAAAGCTCAATATCTTTGATCATTACAGAAATGCAAATCAAAACCATAATGAGATACCATCTCACGCCAGTCAGAACGGCTACTATTAAAAGACAAAAAATAACAGATGCTGGTGACATTGCAGAGAAAAGGTAACACTTACACACCGTTGGTGGGAGTGTAAACTAGTTCAATCATTGTGGAAAGCAGCATGGTGATTCCTCAAAGACCTAAAAGCAGAACAACCACTGAACCCGAGAATCCCAAAACTGGGTATATACCCAGAGGAATATAAATCATTCTACCATAAAGACACATGCACATGTATGTTCACTGCAGCACTATTCACAATAGCAAAGACATGGAATCACCCTAAATGCCCATCAATGACAGACTGGATCAAGAAAATGTGGTACATATACACCACGAAATACTATGCAGCCATAAAAAAGAATAAGATCATGTCTTTTGTGGGAACATGGATGGAGCTAGAGGCCATTATCCTTAGCAAACTAACGCAAAAACAGAAAACCAAATACCGCATGTTCCCACTTACAAACAAGAGCTAAATGATAAGAACTTATGAACACAGAGATGGAAACAAGAGACACTGGAGTCTACTTAAAGGTGGAGGGTGGAGGAGGGAAAGGAGCAGAAAAGATAACTATTGGGTACTAGGCTTAATGTCTGGGTGATTAAATAATCTGTACAACAAACTCCCGTGACACAAGTTTACCTATGTAACAAACCTTCACATGTACCTGTTGTGGTGATCAGACCCAACACCAGGTTGTGGGAGTGACAAAGTCTGGCAGAGTCAAAGGACTGAGAAAAAGATAGTGAGAGAGAAAAGGTGGGACACCAGGGGGCCATCGCTAGTGTACGGAGGCTGCGAAGGCCGCAAGCTCTGGGAGCCCGCGCTATTTATGGATAATCCAACAGAGAAACAGGTGGTGAGAATGCGGAGGTCAAAAAGGACATGTTGCATTAAGCACATGATTTACAGCTGTGATGGTTTAGCATTTATATGGAACATGTTCTGATACTTAAGATAATGGGAATAGGAATCTAGGAACCTAGGAACCTAGGAGCAAGGAGCCAGCAAGTCTAGACACATTCCAGAGGACATTATGCAAGCCCTGCCTCAGTTTCCCTCCCAACACTCAGCTTTTTCCCAACATGTACCCCTGAACCTAAAATAAAAGTTAAAATAACTAAAGAAAGAAATCTTTGTTCTTCCATACCCCACCTTAACTAGTCCACCATTTGTGAGAAAGGACTGTTTCTCCACATAAATCTCCATATTTATATATATGGTTGAGATGAGTGCGATAGCAGCCTCCAGGCAGGGGTATCCTAGAACTAGCAGCATGAGGTTGAACCAGCCTTGAAAAAAAAATAAGTCATGACAATTAAGAGGAAAAGTTACGTGGCAAAGTATTGTGCGGTTCAATACCAGGGTTGTGCCAGGAGTTCTGATAGAAGAGAATTATTCATTAACCTGTGTGCTCCATGCCCTCATTTGTTTTGGTTTCCATTTCACCTGACTAGAATGTAAAATTCCCTGCTTGAGATGGAAATTGTTCAGCCCTCTCATCACGTATTGTGTGGGAATTCTTCTTCCTTTCAAAACTACACTTCCAGCGTCATATGCTCCTTGCTGCCTAGCTGAAAAGGAATATTTGTAAATCTCAGTTACAAGGCCCAAAATGAGCACTCAAGAATATGCTAATATCAGGCCCCAACTTCTGTGTGCTTTTCAAATCAGGGCATAAAACTCAAACAAGAGTCAGATTCTAAAATGAAAATGTTATACAAAAATTTTCAATTATCTACGAACCCCCACAGCTACTGTGGGGTTATTTGAAGGTATATCTGTAGAGATTACCTAAGTGAAAGGAGGGTTTTCTAATCATTAACACACGGTTGGCAGATACATTCAGGAGATATTTGTTTTCTTTTCGTCTTTCCGCATGAATGACAGTCTACTCTATCTTTGATGGCCCCGGGAAGAATGTGCCAGGTGCCCTCAGTGACTCTTCATCAAGTCCTTGACACACCTGCCTCCCAGTAGTTTGCTATTAGCTCATGCTTGTACTAAGACTACAGGTTCATGTTCCGGACTCTAAAAATTAGGTCATGAATTGTGTTTTAAGGTGATACATTTACACATACACATGAATCCTAATTTGAAGGATTTAATTATACATTCCTTATACCTGTAAACTGAACCAGAACAAGATATTTGTGATCCCTGCACAAGAAAATAAAGACACCTGATCTTCAGGCCACTTACAGTCTCATATAAAGTGTGATTTCTAACCCCACCATTTTAATGACTGGAAGCTGATTCAAACTTCCTTTCTACTAAACCTGCACCAAAGCATTTTATATTCTTCCAGATTCTTTATAGGCTTGTGCTTGGTAATTAATCCCCCAAGTGTAATATAAAGTGAGGCAAATACAAATATCCAGGCTCCTGGAAGCAGCCGGCTGTGCAGGTGACGCAGGTAAACAGATAAGCATCTAGAACCTAATTGGAAGATTGGGGCGAGGGATGGGGTGGCAGGAGGAAGGAGAAAAGAAGGCTGCAAAATCAACCAAGCAACACTTCTATTTCCAGAGAAAGCAGAATTCACTGGCTAGATTAAAAATGACCAAGAAATTTTATTGCCGGCTTATTTCCACAATGTAAACATTATTAAATGAAAAGAAACAAGAAACCAATTCAGTTCCAGTGTGAATGTAAATAACAGTAATAGGCAATGCAGCAGCACACCATATCTGACCCCCTGGGTCCCAGGCTCATAAACCTCCTCTGCTTGTGATGACAAACGCTCCAGGGTATAGTATACCCAGGCCCAATGAAACTGCATGCAAAATTGAACACCTTCCAGTCCATGAGTCTTGTTCATTCTTTGTGGATTGCAATGTGTGATTAGAAGACGGCCTTCTCAGATTTTTGCTCTCATTTCAAATTCTTTCTGGAAAAGTAACTTTCTAAGCAGAAGAATGATTCTCAGTTGTCATCATCAATTGGTTCAGAAAAAAAAAAAAAAAAAAAAAAAAAAAAAAAAAGAACACCGCAAAAGCAGATTCTGTCAAAAAGCCAATGTTTCTTATAAATCTTTTTAGAATTATTAGAACTAACTAATATGATAATTAACATGCTAAAATAATTCCAGTCTATGGAATAACTAGATCAAGTGGTTACTAGAATGGTTAGTAAATCAAATGTTTACTGAAAATTACAATCTCATAATTAAGTCATTTGTGCTAAAAGAATAATTTTGAAACTTCGCCATAGTCCTTATGCAGTTTATAATCTGGGGAGAAAATAAGACATCGATGGAACAGGAAACATAGCACAAATGCCTTACCTGTGTAAATAGACTGCAAGTTTATTTTCAGAGCAAAGGAAAATTTTTAAGGAAAGGAGTATTCAGGAAAGACATTTATGAAGGCAGCTAGGTTTTCAACTAACCCTTGAAGAATGAGGAAGTTATAGCGAAGTGGCAGGGAAATACTGCAGCTGTGAAGAATAGCATGAGTGAGGTGCAGGTCATAAAATGGTCGCACATAAGATTAACGAAGAGAAAAACCAATAGCTTCCCTCCATACTCAGACCAGCCAAATGAACAATATCACAATAAACTGCATTCACAAAAGCCTTATTAAAAAACTGTAAAGCACTTATAAATAAATCTTTCAAGAGAAGTGCATGATCCAGATAAACATCCTGAAACTAAGTGGAGAGAGAAATCCATTCTTATATAAGGAAACTTAATGCCAGTATTGCTGGTAATTTTCCTTAATTTATATATTCAATGAAAGTTCAATTAATACTTTAATTTTTTAGAACTTCACAGAACTTGAAAACCTGATCCTAAAAGTCACGTAAAAGAGAAAAGCAACATGAATAGCAAAGAAATCTTGAAAAAGAAGAAATTAATGCTTGCTTGGTATTATACAGCACTGTAGGAAATTAAACAGTGTGAGTAAAGGTTCCAGAGATGATAAATAGATCAGTGAAACAAAACAAAGTATTCAGAAACAATCCCAGTTATTTAGAGCTGAAAATACTAAAAGGTGGCATTTCAAAGCAGTGGGAAAGGATATACTATTCAATTTGCCCATGCTGTGTTGGAACAATTGGCTATAAATTTTTCTTTAAAAAAAGTAAGGTTAGATCTCTGCATCACATTAATAACAGACATCAATCCTCAATGCACTAAAGGACTCAATGTGAAAAACAAAATTCAGGTAGTGTGGAAAAAAACAGAATTGTTTATAACCTTAAAGGGAGGTGGGAACCTTTCTTAAATAAGATGCAAAGCAGAGGAGCAATAAAGGGAAAAAAATGGATAAATCTGCCTACATAAAAACTTTAATCTCTACTACAAAAGAAAAGCCTAGTCTGGAAGAAAGTGTTTGCAAAATGTAACACATACAATGCACTAATATCCAAAATTTTTAAACTTCCAGAGGCCTTCCCTTCCCCTGCCCAAATTCCCAATATAAGCAGAGCCCATAAATCAGCAAGCATCTTCATTTCTTCTTGTAAGGACTGGGAAAAAACAATCCTGAGCTAGAACCAGAGCAATGCAGAGGGCAGCATAGCTCAGAGAGCACGAGAAACACGACACTTCCAAAAACGCAAGACAGATGTTCAGGGCAAAAGGTGTATCCCTTTTTTGGCGACACAGTTGTGAGAAACTGGTTAAGCTAAGCTGCTGAAACAAGCTCCATAGGACACAGCTTTGTTTCAAAAACCAGGTGACATATGGCTACAAATAAGTCATAATTTCCGACGCAGAGGAAAAGAAAAGCATCAGGAATGAAATTCTGCTCTAGTCTAATACCCCACAGGAAACTTGCTTTCCTTGGGTGGTCCAGGAAAGCCCAACTTATTCAAAAGCAAGCAAAATAAATAAAAGGAACGGGCAGGGAACCAATGTGACAATGCAATAAATGAGAGAGAAGGGGAGAGTAAAACTCATTATCAGATGAGTAACAACAAAAATAAATAAATAAAAATGTTGCCAAAGAACAGAACAATCTATAGCCAAACATTTTGTGAGGAATTTAAAGTGTAATGGCCTCTAGAATGAAACCACAGAAATATAAATCTTATAATATCAGAACTGCTATACAATTCACACATGTGCGCACACACACACACACACACACACGCACACACCAAAAACAGAAGGAAGCAGAGATCTCATTGTAAAATGCTTTTTAACATGTATAAAACCAGAAAATATATGAATGTAACATAAGAGAACTAAGACCAAGTATATCTATCATATCAGCAACTGTAAATGAGCTAAACTCAACAATTTAAGAAATAATTGATCACTAAACAAAAACAGTATATATATATATGTATTTTTTTTAATCTAAACAGAACTGAAAAGGTTGGCCATAAAAAAGAGGGGTAAGAAATGAAACCCGGCTGTGCGTGGTGGCTCACGTCTGTAATCCCAGCACTTTGGGAAGCTGAGGCGGGAGGATCACGGGATCAGGAGTTCAAGACCAGCTTGGCCAATATAGTAAAACCCTGTCTCTACTAAAAATACAAAAATTAGCTGGGTGTGGTGGTGGTGCCTGTAGTCCCAGCTACTCGGGAGGCTGAAGCAGAAGAATCACTTGAACCCGGGACACGGAGGTTGCAGTGAGCCAAGATCGCGCCACTGCACTCCAGGCTGGCCACAGAGCGAGACTCTGTCTCAAAAAAAAAAAAAAAAAAAGAAATGAAACCCAAATAAAACCAAAAAGAGGCAAGAAATAGGGGAAAGGAGACAAAAAGAGAAAGAAAGATCATGATGTTATTAAGAGATGGTATGAAAATCAGAGCCAAAAACTTCTCTTTTTTTTGAGACAGAGTCTCGCTCTGTCACCCAGGCTGGAGTGCAATGGCAATGGCACAATTTCAGCTCACTGCAACCTCCACTTCCCGCTTTCAAGCGATTCTCCTGCGTCAGCCTCCTGAGTAGCTGGGACTACAGGCACATGCCACCACGCCTATCTAATTTTTGCATTTTTAGTAGAGACGGGGTTTCACAATGTTGTCCAGGCTAGTCTCAAACTCCTGAACTCATGATCCGCCCACCTCAGCCTCCCAAAGTGCTGGGATTACAGGTGTGAGCCACTGCACCGGGCCACCAAAAACTTAAAAGATCAAAAAAATTACAAAGACAAACAGGTACTTCAAAATGTTTAAAGGTGGTATTCACAATGAAGACAACTTAGGAATACCTATGCTCCAAGCAGCTTGGCCCCAACGTCTCTAATGAAAAAAGCACAGGAGACACAAGAGACACATACAAACTAGTAGTAGGAAATGCATAGTGTCAGTCTAAAGCAAATAGATAAAAACAAAGCCTACAAGTCTAAAAACTTGCTGTTGCTGGTAAGTAAAATCTTAACTATTCTATGCTCAAACACTTTTGTTGAGAGGATATCTGGGTTAATGTCATCCCATTGGACTGACACTAGAAACCAGTGTAATGTGGGCTTGAGAAGAGCAGAGCTGCAAGTCAGGGTGAATTTTACATTTGGCTATATTCAGTTTTACCACCACATAAAAGAAAAGGGGAATATCCTAAAGGCTGCAAGCAGTTCAGAAAAGTATTATTAGAAAGGGAGATGGAAAGAGAAAAAATATTCTTCTGCATCATAGAAGAAAAGATGTCATCGTTATTTTTTACTAAATGTAGAAAATATGTTTAGTCCTATTAGATTTATGTTTTCCTTTTATATTTCATTTTGACAGATATATCTGTATTCATAATATCCATGTCATATTAGTATAACATTAGGTATTGAATTTAGAAATAAACTATATATGGGGGAAGTCAACATTCAAACAATTTAAATAACAATTAGTAAGTTACATCTAACATATATATAAAATTCAGAAAACAGTGAAGACAACATTCTTGTTAAGTATCCATTAGCAATTCATAAAAAATAGCTGCATATTTGACTCCAAAATATGAATAAATATAAAAGCACCAAACTGACAGCCAGAGTTGGGTAGGCAGGTTTCTGGCTTCCAGCCTTCATCCTGGGTGTCACTACCACGAGTTATATGACAAAAGATTTCATTTAGGTTACCAACATGTCAACTTAAAAATAGTGAGATTATCCTGGATTATTCAAGTAGGCCGAATGTCATCATACGAGCCTTTAAAAGCGGAGCTTTTTCCCTGCTGAGGGCAGAAGAGGAATTTGAAGAAATGCAGAAGATGGGGAACATGTAAAGCTGGTGAAAGATTCGAACCTCGCTGGCTTGAAGATGAAAGGAGCCACATGGAAAACACATGAAGGAAATGAATTCTGCTAAGATTCTGAGGTTGGAGGAGGACCCCAGACCCTGCTGAGAACCTTAATTTCAGCCTTGTGAGCCCGTGAGCAGGGAAATCAGCCAGGCCCACCAGAATGTCTGACCTCCAGCACTGAGATCATAAGTAGGTGCTGTTTGAAGCTGCTAAATTTGTGGTAATTTCTTATACAACAAATTGCATGTGGTTATCTCTGAAACGAGAAATAGGCCAGGTGCAGTGGCTCACGCCTGTAATCCCAGCATTTCGGGAGGCTGAGGCAGGCGGATTACCAGATCAGGAGTTCGAGACCAGCCTGGACAACATTGTGAAACCCCATCTCTACTAAAAATACAAAAATTAGCCAGATGTGGTGGCACATGTCTGTAGTCCCAGCTACTCGGGAGGCTGAGGCAGGAAAATTGCTTGGACCCGGGAGGCAGAGGTTGCAGTGAACTGAGATGGCACCACTGCACTCCAGCCTGGGTGACAGAGCGAGACTCTGTCTCAAAAAAAAAAAAAAACAAGAAAGAAAGAAAAGAAAAGAGAAATGAGATTGGGGTCAATGGAAACTTAGATTCATAGGAACAGTTTTAACTTTAAAAAATAAGAATATATTTATGATACCTGTAAGTTCAATTTTAAATTTTAAATTCTAATCTCAGCTCAAGAAGTATAGCTAAATCTGTACACTGACAGTGGGCCAAACAAGAAAGTAGAATAAAAGGATGAGGTAACTATTTCTCAGATTTTAAGTAACAATATATGAAGATTTGTTTGGTGGTTAAGGCTTATTTATTTTGTTCTAAATCTATTGTTAAACGTATGGTACTCTATAAATTTGAAAAATGGATTGATCTTTAAATGAACTAATAAGGTTTTCTCAGAACTTATATCTCAGAGTACTTGGTAGTGTTGGAAATATTTCATCCAAAGAAGTAGAGTATCAATAGCAATAAAGAGATTTGTCTTTTTTCCCCCAAAGTGTCAATGAGAACTGTAGGCAGTGATTTATTTGACCACTTTTTATAGCAAAATGCTACCAAAGTAGAAATAATTACACTTGGCCAGCATATTTTACTGACATTTAGGTGATCACCCACACATGAATTTATCTTGGCAATCGTAAGTAATATAGTTCTAACATTTTCATACACTTCATACTGGAATGAGTCTCACACACCTAAAATTACCATGTCAAGAAGCTATTTCAACCATTCAAACAATAGGAATACTGAGAGTACTGATGCCTTCAAAATTTTAGCCCCCTGCCCAAGGGCATAACAGTTTGGTAGTATCAATGTACTCATAATATTTTTAAAGAATTTAAGTTGAGTTTAAATTTACTTTACTAATGTGAATAACCTCACCTTTATTTTATGACTCAGTATAAAACTAGTTAATTTAGCTTTTCAAGACTTGTACATATAAACTTCATAAAGAGCCAGTTCCACTCAGAATTCTGGCTTTTCTCACACACATTTTATCAACAGCGCAGACTCCCAAGAGAGTTCTGATAATGATGTCCCTTTGATTCATTCTCATCCAAATTATTCATATGTAAATAGGTCAACACAGTCTTTTATTTCTGAATTTTGTCCTCTCATGATGATTCAAAGAATGAGCCAATCTGTTATCTGTTCATTTTTAAAATGTTTATTTTTCTTACACAGAAATTCTGACATAGATATTAGATCACAAACAGGATAAGAGAGGAAAATACTTCCTTTTTTTTTTTTTTTTTTTGAAATGGAGTTTCACTCTTGTTTCCCAGGCTACAGTGCAATGGCGCAAACTCAGCTCACTGCAACCCCTGCCTCTCAGGTTCAAGCAATTCTCCTGCTTCAGCCTCCCAAGTAGCTGAGATTACAGGTGCCTGCCACCATGCCTGGCTTTTTTTTTTTTTTTTTTTTTGTATTTTTTTGTATTTTTAGTAGAGATGGAGTTTCACCATGCTGGCCAGGCTGGTCTTGAACTTCTGACCTCAGGTGATCCACCTGCCTCCGCCTCCCAAAGTGCTGAGATTATAGCCGTGAGCCACTGCACCCAGCCAATACTTCCTCTTTATGTAACCTTTTAAATTCTATTAAACAATTAACCAGGGCCAGCTGAGAAAAAAAGAAAAAAATGCAATTTTTTAACCATCTGATAACAATGACCAAAAAATACAAGAAAATATATGAAAACATGAAACAAACGAGGACTAAACAATACAAAATAATCAGTTAATAAAAAGTATACCCTAACTTTGAATATTTTCTAAATCACTAAACATTAAAAAATACTCGGGGAGGTGAGGAGCGCCTCTGCCTGGCCGCCACCCTGTCTGGGAAGTGAGGAGCGCCTCTGCCCGGCTGCCACCCCATATGGGAAGTGAGGAGCGCCTCTGCCCAGCCGCCCCTTCTGGGAGGTGAGGAGCGCCTCTGCCCAGCCGCCCCGTCTGGGAAGTGAGGAGCACCTCTGCCCGGCCGCCCCGTCTGGGAGATGAGGAGCACCTCTACCCGGCCGCCCCCTCTGGGAAGTGAGGAGCGCCTCTGCCTGGCCGCCACCCCGTCTGGGAGGAAGTGAGGAGCGCCTCTGCCTGGCTGCCCCATCTGGGAAGGGAGGAGCGCCTCTGCCCAGCCGCCACACCGTCTGGGAAGTGAGGAGCGCCTCTGCCTGGCCACCCCGTCTAGGAGGTGAGGAGCGCCTCTGCCCGGCCGCCCAGTCTGGGAAGTGAGGAGCGCCTCTGCCCGGCCGCCCAGTCTGGGAAGTGAGGAGCGCCTCTGCCCGGCCGCCCAGTCTGGGAAGTGAGGAGCGCCTCTGCCCGGCCGCCCTGTCTGGGAGGTGAGGAGCGCCTCTGCCCGGCCGCCACCCCGTCTGGGAGGAAGTGAGGAGCGTCTCTGCCCGGCCGCCCCATCTGGGAAGTGAGGAGCGCCTCTGCCCGGCCGCCCGGTCTGGGAAGTGAGGAGCGCCTCTGCCCGGCCGCCCCCTCTGGGAAGTGAGGAGCGCCTCTGCCCGGCCGCCCCGTCTGGGAGGTGAGGAGCGCCTCTGCCCGGCCGCCCCGTCTGGGAGGTGAGGAGCGCCTCTGCCCGGCTGCCACCCGGTCTGGGAGGAAGTGAGGAGCGCCTCTGCCCGGGCCGCCCGGTCTGGGAAGCGAGGAGCGCCTCTGCCTGGGCGGCCCCGTCTGGGAAGCGAGGAGCGCCTCTGCCCGGCTGCCACCCGGTCTGGGAGGAACTGAGGAGCGCCTCTGCCTGGGCCGCCCGGTCTGGGAAGCGAGGAGCGCCTCTGCCTGGGCGGCCCCGTCTGGGAAGCGAGGAGCGCCTCTGCCCGGCCGCCCCGTCTGGGAGGAGAGGAGCGCCTCTGCCCGGGCGGCCCCGTCTGGGAAGCGAGGAGCGCCTCTGCCCGGGCGGCCCCGTCTGGGAAGCGAGGAGCGCCTCTGCCCGGGCGGCCCCGTCTGGGAAGCGAGGAGCGCCTCTGCCCGGGCGGCCCCGTCTGGGAAGTGAGGAGCGCCTCTGCCCGGGCGGCCCCGTCTGGGAAGCGAGGAGCGCCTCTGCCCGGCCGCCCTGTCTGGGAGGTGTACCCAACAGCTCCGAAGAGACAGCGACCATCGGGAGCGGGCCATGAGGACGATGGCGGTTTTGTTGAAAGGAAGAGGGGGGGAAGTGTGGGGAAAGGAAGGAGAGATCAGATTGTTGCTGTGTCTGTGTAGAAAGGGGTGGGCATAGGAGATTCCATTTTGTTCTGACTAGGAGAAATTCTTCTGCCTTGGGATGCTGTTGATCTATGGCCTTTCCCCCAGCCCCGTGCTCTCTGAAACATGTGCTGTGTCAACTCAGGGTTAAATGGATTAAGGGTGGTGCAAGATGTGCTTTGTTAAACAGATGCTTGAAGGCAGCATGCTCTTTAAGAGTCATCACCACTCCCTAATCTCCAGTACCCAGGGGCACAAACACTGCAGAAGGCCGCAGGGTCCTCTGCCTAGGAAAACCAGAGACCTTTGTTCATGTGTTTATCTCCTGACCTTCTCTCCACTATTATCCTATGACCCTCCCATATCCCCCTCTCCGAGAAACACCCAAGAATCATCAATAAATACTTCATAAATTAAAAAAAATAAAAAATAAAAAAAAATAAAAAAAATAAAAAAAAAAAATAATAAATAAAAAAAAATACATGAATAGCTTTGAGTTGCCCTTTTCTGTGGGTTTCCCAGCTTACTTGCTGATAAATCATTTCTAGTTTTTCCACAGGCATTTACTTGGGAAGCCACAGTTGTTTTTTTTTTAATATATTTCCTCAAAATATAAAAAGCAAATTGTTTTTAAATATACTTTAGATTTTCTTGGTATCTAAGTTCATATGTTTAATTATTTCTTGATAAAATCAAGCATGTCTAGTACCTGGTAGCTAGTAGGCACTTAGCAAATTTGGTAAACATACGAATCTAATAGTTTTGTGTTTCTGAAGTCAGAAGTCATAGAATTATTTAATGTCAGTTAAGGATACCTGATCAGACTGGATTAAGAAAATGTGGCACATATACACCATGGAATACTATGCAGCCATAAAAAACGATGAGTTCATGTCCTTTGTAGGGACATGGATGAAGCTGGAAACCATCATTCTGAGCAAACTGTAGCAAGGACAGAAAACCAAACACCACATGTTCTCACTCATAGGTGAGAATTGAGCAATGAGAACACTTGGACACAGTAAGGGGGACATCACACACTGGGGCCTGTCGTGGGGTTGGGGGAGGGGGAGGGATAGTATTAGGAGATATACCTAATGTAAATGACGAGTTAATGGGTGGCACATGTATACATATGTAACAAACCTGCACGTTGTGCACATATACCCTAGAACTTACAGGATAATATTTAAAAAAAAAGAGTATACCTGATCAGGAAATAATCCCATCGTCCTTATAGTCTCTTGTCTCTGACTATAACCCCACCAAATTCAGAGACTAAATTTTAGGTAATAATAATGCAAAATACCAGATTAGAAAAGAAAGCAACAGGTGTGCTTTATATCAGAAGTAACACAACACACACACACACGCCAAAAGAAGCAGAGAGCTCATAGTATAATACACTATAATATCATGACAGTTGGAGTGGAAACATTCAGATTACCAGGGGTAGGCATTCCTTCATCTCTCTAGCTAGCCTCCTTCATTCCAGAAAGAGGTGAGTGAGTGAGTGCAGAAAGATGGAAAAGAGCCTGGAGCTGCTGTTAAAGAGACCCACACAAGCTGTGCTTAAGACCTAATTGGAACCAATTTTTAAAAAGGCATTTATCCTACATAAGCTAAACCTGGAGGATTTAAAGTAAAACAAACATATTGTTAACTCTAACTCTAATTATACTGTTTAATAAAGAATTTAAAAGATTTTTCCCAACTACTGTTAGGAACACATGGAGGTTGGAAATGGAGTTCTGTTCTGGACAGGTCCTTCTCTACACTGAAGTAGAGATGTCAGGTAGGCAATTGGATACATGAATTTATAGCCCAAGGAAGTATTAATAATTTGTGCTGCATTAAAATGTAAGGGTATGAGTATGCAAAGAATCCCTAACGCCTTGTTCTGAATGATAATGTAGGGAAAGGCAGTTGTCAAGGAATAGAAAGTCCAGAATTAAGCCTTGGTGCATCCCAAGATCTAGTGATCATAGAGGTATCAAAGAAGATTCAAAAAGATGACCAAGATGGGGCAGGCAGGTAGTCATAGAGAAGAAAGAGTGGACTCTGATTTTACAGAGGTAACATGAACGTGTTTACAAGGAGGGAGTGAGCAGCCGTATTGAATGATGCTGCTAGGTTGAGTAAGTTGAGCATAGGCAAGCGTTTTAGGATTTAACAACAGGAGAGGTGGATGATTTTGACCAGAGCTGCTTCATGGCAGAAGCTGAAATGGAAGCCAGATTGGGGCAGGTTTAAGAGGAGATGTAAGAAGTTGTCCTGCCTTTCCTCCCACTAAGCCTGCTATGACTCTAATTCCTTCGTTTTCTGCCCCTTCATTTTTTCCCACGATTGGCCCTTTTCTGGCCCCTGTACTTCCTCATTTAGTGCAGACCATAAGGCACCTGGGCCACTTCTCAACAATTCCCACAAATCTCTCACAACCCTGTTTTTCTGTCATGGTTGCTCTTAATGCCCCAACACTAGCATTCCTACAATCTGCCTCCACCGCTCTCACACCCTGGGCTCCTGGATGCTGGTGCATGACAATGCTACCATGTAAACAATGTGGCTCCTAAAGATCATGTCAAAACTTGATGACCCTCGTATGTGTTCTTGGTGAGGTTCAGCCCCAAAGCCTCCTGATTATGCCTCCTATCAATGCCCACCTTATCATTCCCCTTGACCTTGCTCCTACTTCAGTAAGAAAACTGAGGTCCTTGAACATGAACTACCTCCATTTCCTGCTGTCCCTACACCTCTATGAATTTGCCTCCTGTAAGGAACATGGCTGCACTTTGGTCAAGGATAGGCTGAGGTAGGATGTTTACATTTTGTGTGACTCAGGGAGTTTAGAGCACAGGTGTACAACTCCACTTGTTATCACAGGCATGTAGCCATAACATGGGAAGGCCACCACTTGGCTGTAAGCCACTATTGTCTGTTAAAGGTATAATTGCCCTGCTGACACTGTACATGTGCTTGCGCTGGTACCCAGAGAAAGAGAGAGAGCCAAAGCTGTCCATTTTGCAGGCGGACGGGGGGAGCCAGGGCACAGCCCAGCTCGGCTCATGCCCAGAGAAAGAAAACTGCTGACCCTGAAGGCAGGGGAGAGCCGGCCATGCAGCGGTGTGTGTGGGAGCCAGCCGCTGAGCCAGAGCAGACAGCCAAGACAAGGTGGGCAGTATGAAAGAGCTAGTGTGAGTAAGCTGATGATGAGAGAGCTGCTGAATAAAACTACATTTCACCTGCTTATGACCCCCTGAGTGTTCTTTCAGCTATCTGCTCATCCACCCACTCCCTTCAGACCTTAGCATGGGCTGGAATCTGACCCCAAGCAGGGCATTTGGCTTAGACGTGAACTTGACACCTACATACTTACTTTCACCATTCAGAAAATAAGTGTCCCCTTCCTGTCCAAGCCAGTTCACCTATGAGTCCTCTTAATCCCACTCATTTCTTTTTCTCTTGGACTGGGTTATTTCTATTATCCTCCATCTCTTTCCAACATCTCACATTTATGACACACCTCACATTTATGGCAATGTGACCTCACATTGTCATGCCCTCTTCCCCTGAGTATTACCTCCTTCACCGCTCCCCTTTCTCTTATCATCCCTTCTCAATGAAACGTATTTTAAAAATCAGCCCACATTCCCCATCTCCCATCCACTGCTTCACTCTCTCAAATCTAGCTTCAATTTCTACCATTCCCATGAAATTGCTCTCAGACATCAGTCACCTCCAAATGAACACTTTTGAGTTGTTATCTCATGCAACTTTCCCGCTACATTTGACTTATTTTTTTTAAGAGATGAGATGTTGCCCAGGCTGGAGTGCACTGGCTATTCACAGATGCAATCCCACTTCAGCGTGGGAGTTTTGACCTGCTCCATTTCTGACCTGGGCCAGTTCACCCCTCCTGAGGCAACCAGGTGGTCCCCACTTGCAGGAAATCACCATATTGATGCCAGACTTAGCATGGGCAGCCAGCATAGCGCACTACAGCCCAAAACTCCTGGGATCAAGTGATCCTCCTGCCTCAGCCTCCCAAGTAGCTGAGATAACAGGCACACGCCATGCCTGGCTTTACTTATTTTTCATCCCTTGAAATTTGTCCTTTCTCAGGTTTCTGAACTCTAAAACTATTTCTTTCTGCTTTCTGACTGTTCTTTCTTGCACATATCTTAGTGTTGGCATTCCAGGGTTCTGCTTGCAGTCCAATACTCTTTCTGTATTCTGTTTTGAGTGCTTTCATCCACCCTTATGGCATTGATTACCACATACATATTGATGGTTCCCAAATCTAAATATTATTGTTTCTTTTGTGATTTCCAAATCATGGATCAGTTATCTCTCAGGTATCAGATGTAACCAGGACAAAACAGAATTAATTGTCTTTCTCCTGCCCAAACTCCTGACACTCATTAACATGATCAGGTTTTAATTAATGAATAAGCCAGATGCAACCTAAGAATATGTAGTCCAGGCAACCCAGCTAGAGATAAAACATTTTAGCACCTAGAAGTTATTCTCATACTGTTCCTTCTTGATTCTGGCTTCAGTTTTAAATAATTTGCCAGGTGCCAGTCTAACATAGGGTGACACTTTCCTATGTGGAAAAATAGAGTTTTTCTAAGGAAGGGTTCATGATTTGGAGTCTTGCAAAGGAGGTGGCACATGGGCAGGGAGAGGAAAGAAGGCAATAAGTATCTAGGTCCTAATTCTCTGATAAGAAGTGTCTATAGAAGTCAGGCCAGTTCTCAAATGAGGAGCCAGACCCATGGCCATTCTTGTGAGGGTATTGTGTGGCTGGTCCAGTAGCTGTGCTGGGATACAGAGGTGATGACATCAGACAAGTGGCCAGCAAAAAATAGTGGCTTCTATTAACTATTACAAACTTAGACTGTATACCTGGCATAGAATGTCTGCATCGAGGGATGAGGAAACTCAGCTTTGTCTGTACTCCCCCAAGGAGATGCAGTAGGAAAGTCAAGGTCCAAGGACAGAAGTACAGAGAACCCACTGTGTTCAAAAGGACTAGTGGTGGCATCTGTGTATGGTCTCAAATGCACTGGCCTGTACATGACTGCCATGGAGTAGCTCTTTAGTGATGTACAAAGTGACAAGGAAGTGCATGCCAAGTTTCCCACTACTTTCCCAAAAGGACAGGGTAGAAGAAGGTCAGTGGAGTTTAGAAAATTCCTAAAAATATAATGAGGTTGTAGAAATTATTTATCAAGTGGAAGAAAAAGGAACCAAACAATGTATCCAGAGACCCAGGCCAGGCTGAGAGATAGGCTATAGAGATTCCTGCTTAGCAAGCTCATGTTTCATGATGACCTGAAGAACCTCCTAGTTTGCAGTGGAAACGCAGCTGATATATGAAAAAGGAAAGACAGCGACAAAGGTAATACACACTTAAGGGCTAGGGTAAGCCCAGAGAGTCCTTGTCTCAAGTTCAGGATCAAGTTTTGTTCACAGATGCCAAGGTGAGTCATGGCAATAAAAGACTGAGGTATGGCCAATGAAATCTATAGGCATGGAGGATTGTAAAGCACCAACTTCAACATTGAGGGCAAGGACACATCTCAGCCAACACATGTGGGTTTCTGCTGTTGTGGTGGGCAGGATGCCATATAGAGGCAGCGTGGGCCCCACAGGGAAATGTGTGTGGGGTTTTGGATGAGCCAACTCAACCCTTTACAAGATTAGGCTCAACTCTTCTAGACAGCTCAAACAATCCCCCTCCTCAGACAGGCAAGGCCACAGGCACAGTAAGAACCAAAGAACTTGATCTGTAGTGCTTAACGAAGGGGACAAGTGGCTACCATCTTCCTACAAGCAGCAATTTTCCCATGACCCTAACAACTATCAAGGTTAGGTATTGGTGGGTTGAATGCATCAGCTTATTGCTCCTTGGGTGAATTTGGAATTTTCAGAATAAGTTAGGAGTATCACAGTCCTCCCGGGATATTCTGATCTAGCAAGTCTGCCAGTGGGAGTTTACTACACAGGCATTGTCCTGGAGGATGCAGTATCTGCACTAAACCTAAGGCTGACTGTGATGGTTAATTTTATGTGACAACTTGCCTGGGCTAAGAGATACCTGATAGCTGATAAAACATTATTTCTGGGTATGCCTGCCAGGGTGTTTCCAGAAGAGATTAACATGCGAATCAGTAAACTGAGTAAAGAAGATCTGCCCTCATCATTGTGAGTGTGTACCATCCAATACATTGAGGGGCCAGACAAAACAAAATAATGAGGGCGAATTTGCTCTCTCTTCTTGAAACATCTGTCTTCTTCTGCCCTTGGACATTAGAACTCCCAGTTCTCAGGACTATGAACTGCAGGACTTACTCCAGCAACCCACCCCTCGCCCCCTGCCGCAATTCTCAGGTCTTTAGACTCCGACTGAATTGTACCACTGGCTTTCCTGGTTCTCCAGCTTGTAGACAGCATATCTTAGGACTTCTGGGTCTTCATATTTACATGAGCCAAATCCCATAATAAATCACCTCTTGCATATTATATATATGTATATCTATAGATCCTATCAGTTCTGTTTTCTGGAGAACCCTAATATACTGATGTATGATGCTGTGTCCCCAGTGGTTAAACCCCTGAGAACCAAGTGGGTGAAGCAGGTTTGATCCTTCTACCCACCCATCCTGCAGACCCACTCGGGTAATTTATGCTTCCCAGCTCTGCAACCTTAAGGTTTGCTTGATTGAAGGTCTTGGTTCCCAGCATGATGATCACTTACATAAGAGGGCACAGTAACCTTCCATAGAATCAAAAGCTACAGCTCCCGCCTGGTCACCGTATCTCCTTATGTTGGTGAATTAAGAGACAAAAAAGAAGGCTGGGCTGCCCTTGCTGCTTTTAACAGTGAA
This sequence comes from Pongo abelii, assembly GCF_028885655.2. Taxonomy (NCBI): domain Eukaryota; kingdom Metazoa; phylum Chordata; class Mammalia; order Primates; family Hominidae; genus Pongo; species Pongo abelii. The sequence continues at coordinate 85,545,610 of NC_072002.2, read as the reverse complement.
TAGGACTTTGCAGCCACCAATTCTCACAACAGAAAAGAAGAAAACACATCCCCAACCCCAGCCGCTGGGACAAGGCTTGAATCCCCTTAACTCTGTAGCGCCAACCAGCTAAAATGTTAACCAATAATGAGAGAAGGTAGAATGGGTGGCGTTCCCAATTATGGTCTCAAGAGCAGCTAAAGTAGGGAGTACTACTGTTTCTTCTATGCTAACCCATAGTAGTAGTCATTTCTGGAGAGTGTAGCTGGCCACTACTTTGAGGAGAAATGTGTCATGCTTACATGAGTGGATCCCAGTGGTACAGAGGGCAGGATAACTGTATTGGACGCCTCTTGTACTCCACTGCGAATCCTCTCACTCCACCTCTGCCTCTAGCTCCTGTTGCAGAGCATGCCTCCACAAAGTCTACACCCAGCTTTGTGCAGGGAAAGCCAGGCAGTGCCTTGCCCTAGGGCCATGTTGCCTCTCCCTTCCCAATCCATGGCTTCTAGGTCCCCTAGCAAGGGGAAATAACTTTAAACATGTCTCTGACTGTTACTACCAATTTCAGAGAGCTAAACCACTTTGTAGTTTCACTCAGTGTTATAAGACCAAACCACTCAAGTTTAGGCCTGCCAAATCACTCAAGATTTGGACCTCAAGCTACTCTGTGCCAGAATGCCCTGTGATATAGACATTTCTGGGACAAAAATGGAGGTCTGGCTTCCCGCATACTGCAAGAACTGGTGGAGTGATAACTGTGATCATGCTGCAAAGCTCTCAGCAGGCATTTTATTCTGGCTTTTGCTGATCTGTACTAGATAATTCACCTTAAGATGTTTTTGGGGTCTTCTTAATCTTCTCTGAGGATGTGAGGGTCATAATGGATTCAAAGAGAGATAGGGAAACTGATTAAACTCTTTGGTTAGAATAAGTTCCAGAACTGATTCAGAATGCTATTGATATGAAGTTCAGAGCATGTATATAGACAAGGTACCTTCTCAGGCTTAGACTGAAGATCACCTGCTTACAGATGGGCTCACCAGTGCTGAATGGGTGCCACCAAGCAGGAATAAATGGCCATGCTGACAAACATTGGTACTCTACACAAACCCAGACCTGGCCACAATGCCAAGGCCCTCTGAATGCACTCCCCACCCAACTTCAGCTTATGTTACCAGGCCAGAAAGAGGGCAATGTCTACAAAGCATAGCCAGGAAGGTGGACACTCTTCAATGAGGGGCATGGCCAAAATTAACGATTCATCCTGAGATGGATCACCTCTTCTTTGTTAGGGCTGGAGAACCAGCCATAAGCTCAATTGAAAGACCCCAAACTAGGGAGACAGAAAATGCAGGCCCTCCTTGGGTGGCACAGCAGGGCTTTTTGAAAGGCCTGAGGTCCCTGCTCCTGGATGAGCCACAACAGGTGCTGGTTAATGAAATGCCTGTAAAAGGTTTATAGGAACTATTGATTTCTTCCCCTAGGCACTGCCCTATGTCATTGGAATTAATTCAAGTCTGAAATGGCAGGGGATGTTAAAACTGAAAGCAATCCTGTGACTCCTCATCCCAAAGAGCTGTTTGAATAGGCAACCTATTAGGGGCCATTCAACCCAGAATCCGGTAGAATGTGTGTGATATATTTCCATCCTTGGCACCAGGCAGGGAGGACATCGTCAATACTCTCATGAAGATGGATGGCTTTACTCACTATGTCCAAGGGTATCCCAGCAAAGAGCAAACCGTCTCCATAGCAGGCTGAGTTCACTGTGAAATACTTGTCAGAACACATAAACCCACATAAATCCACTCAGGTTGAAAGAGACTGTGAGGATTGGCTGCCACACACAACATTGCACTGGACAGGGTTACAGCAACATTTCTATTCTAGGGGTTGATAAATCCAGTCTGCGGACTGATTTTAGGCAGCCTATGAGCTAAGAAAGGTTTTCATATTTTTAAATGGCTGGAAAAAAAAGATTTCATGATGTGTGAAAATTGTATGAAATTTAAATGTTTCCATAAATAAAGTTTTATTGGAACACAGCCACATTCATTCATTTATGTACTGCCTGGGCATCTTTCACACTAAATGACAGAGATAAGAAGCTGTAAAAGCTTAAAATATTTAGGATATATCTTAATATGGACTGAATTGTGTCCCTCCAAAATTCATATGTTGAAGTCCTAACCCCCAGTACCTCAGACTGTGACTGTATTTGAAGATAGGCCTTTAAAGAGATAATTAGGTTAAGTGAGGCCATGAGTAGCCTCATCCAATATGACTGTTATCTCTATAAGAAGAGGAGATTAGAACACACATGTGGGCAGACAGAGGAAAGACCACGTGAGGACACAGCGAGAAGGCATCGGTCTGCAAACCAAGGAGAGAGGCTGTGGAGGAATGCAATGCTGCCGGCACCTTGATCTTGGACTTCTAGTCTGCAGAACTGTGAGTGTTTAAGTCATGCAGCCTGTGGTATTTTGTTCTGATGGCCCTAACAAGCTAATACATGCACCTTTACAGAAAAGGTCTACCTACGCCTGTCCCATGCTATAATATCATCCTAAAATTCACCTGAGCCTTGGTATAAAATTTTATGTATTTCTGCTATAATCCAGTGTGTCAACAAGGGGACCAGACAGGGCATTGCCCTTTCATCTCTTTCCAAGTCCCATGGAGAAGAAGCCTGAGGGTTACTGCCTTTCAGGGAGGATCATCATGTGCTGTCAGGGTTGGCTACCTACAGCCACCATGGGTGGTGTCCAGATCACCCCGCAGCCCAGAAAAAGGAGCACTGACATCTACGGAGTTCTGGGCTGAGCTAGAGACAACTCAGGTCTGCATGCATCCTTCCGTCAGTCCTGTGCTTCTGCCCCCTAAAGCTCTGCCTAAATGGTTCTAAGCTGTTTCCCTTCCTGTGGCCTCGGCAGCTCCAGGATACTGTGCACTGAAACAGTTCCTCAGGCCATGGTATTTAATCCTCTTATAGCTGTTAGGATGAGATCCTGGGTTTCTGTGTCTTTCTTCCCCTCCTCTCTCCCAGAAAGACATGAAACATCCTGGGCTCTTTTGCTATCAGGACCGTGTCTCTCCGCATGTCTCATTTTTTAAAAAAACACTGAGTTGTTTGCCTCTTTCCTGCTCTAAGAGGACGGTTTATCAGCATTTGCTTGCTTTGCTGAAATGTGCTTCACAGATATGCAAACCTCACTTGAGAAGATGGCACCTATCCTAACCCTATCTAAAACACAGCAGTCCCTTCAGAACTGCAGCTGCCTTTCATCTCAGCTCCACAATCATCAAGCACAGCCTTCTACCAAGATGGAAAGTGCAACTTAGCATTCTGCTCTTGCCTCCAAAAAAGAGAAAATGCAAAGACAAAATAAGGCTATCTTGAGAAAAACTCTATCATCTTTAGTAAATACATAGATGAAGATTAATGCAATTTATTAGTTATGAATTATTGGTATTTATCTATATTTCTAAATAATATCAAATATACATTAAATACCAAGAAAGATAAGTTCTTTTTCTCAGTCTCTGATAACTACATTTAAAATAAGAGAAGAGCAAACACAAACACTTTGACTATTAAATGTGTTTACCTTCTAGGCCATTAGTATTTATACTATAGCCAACAGTCCAGCCTAGCAATTAATATGAGGAAAAGAGCTGGTCACATGTCCACATCTCTCTGGTATTATGCTAAGTACCGGAGCTAATTAAGATATGGTGTTGCCTCGAAAAAGTTCACAGTATCATGGAGAAGATGTGAACGTGAAACCACCATGCAAGGTGAGAGTAGCTAACACAACAGAGAAGATGCTTCTAAATGAGGTCCAGAGAAGCATGGGGCTGGGTGGGGTGAAGTGGGAGTGAAGAGCTGAAGAATTCTTCCTGGACATTGTTGTCACCTAAGCTGAATCAGAAAGAACACAGAGGGTTTAGCTAAGTAAAAAACAGCACAAATAAAATGGCAAATGTGCATCCAAGTAGAATAAATCGTTCACATGCAACACAAGAAGTGTTTTTATGATAACATAAAAGTGCTTGTTACATGACATTTTGAAGTGGAAAGTGAAGCATCTATTCTTTACAGCTCAATCCTTGCCTGAAATCTCTACCTAGAAATGGCCTGATAAAGCTCATATCTACACACTCAAAATCTTGTTTGCTTTCTCTATTCTCTATTCACTTGGCCAACAAATGCTTTTGATCATCTACTACGTGCCAGGCACTGTTTTAGGCACTGAAAATGCAAGAATGAGCAGGAAATACCCTGTTCCTGCCTGTAAAGAACTAATACTTGGTGGGATTACAAAAAATATATATACTTTTTTAAAAAAAAAAGAGATGTCTCATGCTATAGAAAAGAATCCACATAGATAAATCCTGATGATAAATGACAGTCCATTGATCTAGAACTGCCTGTCCAGCAAGGTGCTACCAGCCACGTGTGGTTATTCACATTAATTTAGTTAAAATTGAACAAAATATAAAATCCATTCCCTCAGTAGCACTAGCCACATTTCAAGTGCTCAAAAGCCACATGTGGTGCAGGGATACCATAGTGTATAGTGCAAATAATAGAACATTTCCAAGTACTGAAGGTGCTATTGGACAGTGCTGGTCTAGAACAGCTCCCATGGGGAAAAAAAAAAGTCTCCCATAAATGACAAAAAATTAAATAAGGATTTTGTCAGGGATCCATTGACAGCTGATTCTGTACACTGATTCATGCACAAAAGTCTCCCATTACTTTTAAAATTCAGCCCAATCATAATCCTTTCTAAATTGTAATTTCACCAAAATAAGATGTAATATACCTTGGATATAAACTTTACATGTGACATTTTATACTTTCGACACAAGACTGAGAACATGTTTTTATTGCCCCCATTTCTCAGACCTCATTAGCATAATAGTAAAGGAATAAGGTTCCACAAAAATTTTATTTTTAATGGAATGGAAATTTTGAAAGCAATTATAAGATTGTATATGCAAGATGAAGTGCAGCAGGAAAATCACAACTTAAAAGACATGGAACGGAGGTCTCAGTCAAGCTAGTTGCTGATTTGGAGAAATTAAAGGCTCAAAAGTACCAGCAAACAAGGAGAGTATTACTGAGACATGGGAAGAAAAACAGCCTATAGGCCAGGCGCAGTGGTTCCTGCCTGTAATCCCAGCACTTTGGGAGGCCGAGGTGAGCAGATCACCTGAGGTCAGGAGTTCAAGACCAGCCTGGCCAACATGGTGAAACTCCGTCTCTACTAAAAATACAAAAATTAGCCCAGCTTGGTGGCGCATGCCCATAATCCCAGGTATTCAGGAAGCTGAGACAGGAGAATCACTTGAACCCAGGAGGCAGAGGTTACGGTGAGCCAAGATCACGCCACTGCACTCCAGCCTGGGCGACAGAGCAAAACTCCACTCTGCCCCTACAAAAAAAGCCTATAAATGTTGATTTTTTTTCATCCCATCCCTCACTTTTATGTGCAAAACACCTGGCAGCCTATTTTTGCAATATAAGTCACCTCCGGGCCACCACCTCCAAAAAAGGAAGATGATCTTTTTAAAGAAATTGGGCACAATATTGGGAAGAAACAGAAGAGTCATTTCAAGAGACATAGCACTAAGCAAAGCCATCTGTAATTTGGTGTTTTAGAAAGTATCAAGAACTAAGCCATGGAGGATGGAATGCAGGGTTCTTTCACCTCATTGGCCCATGTTGGGGGCCTCCTGTACCCTGCATATATAAGCAGAGAGTACAAGTTAAAAGTCACAGAATGGAAGGGGTTTGTATACGCTTCATTTCATTTTAGTTTTTCTGTTATTTTTCTTTACTTGCGTGTATTCCTGTGAATACATCCTTGTTAAATTAAAAAAAAAAAAAAACTAATCCATGAAGTCTGGGCTCTCAGTCATAAGTTTTTAGTGCCTCATTCTTAAGTATGAATGTGCAACCAAGTGTCACCAGATATTTCAGGAAATCCTGCAACATAAGGACCAAGATTAAAAAGACAATATAAAACCCAAGATTTAAGAAAGTAAATAAATTAACACCGGATGTTGGGGGTGGGGTAGGAAAAAGAAACAATAAAGGAAAAGAAAAAATTTTAAGTGATATATTCAAAGACCTCTAAGGAGATAGTCTATCCACAAATAATAATATTTGCTATCAAAATGAAAAAATTAGAGAATCAGAAAATACTCTTAGGAATTAAAATATGATTGCCAGTCACTTGGAAGATAAGATATTCAATGAAGAATATCTTACAGAAAAGCAGTATATAAAGAAGAGATGATAGTCATCAAATAAAATTGGACAAAATCAAGTTTGTTTTCCATCAAACTAAGAGATTCCCAACAGAGACAACAGAGAAGAGAAAAAAAGAGAATAATTAGATAATTTTTAGAACACTGAGAATAAAGAAAAGATATTAAGGCTTCCAGAGAATATGGGAGAAAATCTGCTAAGGAAAGAGAATCACTAACACTGGAAGGTAGATGACAATGTAGTAATGTCTTCAAATTTCTCATGGGAAAATCTTCTCAATGGAAAATTCTACATAAGCCAACCACTTAATCATTTATAACGGCTGATTGAAGACATTTTCAAATATGCATGACTCAGCATATTGATTTCCCTCTTAGGAAGTTAATAAAGACTAATTCAGCAAGAGGAAGGACTAAGAAAGAAGAAATTAGGGAATGTAGTAAAGAGATGATCCAACTGAGAAGAGCTAAGAAGGACAGTCTCAGGATAACAGCTGTGTAGCTATCCTAGAGAGCAATCAGTTAAAAGCAGAGAAAGATAAATAAAATAAAATAACAAAATAAAGTAAAGGATACAGAGATAAGTGTTGGGCAAGGGGATATCAACAGAATAGGTTGTATTATATTGAGTTATTTTAAAATGAGGCTATGGTAAAGGTATAGGGTAAAGTAAAAAAATAAAGGTAATAGAAACTCCATGTAAGACAGAGTTAAAAAAAAAAAAAAAAAAAAAAAAACAAAGAAAATCATTGTGCATTACATGGTGCTCTAGAGAACAATAAGTATCCAGTCACATCAAGAAAACTATTTCATTTCCAAGTTATTATCAAACTCTTGACAAAGAAAAGAAGACAATTATGGTTAAAGAATGGAATCAAAGATTATGTTGGCAAACAAGTAAACAAGATTTGGAAAGTAAGTAGGAAGAGGTGAAAGAATAATGTTATTAATATACTCATATCACATCATATTACACTGTAGGTAATCAAGAGATATTGTCTATATATAATGAAACAAGAGATTAAAAGGTAAAATATTACTTAGAGTTCAAGAGTAATCAATCAAGGAACTAAAACTAGTAATACAGTTATCCCTTGACACACTAAATTAGAATCTGTTGGATGGGACCCAGCAATCTGTTTTAATACTCCCTCCAGTAGAGTCTGATGCTTACTAAAGTATAAGAACCACTGCTATAGACATAGAAAAAAATTGGGAAGAACAGACACCCAATTATTAAGAAAGAAAGCCCAAAGGAGCAGGACTTCTGTATTCTTGATTTTTAATGAGTAAGTGTTATTTTCATAATATAGAGTTTACATTGTGCAAATATGTGTATGTACATATGTGTAGCAAAATATGGATAAAGTTTCCAGAATCATCAAAGTATGTTTTACTTCCCCAGAAAAACAGAGGAAAAGTCTTAGATATGCTCTCTGGACACTGTAACAAATCCAAGACAGAGTTGAACATATGTACAGATATAACAAACATTCCAGAACTTGGATCAAAATTCTAAACAAATACATATACAGCAAAAGAAGCATTTCCCACAATCTCTCTCCAGCATGATAATACTGTATGTTTCTGATGTTCCTAAGGGCTGTATCCACATAAAATACACTGGCAAGAAAAGTGTTAAATAACCAAAGCAGATTCAATTTCTTCCTCACAAATCTTATTCTAATTCTGGCTAAAAGAGCCCAAATTATTTCAAATGTGTTCTTTATACTGCTAATCATCTTTGATTTTCACAAATCAAAATGTAAATTAACATACTTAATCACAGCCTTTTTAATCCAGTAAGTCCATTCAACTCAATATTTTTGGATCATATCCTAAAGTAAAGAAAACCTATATAGGTTAGAAGAGTTCTCAGTACTTGAGATAAAAGCTATTTGTGTATGAAATACTTAGAAAGAACATGTAAGGTATAGAATTGAAATAACTAAAGCAAAACTAAAGGAGAAAAAAGAAAGAATAGATGACATGATTCAAGTTCAAATTAAAGAATAAAGCTGACATAAAATGACAAGAATGCAGAAAAAAGACAGAGGAAGCCTGCCTGTCACCAAAGAAACCTGATGACAGAATCATAAAATGAAATGGACCTGGAGAAAACGGTGACTTAAAAACCATTATTACATTTGATTTATATAATTCAGTTTAACTGCCTGTTAGAAAAACATTTGGTGCACATCTAGTAGCAATTTTTTTAGCCATTCTTTTTTTAGAAGATTTATTTGCAACAGCAAATACTGGTTAGAATTCTACAGCAAAGGTGAAATATGAGTGCAAATATTCTCTAGCTCAAAATTCTGAAAATTTATTTCTCCCCTTGTTTGGAAGACCGGAAAATTCTGAGATTATCTTTAATAATAAAAATGTAAAAATAAAGCACTTATTAAAGCAAATCAGAGTAAACCCACTTTAACTCTCCAATGCCAAGTCATGGTCATATTAAATGTCTTTTTTAGATAACTCCCTTTTTAGACCATGAAGAAATACTACATAATAATTGGAATATATCTGTGTTCATATAAGTACAAGTCGCTATACAATATTCTTTCTGTTTTACTAATAAAATTAGTAAGTCATGAAACATTAACCTATATTCAGGGATTAGAACCATCTGAGGTTTCTTCTGTTATATGGCTATTTCTTCCCTGGACTTACATATCAGTACATCACGTGATCATTATTAGCACTGAAATTTCAATGCAACATTTATATCATTACCATTTAAAAGCCTTAAAATTTAAGTGCACATTTTATAACAAAATTATAGCCAAATATTATCTAAATCTAAAATTGCCTTTGACCATTTAATAAAATTATCTATAACATATCCATTTCCTCTGTCATCACCTTATAGATAGGACATTATATTTCTCTTGTTGATCCAATAACAAGCTCCTGTGCCTGAAACATAGTAGGACTCCCAAAATGGTGGTTGTACAGAATTGAAACCAGATCCATGAAACCATTTTCTTGGTTTTTCTGTATTTTATCTATTTATGTCTCAATGAATAAAGTTTACTTGATTATACGTGATCCTGAGGTGTTTAATTATCAGCAAACATAATCACTCACATATTTCTCTAGCTTTAAAAAGCCTTATATTTTGGTTGAAATGAGACCTGAATATATTAAGAATAGAAGAATTGCATCTGAAATTGAAGCACAAAATTAAGGTAACTGGAGCACAAATATGCGAATTGAAAAAAAAAACTGCTCATAAATTGCAAGAATAAACATTAACCTAATGGCTTATTTACCTTTTAATTCAAAAGGTAGCTTGTCTTCCCTGGAAGCACACAACAATGAGAGTCACAGCTTGCATGTGACCGCTCTATCCACAGTCCCAGAAAAATCTCAGGCAACAATGAGTGCCAGGATCTCCGGCAAAACAGCCTCTTTTGTAGACAGGTTGGTGAAAAACATCTATTTTAAAGCATCTCAGTCTCTTTGCTTGGAATCCATGCCTATTCACAAACCTTATGATTAAATTTTTGTTTCCACCATTAGTTAATTAACATTATGATTTTACAAAAATTGGGTTTATTCACCCAGTTCAAGAGCTTGACCAGCGGGAGGGACACCTTTATTCGCAGGAATAAGGTGATTCAAGGACTCCTGTCCTCAGACAAGAGCAGCTCCGGCCGGGTTTATTTCACAGGATCCGGAGTCCAGGCCGCCAGGCACTCTCTTTGTTTTTGTGACCGTTTTTTTGAAGCTCAACTTCTTCACATCACATGGAAGGAAAAATATGTATTTTATGTCCCATTTTATCAGATTAACTGTTAGAGTTTTAGGGAACTTAGATTTTCCAAAAGAAGAGTCCACGGAGGCATAGAAATAATCAGTGACTGCCTCAAATCACCGTCGCACTCCAGCCTGGTCCATTCTGGGGCCGGGCACGCAGGGAACCGGCACGCACGGCGCCCACGGCTGCTCCGCGTCAGATAATGGGTCCCACGGCGGCCAGGAACGCACCCTAGCACCTGAGGTCAGCCTAGGGCCTCGACTCCCCGAAGTGAGAAGGCTGCGGCTTGGGGGACAGCCGGCTGGGCAAAGTGCCCGGGGCGGAAATGCCTTCCATGGTGCCCCCAGCTGGGGCCCAGAGGCAGCTCCCCGGAGACCAGGGGTTCCGCCCTCAGAGACTCAGAATACCCCTGCCTGCTGCGACCTTGAGCCTCCTGACTTACTGAGCCTGGTGAGGCCTGCCCACGGGGGCGTTCACAGCTCCCTAGGGGCCTCCACTGAGCAGCCAGTTTTGACGCCACCGCTTTGGAGCCTAGCCTCAAGAAGTGGCTGAGCGACAGCGATCTTGGCAGGGAAGCGGAAGTGGTCATGCCGAACCCAGCCTGTGCAACACCCGGCACTGCCATCGCCCTGACACAGGAGAGGCTGCTTTTCCTTCTAACCTCAAACAGCTCCACGGAGAAGGGCTCATGCCTTCCAGACCGTGGGCCTCAATCCTGAAGGCTTCAGCCCACCTTGAGGAATATTTGGTATCATCCGAACCCAGCAGTCCAGGGGAACAAAGTCAGGAGCAGCAGGAACAAGGCCTGGGCACCAGAAATCAACATGGTACAGAAGGAGAATGAGAGAGAAGGCAAGAAGCCCAGAGGCAGTTCTGGAATTTAGGGCACCTCTAAGCCCACAGCACCAAGTCCAGCAGGGATTTTAAGGGTGACTGGCACAACGAGGATCAAGAATATGTCTTGGCCCAGCCGTCCTCGATTGGGGTCTCTGGCTCCTTCTAGCCCCATTGGCTGCCAAGGTATCCAGCCAGTGGGTAGGGGTGAGTTACCCCAACTGGAGGGGCAGATAGAAATGTAAAAGTTTACCCTATTGGTCACAACCGTGACTAGAAATGTTGTGACCTCTGCACGCACTGCACTGCAGGAAGCCACTCCATCTTTGGCAGGGAGGGTTGTCATGCAATACTAGGGACATACTTAAACTGAAAAAAATTATTCCTACAAAGCCGAACACACTCTTACCATACAATCCAGCTTTCAAACGCCTAGGCATTTGCCCAAATGAATTTAAAGCTTACGTCCACACCAAAATCTGCACACAGATGTTTATAGCAGCTCTATTCTTCATTCCAAAACTTGGAAGCAAGCAAGATGTCTTTCACCAGGTGAATGAGTAAGTCAACTGTGGTACATCTAGACAATGGAATATTAATAGGATTCAGGGCTAAAAAGAAATGGGCTATGAAGACATAGAAAGATATGAAAGAAACTTAAATGCACATTACTAAGTGAAAGTAACCAATCTAAAAAGACTGCATACTGTAAAATTCCAACTTTACAACATTCTGGGAAAGGAAAAACTATGGAGGCAGTAAGAAGATCAGTGGTTGCCAGGAGTTTAAGGGAGAGGGGGATGAATAAGCAGAGATTCATGGATCATTATGACTGTGAAAATACTCTGTATGATACTATAATGGTGGACACATATCATTATACATTTCTCAAAACCCATACAACACCAAAAGTACAACACCAAGAGTGAATCGTAATGTAGCCTGTGGACTTTGGGTGATAATGATGTGTCAATATAGTTTCATGAATTATAACACATGTACCACTCTGCTGGTGGGGGATGCAGATATGAGGGAGGAGGGTGGTCAGGAGTCATATAGGAACTCTTCTGCATTTTCTGCTCAGTTTTGCAGGGAACCCAAAACTGCTCTAAAAGATAAACTCTATTAAAAGTGAAAAGAAATATTCTTTGTTGATCTGAAATTCAATTTTAATGGGCATCCTGTAATTTTACTTGCGAAATCTAGCAACTCTGTTGGAAGAGCACTAAATTTCAAGTTATATAAATTATAATGAATATTTTAATATATTGGATATATTTTGAGTCCCTACTCCCCCTCCTCAGCAGGCGGAAGCCCCAGTTGAGTAGAGAGAGAGATTTAGATGGCCTGGATACCCCAAATACCAGATTCAGTTAATTTGCCACAATTTAGCTCCCTTTAATGAGCCCAAAGATTAAAAAGAATATTTTTACATGAATTTCTAGTCTCCTAAACTAACATTCTTTGTTTACATAGGGCTTATATTCAATCAGAGGCTTTTTTTGTCTACATGTGTGTTGTTTAAGTAATTTTACTAAATCTGTGAAGTCAGAAATGGATTTCAATTATTTCAGCGCTCGCCAGTAACCTAAAGTGACATCCGAAAAATAATCTCCATGAATGCTTGCTAAATTCTTCTTCTTCTGTCTCAGATATTTTAAAAGTAGTACATCTGACCTCTAATGCAACGTGCTTTCTTCTCATTAATAGGGCTCTTTCTTAGAAGCTCATTTACATGATATTAGTATAAATTTTATATTTTATTTATTCAAGGAGCAATCTCCACCAAACTTTGCAGAGCCATGATTAGAATCTCTATATTTCTGAAGTCACCTGTCAACACAACTGTGCTTGAATAATTACATTCAGCAATCTATAACCCCAGGCAATTCCAGTTGCTACAGCTATGCCTATGCTGAGATTTTAGGTATCAGCACATCACCAAGATAACAATAAAGCTCATAAAACTGAACCTATTATCTGCCAAACATATCTCTGGATAGTTGCATCTTGGAGAGAAGTCTATTATAGAGATACTGACACACATCACAGCCCCCACCATCCCCACTACATACTTACAATATTATTATTGACAGTAAGCAATGACTAAGGCTCGTCATCTACCATAAATGGCTGATCTGTCTGCAACAGATTTAATTTACTGACATAAAACATTCTCATTTTCTGCCTACCCAGGTTAAGCAGATGCCTGAGAAGTCACAGAGAGTAATAATTCCCACGCTGGTGGCTGACTATTGGTCACTGATTATAACTGGACATTGGAAATTCTTTGCTGCAAAATATCTATTATGAATATGAAGGGACTTTCAAGTTATTCATAGTCTTTCTTAAAGGCTTTTATTAGAGGCTTTTCCAAATCCAAAAGCCAAGATAAAATAGCTCAGCATAGCATTCATTTTTAATGACTCTCAAGCTAGAATGTAAATCCCTGTTCGGCATGCATTAGCTCTCATCAGGATTTTAACAACTGGCCTAAATCTTGCCTTGCCCACACTGGATGGGAATGCTAGGCGGAGTCACAATGGTGCCAGGCAGGCAGGGGCTGAGAGCTGCAGATCTCATAGCCACTGAGTGGAAATAGGAAAAAGCACTTGCAATTTTAAGAGTGAGCCAGCTCCTTCACTCCTAGAGTTCTGTACTGGACCTCTCCACTCACTAACCCACCTTTGCAAGAAGGAGACAAATCAGGGGCTTGGCTATTTATTCTCAGTGAACAAGTAAACCCTTATGGTAGTAAATGAGTGCCCAAACATTAAGAACAAGTAGTGCAATTAGAAACCAGAGTTTTGGTCTTAAGGGTCTCTGGAAAGAAAATCTAGAAAATACATAATTTTCTGTAGCAAAATCTGAGAATTCAGACCTAGACATCTCACCTCTATCTCATTTGGTGGGCCCTTGGAAGAAAATAGAGCAATGCCCAGGAATAAAAATAAAAATCAGATACCCCATGAGTATAAAACACACTCAGAGACAGTAAATAGAACTTCATATCAACAGTGATCTTTGACATGATAGAATAAATTAGTCACACCATATTCAATGAGTACAAGCATCACACATGTCTACCTGAGCAATTATCATGCAAATATGTCCACTGTGTGTATGTGCCTTTGGAGAATATCCACTGGTATATTCAAAATCCCACCAGAGGATAAAATAAATTATTAAAAATAAATGAAAACTACGTATCTAGTCTGCAGAAAGAAATCATTCTGTGCTTTGTGGCCCACATGCACAAGCTTGCTAAAAAATATGTGGGTGTATGAAGGTACCTGGGACCCTTGTATAAAACCAAACTATAAAGAATGCCATAAAAACCCATCTATTTCCGTATTAAAAAATTTGATAATTTCAAAAAAAAAAAAAAAAAAAAAAAAAACCAAACTTAAAATTTCATGTCTGGGACGTGAAACCTTCACTGCTCAGGAATTACCTGCTATGGGGCAGGAAGCACCTCTTTGGAACTTTTCCCTTCATTTGCCCCGGTGGGTGAGCTGTGTGCCTCTTATGAATACTCCGTGATGAAGCTCAAAGAAAGTGACTCAGAGAGCAGAGTGGAACTGTTCCTTAAATGTGGGCTGTGTCTTATAAGGAGGCAAAAAGGTAAGCTGCTTACTTTGGCTAGCCATTTAATTATTATTATTATTTTTTTTTTGAGAGTCTGGCTCTGTTGCCCAGGCTGGAGTGCAGTGGTGCGATCTCGGCTCACTGCAAGCTCCGCCTCCCGGGTTCACACCATTCTCCTACCTCAGCCTCCCAAGTAGCTGGGACTACAGGCACACACCACCATGCCCAGCTAATTTTTTGTATTTTTAGTAGAGACAGGGTTTCACCGTGTTAGTCAGAATGGTCTCGATCTCCTGACCTCGTGATCCGCCCGCCTCAGCCTCCCAAAGTGCTGGGATTACAGGCGTGAGCCACCGCACCTGGCTCATTTAATTATTTTTAATTAATTAGCCTCCACATGCTACTCTCCCTTTGACATCCCTAACCTACACGCATGGGTGTAAGGCCTAAAATTAAAATGCAGTTTTGTATGCTGTCTTGATATCTGGGAAACCAGGAGGGCCTTCAATGGCCTTACCTCAAGTTCCCCTCCTAACTGGGCTCCTGTGGGAAAGATCCCCCAGCTAAAGGACACTCCTTATCATGATACCACACATATCCCTGAGTAGTGGGCTTCAGTTTCCTGCAAGCCCATGGAGTTATCCAAACAAGCCAATCACATCCTCCTCCTCTTGTTACTACAAAGCCTGCCTCCCCCATCCCCTGCTGGACACCTGTCCAGTGTCAGGTGCCATGGGTTTGGCCATCTCTATAACCCTAGGGTGGGAAACCCTCTTTCACCAACAGGGCGAATAGGAGGAGGTGCTTAAAACAACTCAGTTCATAACTGATTGATGGAAAATTGCCTTGAGCCCTTCCCACATGAACTCTGAGCTGCTGGGACAGGTGTTTCAAGGGCAGGCCTCTCCTTACGATGCCCTGCCACAGAATGGATCTTTGATCCTCTGTTTTTCAATTTACAACAAATTGGCCTGATGAGGTGGCTCACGCCTGTAATCCCAGCACTTTGGGAGGCCAAAGTGGGAGGATCTCTTGAGCCCATGAATTCAAGAGCAGCTTGGGCAACAAAGCAAAACCCCATCTCTAAAAACAAAAAAATAAAAATAAAAAAATTAGCCATGCATGGTAGCACATGCCTTGGTCCCAGCTACTCAGGAGGCTGAGGGAGGAGGATCAGTTGAGCCCTGGAGTTCAAGGCCGCAGTGAGCTATGATCATGACACTGCACTCCAGCCTGGGCAACAAAGTGAGACCATGTCTCAAAAAAAAAAAAATTAAGTAAGAATAATTGTATATTGAATCTTTTTCTCTCCTTGAATTGAACAAACAATTTCTCTGAACACATGAGTCCATGGAAGAAACATTTTTCCTCTGTTAACAAAAACCTTTCAGATGGTTTTCTTTCAGGCCACTTTTATACCAAACACTATTATTCCTTTCTCTTTTTTTTTAAGCTTATAATGTTGATTTTAGGAGTAGCCTTCACCACCACCTACAACACAAATTATACTCCCTTACCTTGCCAATGAAAATTCTAAAACTTCCCCTGCAGCAGTCGTTAAATAATAAATACTTTACTGCCATGATTTTATCCATAAACACTCAATGGTTTACAGATGGATTTATAAGGATCCCCAGGGAACTACGACTGATCACATCCTATGCCAGTTCTTCTCCACATCCCCCGACCACACTAACTCTTGTCTAGACAGAGATGTGACAGTCACCACTGAGCCATCTTCCGGGGAACACAGGGGTCCCTCCTGACAGCAGAAGTTGCTAGAACGGCTGGAAATACACGTCCAGCTGGCATGCCCACTGACGCGTGTCCGTGGCCCAGTGCAGCTCCATGGGAAGTGTGTTGCTGCACCGTACACTCCGCAGCAGGGAGTGCACTCCCAGGACCACCAAGCCCTTCAGGTTCCAAGAAGAAATCAGACTAATAACTGGAATCACTTTCGACAGCCCTTTGGAAGCCCTGTCCCTTAGCACCACTACCAAAATAAATGCTACTGTGGTCAATTCAAAAGTTCTTTCTTTTAACTTCTCTTACTTAGACAAATACTTATTGAAGAGCTATTATTTAGCAAGTATTGTCCCAGATTCTAAGGCTACAGTACTGGATATACTGCAGCATTCTTCCTCCATCGGCTCACAGTAGTGGGCGACACAGGAAAGGAAGCACTTAAAATACTATAGGAAAAAAGGTGAGTGGACAGACTGTGGTACAGCCAGACAATGAAATATTATTCAAAAATAACAGAAATTAGCTATCAAGCCATGAAAAGACATGGAGGAAACTTAAATGCAAATTTCTAAATGAAGGGAGGCAGCCAGAAAGGCCTTTATCCTGCATGATTCCAACTGTACAATATTCAGGAAAAGGCAAAACTATCCAGAGATTAAAAGGACCAGGGGCTGCCAGGAGCAGCAGAGAGGCAGGGATGAACAGGCAGAACACAGAGGATTTTTAGGGCAATGAAAATATTCTGTATAATATTACAGTAGTGGATATATGTCATTAGTCACAAAACCCATAGAGTATACAACACCCAGAGTAAACGATGGACTTTAGTTAATAACCACGTATTAATATTTGTTCGTGAATTATAACAAATGTCTCATATTAGTGGAAGATGTTAATAGAAGAAACCGTACAAGGAAGAATGGATGACAAATCTCTGTACTATTTGTTCAATGTTTCTGTAAACTAAAATGGTTCTAAAAACTAAAGTCTATTAATTTAAAATAAAAAAAATGTATAGGAAAGGCCCATTTTAGCACCAATTGCATTTTAGCACCAATAACTAATAATGACGGTTCAATGTTTCACAGGCCTGTTGGCACTTAATCTTCACAGCAACCTGTTACTCTCCCCAGTATGCAGATGAAATTGCATACTGATGCAATTTCAGATGAAATTCAGTAAAGTTGAATTCTTTGCCTGGATTCACAAAGTTTGCTATGGGCTGGCCTAGGTTTGACTACAGAACTCAGGTCTTAACCATAACAATCTGTGTTTTGCCTCTTCCCTAAAAGACACCATATAAACGTCTGTGAAATGGCGGAGGTATTCCCCTTGCCTTGGGTGGAACTGAGGTGGAATCATGAAGTTCATACTGTGTTCAGAGTACTAATCTTATTTAGGCCATGGAAGACTGGAGTGAATGCCAGTCATGCCCCAGTGTAAAACAGATCAAGCCACAGGTGGTTAGGACGATATATGATGACTATTCTGTACTGAACCTCTTACCAGTCATTGTTGATCTGGGACAAATGGAGAAAGGCTCTTTGATAATAACAATATTTTATGAGCAATAATCACTTTAAATAAATGACTAAAAATATAATGACTTAAAGCTAATCTTTAGAACATCAAGCTATAATGTACCCCCTCCAAGATTGTATTAGTCTCCCTAGTGCTGTCTGGTACCAATATCCTACTTGTAGATAATGAACCGGGCTCAAGTAAGTCCTATTCCAGTAGCCTCACGAATGCAAAGCGAAATGGAAGAAGCCCCAAAAGATAGTAGTAGAGGAAGACTCTATCTGCATAAAATGCATGGCCACAAGAGGGCACTGCAGACACAATGTGGAATGCAGATGCCCACAGGTACCCAGGCGGTCACTTACTGCAAAGAGAACCAATGGGCAAAAGTTAATTCGCTTTCCAATTTTAAAAGACAAATCATGACTTAATCTACAGTAGTGACTTAATGTATATTTAAATCCCAACATGCTGCAGAGCTATTTGGTATTATTCAGAATTAGAATTATTTCCTTTAAAAGCTTCCAAAGTAATATTTAAATACTATTAAACTGTATCTTACTTATACAACTAAGTGTATTATATAGCAAGCAATAAACCTAAATAAAATTGCTAGTCAAATTGAACATAGATTAAGTGATCAGAGAATGTCATACCTCTTCAATTCTGCCCAATGCTTGTCAGAGCACCGTTCCTTCACTTAGTAGGAACATGTTACAAACTGTCATTAAATATATCTGATAAATTAGTAATACATCATCAGAACACAGACTACAGTTTTTGGGATAAGGGATTTTTAATATAAAAACTTTCTTGAGTATTTTCGTACTGTAAGAAATGTTTAGTAGCTTTTCTCCTATATTTATGTGATGCAGGCTTTGATCCCAGGAGACTGTCTTAACTCTGCAAATGCCAGGGAATCCATATTTACATCATAGAGATGGGCTATGGCAAATCAAGTCAGTAGCATTGGATGGTACCAGTTTAGTTTGTTCCTTAAATGAAAAACACAAAGGCTGTGCATGAACTCACAGGACCAGCCATGCTAACATAGGGGTCTCCACATTGTCAAGTTTAACCAAGAGAAAACGGGTTTTAAAACACACCTTTAAATTTTTATAATGGGGAGATGAAGAGAAGAAAATTGTGCGTCAAAAATGTTTTCGAATCCTCATATCCATAGGTGGAAATATAAATTAAAATATCATCGTAAGAAGTTATAAAAAGCATTTGTGCAGAACCACAATATTTTGATACTATTCAAACAATAATATCTATCTTAAGGTTTGAAAGAAAGTATAACATTAGGCATCAGGTTTTTTTAATTTTTAGTTTATGATTGAGAATTAAACCACAATATAAAACCAAAAATATTTTCAAAGGGAATTTAGAAGTTATGTTGATTTATGCAAGAAGTAGTGTTATCATATTATTAATACATTAATTAATACAGCTACATTTAAAACTCTGTAGACATGAGTGTACATACCAATATTTTTCTCTTTATTAACAAATAGAGGGAAATTATATGCTACTGTTAATCTAATTTCCTGCTTCACAACCGTCTTTTAATTTCTGACATATGTTTATGTCTGAAACAGAAGAGCAAAGCACTTGCAAACACCCCTGAGTTAAGCCGTAACACTTCTGGAATCCTTGAGGATTTGAGCGACTGATGTGGAGAGATTGTCAGTATGCAGTGCCCTCTGCTGGCCAAATTATTAAACATTGCGATAAACAAAATTCCCGAGTGTTAATGTTACAATGTGGGGGAATAAAACTAAGATTCTTTTGGAATTAGCCCTATAATTCTGGAGAGTCACCATTCACTATCATAATTCCTTAGTGAACAGAGATTTACTTTTATGGAACAAAACAAGCGCAAAGCTACCTGGTACAAAGAAACATCCCCTGCCAAGAATGGAATAGAGAGTGAAACTTCCTATGCCTGCCCAGGTTTCAGGTCCAAAGTCACCCCATCTGTTACCTCTTTCTCAATCTTACTGCCCCTCCTCCATGTCCCACAGCCTCTCCGTGCTTTCACTTACCAGTTCTGCTGCAATCTTTCAGCTTGTATCTTCTCATTGGAACTGTGAGCTCATCCAGCAGAGATATGTGTCACTCCTCCTGGAAGCCTCGGACATTACAAAAATTCAGTAACTGTCTGTCCAGTTTGAGTTTCTTCAAAAGCTGTAGAATTAATCATAGGGCCAGAATCAGCAATGTTGCAATGCAGTTCCCGGTGATGAATTTAGAAAGTTGTCCTGACCCCAGAAGTGAGATTTTTAATCATGAAGAGTGGTGAACACAGTGTATGTGGCATAATAAACCTCTGGCTGTGTATTCATTAATTTTAAAGAAGAAAACGAGTACAACGTTGCTGCTAAGACTTAGACGAGCTTCTGCACAGAATTTCCATTTGGGTTCCAGGACAGATTCTTGGGTTTAGAGGCCACTACGAAGGGGAAAGGAAGAGAGAGAAGGCAAACTTCTGGGCCAAGGTTCGGGGGAGGTGGAGGCAAACCTCTGAGACAGAGAGAGGAAGGCAGCCCTCTGAGACAAAGAGAAATCATTCTGGGCTCCTCTGTAGGGTTCAAACTGACTCGGTTTTATCCGGAGTAAAACAAAAGCAGTCATTTTAATAAATCCTTGAAATTCACATCTTTCACATTTTAATAAATCCTTGAAATTCACATCTTTAGACAGAAAGATTAACTAAATCTTTGTCAATGAATATTTAAGCAATACACCAGGAAGCCTTTCAGGTGAGAAACAAAACCTAGTAATTATAAAGATAAAATTGTGCAATTTGACTACATTAAATGACAAGCCTTTACTCTGCAAAACAGCATTACCTAAATGTCAAAATACAAGTAACAAACTGGGAAAAGTATCTGCAACACATATGGAAAGGCTACAGTCCTTACTATGTAAAAAGTATTTATACAAACCAGTAAGAAAGTTAATGCTAACAACCTAATACGACACACATGAGCAATTTTCAAGAGAGGAAGGAGATTGTGTCTAAGCACGACACACGTGAACAATTTTCAAGACAGGAAGGAGATTGTGTCTAAGCACATGTCAATATAGTCAACCTCACTAATAATAAAATGCAACTATTATACCTAATTAATCTAACAACTATCAAATAGGTAGAACTAAAAATATTTTATAAACTCTGTGTATTAAAGCAAATGACCCCTCTAATATGCTGTTGGCAAGAAAATTCTACAACTTTCACACAGAACAGTTCAGCAATATCTATCATAATGCACCTTACACACACGCCCAGCCATATCTAGGCATTTTCCCTACACATCTATTCCCATTGGTACAAGGATATTCATAGTATTCTCATTTTTAATAGCAAAAAAAAAAAATCTGGGAACAACCTAAATGTCCATGAGTGGAGGCTGAATAAAGAAATCATGAGCTGGACATGGTGGCTCACGTCTATAATCCCAGCACTTTGGGAGGCCAAGGCAGGTGGATCACTTGAGATCAGGAGTTCGAGACCAGCCTGGCCAACATGGCAAAACACTGTCTCTACTAAAAATACAAAAATTAGCCAGGCATGATGGTATGAGCCTGTAATCCCAGCTACTTGGGAGGCTCAGGCAGGAGAATTGCCTGAACCTGGGAGGCAGAGATTGCAGTGAGCTGAGATTGCGCCACTGCACTCTAGCCTGGGCGACACAGCGAGACCCTCTCTCTCAAAAAAAAAAAAAAAAAAAAGAAAAAGAAAGGCATAATAGTACACCAACATTTACAGTGTACCAATATTTACAGTGAGAGTAGGATTATATATATACTAATTCAGAAAGATTGCTGAGACATTGTTTATTGGAAAGATGTGCAGAATGAAGATGATCATACACTCTCATCTTGGGTTTATAAAGAACATATATGTGTTTATTTATCAACAGCTTCACTCCGGAAAAGTGTGGAATGACCTCTGGGAAGTACAGCTGGGAGGAGACTGAGTTGCACTGTATAGAATATACTCTGGCACTTCTTGTTCATTTTTGGCCATATCGTTATATTACTCTTTCAAAAATAAATTTGAAAAACTGTATTTTGGGAGGCTGAGATGGGAGGATGACTTGAGGCTAGGAGCTGGAAAAAACCCTGGGCAACATGCTGAGACCCTGTCTCTATTTAAACACAAAACTATATTAAAAAATAAACATTTCCAGCAGTTTCATCTACAATGTGAATTGCATATGTGCAGTTAACAATAAAGTCCCTCTGTCTAGGTTCTAATTTGTCAGACACAGCAAACAGGGTGCAAGGATGTTCACACTGAGAAGATGAGCACTTGGCTCCCCAGGCAGGGGCTCATGGTGACTGGAGAACGAGAACTGGATCCTAGATTCTAGGCAAGACTGCCCGCCCCTCCCTGTCCCTACTCCCTTGGGAGTGGAGCCTTCTCAGCAGAGGTGCCAACCTGATCAGGAGTCTTGAAAGGCAGTACAATGACTCTGGGTCAGACATCCTCGATTGCTCCTAGGTAGATCACTACACTCAGCAAACACCCAGGATCCTCCTGAGAATGAGGAGAGTGTTTCTCCAGCATGGCTTACAGAGAAGCCCCTGAAAGGCCCGTGAGGCCACTGCTGGGGTGTGGAACAGCTGCACTGGTCACCTGTGGATGCCTATGACCAACAGCGCATGAGTTTTATCTAAAGGTGTCTCTATCCAGGTAAAACTCAAAGTTAGATGGGCTGAAAAACTGATGAGGTTTGTGCACCACTTTTCAATGATTTAAAAGAAGCAAACTGTGCTGACATAGGATTGTACACAAATTATTTCAGATTAGTTTATCAGCAGTCTTGTATTAGGCCATTGTTGCATTGCCATAAAGAAATACCTGAGAGTGGTCATTTATAAAGAAAAGAGGTTTAATTGGCTCACAGTTCTGCAGGCTGTAGAGGACACGACTGAACATGGTGTCGACGTCTGCTCAGATTCTGGGGAGGCTTCAGGATGCTTATAGTCATGGCAGAAGGTGAAAGGGGAGCAGACTTCTCATATGGCGGGAGCAGGAGCAAGAGCAACAGAGAGTGTGAGGTGCCACACACTTTTAAACAAGCAGATCTCATGAGAATTCACCTGTCACGAGGACAGCACAAAGGGGATGGTGCTAAACCATTTATGTGAAATCCACCCCAAACATCCAATCATTTCCCACCAGGCCCCACCTCCAGCCTTGGGGATATCATTTCAATATGAAATTTGGGTGGGGACACACCTCCAAACCCTATAAGTGTTCAAACTTTTTGATTATGGGTCCCTACCATAAAAAATCTTTTAAGCATGTACTTGCATTCTATGCATATTCACATAAGCATATAGACTTATCACTGTAGTCAATACTGTGCACATTACAAATCAAATACAAAACAGAAATGCTTAAAGTGTAACATAAACCATAGTTTTCCTGCTCTCATACTCACCATTTGGAAATAACAGCTGTGAACAGTGTTTCTCACACTTCAGACATCTGCACACTGTTAATGGGTTTTTGGTGCATATGGGGACTGCCATGTTTAGTACAATCTTAAGAAAAGTTATAACAATGTTTAAGACTAACATTAATTGTGAAATAATCTCTCTTTCCTGCCATTGAAAAGCATGAAATCCAGTCCAGTAGACTGCCCGATTCACAGGACAGCTAGTTACTCTACTTTTGGTAAATAGAACCTTCTGATACAAATTCATGGTCCTCTTGGGAGTCAGTGACTGGTGACTCTCTGCTAGTTCTATACATTCAGCTTAATCATGATCATGGATGCAGAAGTTGTACAGAAATTGCTATGAAAAATCACTTACAGGATTGGAGAGATGCTAAATGGAAGGCCTCTCAGATTCAAAAGCTGGAAGTTTGAGTTATGTAAATTTAGGAAATCGTGGAAAATAAATTCCTCATCCTCTCTTGGATTGACTTGACTTTGCAAAGTATTCTTTCATTATCTGTGGCAGCATTAGGATGTGATTTATAAATATTCCCAATAACACCTCATTGATTTCATTTTCTGAGTAGTGAAGAATATCATCAAGTATGGGAAAGAGTTAAGCTCCCAGTGTGCCCGAGTTTGGTCTCTAATGATTCCTAATATTACAACCTCAATGGTAAAAACTGTAATCATTCAGTTGTAGGTGACAGGTTCAGGCTAGACCAAATAGTAATATATTCCCAAACCACCACATATCACAAAATCATCTTTACCGGTTTTATCAACAACATGAAGAAGTGATTTTACCTCCATGTAAATTTATGCAAACAGCTTTTCTATTAGCAACGTATTTTGGTGTTTTTTAATGCAGTTTCATAGCCCACTCCCTCACTCAAAATACTGTAAATAAAAAACACCTTATGTCTAAGATTTTATCTTCTCCACAATTTTCACTATTTCCTTTAACAACCAGAGTCATGTTGTTGACTATGAACCTTTCTCTTTGAATGAAGACTGACTATTGGTGAAATCACTTTATTTTTATATAAAAGCCCTTGTTCATTGAACCTATTTCAGCCATCTTAAAAATACTAGTCCCCATGCAGGGAACCCCTGGCTTGGGCCCACAGCACAGACTCTCCATCCTGGACTGATTGCACTGAGTGATTGATGACCTGCATTTCTCTGGGGTGGAGTCCCCAGGAGACAAGTAAAAGACCCTTGGACACAACCACTACTAATGTCCCTTCCTCTGCTGCCTCCAAGTTGGGGAGTGAACATAAACCCTGAGATCACCCCAGAGTTGTGGTGGGTAGCTCAGGAGTGCCAAGCTGCAATCTACAGCCAGCACTCAAGTGAGAGAAAAGCCCAAAATTTCAGAGCATTGAGAGGGAGCGTGGCTGCAACAGTAAGGAAATATAGGGAAGCCACACAACTGAGCAACAGCCTACCAACTGACCAATATGCCTAAGCACCACCTACTGAATCACACTCCAAAGCTTCAACCCCCAAAATACCTCACTAACATACCCTGCTGTGAAACCCAAGACAAGCAGTCAGCTACAAATAAAGATGCTGCACAAAGCCTTATCCCTGTGAAAACATCCAGAAAAGAAGTCTATTGACTGTACTCAATATACACTGCAGTTAAAGGAACACCCACATGCAGAGATGAGAAAGAACCAATGCAAGAACTCAGATAATGCAGTAGTTCTCCAACAGCGTTCTTTTTTTTCTTTTCTTTTCTTTTTTTAAGATGGAGTCTTGCTGTGTCACCAGGCTGGAGTGCAGTGGCGTGATCTTGGCTCACTACAACCTCTGCCTCCCAGGTTCAAGCCATTCACCTGCCTCAGCCTCCCAAGTAGCTGGGACTACAGGCACGCACCACTACACACAGCTAATTTTTGTATTTTTAGTAGAGACGGGGTTTCACCATGTTGGCCAGGATGGTCTCAATCTTTTGACTTTGTGATCCACCCACCTTGGCCTCCCAAAGTGCTAGGATTACAGGCATAAGCCACCGTGCCCAGCCCCAACAAGAGTTCTTAACCAGGCTCAGTTGGCTGAAAAGACAGAAATATAATTCAGAATATGGATAGGAACAAAGATCATCAAGATTCAGGAGAATAGCAAAACCCAATCCAAGGAAACTAAGTATGACAATAAAATGATACAGAAGCTGAAAAATGGCATAGCCAGATCCTAATGGATCTGACAGAGCTGAAAACATGATACAAGAATTTCACAATGCAATTGCAAATATCAAGAGTGGAATAGACCAAGCTGAGGAAGGAATCTCAGAAATTAAAGACTGCATCTCTGAAATAAGACAGTCAAATGAAAATAAAGAAATTAGAATGAAAAGGAATGAACAAAACCTCTGAAAAATATGGAATTATATAAAGAAGGCAAATCTACTAACCACTGGTGTCCCTGAAAAGGAAGGGGAGAAAGCAAACAACTTGGAAAACATATTTCAGGATATCATCTATGAAAACTTCCCCAGTCTTGCTAGAGAGGCCAACAGTCAAATTCAGGAAATACAGAGAACCCCTGCAAGATTCTACACAAGATGATCATCCTTAAAACACATAATCATCAGACTTTCCAAGGTTGAAATAAAAAAATGGTGGAGGCAGCTAGAGAGAAAGCACAGATTACCTACGGAGGGAACACCATCAGGCTAACAGTCCACCCCTCAGCTGAAACCCTACAAGCCAGAAGAAACTGGGGCCTATATTCAACATTCTTAAAGAAAAAAAAATTAACCAAGAATAGCCAGCCACACTAAGCTTCCTAAGTGAAGAAGAAATCCTTTTCAGATAAGCAAATTTTGAGGGAGTTTGTTACCACCAGATCTGTCTTACAAAAGATCTTTAAAGGAGAACTAAATATAGAAAGGAAAGACCGTTACCAACAAATACAAGAACACACTTAAATACACAGACCAGTCACACTATAAAGCAACATAATAACCAGCTAAAAATACAATGACAGGATCAAAAACACTCATATCAATACAAACCTTCAATGTAAATGGGCTAAATGTCCCCCCTTAAAAGGCACAGAGTGGCAAGCTGAATATAAAAGCAAGACCCAATGGTATGCTGTCTTCAAGAAACCCATCTCACACATAATGACACCCATAGGCTCAAAATAAAGAGATGGAGAAAAAATCTACCAAGCAAATGGAAACCACAAAAAAAGCAGATCCCAACTATCACGAATATATATGCAACCAACATAGGAACACCCAGGTTCATAAAACAAGTTTTTAGAGACCTTTAAAGAGACATAGACTCACACATAGTAATAGTGGGAAACCTCAGAACTCCATTGACAGTATTAGAACATCAAGACAGAAAGTTAACAAAGGTATTTATAGCCTGAACTCAACATTGGACCAAATTGATCTGACAGAACTCTACAGAACTTTCCACCCAAAAACAACAGAATATACATTCTTCTCATCACCACACAGCATATTGACCACATAATCAAATATAAAACAATCTTCAGCAAATGCAAAAGAACCAAAATCATATCAAACACATTCTCAGACCACAGCAATATAAAAATAGAAGTCAGGACTAAAAAAATTGCTCAAAACCATCAATTACATGGAAATTAAACAACATCCTCCTGAATGACTTTTGAATAAATAATGAAATTAAGGAGAAATCAAGAGTTCTTGGAAACTAATGAGAGCAAAGATATAACATATGAGAATCTCTGGGACACAGCTAAGGCAGAGTTAAGATGGAAACTCATAGCGCAAAACATCCACATCAAAAAGTTAGAAAGATCTCAAATTAACAACCTAACATCACAACTGAAACAACTAGAAAAGCAAGAGCAAATCAACTACAAAGTGAGCAGAAGACAAGAAATAACCAAAATCAGAGCTGAACTGAAGAAAATTGAGACACGAAAAACCATTCAAAAGATCAACAAATCCAGGAGTTTGTGTTTTGAAAAAAATTAATAAGATAGGCCACTAGCTAGACTAATAAAGAAGAAAAGAGAGATGATCCAAACAAACACAATTAGAAATAACAAAGGGGATGATACCACTGACCCCGCAGAAATAAAAATAACCAGAAGAATCTACTATGGACACCTCTATGCATACAAACTAGAAAACCTAAAAGAGATGGATAAATTCCTGGACACATACACCCTTCCAACATTGAACCAGGAAAAAACTGATTCCCTGAACAGATCAATAATAAGCTCCAAAATCAAATCAGTAATAAATAGCCTACCAACCAAAAACAGCCCAGGACCAGATGAATTCACAGCCAAATTCTACCAGATGTACAAAGAAGAACTAATAGCATTCCTACATAAACTATTCCAAAAAATTGAGGAGGAGGGATTCCTCCCCAACTCATTCTATGAGGCCAGCATCATCCTGATACCAAAACCTGGCAGAGACACAACAAAAAAAGAAAAACTTTGGGCCAATATCCTTGATGAACATTGATGCAAAAATCCTCAACAACAAAAAAAAAAACTTGCAAACTGAATCCAGCAGCACATCAAAAGGCTAATCCCCAGGATGCGAGGTTGGTTCAACATATGCAAATCAGTAACTCTGATTCATCACCTGAACAGAACTAAAGACAAAAACCACATGATTATCCCAATAGATGCAAAAAAAAAAGGCTTCTGATAAAATTCAACAAACCTTCATGTTAAAAACTCTCAATGAACTAGGTATTGAAGGAACATACCTCAAAATAATAAGAGCTATCTATTACAAATCCACAGCCAACATTACACTGAATGGGCAAAAGCTGGAAGCATTCCCCTTAAAAACCAGTGCGAGAAAAGGATGCTGTCTCTCACCACTCTTCTTCAACATAGTGTTGGAAGTCCTGGCCAGAACAATCAGGCAAGAGAAAGAAATAAAGGTCATCCAAATAAGAACACAGGAAGTCAAACTATCCCTGTTTGTAGATGACATGATCCTATATCTAGAAAACCCCATAGTCTCAGCCCAAAAGCTCCTTCAGCTGATAAACAACTTCAGCAAAATTTCAGAATACAAAATCAATGTACAAAAATCACTAACATTGCTACACACCAGCAACAGCCAAGCTGAGAGCCAAGTCAGAAATACAATCTCATTCACAATTGCCAAAAGAAGAATAAAATACCTAGGAAATACAGCTTATCAGAGTGGTAAAAGATCTCTACAATGAGAACTACAAGACACTGCTCAAAGAAATCAGAGATGACACAAACAAATGAAAAAACATTCCATGTTCATAGATAGGAAGAATCAACAGTGTTAACATGGCCATACTACCCAAAGCAATTTACAGATTCAATTCTATTCCTATCAAACTACCAACAACATTTTTCACAGCACTAGAAAAAACTATTTTAAAATTCATGTGGAGGATGGGTGCAGTGGCTCACACCTGTAACCCCAGCACTTTGGAAGGCCAAGGCAGGTGGATCACCCGAGGTCAGGAGTTCAAGACCAGCCTGGCCCACATGGTGGAACCCTGTCTCTACTAAAAATACAAAATATTAGCCATGTGTGGTGGCATGTGCCTGTAGTCCCAGCTACTGGGGAGGCTGAGGCAGGGGAATTACTTGAACCCAGGAGTGGGAGATTGCAGTGAGCTGAGATTGCACCACTGCACTCCAGCCTGGGCAACAGAGCAAGACTCCCTCTCAAAAAAAAAAAAAGTGAATTTTTTTAAAAGCCAGAATAGCCAAAACAATCCTAAGCAAAAAGAACAAAGCTAGAGACATAATGTTACCAAATTTCAAACTATACTACAGGGCTACAGTAACCCAAACAGCATTGTACCGGTACAAAACAGACACACAGACCAGTGGAACAGAATAGAGAACCAAGAAATAAGGCCATACACCTATGACCATCTGATCTTTGACAAAGCTAACAAAAACAAGCTATGGGGAAAGGACTGCCTATTCAATAAATTGTTTTGAGATAATTGGCTAGTGATATGCAGAAGATTGAAACTGGACCCCTTCCCTACACCATTTACAAAAATCAACTCAAGATAGATTAAAGGCTTAAATGTAAAACCCAAAACTATAAAAACCTTGGACAGCAACTGAGGCAATACCATTCTAGACAGAGGAACGGGCAAAGATTTCATGATGAAGACACCAAGAGCAATTGCAAAAAAAGCAAAAATTGACAAATGGGATCTAATTAAACAAAAGAGCTCCTGCACAGCACAAGAAACTATCAACAGAGTAAACAGACAATCTACAGAATGGGAAAAATATTTTATAAACTAAGCATCTGACAAAGGTCTAACAGCATCTATAAGAAACTTAAATTTATGAGAAAAAACAAACAACCCCATTAAAAAGTGGGAAAAGGACATGAACAGACACTTTTCAAAAGAAAATATATGTATTAGTCTATTTTCATACTACTATGAAGAAATATTCAAGACTAGGTAATTTACAAACAAAAACAGGCACCTGTAACTCACATGGACTCACAGTTCCACATGGCTGGGGAGGCCTCACAATCATGGTGGAAGGTGAAGGAAGAGCAAAAGTACATCTTACATGGTGGCAGGCAAAAGAGAGGGTGTGCAGGGGAGTTGCCCTTTTATAAAATCATCAGTTCTCAGGAGACTTATTCACTACCACAAGAATAGCATGGGAAAAATCCACCCCTATGATTTGAAGGGGTGGCCTGCCCCTCCACACCTGTGGGTATTTCTAGCTGGGTGGGACGAGAGACTGAGAAAAGAAATAAGACACGGAGACAAAGTATAGAGAAACAACAGTGGGCCCAGGGGACCGGCACTCAGCACACCAAGGACCTGCACCAGCACCGGCCTCTGAGTTCCCTCAGTTTTTATTGATTATCATTTTCATTATTTCAGCAAAAAGGAATGTAGTAGGAGAGCAGGGTGATAATAACGAGAAGGTCAACAAAAAACATGTGAGCAAAAGAATCTATATCATAATTAAGTTCAAGGGAAGGTACTATGCCTGGACGTGCACGTAGGCCAGATTTATGTTTCTCTCCACCCAAACATCTCAGCGGAGTAAAGAATAACAAGGCAGCATTACTGCAAACATGTCTCGCCTCCCACCACAGGGCAGCTTTTCTCCTATCTCAGAGTAGAACAAATGTACAATCGGGTTTTACACCGAGACATTCAGTTCCCAGGGGCAAGCAGGAGACAGTGGCCTTCCTCCATCTCAATGGCAAGAGGCTCTCCTCTTTGACTAATCCACCTCAGCACAGAACCTTTACGGGTGTCGGGCTGGGGGACGGTCAGGTCTTTCTCATCCCACGAGGCCATATTTCAGACTATCACATGGGGAGAAACCTTGGACAATACCCTGCTTCCAAGGGCAGAGGTCCCTGTGGCTTTCCACAGTGCATTGTGCCCCTGGTTTATTGAGACTAGAGAATGGCAATGACTTTTACCAAGTATACTGCTTGTAAACATTTTGTTAACAAGGCACGTCCTGCACAGCCCTAGATCCCTTAAACCTTGATTTTATACAACACATGTTTTTGTGAGCTCCAGGTTGGGTCAAAGTGGCTGGGGGAAAGTGGCTGGGGAAAAGCTACAAATTAACAACATCTCAGCAAAGCAATTGTTTAAAGTACAGGTCTTTTTCAAAATGGAGTCTCTTATGTCTTCCCTTTCTACATAGGCACAGTGACAGTCTGATCTCTCTTTCTTTTCCCTACATGATTCAATTATCTTCCTCTGGGTCCCTCCCATAACATGTAGGGATTGTGGGAGCTACAATTCAAGATGATATTTGGGTGGGGACACAACCAAACCATATCATTCATCCCCTGGCCCCTCCCAAATTTCATGTCCTCACATTTCAAAACCAATCATGCCTTCCCAACAGTCCCCCAAGGTCTTAACTCATTTCAGCATTAATTCAAAAGTCCACAGTCCAAAGTCTTATCTGAGACAAGGCAAGTCCCTTCCACTATGAGCCTGTAAAATCAAAAGCAAGTTAGTTACTTCCTATATACAATGAGGATACAGGCATTGGGTAAATACACCTGCTCCAAATGGGAGAAATTGGCTAAAATGAAGGGGCTAGAGGCCCCATGCAAGTCCAAAACCCAGCAGGGCAGTCAAATCTTCAAGCTCCAGAATTATCTCGTTTGACTCCATGTCTCACATCCAGGGGATACTGATGCTAGAGGTGGGTCCCCATGGTCTTGGGCAGCTCTGCTACTGGGGCTTTTCAGGGTACAGGCCCACTCCTGGCTGTTTTCATGGCTGTCATTGAGTCTTCTGTGGCTTTTCCAGGCACATGGTGCAAGCTGTCAGTGGATCAACCATTCTGGGGTCTGGGGAACAGTGGCCCTCGTCTCACAGCTCCACTAGGCAGTGCCCCAGTTGGGACTCTGTGTAGGGGCTCCCACCCCACATTTCCCTTCCACAGTGCACTAGCAGAGGTTCTCCACAAGGTCTCCGCCCCGCAGCACACCTCTGCCTAGACATCCAGGCATTTCCGTACATCCTCTGAAATCTAGGCAGATGTTCCCACATTTTAATTCTTGTCTTCTGCACACCCACAGGACCAACACCACGTGGAAGCTGCCAAGGCCTGGGGCTTGTATCCTCTGAATCCACAGTACAAGCTCTACATTGACCCCATTTAGCCACAGATGAAGCAGATGGGATGCAGAACACAAAGTCCCAAGGCTGCATATAGCAGGGGGGCCCTGGACCTGGCCCAGGAAACCATTTTTCCCTCCTAGGCCCACTGTGATGGGAGGGGCTGCCATGAAGGTTTCTGGCATGCCCTGGAGACATTTTCTCCATTGTCTTGGTGAATAACATTCCACTCCTCATTACTTATGCAAACTTCTGCTGCAGCTTGAACTTCTCCCCAGAAAATGGGTTTTTCTTTTCTATTGCATCAGCAGGCTGCACATTTTTCAAACTTTTTTGCTCTGCTTCATCTTGAACTTTTTACCGCTTAGAAATTTCTCCCACCAGATACCCTAAATCATCTCTCTCAAGTTCAAAGTTCTACAGTTCTCTAGGACAGAGGCAAAATGCCACCAGTCTCTTTGCTAAAGCGTAGCTAGAATCACCTTCGCTCCAGTTCCCAATAAGTTCCTCATCTCCATCTGAGACCACTTCAGCCTGGACTGTTTGGTCAAAACCACTCAACAAGTCTCTAGGAAGCTCCAAACTTTCCCACATCTTCCTGTCTTCTTCTGAGAGCTCCAAACTGTTCCAACATTTGCCTGTTACCCAGCTCCAAAATCACTTCCACATTTTCAGGTATTTTAATAGCAGTATCCCACTCTCAGCACAAATTTACTATATTAGTCCATTTTCAAACTGCCTGGAAGAAATACCTGAGACTGGGCAATTTATAAAGAAAAAGTGATTTAATAGACTCACATCTTGATATGGCTTAGGAGGTCTCACAATCATGGAGGAAGGTGAAGGTAGAGCAAAGGCACATCTTACATGGCAGGCAACAAGAGAGCATGTGCCAGGGAACTGCCCTTTTATAAAACCATCAGTTCTTGTGAGACTTATGCACTATCACGAGAACAGCATGGGAAAAACCTGCCTCCATGATTCAATTATCTCACACTGGGCCCCTCCCACAATATGTGGGGATTATGGGAGCTACAATTCCAGATGAGATTTGGGTGGGTACACAGCCAAACTATATCAACATATATGTGGCCAACAAGCATATGAAAAACAGCTCAATGTCACTGATCATTAGAGAAATGCTCATCAAAACCACAATGAGATACCATCTCACACTAGTCAGAATGGCTATTATTTTTTTTTTTGTTAGTTTTGAGACAGAGTTTCACTCTTATTGCCCAGGCTAGAGTGCAGTGGTGCAATCTCAGCTCACTGCAGCCTCTGCCTCCTGGGTTCAAGTGATTTTCCTATCTCAGCCTCCTGAGTAGCTGAGATTACAGGTGCCCACCACCACACCTGGCTAATTTTTTGTATTTTTAGTAGAGACAGGGTTTCAGCATGTTGGCCAGGCTGGTCTCGAACTCCTGACCTCAGGCGATCCACCTGCCTCAGTCTTCCAAAGTGCTGGGATTCCAGCCGTGGGCCACCATGCCCAGCCTCAGAATGGCTACTATTAAAAAGTCAAAAAAAAATAACCGATGCTGGCAAGTTTGCAGAGAAAGGGGAACACTTATACACTGTTGGTGAGAGTGTAAATTAGTTCAATCATTGTGGAAAGCAGTGTGGTGATTCCTCAAAGAGCTAAAAACAGAACTACCATTCAACCCAGCAATCCCATTACTGAGTATATACCCAAAGGAATAGAAATAATTCTGCCATAAAGATACATCCACGCATATATTCATTCCAGCACTATTAACAATAGCAAAGACATGCAATCAATCTAAATACCTATCAATGACAGATTGGAACAAGAAAATATGGCACATATACACCATGGAATACTATGAAGCCATAAGAAAGAATGAGATCATGTCTTTTGAGGGAACATGGATGGAGCTGGAGGCCATTATCTTTAGCAAGCTAACGCAGAAACAGAAAATCAAATAACACATGTTCTCACTTGTAAGTGAGAGCTAAATGAGAACTCATGAACACAAAGAGGGAAAAACACACACTGGGGCCTACCTGAGGGTGAAGGGTGGGAAGAGGGAGAGAAGCAGGAAAAATAACTGATGGATACTAGGCTTAATACCTGGGTGATGAAGTAATCTGTACAACCCCCACGCCACAAATTTACCTATGTAACAAACCTCTACGTGTCCCCAAGAACCAAAAATAAAAGTTAAAAAAAAAAAAAACTAGTGCCACTGCTCCTCTTCCAGGCTCCATCATAGCTCACAAAGTAATGATTAACTAAACAACAAAATTTTTATTGTATATATTTTCAGTAAAAGAAAAAACAAACAAAAATTATCCAGCTCCCTCCCCTCATCTATACTTGGCACTTCATGTCAGACATAAAGCGTATATCTGTGAGCACATGTGCAGGACAGTCCTTGATTTTCCAGTGTCAGCCACTGGTACTATGCAACCTCCAACACTGATTCTAATGTTTGATCATGGAATTTTGTCAATGGCTTGATTGCCACGTTCCCTGGATGAAAACCAATCAATTTTTATAGCCGGTTTTACAAGCATCTTGTCAATCAAGTTTGTAAATTGCACCCATTTTTCTTTAAGGAATTCACCTTTCCATAATCTCTCCGTAGCACTGGTCATTTCTCTACCACTACTGAGGGAGAAAGAAGTCCATTTTAAAAATTGAGAATATTTAATTTTTTGTTATTCTAAATATCTGCAATTGGCTTACCAAAAAAAGGTTATGGGGTTTTGTTTTTAAAACGCTTCAAAGTTTGTATGGATTGGTGGCACACTTTGAAAGAATTCTAGCCCAGACATCATGCCTCAATAAACAGGGATAAATGGATTCTATATCTTAAAAAATCTACTGTTAGGGCAGTCACACATGACCTTTCGACTGCTTGTTCGAAATCTTCACACTCAAAAAGTCAACATTTATGAGCATACATAAATTCACATTTTATATTTACCTAGAAACCCACTTACTATTTGCATTTATGAAATTATTTTGACTTTAATATATGCATTGCTATTTTCCTCACTATTTTTATTCCTCAGTAAAACACTTTTAAGCCTTTAATCCATTTTTGTGTATTATGAGTATGATACAACACAAAACTAACAACTCAACACGCAAATTTAACAAATCTGAATAATACCATGCAAATAATATAAAAATATGCTGGTTGAGATAACTTCCTATAAATTGGAAGTCAGATAAGACAGACCAATGGAATCCATAGAGTTCATGCACAGCTTTTAAGAGTAAAAGTATTATTAAGAATGCAATGGCATTTCTATGAAAATCGTAATGAAACGTGTATTACAAATATGTGAAATGTTCATAGGATGTTTTTAAACATTTTCCTCTAAAACCACCAGCAGCATAACTGTTAGTCCACAAGAGACCATGAAAGTCGAGAAAATTAAATGCTGTGCTGGAGATCCGGATGTGGACATCCCTTCCTAATGTCAAGTTCCGCAACATCAATCTCATTGATAGCTTGAAATTGGCCATGGTGGAGTCATTTATACCTTGAATATGCCCAATTACTATAAATTAAGACTTTTCGGGGTGAGGGAGTGCTGTGGCGATACCCAATTTACCAGCACAACACTGGGAAGGCTGCATTTTTAGGAGCCCTAAAGGCTCCTAAAAATTCTAGCCGTAGAATTCTAACCTTAGAATCCCTTCTTCCCACATTCAATCAGTTGCCAAATCATTCATTCAGTCATTCGACATATACTTGAATACACTGTAGAACGCGCACTGTTCCAAGCCCTGGGTCTAAGTGCAAGGGAACGAACAAAACAGATGTGTTCTTGCTGTCATAGATATATAATTTGGTAGTTGAGACGAAACTGTAAATTAGTTAACAAAAAATATTATAATATAAAACAAGTACTATAAAAAAACAGAGCTGGGAGTGATGATGCAGTAACAGAAAGGAAACAGACCTGACTCACACATCAGGGAAGTCTCCTCCAAAGAGGGCAAGAGGATGAGGCTGTCAGTTTCCAAAGAGAAGGAAGAGTTCTGAGGGTTCTGAGTAGGAAATGCCCACCGTGTGCATCCCAGAATGTAGGCAGTGGCTGGAATGCTGGGAGAGAGGAAGGCAAAGGAAAGGAAGCTGAAGAGATGCTCAGGGTTGCATCCTCCTGGTCCTGAAGGCCACAGTGAGGAGTCTGAAGTTTACTTCCAGGAGAATGGGAAATAATGAAACTGTTTTAGGCAGGTGAGCAACATGTTCTTTTATTTATATATTTATTTATATATATTAGAATATATTACATATATAATATAGATATGTCTGTCATATATATGTCTATCCCAATATATATTACATATATAATACAGATATATCTATCATAGCTGGATGGGGAACAGAAGCAGTAGGAAAATTTAGGCAAGATGGAGGTTTGGACTAATGTGGTTAAAGAGAAGATGGAGATTGGTGGATAGATATGAGATGTATTTAACACACGAAAACAACAGGGTTTGCTGACTCACTGCCAGGAAAACAGAAATTGAACATAACAGTGTCCTGGCTTGAGTGACTTCGATGATGCGACAACTTATTAAGATTGAGAAGACAGGTAGAGGAACAAAACTATGAAAGACAAGGGGAAAGAGAGAGGTTGGTGGAAACATCCTGTTTGAGAGGCCTCTCAGCAATCCACGGGAAAGGCCAGGCCCGGTAGGCATTTGGATAATACTCACAATGTTTCTCCTTTTCTATTACCATTAGCTAAGACTTTCCAGGGATATTTTGTCATCCAAAAATGCCCCCCTTATGGAATCTATCCCATGCAACACTGCCATATTTGCCTTATTAAAATGTCATGATGATTGTTGATTCTCTTTTCAAAAATTGCCCCTGCTTCCCTAGATTAACTTGGACCACAAGCTCCCATCTGCTCTTACCTCTCACTACGTCTCCACAAACACCAGCCAAGTTAAAACATTCTCCCATCACTCACCGGATAGTTCTGATTGTACATTTCTTCATGTCCTGCTCTCTGCTTGTAATTCTCCCATCACCTCTTCAGTTTCCATTACCTCAGACCATACTTATGAACAGTGTAAAGAATCCTGTCAGATGCCCTGATCTTTGTGACATCCTCTCAATTCAAACATGAATATGAATGTGTACCACTTAGGAAGTTGTGTGATGGGTTTTGTAAAAGGAACACACACTTTGGCATCAGAAGCTCTGGGGTAAGTGCTATCCCTATCGTTTATTATCTGTGTTTTGAAAAACTTGCTTAACCTATTTGGGCTTTGACTTATTCATTTATGAAATGGAAGTACCATGTGTGTTGTGGAAATTCAATGAAACTGAAAACAAAAATGTTTTCAAACTTTCACACACCATAACTATGTTAGTTTCTCAATTTTTAACCCATGTTCCCTTTTGATAAACGTAATAACAATGTTTAG
This sequence comes from Pongo abelii, assembly GCF_028885655.2. NCBI lineage: Eukaryota > Metazoa > Chordata > Mammalia > Primates > Hominidae > Pongo > Pongo abelii. Next base: position 85,508,401 of record NC_072002.2, on the reverse strand, counting down.
CTTCTGAGTATAAATTCATGTCATAATGTTGAATATTTTTCTAAATACTCATCACTGCCTGGTGAGTCTTGCTTCTTTGAATGGAATGCAACCATCCTACTTATACCCACTAGTTAAAATCCCTGTTTGAAGGTAAAAATATGATTGGGTCTGTCACTATCATTTATATATATGGTTTATCATCTTTATTAAATAACATTATCTACCATCTTACTCATTTTTGCAATACATAGGTATTTATAATACAATCTACCTAGTAAAACCTCAATAAATATTAATTGAATCAATGAATTGATTGGATTCAATTGCAAGTTAATTGAGCATCACAAATAAATTATTCTTGATGTTGAGAAAATTGAAAATAAGGACCTAACAAGAAGGATTCTGGGGAGAAAGAATGCATTGTATACAACATATACAATTCATTTCTTCAGTCACCCTTCATCAGCTGAGACACACATTATCCATCTCATTCAACCACTTAGCGGTTTTCACCTTCCGTAAATCATGTCTCTGTGTTTTCGCTCTTACTGTTCTCTCTGCCAGGAATGCTCATCCCATTCCCCCCACCAACTCTCGGCACAACCTTAATCTTCCTAGAGAAAACCTAAATTACAATAGCTGGAACCCAAGGGAGAGTCAGCACCAACAATGCAGGAGAGAAAAAGAATGGTGGAAGAGTGTCATGCCAGTGCAAGACTTTCTTTTATGATATACTGATGAATATACCAGCGATCAAATTTGACTCAATCCATAAATTACACCCTGCTATCCTTGAGTCAATAAAACTCATATTCTACTTAGGCCCACATATGTCTAGGGCAAGTTCCTTCTGAATCCTCTCTTAAAATGTCTTGGAAACAAAGGCTGTAAGAACCAGTCCTTGTCAAAAATAGATATTCTTCTGCCTGATGCCTACTTCCTCAGACCCATCATTTTGATATCCAATAATAGCCCCCAAGAATTGCACACATTTATTGAGAACATACTGTTTGCCAGGAACATTATCCTTTAATCCTCAAAGTAATCCTATAATGTTGACACTTTCATTGTCCCCATTTTAGGGATTGGGAAACTGAGGATTAGTGAGATTGAGTAATTTACTAAGGGTCACACAGCCACTACACATACAGTGGCAGTAAAATTTGAACCCAAGTCTGTCTGGTTCCAAAGTTCAAAATGTTACACATTGGTTTATGATACCAGTGGTCCCATATGATTCTGCTCAGGGGTGCTTTCTTCAGTTTGCCCCAACATGCGTGTTCCCTCTCCTTATTACCCCCATAATTACTGACCACATGTTTCAAGATTCAGGTTCCTGAACTTCTGCAGTTAGAATCTTAATGAAGAATGGTGCCTAGGCTGGGTGTGGTGGCTCATGCCTGTAATCCCAGCACTTCAGGAGGCCGAGGCAGGTGGATCGCCTGAGCTTAGGAGTTCAAGACCAGTCCAGGCAACATAGTGAAACCCTATCTCTACCAAAAATATGAAAAAGTAGCCAGATGTGGTTGCACACACCTGTGGTCCTAGCTACTTGGGAGGCTGAGGCGGGAGGATCGCTTGAGCCTAGGAGGCCGAGGTTGCAGTGAGCTGAGATCATGCCACTGCACTCCAACCTGGGTGACAGAGTAAGACTCCATCTCAAAAAAAAAAAAAAAAGCCTCTAAATTGATACCATCTTTTTTTTTAATCTAGAGGCTAATTCCAAAACTAATAGGGATTTTAGACTACAATGTTTTTTTCTCTCTGTAGACTTTAACATCTCAAATATCAATGATGATTGCTTGTTAAGATGGAGAAGAGAATAGACACAAAATGCGCCTAAACATTTGCCTGCAGTAAAATGCATAAGCTGAATGATGATTAGTAAATAAGATGGCCACATTACAGAAAATAGGTTTAATAAAATGTTGATGAGCTTCCTTTCTTCAAAGGTTAATAACCAGGAACACTTCCAAGCTAGTATTTCATTGGTAACTCTGAGTTGTAAACATGAAACTTACTTCCCTAACTCTGATATTGCTCATCAACCAGAATTCAGTGCTCTTTAAATTAGTGCTGCCTTGTTGCCATTAGTGGCAATTTAAAAAACGTTTACATTAATCATGAACATAAGCTGATCAGGGAATGCATTTCTTCTAAATCATCTGGGACACAAAAGATGATCTCCTTATGAGAATTATAATTCTATGGAATTATTAGCTTTATTTTTCTAAGTGAGCATCAATTTTTCCTTCAGGACATTTGTGTCTTTGGTGTTGAAGAAAGAACTAGATTAATCCTATACTAATCCTGAGAGCTGTAATCCTCTTTTTATTTTCAAATCAGTATCAGTGCAATGTGACCAGCATTTAAATGACCATTCCCTGTTCTATTTGCCAGTGTTTTACATGCCAAAGATATTTTCCCAAGGACTCCTGCCATCGTAAGATCAAACTTACCAAGGTCTCCGAGTCTTCTGAATCGGTTCAAAAGTAGGGAGAATTAGATTTGAGAGTGGCTCCTAGGCCTGGTCATCAAAACTGACTGCCAGGCAACCTCCCGCGTCGTGGAGTAGCGTGGGAGTTCCAGCTGCCAGTGGTGGCTGCCAGTGCCTTCACTCCCTCTGGAGCAGGAAACTCCTACTTAGTTTATCAACGGTAACTGCCAGCAGGCATTCTGCTGTGGACAGGAGCCTTAAAAATGCAATAACAGAACGGGAGCTGGCAGAGGCCTCCCCTACATAATTGAATCTGAGCTTTCTGGGAATTCACTACTTTGACTCCAGACCGCAGGCAAGCTTGACCTTCTCCTCCATTCAGGCCCCTAACTGAATCAAATCTTGTAATTACACCTGGAGCCGTGCCAGACTCCATCTGTATCTTACAGTGGGAACTTAAATAAGGGAAGCAGCTTCCCTTCCATTGGCAGGACCTCTTGACAAACTGACAAGTCATTCACTATCACCAACTTTTATGATATTATAGTGGTCATCAATAGCAAACTTTCGGAGTAAGTGGCATTCTAGGATTTCCTGAGGACCGAAGTTTAGCAAACCATCTATGACTCTCAGGGGAATTCTCAGTCTATGTCAGGTATAAACGCATAGGCATTTTGTTTTACCTCCATCAGAATCAGCTGGAGAGAAAATAAAATCCTTCCTGCTTTATCATTCAGACCAAATTTCAATAAAAATTCTTATGGGAAATTGGGGAAAACATCTCAGCCTGCAAAATGGATTTTAAATAAAGATATCTTTATCATTAGTATGCATGCTAATGTATACTTACAAAATCTTAGCTTTGAATCTCCATCGTTTTACTTTATTCTGACTCCATTAAAGAACAAAGAGCCATTCTTCTTAGGATCACCAGGGAATGATGAAATGTCTCTGCCCAGTTTGAGAGCTTGCAGGGAGGCAGTCCCTTGAACAATGTGTATGGGAGCAGATGCCAGTTATCAGTGGCCCTTTCATGCACATGGTATTAGGAAGAGCACATTCACCCTCCCCCTCTCCACATCCTCAAGAAAACGGTCATAAATGTACAACACTCTGAGGGCATAACTCAGTCTCTAAAAGTTTTGTTACCAGATGTATAATTAGTTGTATTTGTCCTTCACCTAAGGAAAATAGGCCTGAACCTCTCAGAGGGTTGCCGCATTTAAAGGACCTGGAAACCTTCCTTTGTCCTATTTACCCCCATTGTCAGAACTGGATACAAATCATGCCTAAGGATTCCATTTAATGTGGAGCCTGCCTGTCTGGTAACTAACTCGGGCCACTTCCAAGGAGAAGTAGTAAAGCTGGAGGCTCACACAGTCCACTTGAACATAGACCTCCACAAGAGCTTGGCTTGCAATCTGAGATCAGCATCATTGATGTCTTATACCACTGGGTTGATCCAAGAGCCACCCTCTCCCATCCCTATTCCAATTCTTCTTTCATCATCTACTAATTTCTTATCTACACCCAGTTAATACTTGGCCTTAGCAGATGAGCCACCCCCTGCCTTCTCCTTCCTTCTCCACCGAGGCCCAGTGCATTTTCCCCTCAATTCATGCAGTGAAAAGGGAGTATGGTCACACATCTTTCCAGCTTGTGTCTGACACAGCCCAGAGAAGCAGAAAAAAACACACAGGTGTAGTTTCAGACCTCGGGGAAATTCTCACTCTCTCACAACCCGACATCTATACCTTTGGAAAGAATCTCCCTGCATATAGGGGTGTTTCGCTGTGGTTGGGTTGGTTGGTTGATTTCTAACAAAACTCATACTAATGGAAGTCATGTGTACAGCAAAAGTCTTGAATTAAGAAAAGGAGTCATTCTCCAAGGGGCTGCTCCTAATTATATTTTGCATTTTAACATTGACGATCCTTAATCTTTGTTTTGGGCCTTCTATTTAGAACAGTGGTTTTCAATCTTGGCTGTACATTACAATCACCTGGGGAGCATTTAAAACTCACTATGCCCTGGCCACATGCCAGACCAATTAAATCAGACCCTCTGAAGGTGAGACCCAGGCATCAGTAGTGTTCACAGCTCTCTGGTGATTGCAATGTGCAGCCATGGTTAAGGCCCGCTAGATTAGAAGGCCCTTCCTTAACTGGCTTTAACTGTTTTGATTTCAGGAATTTTACATACGCTGCAGTATATTTTCTTCATATAAAAATTATATTAAGTATACTCTGCTAGAGGAATTAGATATATAAAAGTTAAGGATGACTATTTCCATCAAAATGAAGTAAAACGTAAGCATTCTTTTTTTTCTCTGGAGAACCCAGACTAATACAGAGACTGTATTACTTGGTTCTCATGCTGCTACGAAGAAATACCCAAGACTTGGTAATTTATAAAGGAAAGAGGTTTAATTGGCTCACAGTTCCATATGGCTGGGAAGGCCTCAGGAAACTTACAATCATGGCGGAATGGGAAGTAAATACGTCCTTGTTCACATACCAGCAGGAGAGAGAAGTGCCAAGCAAAGGGGGGAGAAGCCCCTTATAAAACCATCAGATCTTGTGAGAACTCACTCACTATCATGAGAACAGTAAGGGGGTAACTACCCTCATGATTCAATCACCTCCCACTGGTTCCCTCCCACAACACATGAGGATTATGGGAACAAACAGAAAAGAGAAAAAGGTTAAAAAAAAAAAAAAAAAAAGAATTCAAGGTGAGATTTGGGTGGGGACATGGCCAAACCATATCAGTGATCAGGTGTCCTAATTTGTAAAATAAGGAAACAACATCAGTTGATCTTCAAGATCCCTTTTATTTGTATAGTCAATGACATTTGAATAATGACTGCACCTCTGATTCAAACCACTTCTTTGGAAAAAACCTTTGAACTAGAAGTTCAGTGTTTTACCAACTAGTAACTGTGTGTCTTTGAATAAATTACCAGCCTCCTCTGATCCTTAGTTTCCAAGCAAAACACATATCTATTATTAACAAGCCCACTTATAGCATTAGGGCTTTCCAGAATCATGCCTTTTTGATATGTAGATCTACTTTACACTTGCCACTCTTTTTTTTACCTTTTCTTAAATTATTTAAAACCTATAGATTTTAAATATAGACCTGGCAAAATGAACTTTGTTATAATTTAGTAGTTTGGAAATAAGAATAAATGCTGTGCTTAAAGCTAGCATTGGGATTGGGTTTTGGCAATATATTGTAAAAGGATAGATGGATTACTCCTTTTTGGATTCCCCCTCCGGTCCCTTAACGGCTGTATAGTCTTTCTTTTTTTTTTTTTTTTTTTTTTTTTGAGATGGAGTCTTGCTCTGTCGCTCAGGCTGGAGTGCAGTGGCACGATCTCAGCTCACTGCAAGCTCTGCCTCCCGGATTCATACCATTCTCCTGCCTCAGCCTCCCAAGTAGCTGAGACTATAGGCACCTGCCACCATGCCTGGCTATTTTTATTTGTATTTTTAGTAGAGACGGGGTTTCACCATGTTAGCCAGGGTGGTCTCGATCTCCTGACCTTGTGATCCACCCGCCTTGGCTTCCCAAAGTGCTGGGATTACAGGTGTGAGCCACTGTGCCCAGCCAACGCCTATATATTCTTTTAAAACAAAAACATACAAAAAACAAAAACAAAAAAAAAAACCCAGCTCAGGCCTGCTCACCAAATTATGGAGTTGCACATGGATTGTCCCAGTCTATGTTGTAGCAGTTGAACTATTAAGACCCACTGTTCAAAGAGATGCTTCTCTCTTGATCCATGAAGGAAAGATCCAGTTTTTCCAGACGTCTGTGGACTCCTGGCACAACTCCCACCTCCCTTTACTGCCTTGCATCCATCTTAAGAAGTTATAACCCTTTACTTCCATACTGGGCTAAGAATCCTTCTTTTCTTTTCTGTTGGGTTTTTACTCATTCAATCAATTGCCTGTTGAGTGTCCTGTGCCGAGCACTGGTCAGAGTGCTTGAGATACATCAGTGAATAAAACAAAGCAAGACCCCTGCTCTTGTGGATCTTACATCCTTATGAGGGAGAGACAGACAGCCTACATAATACATCAATAAATCATATAGCATACTAGAAGGTGGTAAGTGCTAGGGAAGAAACAAAATGTAGAACAAAGTTAGAAGGACTGGGAATGCAGGAGGGAGTTGGTCGGGGCCAGAAAGGAATGTGATTTCATATAGGGCAGTGGTCCCCAACCTTTTTGGTACCAGGGAACAGTTTTATGGAAGACAATTTTTCCATAGACAGGGGTTGAGGGGGATGACTTAGGAATGAAACTGTTCCACCTCAGATCATCAAGCATTAATTAGACTCTCATAAGGAGCACCCAGCCTAGATCCCTCGCATGTGCGGTTCACAGTAGGGTTTGCACTGCTGTGAGAGTCTAATGCCATCGCTGATCTGACAGGAGATGGAGCTCAGGTGGTAATGCTCACCCACCCGTCGCTCGCCTCCTGCTGTGTAGCCTGTTCCTAACGACGGCCCATGGACTGGTACTGGTCTGTGGCCCGGGGGTTGGGGACCCCTGATATAGGGGACCTTGTTCCAGGCCTCCAGTCAGTCCTATAATTAAGTGACAAACCTGGCCACCCAAGCTAGTTACACAGATCTCACACATTACCATAGGCTGAATATCCCTTATCTGAAATGCTTGGGATGAGAACTGTTTTGGATTTTGGAATATCTGTATATACACAATGAGACATCTTGGGGATGGGACCCAAGTATAAAAATAAAATACATATACATTTTGTATACATAGGCTGAAGATAATTTTATACAATATTTTAAAATAATTTTGTTCATAAAACAAAGTTTGTGTCCTTTGAATCACTGGAAAGTAAAGGAAGCGATCGTGGCATTTTCCACTTGTGGCATCCTGTCAGGGCCCAAGACGTTTCCAATTTTGAAGCATTTCGGATTTCAGAGTTTTGAATTAGGGATGCTCAACCCATATGTGTTTTAAATCATAAAGCAGTATAAAAATGGCGGGATCTATTATAATAATCATCATTAGTCCGAGCCTAACTTCAGCTTATGAATAAAGGCATAAAGAATAAGTGGAGACCCTTCCTCATTTACTCTCTCCGTCTCTCACACACACACACACCCCACGTACACACACACACACACAGCCACACACCACACACACACCACATACACACATACACACACACCACACACACACTCCACACATACACACATACACACACACCACACATACACACATAAACACACACCACATACACACACACCACACACACATACACACCACACACACACATACACACATAAACACACACCACACACACCACATACACACACCACACACACACACACCACACACACACACACATACACACACCACATACACACCACACACACCACACACACCACATACATACCACACATATACACACACACTGCACATACACACATAAACACACACCACACACACCACATACACACACCACACACACCACATACACACACCACACACACACACCACACACACATACACACACACCACATACACACACGCACCACATACACACCACACACACACACATACACACACACCACACATACCCACACACACCACATACACACATACACACACACCACACACACACCATACACACGTACACACACACACCACACATACACACACACACACCACACATACACACTGTAGACACTCATACACACACACACACACGGACTTCTTTTGTTATTGTTGAGACTGGGTCTTACACTGTCAGCCAAGCAGGAGTGCAGTAATGCGACCACAGCTCACTGTAGCCTCCAACTCCTGGATTCAAGCAACCCTCCCACTTCAGCCTCTTGAGTAGCTGGGACTACAGATGTGCACCATCACACCCAGCTAATTTTGTTGTTGTTGTTGTTGTTGTTGTAGAGATGGGATATTTCTGTGTTACTCAGGCTGCTCTCAAACTCCTGGCCTCAAGCAATCCTCCCACCTCAGCATCCCAAAGTGCTGGGATTATAGGTATGAGCCACCACACTGGGCCACACCAGACTTCTTTACCCAGAGTATTTTTTCAAAGATACATGTCACCTTTGAGGAAGCAATTTTGTGCATTTTCTTCTTCCTCTATTCAAAAACCTTTGACCCTCATCCTCATCCCTTCTGAGGCCAACGTCTCTGCATTTAGTTGGCCTTTGATCAAGAATGCAAAACCACTTTCCTATTATACCACACTAGTATAGTGAGGAAGTGTCTATGGCCTTCGAAAACCAAGCTACAATTTCTTTTATATCCCATTCTTTCATGTAAACTTCAACAGGACTTCTGCTCAATTTGAACAGGTAAATGGGAATTGGGAATATTTAGGATTTTTTTTCATAACATGTAAGGAATATGTTCGATCATTTTTCCATCTCTAAACTGCTAGTGATTATTGCCATAAGCATTGTGTTTCTCCGTTGTGATGCAGCTGAGTTCTAAGATGATGTTTCTTTTACCTGATAGGTAAGGGTTGCCATTATTTCCTGGAACATCTGATTGCTCAGCTGATTGTTCAGACATGTTTCCACCGAAACTTCTGATGGCTCAGACCCCTAGTTCAGATCTCTAGTTCTCTCAGCTCATTTGCTTTTTAGTGCATTTTAAACTTTAGAGACTTTGAGCTTTCCCTTCCTTTTGAAGTGGCCATAACCTGTTATATGTAACCTGTTACATGTAACAACATTGATGCTGACTTGGATTAAGAATTAGCCCTGAGGCTGCTAAAAGTCCTGGAGTTCCAAAATCGCCACTAATAAGACTGCCCTGCAGTTAAACGGTGACAACAAACAGCAATCGCTTATCCACATCCATTATACAGCAGAAGGCCCGCTGCTTCATTGACTGGCAGAAAACAGTTTCCATTTCATGAAACAATAAAAATTAAATTGAGTGTAAACTCTCCCAAGGTCACTGCCTCTAACCTGGTAACATCAGAAATGAGGGCTGCAAACCCCACTGTGAACCATGTGATCCGGAAGCAGCCAGTGTCGATTCCTGGGCTCCGTGTGCAGCACCCCATGGGCACTTGGCTGTGCGTGGCCTCCCACGTTTCTTGTCAGGACACGGCAGGGACGTTCTTCCTCCCTACGTCTGGCAGAAGCCTTCCTGACGTCAACTGCTGCCTGCCCAGCCCGCCGAGTAATGCAGCGTGTGTCCATGTCATGCTGAGGGTCATCCTGCCAACCTGCACTGCTGGTGGCATAAGGAGTCGTCACTCCTGGTATGAACTGCCCCATCAGCATAATCGCCACCCTCCAGGATTTCCTTGGCCTCTCGTTCTTGTCTGGGTTACCCTGTGGATCTCCTAGGGAGAACTCAGTAACATTTTAACAACTAACAAATTTATAGCCGCAAGTTTCTCAATTGCAAAGACCCATCTTCTCTGCATATGTATCATAGAGCAAATATTGAGTGAATGCTGAGATGAAAAGGGAAACTGAAAGTTTATCCCAACTCCCTTCTTCCCACCATACATGTCCCAAAACTGTCCTAGTTAAAAGTATCGGAATTATAAAAACATGAGAAAAGGTTCCAATAAAATAAGTAAATTCAATGAAATCCCTATCAAAACTATAGCAGGTTATGTTGTAGAAATTGACAGGCTGATCCTGTATATTTTCTTAATGTAAAGGACTTAAAACAACCAGAATAATTTTGAAAGGTTAGAACAAAGCTGTAAGATTTGTACTACCCCATTTCAAAATGATGTTAAATTCACAGAAACAACAGAGGGTGGTACTGGCATAAGGCTAGGAACATAGATCAGTAGAGTCTAGAAATAAGCCTTTATATTAATGCCCAGCTGATTTTTTTTTTTTTCAGATGGAGTCATGCTGCAATGGCCAGGCTGGAGTCCAATGGGGCCATCTCGGCTCACTGCAACCTCTACTTCCTGGGTTCAGGCAATTCTCCTGCCTCAGCCTTCCGAGTAGCTGAGACTACAGGCACGTGCCACCACACCCGGCTAATTTTTATGTTTTTAGTAGAGACAGGGTTTCACCATATTGGCCAGGCTGGTCTCGAACTCCTGACCTCAAGTGATCTGCCCACCTCGGCCTTCCAAAGTGCTGGGATTACAGGTGTGAGCCACCATGCCCAGCCCCCCAACTGAGTTTTGACAAAGGTACCAAGGCATTTCAACAAATGGTGCTGGGATAATTGTATAGCCATATGCAAAAAAAAAAAAAAAAAAAGAACAGTGACCCAAAAACATACCATATGCAAAAAATAATTCAAAATCGCTTATACATCTTACTATAAAATCTAACTCTATAAAATGTCTACAATAAAACATAATAAAAAATTATAGTGACCCTGGGTTGGGCAAAAATTTCTGATATAACACCAAATGCATGATCCATCACAGAAAAAAAAAAATTGTGCTTCATTGAAATTAAAAACTTTTGCACTTCAAAAGATAGTGCTAAGAAAATGAAAAAACAAGCCACAAACTTGGAAAAAAATTGCCAATCATAGTTCTCATATAAGAATTGCATTCAGAATAAATAATTATAATTCAATAATAAGAAAACAATTCAATTTTTATATGGACAAAAGATTTGAACAGGCATTTCACAAGACATCTGAATGGTTAATGAGCACATACAAAGATGCTTCATATTCTTACTCTTTAAAGAAATGCAAATTCAAACCCCACTGAGAACCACTACACATGCTGGAATGGCCATTATCAAAAAATAGAAAAAAACAAGTGTTGACAAGGATATAGAGAAACTTGAGCCTTCGTACATTGCTGATGGAAATGTAAAATGGGGTAGTCACTTTGGAAAACAATCTGGCAATTTCTTAAAAAGTTAAACAAATTTACTATACAACCCAGCAATTCAATTCCTAGAATTTTACCCAATAGAAATGAAAATATGTGTCCATACAAACACATGTGCATGAATGTTCATAGCAACGGTATTCATAATAACCAAAAACAGGTGAAAGGGTAAGCAAAATGTGTCATATCCAAACAGTGGAATACTATTCTGCAATGAAAATGAGGCCAAGAATGGTGACTCATGTCTGTAATCCCAACACTTTGAGAGGTCAAGGAGGGAGGATCGCTTGAGCCCAGGAGTTCAAGACCAGCCTGGGCAACATAGAGGGAACCCATCCCTACAAAAAATTTAAAAATTAGCCAGGCATGGTGGCATGCCTGTAATTGCAACTACTTGGGAGGCTGAGGTGGGAGGATCACTCGAGCCCAGGAGGTAGAGGCTGCGGTGAGTCCTGATCTTACTACTGCACTCCAGCCTGGGCGACAGAGTGAGACCCTGTCTCAAAAAATAAAAAATAAATAAAATAAACTACCTACAACATGGATGATTCTCAAAAACATAAGCTAAATAAATGAAGCCAGACACAAAAGCTACATTTATCTAAAATGTCCAAAAAAGGCAAATTTGTAGACACTAAAAACACATCAGTGGTTATCTAGGGCTGAGTGTGGTTGCAATGGGCAGGAGGTTACACTTGGAGGAGGGAACTTGTCCCAAACTGGATTGTGGTGATGGCCAGCACAAGTTTAAACAAACACTTACTAAAAATAATTGAATTGTACATTTATGATTGTGGATATTATGGTGTGTAAATTATATATATATGTACATATATATGTATATAAAAATTTTTTTTGAGGCAGAGTCTTGCTCTGTTGCCCAGGCTGGAGTGCAGTGGCACAATCTCAGCTCACTGCAACCTCTGCCTCCGGGGTTCAACTGATTCTCCTGCCTCAGCCTCCCAAGCAGCTGGGATTACAAGTGTGTGCCACCGTGCCCGGCTAATTTTTGTATTTTTAGTAGAGATGGGGTTTTGCCATTTAGGCCAGGCTAGTATCCAACTCCTAACCTCAGGTGCTCCACCTGCCTCGTCCTCCCAAAGTGCTTGGATTACAGGCATGAGCTACTGCTCCCAGCCTGTAAATCATATTTTAATAAAATTGTTTAATGAAAATCAAGATCTAAAATCTCAATATGTGCTATATCTCAAATATTATATTAAGTATAAATATGTGTTCCAAAAATAATAGAAGAGAATACTTCTAACATATTAACAGTGGTTACCTGTCTTTCATGGACTACTGAGTGACTTTTGTTTGCTTGGTTATATTCATCTGTGTTTTTCCAGTACTCAGTAATAAGCATGTATTGCTTTTGTAATCAGAAAAATCAATGCTTATTTGTTTGTTTTTTATGGAAGACATCCCTAATAAAAGTAATATCAGGAAGTAGGAATGTTACAATTTCCTCTAAATATGTCTAGTATCTGGTAACTAACCCGATGTTTGTGGTCAGTCCTACACGTTGGTATAATACCAGTCCCCCAAAATATTTTAAGAATCAATTTGCCATTCGTGCCACTCACTCCGCTGCGAAGAAAATCTATTCATGTGAAAGCTGCCCCCGCCGGCCCATCTGCCCTCCTTGCATCTCCAGGCCCTACTCCTGAGAGCTCACCCACTGCTCACTCCGCCCCTCCTGGATGCCAGAACGGAGGGAAGAGGCAGTAAATCAAAAGGAGACTTTGCTGATCTCCCTGGTCAGGGCTCCAGGAAGAGCCGGGGGCAGGAGGGACAGGTTGGGGCGATTGCAGCCCCTATTGAACAAAATCACACCTGATTGGTGCCAGAGGGACTCAGGCAATGCCTCTGACGCCCTGGGAGCAGGGAGGTGGCCAGGCCGCTGCACCCACCCTGCATCAGCCCTGCACCCGCGCTGCACCCCCGCTGCACCCGCCCTGCACCCACGCTGCACCCGCCCTGCACCCGCACTGCACCCACCCTGCATCAGCCCTGCACCCCCGCTGCACCCGCGCTGCACCCCCGCTGCACCCGCCCTGTACCCACCCTGCATCAGCCCTGCACCCGTGCTGCACCCGCCCTGCACCCCTGCTGCACCCGCGCTGCACCCGCGCTGCACCCCCGCTTCACGAGCTCTGGCCGCTCATTACTCTGGCAGCCTCCACCTCCCCCTCGCCCTCCCGCAGCGCCTGGTGCCTTCCTTCCCCAATCCTAAAACCAGTGGCTTTCCCCATGGCCTCTAGGGAGGCCAAACAGAAGCTGACTCTGCAAACGCCGGGCGCGGCAGGGCTCCCCCGACCCCCACCCCGCTGCTCCGGTGGCCCTGCAGTCCCGTTCGCTGCTGGCTTCTCTCGTCACAGCCTCAGCTCTGCACGGACAGGCTGCGTACAACTTCAGCTTCCTGAGCTCCAACACTGATCACCACGGCAGAATATCAAAGGCCAGACTGTATTTCAAGCCAAGCATCGATTTTTAACGCTTTGGGAAAACATTGTACCTTTGGCTGATCCTGTTTTAGTTCTTGGTGTGACTGGAAGGTAAAGGGCCTCGACTGGCAGGAGGCTTGGCCAGATCCGGCAGAGGAGGCACCCCTGCAGGCTTCAGCCCAGCGGCCTCTGCTGTCCTACTGTCTTGGCGCGATGCCAGCAACAGAATTTAACACCCGTCCCCAAACCAAGTGCTAAAATAAATAGACTGGGTCGTTTTCAAAGGAAAATGGTCACCTCCACAAAAACTGAATGCATGTAAATTGCTCATTCCTGGGAGAAGGGAGTACCGGAAGCCAAAGTACACTTTTTATGACAGCCTTGCAGATAAAATGAAACTTTACCAGTCTCTAATTTTTTTTTTTTTTTTTTTTTTTACTATTTTACTTTTTTCATAGGCTCACAGTACTGTAAAAATGTTCCAGATAAAATCAGCATTACTACTAACTCACAGTGATTGATTGCTACCTTGAACACTGGGACGGGGACAGGAGAACAGCGCACGGTTGGTATTGTTTGTACTTACACGGTCTGAGATCCAAGAGGAAGCCACAACATATATCCCCAAGAGGGACAAGCACTCCAACACCATGAATACTTTGCAAACAAATAAAGACAGTTTATGGATAAAAGTGTAAAAACATCACCATAATGTTATGGGAAGAATACAGAACGAGGCTCTATAAAAACCTTCATGCAAAACCTTGAATTTCCACTTTCTACTCATGTACCCTTGACCAAGTCCTCACCTGTAAAGCAATATAACCTCTTTCCTTCCAAGACATATGGTGGTGTTATAAGGACCAAGTGATGTAATATAATGCGAACATTTGGGTTACTAAAAAGCGTCATACAGATGTATAACATTTTATTTTGAATATACTTTTCATAGGAATTTTTCAAAAGCACACAAAAAGAAGAAAAATCTTGTAAGTATTATATGCTGCATTTCTTCAGTGCCTTGCCTGGTATTAAAAGATCTAGTGATTTATTAATGCTGATGAAGATTTAATGTGGATTTTCATATTAAAACATTAAACTTTTGTAAATGAAGGCATATTTCAAAAGAAAAGAACCTAGGAGTGTTTGTATGCTAATAACAGACATTCTGAGCTGTGTCTGTTCATTAAAATAAAATTTTCCAAGGCAACAAGCTGAGAATTCTTTATTTATTTGTAGGTTCCTAGTACTGTCTAAGAACTATCTGAACATTTTGATTAGAATAATGTCTGAGTGTTAATATGGCCAAGATCTCCTAATTTGTTAACTAGGAATAATACGCTAAAAGAAAGCTGCTCTGATCCTACAATTTATTTAGTGGATTTCTCACACCACCCTTGGAAGGAGTCTTCATTTTAAATTAAGAGTGGATTGAAAAACAATTGAAATCAATCTGCCTTAAATGGTCACATTTTTAAACTTTTCTGAGACCAAAAAAAATAATTATTACCTCTCGCTTTTTCCTTCATGAGAGATTTTGACAATTTAAACATGACTTGTCAGTGAAATCAATAGTGCAAGGCCCATCTATAATCAAAGTTATGAATGGCGGCAATTCATTTTTATATTCTCAAGTCTTAAAAATTGTTCTCCTTCTTCTTACATCTAGCCACTACCCACAGCTGGCACTCTAATATTTTCTAGCCTTCTTGGTGTCACCCACTGTGAGGTGAGGTCTCACCTCACACAAATCCTCTTAAAATGCTGTTGGGCATCCCAATAGTTGCATGGGAAAAGAAGGGGCCAGACAAAGTCATGCTTGGCATGAACGATGAGGACAACAGCATTTCAGTCATGAGCAGGAGAGGACCGTTAGGGTGCAGGGAGAGTTGCAACTCTCTGATGACAATGACACTATGCAGCCACATGTCTGAGGTCTCCCTAAACGGCCACTAACTAATCTGGTGATGGTGAGAAAAGGCATCCAGGTCTTAGTTTGCTCATCTGCAAAAACATCTAATATTTGGGGGTGAGGGAATCCACAGCTTGATCCAGTTATGCAATTTATCATTGAAGAAAGAGCAATAAGACTAAGGGAAAGTTTTAGCCAATTTATATGAGTTTTTCCATATTGAGGCAACCCACATTTGGTCTATTAAATTGGTGTCAAATACTTTCTCACTTTTTGTTTGGTTTTTTAATCCATTTGGTATATTACTCGTATGTTGTTTTATTTTATTTCTAATTCAAAATATCCTTGAATTCATGGAAAACAAATGAGTTTGGGGAAATAATTGGCAAAGTAGCTCAGTATGCTTTCAGATTTTCTCCCACCAAAAGTATCTCTGTCGTTGACACTATGCTAAAACATGTTGAACTCTTTGAACAGGATGAATGGCATTCATTTCTTACCCATATCGTAAATAATGCATCATGGTATGAGGTTCAGGGAAACAATTCTTGGGAGGGGGGATTATATAAGTTTCCATTTCAAAGTGAAACATCCCCAACTCTATGAGAAAATATATGAGCATCAAGAATATAAAGCTGGCAAAGTTGGGTGTTTGTGTTTAAGGTATAAGTTTCATCTCTTCACAAAAGACAAATTTCTTTTCCTTTTAGCTTTGTTGCATGGCAGTAAAACATTCTCTAAAATAATAAGCCATGGGACTGGCTGCTTCCCTTTTCCTCAAAGGAACAATGAATTCATAGACTATAAATGTATTCTGTTATATAGATAATTTTAAAGGACCGAAAGCTATGGTGAATCCCCTTGTCTGATTATTGTCTCACACGCTCTGGAGAAACTCGGAAAGGCAAAGTACACAGGCAGTCTCCTCCCCACACACCACCCGACCCCAAAATCAACACAGCCACCCGCATAGGCACACATGAACAGGACTTCCTAGAGAAGAAGAGCCTTTTCCAGGAAAAGGAATCAGTAAGAGCTCTGCTGACCACATCCTGGGTTTGGGATCACCTTTGCAAAGGGAAAGACTTTGCTAAAGAAATGAATTTTAAATGTCTCAAATGCTTTTAAAATTAAATGTTTGGATTTTTTAAAAATTGCCATTCTCTGGCATCTCCACAGAATAGATTAGTGGTAAGTAAAAATCATTTCGTGAAATAATGTGGCAAAAATACATAACAGTCGAGGACAGCTCCTATCCTTGCTCACAGTCAAGGGCAGACGCAACACAGAGTCAGGCAGGAGAGCAAACGTGGTGAAAGACCAGAAAGACACAAGCACTCAAAGGACAGGCCCTGTGGCTCCTAGATTAGAAGTCTGACTTTTCAAGACCATGAAAGGTGATGGGATAACTGTTCTGTAATTTTCATATGGATTCCGTAAATAGGCTTTTCCAGAATTGCAGCAGAAGGGAGTTGGTGTGGACCCAGAGAATATGTTACCAGAAAGAATGCTGCTGATGCCAGAGCACAGGCAAAGAGCCGTGGGGAGGCCGCCCCACACTGGAGACCCGAACGTTGAATGGACACAGAACTGGCTGACAGTTTCATTATAATCACTCAGGGAACTAAACAGGCACTCCTTTTCTTGTAGTAAAAAGTGGAAAAATGCTTGGGCACGGTGGCTGCGACTATAATCCCAGCACTTTTGCGAGTCCAGGGCAGGAAGGTCACTTGAGTCCAGGAGTTTGAGATCAGCCTGGGCAACACAGTAAGACCCCACCTCTACAAAAAAAATTTGTTTTAAAATTAACTGTGCATGGTGGCACATGGCTGTGGTCCTAGCTACTCAAAAGGCTGAGGTGAGAGCCTGGTTCAGCCTGGGAGGTCGAGTCTGCAGTGAGTTCTGATGGTGCCACTGCATTTCACTCCAGCCTGGGTGACAACGTGAGACCCTACCTCTAAAAAAAAAAAAAAAAAAAAGGAAATAGCCTAGAAAAATCTATTTTTTCCCTCCTTTCATAGGTTTCCCTTACAAAGAATTTTTTGGAGACAGATGTCGCTCTGTCACCCAGGCTGGAGTGCAGTGGCACGATCTCAGCTCACTGCAACCTCTGCCTCTTGGGTTCAAGAGGTTCTCCTGCCTCAACCTCCCGAGTAGCTGGGATTACAGGCATGTGCCACCACACCTGGCTAATTTCTGTATTTTTAGTAGACATGGGGTTTCACCATGTTGACCAGGCTGGTCTCGAACTCCTGACCTCAAGTGATCTGCCCGCCTCGGCCTCCCAAAGTGCTGGGATTACAAGCATGTGCCACCACGCCCGGCCTAATTTCTATTTTAATTTCAATAGTTTTGGGGGGTATCGGTGGTTTTTGGTTATGTGAATAAGTTTTTCAGTGGTGATCTCTGAGATTTTGGTGTACCTGTCACCCAAGCAGTGTACACTGTACCCAAAATGTAGTCTTTTATCCCTCACCCCGTCCTATCCTTTCCCCACAAGTCCCCAAAATCCATTATATCGTTCTTATGCCTTTGCATCCTTATAGCTTAGCCGCTTCTTATAAGTGAGAACATATCATACTTGGTTTTCCATTCCTGAGTTACTTCACTTAGAATAATGGCTTTGTTTTTTGGTTTTTGTTGTTGTCGTTGTTGTTGTTTTTAAGGAGACAACTGCAGCTGCCCAAGGGGCCACCAACTCGCTGTTCATTTTGTCAAATCTGCTCACGCAACTGGAATTTGTTCAAAAATCATCAAGTCAGGTTAAAATTTAGGACCATCTGGAACAGAACGTCCTCCTACATTTGAGACTAGAGAATGGGACAAACATGTTTCTCTTTCTATCTTACTTTCTATTCCCTTGGATCCCGACCATCGCATCATAGAGGCCTCGGTGGGTGACTGATTTGACAAGTAGCTTATGAGTGCAGCCCTGATTTTTTTAAAATCCCAGGCTCTGTAAAACTAGGCTCTCCTTTTTCATCTTTTCTTGACATTTTGCTCCTAAAATTAGCTTTTTGATGAGAAAATTGCAGTGAGTCATACCAAAGCCAGCTAAAGGTGAGACAAATGCCTGAGACTGAAATTGAGTTGATTCTACTTTGCTGTGCTGATTATGCCTGGTAATTGGACATTGGAATTAGAACTGCCCTGACCTTTCACAAGAAGAATGAAAAAAGCTCTGTTCAATTTGCTGGACTTTTTTTCTATATGTAAAGCATCTTTGTTGAATGGAGTAATTTACTCTTATTTTTAAATGAGTGCCACCAAGAAGCCTGATTCTCACGTTGCTCTGTACATTTATTCAATAATTCTAGTTCTTAAATCAATAAAAACCAATCTTTTTCTCACTTTCCTGTCATCTCTTTCTCTGCTCCCAGTTTCCTGCCCACCTCCCCTTCCCACGTCCTCTGTTTATGGAAGTTACTAGAGCCAGCCTGGTGCGTGGGAAGCAGGACCTACCTTCCCGCCTGTTCACGGTTTTCGGCCACCCACTGAGAGGCCCCCAATTTTTAGTTACTCCACCTAGTGACATTTCTTCAGTGGCATATTCAGCTATATTGTTTAGAGCTATTGTTTTAAAATGGGGTAAGAGAGGAGACATGGAGTTCCAGCTTCCGATTATGCACCAAAAACAAGAACGGGGCTATGATTTCTTTCTCCAAAGCACATTTCACTGATGTTATAGAACTCATCCTTTTTGTTTCTGCATTTAATCATTTAACAAATATTTATTGACTGTTGCTATATGGTCAGCCATATCCAGATACTTAAATAAGACATAATATTGCTCAAAACGGGAAAACAAACAAACTCCTGGCCCTCATGGGGCTTGTATTCCAGGGGCAGAGACAAGCAATAGTAAACGTAAGTGAAATATATTAATAAAAATAAGTTAAAAATTTGTTTAAATGCAAGATATGTAATATGTGAGAAGGTGCTAAAAGCAATGAAGAAAAAAATAAAAAACATGGAAAAAATAAACTGAAAGCTTTCAGAAGGAAGACCAGGAATTCATTTTGAACATGACACGATTTAGACACATGTTAGACGAGCGGAGATCACCCAAGCAGAGATCCTAGTAGGCAGCTGTATAAGCAAGTATGAAAATCAAGAGATAGACCTGGACTTCAATTATAAACTTGGGAGTCATTTTCCAGAAAGATTATATTTAAATCCGTGAGACTGTATCGCAGCAGCAAGAAGGAGCACAGATTTTGAAAAAGGGAAGTCCAAGGATTGAGCCGAAAGTACTTCAACATTTAGAGGCCAGAGAAATGAAGAAAAAGACAGTACTAGGAAAACCAAAATGTTTCCCAAGGCAGCAGGTTGTCAGCTATGCTAATTAACACTGACAAATCAAATCAATTTTTTTTTTTCTTTGAGACAGAGTCTCGCTCTGTTGCCCAGGCTGGAGTACAATGGTGCAATCTCGGCTCACTGCAACCTCCGCCTGCTGGGTTCAAGCAATTCACCCTGCCTCTGCCTCCTGAGTAGCTGGAATTACAGGCGCCCACCACCACACCTGGCTAATTTTTGTATTTTTTAGTAGAGATGGAGTTTTGGCATGTTGGCCAGGCTAGGCTTGAGCTCCTGACCTCAGGTGATCCACCCATCTCAGCCTCCCAAAGTGCTGGGATTACAGGCGTGAGCCACTGCACCCAGCCTCTCAAATTTGATAAAGAAAGGAAGTTGGCTGGTGGCCTTATCCACATAGAAGTCATTGATGAAAACAATATTCAAGTAGGAATGCAACTCTGACTACCTGTTACACATATGGGGATGGAATCACATCCAAGCCTCTGTGGTGATTAGGACAGAACAGTGTTTAAGAGAATGGGCTTTGGAGTCAGGCAGCCCTGGGTTCACAGCCCAGCAGCCTCTTTCTTTCTGAGTTGTAGGATTCTAGATAAGTCCCGTAAATTCAGTGTAATCTTATTTCTTCCTTTATAAGATGGGGATGTTGTTAACGCCTCAATTTAATTGGCCTCTAACTATAGGCCAGGTACAGCTCTAAGAGTCTTACTAGCTTATTCAATGCTCACTAAAGTAGGAATCATTATTTTCACCATTTGACACAAGAGAACCCGATACCAGAGACATTAGTGACAGAGACAATGACCCTGGTACTGTGATCGGCAGCCTCTGAGGTGTCCTCAGGAACCCCAGCATCCCGCTATTGCCTTCTGTTGAATGTGAGCTGGACCTAGTGCCACACGTTTAACAAATGAAATGTGGTAAAAGTAATGGGATATCACTTTTAAGATTAGGTTACAAAAAGGCTCTAACTTCTACCTTGCTGATCGTCTTTGTTCACCCTCACTCCCTTTCTCACGCACTCTGGGAGAAGCCAGCTACCATGTTGAGAGCTGCTCAGTGGAGCACCCCATGTGACAAGAAACTGATGTCTCTGGCCAACCTGACCTGAGGCCTGCCAACAGCCACATGTGTGAGCCTCTCAGTGGATTCTCCCCCTACTGAGCCGTCAGATGAAGCCAGAGCCCAAGCTGACACTTTGACTGCAGCCTTGTGAGACACCCTGAGCCAGAAGAGGACCCAAGTAAACTACACCTGGATTCCTGAGCCACAGGAATCCTCTCTCTCCAAAACAGTATGCTGTTTTGGGCTGTTAAGTTTTGGGGTAATTTGTTACATAACA
Source organism: Pongo abelii (assembly GCF_028885655.2). Taxonomy (NCBI): domain Eukaryota; kingdom Metazoa; phylum Chordata; class Mammalia; order Primates; family Hominidae; genus Pongo; species Pongo abelii. The sequence goes on along the minus strand of NC_072002.2, from coordinate 85,487,114 downwards.
ACATAACTGATCCAGGTAGTAAACGGCACGCTGAATTAAAATCCAGACATTTTGATGCCAGAACCTGCCTAAAAAGAGAGAAAGGTATAGAGCAGAGTGCTGTTAGGCTCCTTATGTGATTACAGAGTTTAGTCATTCTCAATGCATCCTCTCCATTGCCTCTCTAAAGTCCCAATTCAAGACAAGACAGTACTTTGGAGTGAAGGGAATCCAAATTACAATTATCTTCAAGATTCTCTTCCCCAGAGTGATCACAGAGGTGGGCAGTAGCCTCCAACCATTGACAAATGTATATGAATAAGCACAGCCCGTGTCCCTGATACTGTTATCAGTGGAGGATGTCCAGGTTCTTGGTGTCTTGAGCAAAGAATTGGACAAAATGCACAAACAAAGCAAGGAAAGAATGAAGCAACAAAAGCAGAGATTTATTGAACATGAAAGTACACTCCACCCTCTAGGGGTTTCCATTGGTTACTTGGTGTTCGCCCTATGTAAATGAAGAGGATGAAGTAAAGTTACAAAGTCATTTACTCAGCATATGCCCTATATAACTGGAGAGAATATTTCCTGTCATAGCTGAAGTGTGAATCGCCCTTATGTTCCCTGCCTCTATACCCTATTTTCATGCCTCAGATACCTTCCTCTTCTAATTAGTTAAAAATACCTAAATTTATTTTATCAGGCCCCAGGATTTAGTACATATGTATATATGTATTAAATGTGTGTATATATATATATATATATATATATATATATATATATATACTTACTTTTCAAAACACTCATAGAAAGTTCTTTTAAATATAGGATTTAAGTTTTGAAAATAATCAAAGCCAACTAGCACAAATCACACTATGGACTTCCCCAATGTATGAAATTGAATTTTTAAAAGTTCAACAAAATCAGTCCTGTGGGAATATAAGGGAAGGAGCATTCATAAAAATCATGAAGCTATATCAATCAGTGGCATAGGATCAATGTGCTCTGCATGGAGAATAGTTGAGTACAATAGATTGAGTATAATGCAAAGTACTTTCGTGGGCACCACTTGACTTCCTTCTTTCCTCCCAGAAGCTGCCTTGTGAGTCATTGCCCTACTCCCCCAACTCTGGTACTCGCAGTATTTGAGGTTCATAAAGAATAAGGCCCTGAGCCTCTAAACCAATCGCCCTGATTATTTCTACAACTAAGCATTCATTTAGTGTCCTCCAAAAGTAATATGTAATACAGTCTGGGCAAAATTGTATTTTGAATGATCTCTGAATGACCTCCTAATCTAAAGTATTCAAACAAGGCAAAACCTTGAGGGGCGTGTGGAAAAGTGGTTACAGAAATAGGGAACTATAATGGCAAAAAAGTAAGAAGTTGTCAAGAAGCACTTTTAACGTTAGTTTAATTACCACACCAAAATATCTAGATTTATAGCAAAGCTCAAAACCAGATATTCAGCCCATGTGAAATGCATTAATGCTCAGTTTTAGTTCTCTGATTGAAATACAGAGGTTTTAAAAGAAATATAAAGCCTATGCAGCTCCAATTTGCTCTAAGGTATCCATAGCTCTCCCATATGAGATTTTCACTCAAGCAACTTAATTTCCAAATAATTTCATCCAGCATTTGAGTATGAGCATATAAGGTGTTGCACACAGTATACATTTTAGTGGTTAATAAGAAAGCCTTCAGAATTTATTTTCTGAGTACAAATAAAGAGAATACTATACCATTAAGTAACAATAACAGCAATTTAAAATACTTTTGTTTTGAGAAAAGTGCATTTTAGAATTAAATATTCAAGTGTTTAAAATCAAGCAAGTGCGAAGATTTGGCACAGACTTTTGGCAGCGACTTAGTGTTATTAAAATGCCTTCAGTCCTCATATGAACCTCAGTCTGTTCCAAGCCACAGGTTTCATCCCTAAATTAAAAGTGGAAAGAATGGATCTTAGGCTGGAATAAATGTTAGAGTAAGAGAGAAAAGTAATTAAACTAACAACATGAAAAATAGAAGAAAATATTGTTTATAAATCAAATTAAACTTGTCCTTGAAACGTTTCAGCTACTTACAATTAGGAAATGCATTGAATCGCCACAAGGGGGTGCTACTGATAAACCAACAACAGCCCTTCCTTGGCCACTCTGATGACTAAATAGTCCTCAAACCTCCAGCCCAGTGCACTATCAAGACCAAGTCAGACAATTCACAGCAGGAGAGGAGAGATTTTAAAACAGAAATGTGTTCAAGAACATATATCCACAAAACAGAGCTTCAAACAAAAACAAGTTATCAAAGGGCAAACAGAAGAGAATACCAGGCCTTTTCCCTTATCCCTCATCACAGATTTAGTTATTTTAAAAAGCAATCTTTGCTGCTTTTCAAGAGAGCATTAAACTTGAAATATATTTACTCTTCATTCTCTTTGAGGAACAATCCACTTAAAAACAACTCCGAAGCGGAATATCCTGGGGGAGTCCTTCCTGCGGACCCCCACCACCAACCCAGCCAGTCTCCAATTACATGACCCATCATTTTCAGCTAAAAGTGCTGTCTTTTAACATTGCATCCTCAAGGGCTACGTAAAAAAACGAAATGCAAACAAACAAAAGTCCTTACTCCTGAATGTTTAAAATGCAAATCGAGTTTTGAAATTCTAAGTCTTTGTTGTGCTCAGAATTACTGCCACTTTTTTTAACTTCCCTCAAGTGAAGTCACCAAAGAAAGAATGACTGAAACTTTAGTACTAAAAGTTATTCAAAGTTTTATTATTGAGCTTAAAAAGCTTTTCCGGTGAATGGCAATACAAAAACAAAGGTTCTCTCACAGCACTGGGTTTTTGTCTTTTCAATGAAAGCATATTCAGTTAGTGACACCTACAATACCTTAAGATTCAATTATTTTTCAATAATTGTTTTTCATAATGAATCACAAAAGTTGTTTTCTTCCATCTTGCTAGCCTAACCTGCTATGTCCAAACCAACTACAATTTAGCTATTTGGGGTACTTCATTTCTTTTCTTGCTGCTCTGAACTTTAATGGACAAAACGTTAATTAAATAAGAATAAAGCAAAATGCATGGCAGGGCCTAGCATGTAGTGGAAGCTAAATAATTATTAGTTCCTTCCCGGTACTCCCAATAGGCATCCTTTTTTGTGTGGAGGAATACATTTTCTTTTGCCTACACATAAGAATGGCTTTATCCATAGTTGATGTTACCTAACTGTCTACTTGCTGTGATGGAGAATTCTGGAAGGTTCTCCCATCTGAGGATGTCTTATCGCACTGAGGGACTGCTGATGATGGATAAAGCATGGTCCTTAACTACAAAAGCTTAAATAAATCCTGAGCCTGTCAAACACTGAGCCTATGCCTACAGAGCATGTGATCAAATAGGAAACTTAATGGCACAAAGTGATTGCACGACCGCACAGTGTGGAAAGGATGCGGACTTGATAGTGAGACTGATGTAAATTGAGTAGCACCCTCCAGAAAGATACGTTCAAGTCCTAACTTCCATGGCTTGTGAGTGTGACATTACTTGGAAACAGGGTCTTTGCAGATGTAATTAAGGATCTCGAGGATAAGATCACTCTGTTTAGAGTGGGCCCTAAATGCATTCCTTATAAACGAAAGGAGAGGGAGTTTAGGCACAGATAGTCACAGAGGGAGACCTCTGTGAACACAGACACAGAGATGGGTGTGAATAAGCTACAAGGCCAGGAATGCTGAGGCTTGCTGGCAGCCACCAGAAGCTGTTCCAAGAGGGAGAAGCTTGGAACACATTCTCTCGCTGAGCCACCAGATGGAACCAACCCTGCCAACACCTTGATTTCAGACTTCTGGCCTCCAGCACCGTGAGATGATAAATCTGCTGTATGAAGCCACCTGGATTGTAGTGATCTGTTACCACAGCCTAAGGACACTAACACAAGTGACCTGGGTTCAAATCAATGCTTCCCCAGCCTGTGGCCCAGGGCATCGAACTTTAAACGTCCTCCTCTGTAAACTAGAGATCCTAGTAGTTACCTCACAGAGAAATAAAAAAAACAGTCAAGACTGCTGTGATCCCTTCCTCACTCCTTACAGCCTCTTTGACCAATGGCATGAGACTTAACATCTTGTGTCTCAGTTTCCTCATCCATAAAATGGAGATGAAAATAGCAGCTACCTCGTAGGTTGGCATGAGAAGTACAGGAGATGCTGCCCAGAGACCACAGGGGTGGGGCACATGAGGCCCTCGGCCCATGCAAGCTGCCTGTGCTGACCTGTTGTCATGGTGACCGCCGTGGGCACTGAGCTGACCGGAAGACCAGTAAGGTTTGGGATGAACAGGAAGCTTCCGTAGGAGAAAAAACCTGAAGTGGACCTTGAAGCAATGGTTCCATTTGGATGGGTCACAAGAGAGGGATCCGCATCTGCGGCAGGGTTGGCTCAGGAACCTGAGAAAGGAGTGGGAGACTTTGTGTGCATGCATGCGCGGACCTCTCCGCCTAAGCAAAGGCCCTGGAGAGCCTGGTGAGCTGAATTAAGAAGAAGGCTGGACAGCTGGGCTACAGTTAAATTCACTAGAAGCTCCACAGCAAGTTTAGACATGGGATATGGTTTGGCTGTGTCCCCACCAAAATCTCACCTTGAATTGTAATCCCCATAATCCCCAAGTGTCACAAGAGGGACCCTGTGGAAGGTAATTGAATCATGGGGATGGTTTCCCCCATGCTGTTTTCATGATAGTGAGTGAGATCTGATGGTTTTATAAGTACCTGGCATTTCCCCTGCTGGCACTCATCCTCTCTCCTGCAGCCCTGTGAAGAGGTGCCTTCTGCCATGATTGTAAGTTTCCTGAGGCCTCCCCAGCCCCGCGGAATTTGAGTCAATTAAACCTCTTTTCTTTATAAATTACCCAGTCTCAGGTATTTCTTCTAGCAGCATGAGAACAGACTAATACCATATGATACAATGGACAACGAGAAGACATTAAAATCGTTGAATAAGGGAATAATTCACAAAACAAGGATGCTTAGGAAGGATTAACCCAGCAGGAAGGAGTAAAGCTGCGCTCCTCAAACCTTCCGTGGTGAAGGGCGAGTTTTCTTCCAATCCATCACTGACCAGCGCTGCTGTAATAGATGGTAGAAATAAATTTCTAGAACATGAAATGGAAACAAGACCAACTACAAAAATACAAGCCAAATTTTTTATTCTTAGATCCAAACATACATAACATTGCTCTAATTGTCATAAACATTTTTGAACTCTTATCCCAGTTTCTGCCTGATCATCGCAGACCCACGAGGAGCCACCGGTCAGAAGACAATCCATGGCGGAGGGCTTCTGAAGAGGAGAGGGCGAGCCTAGCAGGGAGGGCAGAGGAGGAGAGGAGCAGAGAAGGCGCCCAGGAGGCCACCGCCATCTTCAGGGAAGCAGAAGACAAAGGTGGTGAAATGCAGATGGCGGAGAGAGTCACACATAAGGTATTTTGAAATGTAAATTGATGGTGAGGACAATGAGCTATAGCTAAATAAGGAGCAGCTGACCCTAAATAAAATGTGACGTTAATTAAATGGCGTTGTTTATAGAAATGGGAGGAACAGGAGAAAGGTGCCCCAAATGGGAGAAATTAACCGCATACTTAGAGTGAATGCACCTCAAATACTGTATCTTCTGGACTTCGGGGTCTTACAACATCGGGTTGCATTTCCACCCCCGCCCCACAATTGATAGAGAACAAGAAGTTACTTTGCTAAATACTGCCTTTGTGACTAGAATTATAGACTGAAAATATCAACACTACTAAATTACAGTAAATTTTGTGGGCCGAAAATAAATACTGTCATGATAGGGAAAGTATTACAAGAAAAACTCTTGGCATATGTATTTTTACAACTCCCTAGGTAATTACGATGTGCACCTAAGCTGAAAAAGTCATTGCATCACTTTGATGAATATTAGGTAAGAGTAAAAAGGTAGAGTGGTCAAACGGATATAACTTATTTTAATGTGCATATGTAAATTGATATTCCAAAAAGATAACAATCTTTGTAAATTAGCAAGCTAAGAAATGCAAGTAAGTCAATCCATACCTCTCTATGGATATAAAAAATAAAACCCTCTTGCTTTAAGAAAAAAAAAAAAAAAAGTGAAGCATTCTCCTGGCCACAGGAGGTCAGTATTGCTTCAAAACAAAATTACCCTAAATCTCTGGGGGCATAATGGTCTTTTAAAAAATGATTATATTTTCTTCTTAAAAAAAAAAGGGTTAGTTTTTGATATATCTGATTTCTAGGCTTTACTGAGTGACAGATGGTTACAGCATGTGAAAAAATATCAACTTGTTAAAAAATCAACTTGTTAAAAATATGTATTTCATGCAAAATTGAACTTGGAGCCTCCTCATTTAAAAGCAATCCTAGAAATTAAGAGAAAGGAGAAAATTATATATATGTCAGAGAGGATGCATGTGTTCAATTCAACACAGAGCTCAGTGCCAAGGAAAAATGAGAACCATGTCTTCAACTTCTCACTTTGTAACTGAAGAGGTCAGATACACACTCATGACATCTTTTGGTAAAAATACAAAAATGAAAAATAAATGCTGTACTGTAGACAGTGATGGTAGAGAATAGTATTGACTGAATCGTTGCAACGTCCTCATTATAAGATTGAGAGAAATGAGGAGTAAAGACATGACAGAGGGAAGGAGAGTTGGATCACTGTGAACATACGGGTGAAAAATTGTAAGTAGCCTGTTGAGAAGATCTTGTGGGAATGATTGCACCAGCATTTGGGGATGTTGTGTAAGACAGAATCACACACATTGCCCAAATTCCAGCCTTATTTTAAACATTCTGATATTCATTCATTCATTCATTGCTCTAGACAAAGTTTGGACAAAAGCAAACAAAGCCCAGCCATCATAGAGCTGTGTTAAGTGAGTAGACAAATTCCTGGATATGCAATTCTCTACCTTGTGATAAAGGCTCCGAAAGAACAGGGCAGAGTGATTAGAGAAGGCTTCTTCAAAGAAATGCCATTTAAGCTGAGACCTGAGGACATTCAGGCCAAGAGATGGGGATCAGACTGCAGGTCCCGAAACCCCAAGGCCAGCGTGACTGATGCACAGTGAATTAGAGGGAGAGAGAATTCTGGGTCTCAAGGAGTTTCGATCTTATCCCAAATGCAATGGGAAACCACTGGATGAAACTGGAATCATGTGATCTAATTTACACACTTTTTAAGAAGTATTTTGGGCCCGGCACAGTGGCTCATGCCTGTAATCCCAGCACGTTGGGAGGCCAAGGTGGGCAGAGCACATGAGGTCAGGAGTTCGAGACCAGCCTGGCCAACATGGTAAAACCCTGTCTCCACTAAAAATACAAAATTAGCTGGGCGTGGTGGCAGGCACCTGTAGTCCCAGCTACTCAGGAGGCTGAGGCAGGAGAGTCACTTGAACCGGGGAGGCAGAGGTTGCAGTGAGCCAAGATCTTGCCACTGCACTCTAGCCTGGGTGACAGAGCAAGACTCCATCTCAAATAAATAAATTAATTAAATGTAAAAGTATTTTGGCTGCTGTGTTTGTGAATGGGAAGGGGATTCAGCAAGAATGGAAATGGAGAAACGCAAATGTGCTTAGGAAGCTAGTGTGGTTGTCCAGGAAGATGATGCCTGGGAAGAAGAAAGCAAACAGATTCCTGGCATTTAGAAGCAGAACCAGAAAGTCTTATTGGTGGGACAGATGAGAGAAGTCATATTTTTGCTCACCCCGTATAAGTGTATACATTTCTGCCTCTACTGCTGAAACCTATAGAAATATTAACCTTTCCTCTTAGAAATAAAATTATTAAATGATCAATTTATACAAAGAAGTATCAAATAATAAATCAGTGATTGTGTTGATTTATGTACATAAAATAATATCAATTGAATGCTATGACTTTTTAATGATAATGGAAACAAAATTATATTCAGTCAAATGCTTTTACAATTAAAGTTTAATAAAGAAAAGATTAAAAGATGATTATTCCTTTGACATTCTGATTTTATATCCATTGTTCAAAGTCTCTGTTGATTTTTTCTCTTAGAAATATTCATAGAAAATGAATATATTGAGTTCAAAAATATTCACCTCGAAATCTGTACAGTCACATTTCATTTCCATCCTACAAGAGCATTTTCAACAACACTGTGATAAGAGTATCTTCCTCAGCCAGGCGACTAACAGGGGAGATGGTGCGTCTGTGGATGCTTCTAGATCTTATCTAAAGTACAAGAACTAAGATGCTTCACGTGGGCAAAGCTGCTCTCCTAAATTAGTTCTGGACTTTCTAGTGAAAATGGAAGTTACCTGGGCAAGCTGGTTTTCACTAAGCAGAACCAGATTGTCAACTCTTATGCCTGGAATCTTAAGTGAATAGATTTCTTTTTTTTTTTTTTTTTTTTGAGATGGAGTCTCCCTCTGTTGCCCAGGCTGGAGTGCAATGGCACAATCTTGGCTCGCTGCAACCTCCATCTCCTGGGTTCAAGTGATTCTCCTGCCTCAGCCTCCCAAATAGCTGGGACCACAGACGCAGGCCATGACGCCCGGCTAATTTTTGTGTTTTTAGTAGAGACGGGGTTTCACCATGTGGACCAGGCTGGTTTTGAACTCCTGGCCTGAAGCAATCCACCTGCCTCAGCCTCCCAAAGTGCTGGGATTACAGGCGTGAGTCACTACCACCCAGCCAGTTTTTGTATTTTTAGTAGAGACGGGGTTTCACCATGTTGGCCAGGCTGGTCTCAAACTCCTGACCTCAGGTGATCTGCCCACCTCGGTCTCCGAAAGTGCTGTGAATACAGGTGTGAGCCACCACGCTCAGCCAAGTGAATAGATTTTTTTTTTTTTTTTTTTTGAGACAGAGTCTCGCTGTTGTCCAGGCTGGAGTGCAGTGGTGATCTTGGCTCACTACAACCTCCACCTCCCGGGTTCCAGGGATTCTCCTGCCTCAGCCTCCTGAATAGCTGGGACTACAGGTGCGTGCCACCACGCCCAGCTAATTTTTTTGTATTTTTTTTAGTAGAGACGGGATTTCACCATGTTAGCCAGGATGGTCTCGATCTCCTGACCTTGTGATCCACCTGCCTTGGCCTCCCAAAGTGCTGGGATTACAGGCATAAGCCACCACGTCCGACCCACGTGAATAGATTTCCAAAGGTGCTCCTGGCAGGTGCCAGGTGGAGACCTCAATGTGTGGGGGTTTGGGGCACTTTTAAACTATACAACATAAGGATAACGAGGCAGTTAACTATAATGACTGCAATTTTCCTGTAGAAGAGTTGAGCACAAAAAGCAAACAAGGCACTGAGCAGTCTCTGCTGAATGCCAGGGATGCGTTTAGAACCACACTACCTTTAAGCTTGGTTCACATAACATTTACCTGGATCTGGTCCCATAAGACTCTCTCTATGCCCATACGTTGTATACTGCCTTGTCCACATCACTGTCTCTATTCTATGGAACAGCCCAATAATTCTTCACTCCTCTCTTTCATGATTGTTATAGTTGCAAATCGGGATAATGGTTGTAAAGTGCTTTGAAAAGATGAAAAGTGCAAGAGAAATGCAAGACGTTATAATTAATTATGACTTTTTTTATGATTCATCTGTTACATTTTATTATGGCTACCGAACTTATTATCTTATAGAATATGTATATAACTATAATTTTATATTGTGTAACGGTACAGATTGTTTATTCTTAGTCCTCAACAAAGAAATGAATACTAAAATCTCCTTAAGATTTTTTTTTAACTATAGCTATTTTGGCTTTATCCCAAATCCTTAAATCTGACTTTCTAAGGGTGGGATAGAGGCATATGTGTTTTTACAACTCCCTAGGTAATTCCGATGTGCACCTCAGCTTAAAAACATCACTGCATTACTTTTGTGAATATTAGGTAAGAGTACAAAGGTAGTGGTTAAATGGATATAACTTATTTTAATATGCACATATACATTGATATTCTAAAAAGATAACAATCTTTCTAAATTAGCAAGCTAAGAAATGCAAATGATATCAATTAATCTATACCTCTCTATGGATTAAAAAAAAAGCTGTGCCATATATAGATTGTGCTTCTCTGCTTCACCTGTCACTCACTACTATAGTACCTCTGTATCTCTGTTTCCCCCCTAAAACTGGAACTCTCTCCAGAAGGCATCTCACAGGTAATCAAAAACACATTCCCATCTACCAGTGTGGCAACTTCTGTATCTCTGCCCCTTTGCAATGCCTCTGCTGTGTGTGAGCACTCCTGGCTGCCACTAGCGCCGTCACCCACCCATGCCAGTTAAGATCCCAGTGCCAGTGCTGCAGGGCACCGAGTCCTCGCTTGGAGCCAAAGCCACTGCACTGCACTGGCCCTAAGGTCACTGAGATCTGTGTGCTGGCCCCTAGGTGCACACAGCACTGCGATATCCTGTGTTACACAGTGATGTGGAGAGAATCCCCCCACCCCCTCCGCCACATACACCTCCCCATCTAGGCTTCACTTCTGTGTTGGTTTCCCAAAAGTGCTTCTTTACACTCCCAGTGCCTCTCCAAGATTTTTATAAAATTAGCTGTATCTGTTTTTAGTCCCCAGACTTGAAAACCTCATGTGAAGGATGAGTGTGTAGACAGAGGGAGAAGATCTGAGGCTAAGAGGGTGAGAAGGGCTGAGACAGACGGCTGAGGGACAGCTGACACCTGGGGCGTTTCTGTCCTGCCTCGTTTGGCTCAGTCTGCTCCTCCTTATTGTCAGGAGCTGCTCCTTAGAAAGGGCTGCTCCCTGGGTCTGGCAGAAATGCTTGAGTTCTAGTGTGACCACAACATGAGTTTAGGCTGTGACCCTGTTAGGAAAGGGGTCTCAATCCAGACCCCAAGAGAGGGTTCTTGGATCTCTCACAAGAAAGAATCCAGGGTGAGTCCATAGAGTAAAGGGAAAGCAAATTTATTAAGAAAGCCGAGGAATAAAGAATGGCTACTCCATAGACAGAGCAGCCCTAAAGGCTGCTGGTTGCCCATTTTTATGGTTATTTTTGATGATACGCTAAACAAGGAGTGGATTATTCATGCCTCCCCTTTTAAGACCATATAGGGTAACTTCCTGACGTTGCCATGGCATTTGTAAATGCTCATGGTGCTGGTGGGAGTGTAGCAGTGAGGACGACCAGAGGTCACTCTCGTGGCCATCTTGGTTTTGGTGGGTTTTGTCCGGCGTCTTTACTGCAACGTGTTTTATCAGCAAGGTCTTTATGACCTGTACCTTGTGCCAACCTTCTATCTCATCCTGTGACTTAGAATGCCTTAACCATCTGGGAATGCAGCCTGGTAGGTCTCAGCATCATTTTACCCAGCTCCTATTCAAGATGGACTTGTTCTCGTTCACACGCCTCTGACAAACCTACCCTTGCAGATGTGGGATTTGTCCCTGATTTGCCGTGGGAGAGAAATCTGACAGGCCAGTAATATCATAAGAAAAATTATGGGAAAACCTGTTTTATTTACAAATAAGCATATAATTTAGCCCTTACATACAAAGAACTGTTCCAATATTTATCTTTCAGTTTTCATAAACATGTGATCAATCTGTACTGGTATTCTTTTCCCCTTCTTCTTCTACTCAACGACAACTTTGTTATGGAGTTAAAAAATTCTGACCACTATGCAGGTCTGTTAACAAAGTGTGGGCCGGGCACGGTGGCTCACACCTATAATCCTAGCACTTTGGGAGGCCGAGGCAGGTGGATCACCTGAGGTTAGGAGTTTGAGACCAGCTTGACCAACATGGAGAAAGCCCATGTCTACTAAAAATACAAAAATAGCCAGGCATGGTGGCACATGCCTGTAATCCCAGCTACTCGGGTGGCTGAGGCAGAGGAATCACTTGAACCCAGGAGGTGAAGGTTGCGCTAAGCCAATATCACGCCATTGCACACCAGCCTGGGCAACAAGAACAAAACTCCATCTCCAAAAAAAAAAAAAAAAGACAAAAGTGTGTTAGGCCGGGCGCGGTGGCTTACACCTGTAATCCCAACACTTTGGGAGACCAAGGCGGGCAGATCACGATGTCAGGAGATCAAGACCATCCTGGCTAAAACAGTGAAACCCTATCTCTAATAAAAATACAAAAAATTAGCCAGGCATGGTGGCACGCGCCTGTGGTCTCTGCTACTTGGGAGGTTGAGACAGGAGAATCGTTTGAACCTGGGAGGCAGAGGTTGCAGTGAGCTGAGATTGTGCCACGGCACTCCAGCCTGGGTGACAGAGCAAGACTCTGTCTCAAAAAGAAAAAAGAAAGAAAGAAAGAAAGAAAGGGTGTCAATAAAGCCTTCTTTGTCGGTGGCGTGTCTCCTGGCTCTGTAGTATAGTAGGCACCCAAGTCAGACATTATTGGTCAAGCAACTTCTGTACTTATTCCTGATCTCTGTGGGAGAGGCAAACTCTGGGCTAACATCTCATGAATGAATGCAGAGTTGGGGAGTGTGAGGCTTCCAGTTGCAGATAAGCATCAGAAATGCCTCTAACCTTGCAGATCTGCCTGTTCCAAAAGCCCTCCATCAGGCTTACCCCATTAGGTAATTGGTGTCATTTCCCAGGCTGTGACATGTATGCAAGCATACGTCTTAATTTAGGGAGAAGGGAAAAAGGACTATAAATTGGTCTGGTAACTCCTCCATCTGGCTACAAGTCAGAGAAGATGCAAGTGTGATCTCAAACAGTTTACAAAAAAAATATTTATTTTGAGATAATTTCAGACTTACAGAAAAGTTGCAAAAAAAGTACCATGAATACCCGTACAAACTTCAACTGGTTTCCTAAATATTGACATTTTATCATGTTTGCTCCATCATTCTCTCTGTGTCTTAATGGGTCTTTTTCTGAACAGTTGAGGAGTAAGTTGCAGACATAATGCTTTCCTATTCCTAAATATTTCTGTCTTACTAACCACAGCACAATCATCAAAATCAGAAGTTAGCATTGATATACTACTATTACCTAGCAGGTAGATCTTATGCCAATTGTCCCACAAATGTCCTGTGTAGCAAAAGGAAGAAAACACAGTGTTTTAAGGCTTTTGAGTGGAGTCACAATGGCTCTGAGACCTTGTCCAGTAACAGGGACCACAAGAACTGTTAGGACCCAGTCTGCCACAGTCCTGATCTAAAATACCCTTTGGTATTTAGGACATGGGCATCTGCTGATCTTTTCTAAACTGAAGAGAGAAATTAAGGACACAGAATGTTGGTTATATGCCTTTTGTTTTTTTCTCCGTTTCTCTTTTGACCAACTTATTTTAATGCAGCAACTCCTCACAAACTGCCTGATATACCCAACACATATCTTTAGTTCTGGGAAATAGAGAGTTATGTAAGATGTGGTCCCAACACCCCTGTGAATCAAAATGCTATTACATAATCAGTAACTAAACAGAAATGAAATAGTAGTGTTAGGAATGATAAATTCCTCTTTAAAAGGTTTAATTGTGTAACGTTTTTGTTCTTTGTTCAAAAGCCCAACCTCCTTGTCCTCTCATTTCTAGCCTGAAAACCATCCTCCCACTCTTGTTGCACCCTGACATGCCCAGTAGTATAGTGGACAGACCAGTCCTACCCCCTCTTTCTCTTACAAATCGTGCACTTACCTTATTTAGAAAAGTTTAAGTCTTAGCCAACCGGGATCAGTTTAGATTGTGTGGTCCAACCCTAGCCTATAAGGGAATGACACAGGGACAGGAACTGTGTTAGGGTTAAAAACCCCTTCCTTCCTTTGTTCAGTGTGCTCTTGTGGTCAGGACAGATGTGAGCAGCACTCTTCTGCAGAAATAAATGTGCCTTGCTGAGAAATTCTCTAAGTGCTGGTTTTTCCTTGTGGCACTGAGCACCTGTTTCTAACAGTAGTAATGTTAACTGTGGCAGAGAACCAAGTTACCCCAAGTTACCAGCAGTGAATCCATACAGGTCCTCAGCAACTTCAGCCCTTGTCTCCTCAGAACAAAGAAACTGGTCGAGGGGCATAAGGCAGAAAAAAAGACTGAGGCAATTTTCAGAGCAGGAATGGAAGTTTATTTAAAAAGGCTTTATGAATGGTACAATGGACTTTGGGGACCAGGGCAGGGGGAAGGGTGGAAAGGGGCGAGGGATAAAATACTACGAACTGGGTGTAGTGTACACTGCTTGAGTGATGAATGCACCAAAAGCTCACAAATCACCACTACAAAACTTACTCATGTAACCAAATCCCACCTGTTCCCCTAAAACCTATGGAAATAAGAATTTAAAAAAAAAAAAAAAGAAAAGCAAGAAGACTAAGAAAAATAACTATGCTGAAAAGAAATCTATGAGAAATGAATTTCAGGTTTTCTGGAAAGTTCTGACTAAATGACTGCATTATATTATTAGAGTGGTTTATTATGTAATTCAAGACTGTAATTATATAATATTCCAAATTAACTGTCACCAATAAAAATGCAACATTGTTGAAAATAGAAAAAAATAAATAAAAAATAAAATGAGTAAATAAATAAATAAATTTTAAACATAAAAAGGCTTTAGAACAGGAAAGGAAGGAAAATTCACTTGGAAGAGACCCATGTAAGCCCCTGAAAGTCCAAGAGAGAAAAGAACAAAAGGTTGGGCGTGGTGGATCATCCCTGTAATCCCAGCACTTCGGGAGGCCGAGGTGGGCAGATCACCTGAGGTCAGAAGTTCTAGACAAGCCTGGCCAACATGGTGAAACCCTGTCTGTACTAAAAATACAAAAATTAGCTGGGTGTGGTGGCATGTACCTGTAATCCCAGCTACTCGGGAGGCTGAGGCACAAGAATCGCTTGAACCCAGGAACCAGAGGTTGCAGTGAGCTGAGATCACACCACTGCACTCCAGCCTGGGCGACAGAGCAAGACTCAGTCTCGAGGGGAAAAAAAAAAAAATAGAGCAACAAACAGCACTTTAACCTTGATACTGGGACTTTATAGGCTCACCTCTTTCCCATGATTCTCCCCTTAGGGTGGGCTTCCCGCATGCACAGTGCTTTCCTTACCCTTTGGACTTGAGCACACCCAGTGTGTTTAGGGATTTATGCACATGCCCATCTGAGGCTTTCTTCCCTTTTCCCCTTTTCCAATGGTGTGTACCCCACCCGGAACATGGTACTTTGCCATTATTGTCTTTTAACAGGCATGCCCAGTAGCTTCTTCCTGGGGTCTGCATTCAGTTAACATTTTGATGTTAACAGGTGTGGACCATCAGGAAATGGCCTCTCCCTGGCTGCCAAATTATCATTTTTAAAGAGGCAATGTGATAATTGCCAAACCATCGCCCGACATTCCCAGTGGGTAGGGGCGAAGGAGAGCCCTCTCCTGCCCTGCTCATATGTAACTACCTGTAACAGGAAGAAGGAAGAATACAATATATGGTCAAGTGTTTGATAGACAACATGTCAAACGATTTATATACATATTTATTTTTTACACACATATGGTGACATGTGGCATTATTATCTCTATTTTATAAATGAGGAAATACAGGATCATAAAAATCAGGAAATCTGTTCAGCATCTTCACGCAGTGAGACACAGAGCCAGGATCTGAACCAAGGTCGACCTCCAAAGCCCAAGCTTTGTTCCATGAAAACAAGAGGTATAAACAGATAACACAGAGCAAATGTGAGAAGACAGAAGTGGGGACACATGAAGGCTTTCCAGGTCTCAAGGACAAAGGTATATTTGAGCACAGACTGAAGAATGGATGAGACTTTGCGGGTAAAGATGAAAGAAACAATCCAAAGGGGAAAGCCAGCGACTTGAAGTAGCTGACTGCAGTGTCCAATGCTTTGACTCAGCAAAACAGCCAAATTAGGTTCCCATGACAGGGCAGAGGATACACAGCTTCTTGAAAGCTTGAGTGTGCCCAAGGGTCCTTACAGTAACAGCAGAAAGCTCAGACAGATAATTCCTACCATTAGGCAGGAAACAGCTTCTCCCGGGGACTCGGTGGTTGATAAGCTTTCTTTTCACCAGGGAGCTTTTTCTGATTTCTTTTCTTAGGAGGAAGACTTGCCTATTTAAGATAAAGAGTAGAAGGCAGTACCGGGAGCACTTTTCTAAATTAAATAACTCCTCAGGGTGCCAGCCTGTTAAGTGTGGACAGAAGCAGAGAGGCAGGACTTGCTGGGCTCCTCCCCATTCATGAAGTAAAAATTGCAGAGTTCCCCAGGAAGCCACGCGGTTTTGTGGACATCTAAATTTCCGACATAAAGAGATGCTATTTGTTTACTTTTTGCATATTCTAAGGAAAGACAGTAATGCATAATAGATTCAGCAGGACATTGCATCCTGTACAAAAATTTTATTGATCATACTATCACTAATTTCTCCTGAAAAATGACTATAGTAGCCTAATTGAATACTTTTCTATTGTAAATATTCAAATTATATTAATGACTTAGATTAGCATTTTTTGAAAGATGCTCCTTGTGAAGTTTGGAAAGGTACACAGAGTTCAGCTTTTTAAAACTACATTTAAGATCCAAGGCTTACTTCTTACCGTGGCTTACTCCTGTAATCCCAGCACTTTGGGAGGCCAAGACAGGAGGATCACTTAAGTACAGCCTAAGCAACATGGTGAGACCCTGTCTCTACAAAAAATAAAACATTAGCCAGGTGTAGTGTCACGCACCTGTAATCTCAGCTACTCAGGAGGCTGAGGTAAAAGGATTCCTTCAGCCCAGGAGTCTGAGGCTGCAGTGAGCTATGAACACAACACTGCACTCTGGCCTAGGCAATAGAGTGCAGTTTATCTGAGTTTAACTCAGCTTCAAATATAAAGGAGAAGCTTTGAGTACCCTAAACTGCCATGAGCTTAACCACTTACACACTGCTACCTCTGGCCACTAAGCCAGGAGAGAGAAGCAAGTATCCCTCGTTACATCCCAAGCTCCCTTCAGCTGTGAGACACAGGAGCTTCTGCTTCCCTCCCCACAGGGTAGGCTGTAGTCATTCCCCTCCCTCCAAGTTCATGAACACTGCCTGCCATTTTCTGTAGGTAAACTGCTCATTTATTAATCTTATAAAATCATGAATGAATGAACAGCTAGTGAGTATGAAAAAACATGTGTTGTCCTACACAGGAAGCCTGAGATCACCAGCTCAGGTGGAGCCAAGAGGAATTTTGCCAGAAGCCCTGTTCACGGTATGTTTTCTATTTGTCTCTCCAATATCTTCCTACATGTCTAACCACCACAGTGCAAGGATGGGAAGAGTACAAAGATCCTTCCCATTCACTCGTAACTATGAAAGAGATTAACTCACATTCCCACTTAATTCAGGGGCAAGAACGCCCCATATGAAGGATACCTAATAACATTTCTACTTAACCTCACTAATGCAATTAAAGTGAGAAAAAGAAAT
Organism: Pongo abelii; assembly: GCF_028885655.2. NCBI lineage: Eukaryota > Metazoa > Chordata > Mammalia > Primates > Hominidae > Pongo > Pongo abelii. Next base: position 85,469,697 of record NC_072002.2, on the reverse strand, counting down.
AAGTGGTACAAAAAGTAGAAGATTGGAGATAACATTTCTATAAAATTCCTAATTTGTAGAAAATGCGTCACCATTAAAAATGCAAGCAAAACTATTCAGAGAGTTCAGCAACTACTTTAAACAAATAGGCCAGGCACGGTGGCTCAACCTGTAATCCTAGCACTTTGGGAGGTGAGGCAGGTGGATCACTGGAGCCCAGGAGTTCAAGACCAACCTGGGTAACATAGCGAGACCCCCATTGCTATAAAAAATACAAAAATTAGCTGGGCATGGTGGTACATGTCTGCACTCCTGGCTATTCGGGAGGCTGAGACAGGAGGATTGCTGGAGCCTGGGAGATCGAGGTTGCAGTGAGCCATGACTGTAGCACTGCATTTTAGCCTGGGCAACAAAGCAAGCCCCTGTCTCAAAAAAGCAAAAACGAAAAATCAATAAATAATAAAATAAATTATTTTATAATTAAGCTTATTTTAAGCTTATTTTTTAAACTTATAATTAAGTTATTTTATAACTAAGCATGAACTATAATAGGAAAAAAATGGAGGAAAAAGAAATAACATAAACTATAAGATTCAAATGAATAAATCTCTTTAAAAGTGGACAAGACCTTTATAGAGAAAACTAAAAATATCATTGAAGGACACACAATAAAGGATTGTGAATAGTAGAGATGTAATCCATGTTATTCAATGATAAGACACATAGATACATTAGAATTTTACTAAAAATATCAGTGAAACTCCAATTTTAAAAATTGTAAACAAGCTTTTTCTTATAACTGAACATGTCTATTCTTAATATATAGAAGAGCAGAGACATTTCTAAAGACAAAACGTGGCGGGGAAGGATAAGATCTTGCCTATTAGATAATAAGGATTATTACAAAACCGTAGTCAATTAGAAGAGCGAGTTTGTTGCAGTACTAGGCAGTACTAAGTAGATCAGTGTTTCAGAGAGGCTGGACACATAGCAGTCTTTTCAATAAATCTGAGAAAATTGGTCATCCGTACGGAAAATATTGTATCCCTCACTTACATCATATAAAGAAATAATTCAAAGCCTACTAAAATGCCAGACATGAAAATCAAATCCATTAAAACATTTAAAAGAATTATAAGAGCAAGATTTTATGACTATGGTAGAAAATGATTTTTCAAACAGGATTTCTTTAAAAGAACAAATGATAAAAAAGGTATATTTGACAACATAAAATTTTTTTAAAACTTTCATGAAACAAAAGACACCACAAGCAAAGTGAAAAGACAAGCACAAACTGGTACAAAAGATTTGCAATACTTAAAGAAAGGCAAGTGTCGGCCAGGCGTGGTGGCTCACACCTATAATCCCAGCACTTTGGGAAGCTGAGGTGGGGGGCTAATCCAAGGTCAGGAGTTTGAGACCAGCCTGGCCAACATGGTGAAACCCCATCTCTACCAAAAAAAAAAAAATATATATATATATATATGCAAGGCCAGACCTGGTGGCGGGTGCCTGTAATCCCAGCTACTTGGGAGGCTGAGGCAGGAGAATCGCTTGAACCTGGGAGGCGGAGGTTGCAGTGAGCCGAGATTGCACCACTACACTCTAGTCTGGGCAATCACAGAGTGAGACTCCATCTCAAAAAAATATATATATATGCAATACTTAAAGAAAGTGTCCAGAATCCACAAAGGGTGATAAATAAATAAGAAAGAGATAAACTATCCAATATAAAGAGAGATGGGGGTGCAAACCCACAGTTCACAGAATAGGAAACAGAGTCAAGAAACATTTGACAAGATGCTCAATTTCACTAGTAATGTGAAAAATAATAGTTAAATGGAATACTGAAATTAAACCACTTCGCATCCATCAGAGAAGCAAAAAATCCAAACTCTAATAATAATAAGCATTGACAAAGACATGGACAAACTTCATTTATTTCAAGAGGAAAGACCATGGTTACAACCACTCTGGAGAACAACTGGGTAAGATCTCATGAAGTTAAAGGTATACTCAGAAATTCCAAAACACTCAGAAATTCTACCTCTAGGCATAGACCATTGAGAAATTCTTGCACATGTAGACCAGAAGATACATATAGCTCATAGCTCTGTTGTTTGTGATGATGGCAAAGCATAACCATCCTAAAAATCCATCAACAATCAAATAGAGAAATAGATTTTTTAATTAACACAGGGCAATTACTATGTTTCAGGAACGTTCTATTGTAAGAATGTTAAAAATATTAAATTATTTAACTTTCAAAAGAACTCTATAAGATAGATAGGTTTTTATGAATTGTAATACTTCCACTATTTTTAGTGACTATTTTCCCCATTTTATAGATTAGGATCTTAAGACACAGAAATAAGCCCAAGGTCACTCAGCTGGTTAGAAATAAAGTGATACAGTGGAATGCTACAGAACAAAGGAAAAGAATGAAATAAAATTATATGTAGCATTATGGATAAATATCAAACGGTGAGAAAAAGTAGGTTGTAGACTGATACAGTAACATACCATTACATTAGTCTGAAAGATGCAAATCAATACTGCCTTAGTTTCCTAGGGCTGCCATAACAAATAAGCATGAACTGGGTAGCTGACAACAGAAATGTATCCTCTCACCCTTTTGGAGGCCAGAAGTTGGAATCCAAGGGACCAGCAGGGCAGCACTCCTTCAAAGGCCCTAGGGGTTCCTGCCTGGCCCTTTCCAGCTTCCGGTGCCTCCAGGATGTCCTTGGCTTGTGGCCCTATCACTCCAGTCACTGCCTCCATCTTCACACGGTCTTCTATTTTCTCTCTTGTAAGGACACTTGTTGTTGGATTTAGGGTCCACTGGATGGTGGAGGATCATGTCTTTTCTATATCCGCCAAGACACTTCCCAAATAAGGGCACACTCACAGGTTGCAGAGGGTCAGGATGTGGACATACCCTTTGGGAGGACCAGCATTCAACCCTCTACAAATATTGTCGGTAATTTACAGGTATTTACCTAAGTAATGAAATGCCATTTACAAAAAAATCTCATGGAAATAATAAACACTAAACCCTCCTCTGGGAAAGAAGGGAGGGAGAGAGTAACAGGAGAGGAAGGTATTACAGAGGGGGTAAGTGTCTCTGTAATTTGTTCTTATTTTAATCCTGGAGGAAATATGGCATTTTAAATCTAAAGTTAATATAGCAACATGTTGAGCTTTGATAGGGCTGAGGGGCAGACACACACCTGTTGGCCATGATTTTCTCTGAAATTTTCTTCTCTTTTTTTTTTTTTTTTTTTTTTTTGTGACAGAGTCTCGCTCTGTTGCCCAGGCTGAAGTGCAGTGGCGTGATCTCAGCTCACTGCAGCCTCCATCTCCCAGCTTCAAGCGATTCTCCTTCCTCAGCCTCCCGAGTAGCTGGGATTACAGGCACCTGACACTGTGTCTGGCTAACTTTTGTATTTTTAGTAGAGACAGGGTTTCACCATGTTGGTCAGGCTAGTCTCGAACTCCTGACCTCCGATGATCCGCCCACCTCGGCCTCTCAAAGTGCTGGGATTACAGGTGTGAGCCACTGTGCCTGGCTGATTTTCTCTGTAACTTTTTATAATTAAGAAATATTTCACAATGAAACAATGCAAAGATGTCCTCTGCCTTAACTCTGTCATGGTATTTGGAAGAGTTACTTTTGACAGGTCCTTGCTGAACCTTGTCTGCAAGCTGTTATTAAACGTCTATGGTATTATCCACTACTTCTCTCAGTCCTATTTGAATCAGCTCTAAGTCAGAGCTCCTCCATGCTTTCCCAACTCACCTCTTAACATTTACAGCCTTTCCTCTCCACCATTTAGTTTGCTTTAGATGTTTTTTCTTATTAAGAACATCACTGCTCCAATAATGATGAACTGATTTCCAAATGTCAAAGACTAATCCAACACAGAAATATCAAAGCAAAGACTGCAGATAAGCAACATGGCTTCCTCGTGATGTTTGTTGTGCTTCTAGAAAACAACTTTTCTCACAAATCTTTTAAATCACGTTTTATCTTTACAATAATGAGTACTCTTGCCTTCTTTGAGAACATCCTCACCTCTCCCAGAGAAATTGTAGTAGCATCAGCAAGTTGATGGGCTGAGACTTATTTCTCCTGGGGTGACCTGCCAATAGCAGAATCATTAGCACAGTCCCCTCTAAAGCACTAATTTTTTTCAATATTCTTTTAAAATTCTCCAGCCAAAAATGATGGGAACCATGATTATTCCTGGCCACTGCCATCTCTAAAGTGGAGTTACTCTTCCTTCTATGCCCAGCCATATAAAATCAAGACAACCCACTGAAATACAATTACTGATGTTTTGAAAAATAAACAGCTAAAGTAAAGCTACAGCAGTTTTAGTAATGTGCTGTTTTATTTTAGGTGATAGGAAAACCAAAAGTTATACAGCTATTTATGAGGTTCAATGATGAAAGTAACACATTATTTAAAAAATTAATCTGAGTAATCATGATAGTACGGAATTTAAAATTAGAGGCAGGGTGAGGTGGCTCACGCTTGTTATCCCAGCACTTTGGGAGGCCAAGGTGGGCGGATCACTTGAGGTCAGGAGTTTGAGACCAGCCTGGCCAACATGGCCAAACCCTGTCTCTACTAAAAATATAAAAATTAGCTGGGCGTGGTGGCACTCACCTGTAATCTCAGCTACTCGGGACGCTGAGGCACGAGAATCGTTTGAACTCTGGAGGCGGAGGTTGCAGTGAGCTGAGATCACGCCACTGCACTGCAGCCTGGGTGACAGAGCAAGATTCTGTCTCAAAAAAAAAAAAAAAAAAGAAAGAAAGAAAGAAAAAGAAAAGAAACAAATTTAGAATTTAGAATCAAAAGACTTTAATTCCTGGTTCTTCCAGTGATCAGCTGTGTGACACCGGACAAGTTAGTTCCGTAAACCTCAATGTGCAACACTGGGCTAATGACAGTAGCTACCTGATAAGATTGACATAGACATTAAAAAATAATAGATAGGCATTCCATATATCATAGCTCAGGTTGCCATACAAAATATCATAGACAGGGTGACTTAAACAACAAAAATGTATTTCCCACAGTTCTGTAAGCTGGAAGTCCAAGATCAAGGTGGCCACAAGGTGGTTTCATTCTGAGACCAATTCTCTTGGCCAGCAGATGGCAGCCTTCTCGCTGTGGGCTCACATGGCCTCTTATATGCCTGAGGGGAAAGAGAGAGGGCTCTCCGGTATCTCTTCCCGTAAGGAAACTGTTTCTATCCAGAGCCCCATCCTTCTCACCTCCTTTAACCTTAATTACCTCCTTATAGGCGCTATCTTCAATTATAGTCACAGTTGGGGGTTAAGGCTTCAACATATCAATTTGGGGGAGACACAGTTCAGTCTGTAATACCTAGGTAATATTATCAGATATTTTAAGGCAGCGACAGGACTGGGCACAGTGGCCTGTAATCCCAGCACTTTGGGAGGCCGAGACGGGTGGATCACCTGAGGTAGGGAGTTCAAGCCCAGCCTGACCAACATGGAGAAACCCCGACTCTACTAAAAATACAAAATTAGCCAGGCGTGGGGGCTCATGCCTGTAATCTCGGCTGCTGGGGAGGCTGAGGCAGGAGAATCGCTTGAACTCAGGAAGTGGAGGTTGTGGTGAGCCGAGATTGTGCCATTGCACTCCAGCCTGGGCAACAAGAGCGAAACTCCGTCTCAAAAAAAAAAGGCAGCCACAGTACTTCTTCCATGCATGTTTGTTGTTTTTTATTGGCCTGACAGAAAAACCCATGAGAAATAAAAATGAAATACTAAGCCCCTCAACTCACTGAATGGACCCCCTCTTGGTCCAGGGGACCCCAGAGTAACCTTGGAAACTGAGTTCTTGACCATGACGAGATGGGGTCAGACACACCTCAATGTGCACCTCCCTTGCTGACCACCATTAGGCTTTCTTCCCTAAGAGCGAAACAGAAACCAGTCTTCCAAATGATTCCACCGCTATTGACCAACCTGACACTGCCCCTCCTTTTTGCCTGATAAGAGACCACGGAACATGGACTCTACAAGGAATGTGCAGTTGGGATTTTTGTGTCCTCTGGTTCACCTTTTGAAATCAGAAGGCCGAACACTCCGCCCTCCGATCGTGCTAACATGGCCATTTTCTGAACATGGATCCCTTGGAGAAGCAGGAAGCTTTATTGCTCATGCATGTGTTTCCTCTTTCATAAAGATTTATGACTTCTCCTGTGGCTTATTAAACACGTATATTCAGCCACCTCATTCAGCATATATTCCTGTTCCTGTTGTCCCTCCCTCAAAATGTTTGCTTCTGGCTTCCCAGCCTGTCAGATGGCCACCCTGCAGGCTGCAATGCTTTCCAAATTTATGAGCCTTGTCATTCTTCAGTTGACAACCATAATCCCTATGCCATAACTTGCACTGCATGAAAATTATATTGATAGGTGTAACCAAAATAAAGAGAATCTTCTCATGTTTTTTATTAAGTTATGTAATTAGAGGTATGTGGAATTTTTCACTCTGCTTTCTCATGAAACAAAGCATAATCATTATTTCAATGCTCCTACAAAATAGTTACAATCACCACTGTCATGTCTTAATGTTTTACAGTTGGAATAGTAAAAACTATGCCCCTGTAATATACTAAAAAGTTTTAAGCGCTTACCTAAGAATATCCTTTAATGAAAGATGTTTGTTCAGTTCAGGTTTCTGCCTCAGCCTCTGAGTAGCTGGGATTACAGGCACCCACCATGATGCCCGCCTAATTTTTGTATTTTTAGTAGAGACGAGGTTTCACCATGTTGGCCACGCTAATCTCAAACTCCTGACATCAGGTGATCTGCCTGCCTTGGCCTCCCAAAGTGCTGGGATTACAAGTGTGAGCCACTGCACTTGGCCTATTGTACCATTTTCTTACTATGAAGATGTTTAAGTTATTTTTATTTGAACTTCCTGGGCAATAAAAATAATAAGTTACAGTTTTAAACACTGCTATATGTATTTATACATTATGCTTTTTGAGAAGGCAATGAATGACAAGATCACATCAGTTTATACTTTTACCACAGCAGTATGAGCTGCCATTTCCTGATACCCTCACAAATACTGATCATTATTGTTCCTTTCTACTCTCTGCCAAATTGGCAAATGGAAAATTACTTAACATTTTTATTTGCCTTTCTTTGGTTTCTATTGAGTTCAACTTTTTTTTTTTTTTTAAGACGGAGTCTCGCTCTGTTGCCAGGCTGCAATGCAGTGGCGTGATCTTGGCTCACTGCAACCTCCACCTCCTGGGTTCAAGCAATTCTTCTGCCTCAACCTCCCAGGTAGCCGGGACTATAGGCACCCACCACCAATCCTGGCTAATTTTTGTATTTTTAGTAAAGACAGGGTTTCACCATGTTGGCCAAGATGGTCTTGATCTCTTGAGCTCGTGATCTGCCCGCCTTGGCCTCCCAGAGTGCTGGGATTACAGGCGTAGACCACCGTGCCTGACCTGAGTTCAACTTTTTTCACACTTCTTGTTGTCCATCCAAGGTTTCATTTGTACAATACATATCTCTGATTAGTAGGGTTTTGTTAAGTACATGATGATATCTGCAATCTTGGGAAAGAGACTTTATGGGAGGTAACTTCACTATTCCTAAAACCTCCCAACTTGATTCTTCTTATACTCAAAATATTATTAAATCCCACACTGACCCTGCACTGCAGCATCCTGAGAAAACTCCACCTGCACTCTCTGGGTGTGACACAATTCCTATATTCCATTATCAGGCAGATAGTGAAGATTACTTAGTACTAGGTCGGGGGATAGTTTATAGGAATTCCTGGGCTTCAGTTTAATCCAATGTTGAATGCCAAACCCTCCAAGATGACATTTCCTCTTTCATCATGTGAACTTTTCATCCTTAAATCTTCTTCTAGTGTGTTGCTGTGTAACCCTCCTTGACTGAATAAACAGTTAGGACTGTATTTCTCAACTCAGGGAGAATTCCTGTTGCCTGATGTCTGGATTTGTCAGAAGTCTCACCCAGCCTATTATAATCTATCTTTATTTTAGAAGCTGTTCTTTTTTCTTTTTTCCCCCCACAGGCTCGATTCACTTTATTTTTTGTGTATAAAACCCTATGTTGTAGCCACAGCTGGAGCCTGGGTCCTCTGCACGGAGACTCTGGCGTTGGCCTTGACCAGGTGTGGTCAGTGAATTCCTGATAGGAAGGCTTGGTGAATACAGGCTCCTTCCAAAGGTGGGGGGCGGGGGTCAGGTAGCTGTAGGTCTTAGAGCTGTAGGGTCAAAGGTGGCCTTGGCAAAGTTGCCCAGGGTGGCAGTGCAGCCCCTGGCTGAGGTGTAGCAGACATCCATACCAGCCATCATGAGCAGCTTCTTGGGCACAGGCACCAAGACGATGCCAGTGCCCCTGGGCACGGGGATGAAGCGCACCAGCACAGAGCCTCAGTGGCCTGTCCCCTTGCAAGGGACGGTGTGGGGCTTGCCGATCTTGTTCCCCCAGTAGCCTGTGCGCACGGGGACAATGGAGAGCTTGGCCAGGATAATGGCCCCGCGGATGGCAGTGGCCACCTCCTTGGAGCACTTAACACCCAGACCGATGTGGCAATTGTAGTCCCTGATGGCAACAAATGCCTTGAACCTGGTGCGCTGGCCGGTGCGGGTCTGCTTCTGCACTGGCATAATCTTCAAAACCTCGTCCTTGAGAGAGGCCCCCAGGAAAAAGTCAATGATCTCAGATTCCTTGATGAGCAGGGAGAAGAGATAGATCTCCTCCAGGGACTTGATCTTCATGTCCTTGACCAGGAGGCCCAGCTTGGTAATGGGCGTCCACCCCTTATCCTTGGCCTTGACTCCGCGAGCTCCGCAGCCTCGGCCCTGGCCCGGTCCACGGCCGCGACCCCGGCCCGGATGCCACTGCGGAAGCCTCCGCGGAAACCACCGCAGTTCCCATCCCAGGGTCCCCCGGGGCTTCCGGGTCCCCGCTGCACCGGTGTTATCCGCCATTTGGTGTTTTCTCGGAGAAGACGGAGAAGCTGTTCTTGTTCGTCATCACTAAGTAACTTCCTTTGTTTTAGAAGCTCTTCTGTGTTCCTCATCACTACGTAACATCCTTTGTTTTAGAATCTTTTCTGTGTTCCTCGTCACTATGTAACTTGTTTCTTTTAGAAGCTGTTCTATGTTCGTCATCACGACGTAACATCCTTTGTTTCCTGTTCTTAATGGCTTTCAGAGAAAACCCGAAGTCAGAAGCACACCGGCATCCACTTTCGGCCGCCCTGCCTGAGTATGACATGGATGGGTGTGACCAACATAGAGTCTTCAGGAGGCTCGGTTTGGTAACTTAGGCATAGTTAATACATCCACATCACTTTTCTAAATTCTATGTTCTTTCATCTCTTTCTCCACATTTATTCATCTAAAAATGGTGGGAGAGGTTCAAAATTTTTTTAAAAACACACTGAAGAATAGTGAGCCTTCTTCATTTGGAATTCATCCCAGTGTTAAAACAAATGAAAGAATATTGTGCAAATTTCCAGGAAAATGTCAATGATGACTGACTAAATTGGAACAAATATCGAAAGACTCCAAAATATTTACATCCCAGCTGGAGGCAAGTATTTCATTCCAAGTCAGGGACGGGACAAAGTGAGGCTGCAGCAGCGGAACGGGCGTAGCCTGGGTCCCAGCCCTCAGCATCACCAAGGCGCATTCGTCCCTGAGCACACCAGGAGTTGTGACAAGTCCTGTTCCTTTGGTTTTAGAGGTTTTGCTGCAGAAGCCATCCCCATTTTGACCACTCCAATAATACCGTAAGCAGAGTTCAAAAGCTGAAGCGGTACACTGTGCCTCCAGGTTGTGTTTGTGGATGATACCCTATCAGGGTCTGAATGTCGTCTGACAGTTGCATCATTTCCCTGGAAGAACACGTGTAGACAGGCCAGCCAGTGGCCCTCTCTGTACAGCAGTGGCTGTGGCACTCAGTGTTGAGTGTGGAACTAGGACTGTGTGATCACCTCCCAGAACTTCCCTTTCCTTATCTTTTTTTTGTTTTTTTTTCTTTTTTGAGACAATCTTGCTCTGTTGCCCAGACTGGAGTGCAGTGGTGTGATCTCAGCTCACTGTAACCTCCACCTCCAGGGTTCGAGCGATTCTCCTGCCCAGCCTCCTGAGTAGCTGGGATTACGGGCACCCGCCACCATACCTGTCTAATTTTGTTTTGTATTTTTAGTAGAGACAGGGTTTCACCACGTTGGCCAGGCTGGTCTCAAACTCCTGATGTCAGGTGATCTGCCCGCCTCGGCCTCCCAAAGTGCTGGGATTACAGGCGTGAGCCACCGCGCCGGGCCTAATTTTTGTATTTTTAGTAGAGACAGGGTTTCGCCATGTTGGCCAGGCTGGTCCTTATCTTAACATAAAGAATGATAAGGACTTCCTCACAGACTGTTAAGAGAATTAAATAAGTCAACACATATATAGTACTTAGAGGAGTGAGCAGTAAATATTAGTTTAATGATGTGAATACACACACAGGCATACTTGAGAAAGCCTAGTGAATATCTGATCTGTCAGTAACAAAATATTCAAAAAACAGCAATGAAGATCAGCAGTTTCTTTTATAATTCAGGAACTAGATAGCCACAAGCAATACAGTTTCACTTTGACTTTCAGACACCACTGAAACACCTGTGCTAGTATTCAGGCTAAAGCTCTTGAAGAGGGTAAAATATTTTCTCCATCTACCTACCTCTGGCCACAAGCACTTATGTGAATTGGAACTCAGGAAATGGTCAAAATCGATGTACTCACCCCTATTTGTATGAGTGTTGATTTAAATAAATTATTAAGATAATTTAACGTATTGATTGTTCAGATTAGAATTAAACAGAGTGACCTTTGAAAATTTCATCTCATGATTACTCTTCATGGCACCTACCATCGACTCTTTTCTTAACCATTGCTCAATACTTAATCCGCACTCCTAGTCCTACCTTCTAGCTGGAAGTTATCATTAAACTAAATAACAGCCTTTGAATGAAAAGCAGGATGATACAGTCTCATTATCTCAATACATAAATCATTTGGTTTTAATGCCACCAAAATCCATCACCACAGTAGCAGTGCCTTTCCCTTGTAACATGGACATTGTTTCTAGGTACTTGTTCTTCTAAGTCAGAAATGCTCTTCCATTATTACATACTTCATCTGTGACAACCATTTCTGAATTCAGGTTTTTTTTGTTTGTTTGTATTTTGGAGACAAGGTCTTGCTCTGTCGCCCAGGCTGGAGTGCAGTGGTATGATCTCAGCTCACTGCAGCCTGGACCTCCTGGGCTCAAGCAGTCCACCCACTTCAGGCTCCTGAGTAGCTGGGACAACAGGTGTGCACCACCATGCCAGGCTAATTTTTTTTTTTTTTTTTTTTTGTAGACGTGAGGTTTCATCATGTTACCCAGGCTGGTCTTGAACTCCTGGGCTCAAAAAATCCACCTGCCCCAGCCTCCCAGAGGGCCGGGATTGCAGGCATGAGCCACCGCACCTGGCTGAATTCTTGTTCCTAGTGACTTCGGGTCCTAAGAAACTTCTGTTTGTTTGTTTGTTTGCTTGTTTAGAGACAGGGTCTCGTTCTGTAACCCAGGCTGGAGTGCAGTGGCTCAATCACAGCTCAATCTAACCTAGAACTCCTTGGCTCAAGTTATCCTCCTACCTTGGCCTCCCAAAGTGCTGGAATTACAGGCATGAGCCACCACACCTGGCCCTTAGAAACTTCGTAAACTATTCATTTGGGTGAACCTAGAAACACCTTAGTAGATCCATTAATTCATTTATTCAACCAACATTTGCTGAGCCCCTGCTCTGCTTTGAGCTCTCCTCTAGGAAGCACGGCAATACACTCAGGGGCAAGTCTGCATTATCCCATGTGAGTGAGGGCTTCACCATCTCGGGGTGAGGCGGAGATGTAAGGGGCTGGGGACAGGAAGAAGCAGATAAAGGAAGGGGACCTGCTTTGCTGGCTGCAGGTACACAGTCAGCAGCTCTGACATGGGAGCTCTCCGTCAAGACATCATCGCAGAAGAGATGATTCTTCCTGCGTCTGGGACAACAGCATATACAGTCTCTACCAGATGGCACGGACAGTTTATGGAGGTGGATGTGTAAAGAAAACATCCTCCTCACCACTCACACCCCTCCCCTCACAAGCCTCAAAGCAGCTCAGAGCGTTCTGCAAAGAGGAGGCTCTGGTAGTGCCGCAAGCCCTTGCCTCCTATTTACATGGCAGCGACTGTCACTCTTTTCCCCAGAAGAAATTTTGCTGTACTCTTCGAAAAGCAAATTAGGAAAGCATTCCCGCTGGCAAATTGAATGTGTCTTCCTGCCATTGCCAGCAGTGCCAAGGAAAAAGAATTGGGGAAGAAAATCAGGGTTTTTCCCCACAACATCACCTATGCTTAGGTGTTGGTACCCACCTAGAAAGAAGAGTGAGTTTAGTGCTCAGTAACAGTCAAGTTTTACCCAGAGCTGGTGGGCAAAGGCCTAGATGTCTGGCCTGCTTTGTCTAATTCTAGAGCTGAGGCTAGAGGAAAAGGCCCTTTCTCTGCGTCTTAGTATCTTCCTCCAACCCAAGATGACAACAAAACACACTTATTTATTTACATAGTTTGGATCTGCCCAAATCTCATGTTGAATTGTAATCCCCAGTGTGGAGGTGAGGCCTAATGGGAGGTGATTGGATCATGGGGGTGAATTTCTTCCTTGGTGCTGTTCTCCTGATAGTGAGTTCCACCTCAAAAGGGAGCTACCTAGTAAAACTGTCTTGCTGCCTATCAGGGTCTTTGAACACATTCAGTGTTGAGGAGCAGTGTGACCATGTCAAATTTTGTGGCAAGAAAGTCCCTCTGTGTGAAAGACCATCTACCTGGCCTGACAGCAAAGCTGCCATGAATTTTCAAAAGCCAGTCCAGCTGACAGCCGGGAGGAATGTGTGAGTCTCTAGTACCCCAGAAAGGTAATGGAAAACAGGTCTTTGAAAATGACACATTTTACATTAGAAAGGCATTGGTATGTACTAATGTTTTAATTCTTCAACACGTGATGCCACAGCCTCTGGATGTCTTCTGGAAAGACCTCTGTCACTCACAAGCATGGTCATGGCCAGAGGAAATTAACCAGAGGGCAATGAGCAATTCCTACTGCTACAAAGAGGGCACCACTCATTGCCTACCAGACCCTCATCCAAGTGCTTTCATTAATTCATCTCATCCTCCAGTCCACCCTATGATATCAGCACTTTGTAATCATCCTCATTTTCCGGTAAGGTGACTGAGGCTCAAGGTTAATGTCAACTGGAGATACTTACACCTGCAACATGAAGGGAGAGAGGAAACAGACATAAATAGAAAGAGATCTGAAGATAACAGAAAAGCAAGGAAATACCAGTAACTAGTGTCATATTACCTCCCTACCAACTGAAGGAAAGTCCATTCGGATGATTAAAACATCTTAGGTATTCAACAGCCTATTTCTAGATAAATTATTTTTTATTTTAAAATACAAATAGAAACATAAAATAGACTAAAAACATGGTAATTAGTAGAGGTTCTTGTAACTGCCTTTGGATGTGTGAATTTGGTGAGGCTGCAGTCCCCAGTGATTCAGTCAAACCCTATTCTAGGGGTTGCTGGGAAGATATTTTGTAGATGTCAGTCAATTCCATAGTCAGTTGACTTTATTTGTTAAGGGAGATTATCTGAGATAATCTGGGGCAGCCTGATTCTGTCAGTTGAAGGATCTTAAAAGCAGAAATGAGGCTTCTCTGAAGAAATTCTGCCAGTGCATAGCAACTCCAGCCCCTTCTGGAGACTGCCCTGCAGATTTCAGACTTGACTATCCAGCCGCATGGTTACATATCCAATTCCCTGCAATAAGCCTCTCAATATCTGTCTCCTACTGGTTCTGCTTCTCTGGTTGAACCCTCATACAGTTGTTAAAATGTTATTGTAATTAATGTATAAGGATGAATTAGTAGTATATTGTGCTGGTATAAAAGCTAGTACACTTAAATGGTTTTAAATTTTTCCGTGTTCCCGTTTACCTATGAACTTACACTCTCTCAGAGGAAGGACTCAGAAAATCATCTTGCTAAGCCCAAGTAAACTCTAAATGTAAATTCCACCTGAACAAATTATGAATGAGTGGAGTCTTAATAAAGTTGCAGAATGTTAAATGAGAGGAGAGAGTGAAAGATGCACCTTCTCTTTGATTTAAAGCATGTATTCACACATACACACACACACACACACACACACGCACACACACATTTTAGAAAAGACTACCTGATTCCCATATTTTCATTTATTCTAACAGCATTCACTGAATGCCAGTGACATCCTGAACACCTTTCAGCTTTATGACTATATTAGTCCTTTCTTGCAGTGCTACAAAGAAATAGCTGAGACTGGGTGATTTATAAAGAAAAGAGGTTTAGTTGGCTCACAGTTCTGCAGGCTCTACAGGAAGCGCAGTGTCTTCTGCCTCTGGGGAAGGCCTCAGAAAACTTACAACCATGGCGCAAGGCAAAGGGAGAGCAAGCACTTCGCATGGTGGAGCAGGAGGGAGAGAGAGAGGGAGGGGAGGTGCCACACAGTTTTAAATGACTAGATCTCACCAGAACGCACTCACTATCAGGAGAACAGCACCAAAGGGGAAATTCACACCCATAATTCAGTCACTTCCCATTAGGCCCAACCTCCAACATTGGGGATTACAAGTAAACATGAGATTAGGGTGGGGACACAGATCCAAACCAAATCAATGACTCTGCATGTTATTCAATATCTCTACATCTCAGGTTCCTCACCTGTAAAATAGGGATACAAATTGTGCCAGCCTCGTAGGACCACAGTGATTATTAAGTTAGTTAAGGTTTTCAAAGTGCTTAGAATAGTCTGACACGTGGTGTGCAACATCTATTTTGTGGGCTGGGGAAGCTGGCAAGGACTTCACAGAGGAGGAGGTGCTAGAAAGACTTGGATTGGGAAAGGAGCACGACGAGGTACTATCCTGAATCATGGGCAAACCGGTTGAGCGAAGCTTGGAGGCAGAAAGGAAGAAAGCTTGTGATAGTAACCCTAATTAAACCAGCCTGCCTGCTGTGAATGGTTCTTACTAGAATCCCCAGGAGAGAAGGTGAGGGCCAGATTTTGAACAAAGCAAAGCCTGGATTCTACCTCTAAACCACATATTCAAGATATCTTAAAAATGACAGTTCATGTTTTTCAAAAGGATTTTATGGTTAAAGAAGTTTGGAAAACAGGGTTAAATAACAGGTTTCTTTCAAGCAGGATTTCCCCCAGTGACCTTAATCTGCTAACACACTGCCAGAGGGGACCCACAGACAGCAGTTCCCAAAATAGAGGACAAAATCCTCTTGCTTCAGAGCATCTCCCAGGAAAACTGTTCCGAGGTGCACACTCCTGCAAATGAGGCTTGTATTATCTATATTTTTGCATTCTTGATGCTCTGGCGTTTGGGGCCTTGCTGACGGGGAGAGACTGCCTCTCTCAGGGCTTGCCAATTCTTAGAGATAGCACAAAACTCACCTGGGAGCCCATCCTTCATATGGAAACTAACAATCCAGAGCCAACACCCACCACATCTTCCACCTGGCACACATACCCCGGAGACAACGTTCCTCTGCGCTAATCATCCAAGAGCCAGGTACCGGACAACTAGGGACAGCCTCTCTAGCCCAGAACCCACTGAAATTATTCAGGCTTACCAATCCTAAGCCTGCCTAGCCTTGCCTTTCCTGTGGAAGCCACAATAAAGCTTCCTGCTCACATTCTGCCCCACCTCTCTCCTGCCTCCCGACACACCCTGGTGCTTCCTCATGGGGCCCAGCAGGACACTTGCCCCCTCCTCTTGGAACTGTTAGTAACAAACTATCTTTTCCACACCAATCATCTCCCAACCTGTTGGCCTCACCATAGCTCAGTGACAATAAAACTACAATTGAAAATACTGATGTTGGCAAGAAAGGGCTTTCAAAGACATTTAAGCAAAAGAGTAACATCATTATGTTTTAGAAATATTCATCTCACACATCCTCTCTATACTATATTTTGAATTCTCAGAGCATTGTTAGAGCCCCAAGAAGCCCAATACAAAAACTGAAATGTTAATGGAGAGATACAGAGGGGTCTGGGGAGCCTGAACCCCCACATATTTGGGAGAAGTCCTGCTAAATGTGATGAGACTTTGGGAGTACAGCATGTCTGAAAGAGGGCTGTCCCCTTAACCCACCTTGGATACCCTGTAGCCAGCTGTAGCTTCTCCACCATGTTTAGGTGATTCTAGAGGTCAGAGGTCATCAGAACTTGTGATTCATCTGCAGCTTTGCAAATGGAAGTACCCCAAGGACTTGCAAAACAAATCCTACCTCTGAGCACTTCATTGCCTCATTTTTCTTGTTAGCAATCTAAGGAGGTTGAGGTTGACTCACTTTGTAAAATACCTTCTGGCTCTGAAATTCTGTGATTCCTGTTTTCTCTACAGAGCTACTAATTCCAGCAAATTTTATAATCCTATAAAAATCACTCTAAGTCACAAATATCAGGATTGCTGTAAAACTTTTCTATGTCCTTTTGTTCTTTTGTATGTGATGCCAGTTCTCCAAAGGGCACTTCTCTTTTGTGAGTTACAATTACCCCTACTATTTATTGTGAGCCAATTAAAATAAATACTGTACTTTGGAAAAGGAAATGTACTTTTTTTCCTAGACCCACGCCAACCTTCATTCCACACCTTGCCCCATCATTTAATCAACTGTGATTTTTATCTACAGTTGGAAAAGACATTAAGGAATGAATGACTCACCGCCCAACCAGAGTTCTTTTAGGTCAAGAGGGCACAGGCTGCACCCCCTCCCCCATGCAAAAGAGCACTTGGCAGAACCCTGAATGGGAACTGCAGTGAAAAAAAATAAGGAAATGAATCACTGGGCTTGACCAAGACTTACTAGTTCTGTCTCCAAATGAAGAAACAATGACAAAACTGCTGGTTGTCTGATAAACAAATTAGAGCCAAGAGTGGGAGACAGAAAGATTTTAGCTGTTATCTTCTAAAGGGAGAAGTTTGCAACCTGATAGAAGGTGCTTCTCTGGACTTCCATGAAAACCAGCTGCCTGTCATTTGATCTCTGTGTGGATCTCAGGTTTCTCATACATAAAATGTCAGTTTGGAGACAAATGGTATTTCAAATTAAATGTCTTCTTTAGTCATTAAATATGAAGGTCGATACTGAATCCTTTGACCATGCTCTTTTTTCAATACAGAAAATAGATGCGCAGGTATTACCAGATTGTAACAAAGCTACCAAAGAAGTATGATCATTGCTCAAAGAAATATTTGTGCAAAGCGGGGAAAATAGCCTTAGAGTCAGGAGCATTAATCCCACCTAAGCCAGCGAAAATAGGAATGCTTGACAGCACAATTTGAAGGAGAAGGAAATGAGCAAAGAAGATGACAACTGACATTTAGGTTGGCCAGTGGGTTATTAGTCATGATAAAGAAAGGCAAAAGCAATAATAAAGTAGAAAAGATTTGCCCCATTAGTCAGCAGTGTAAAGAAGCAGGTGTAAATGATAGCACTGAACATTGGAAGATGTGGACCATGCCGGAGAGATTGTCCCTGTGGAAGCATTCAACTGTTGTACTCAAACAATGTTGTAATTATTCTTACACTCATGTAGGGCCACCACTATATATATTTATTCAATATTTATTTATTGAACATCTACTTATATATAACTACCTTAATCACTTTAGTACCTATAGAGACAAATAATTTCTGCATTTAAGAACTTTTCTGGCTAGGCGTGGTGGCTCATGCCTGTAATCTCAGCACTTTGGGGGGCTAAGGTGGATCACCTGAGGTCAGGAGTTCGAGACCAGCCTGGCCAACATGGAGAAACCCCGTCTCTACGAAAAATATGAAAATTAACTGGGTGTGGTGGCGAGCACCTGTAATCCCAGCTACTCGGGAGGCTGAGGCAGAAGAATTGCTTGAACATGAGAGGCGGAGGTTGCAGTGAGCTGAGGTCATGCCACTGCACTCCAGCCTGGGTGAAAGAGTGAGACTGTGTCTCAAAAGAAAAAAAAAAGAACTTTTCTGTTAAGTAAGGGAAACAGCTAATGATAACCCCACTATAAGTACTATTGCACTTATAAATAAAAAGAACAATGAGCAAAAATATTCTTACCAAAAATCTTATGCTCAAGGTGAGATTAAAGCTTGCTTCAAAGAAAGGATAAGATTTTAACAGGCATGTTGAGAGGAAAACTATTCTAGGAAGATTAAACGGAAAGAGCAAAGGTATTCCTTAAAATGGTTTACAAAACCCTTCCAAAGTTGACCTCACCACTCACAGTGCCTCATTGTCTGTAATCCCAGCACTTTGGGAGGCTAAGTTGGGAGGACTGCTTGAGCCTGGGAGGTCGAGGCTACAGTGAGCTATAATCTTACCACTGTACTTCAGCCTGGGTGGCAAAACAAGAATCTGTCTCAGACACACAAAAAAAGCTGATCTCCACTTAAATTTCCTGCTTATAATTCTCCCCACTCACCAAACTTCTTTTATCCTCCTATTTGTCATGTTTTCTGAAACCTCAGGACCAGAAACAGTTTTTTTCTAAACTTCTATACCTAGAAAACTCCTGATTTCCACTAGAACAGAAAGTAATTATTTCAGGCTTTGAAGACTACGCGGTCTGACTCACAACTATTCAATTTTGCTGTTATGCTGTGAAAATAGCCATGAACCATATTTAAATAAATGAGCAGGCCGTGTTGCAATATAACTTTATTTACAGAAACAGGAAGAGGATTGGATTTGGCCCACAGGTCATAGTTTGCTAACCCCTGCTATAGTGCAATATCACTCTCTCCTAGAAGGGAATGATGTTTTTAGTCCCATGAAATATATATGTACACCCTATGGAATGCATCTGCCTTATGTACTATTGGTTGTTCAATTGAAATTCAAATTTAACTGAGCGTCCTGTGTTCTATCTGGCAATCCTAATAAATGTCCATCAGAACTTCCTGTCTTCATAACAGCAATGCCAAAAATCCTAAGCGCTCAATTTCTGGTAAAACGTGTGTCTCTCGCTTTTCTCCAGCGGACGTTTCCCCCATCCCTTCATCTTCAATTCCCATTCCCCCAGACTCTCTCCCCTCTGCAAGTTTGTTAATTGTTTTTAGAGAATGAGAAAGTAATTTTCATTTCTTTAATGAGTGTTTAAAGAATTAAGGAACGTTTGTCATGTCAGATACAGAAAATAACAGTCTCAAGATTCTCTCATTCCCTGGGTTTTATACCGTTGTATTAATCTAAAAGCTACCCATTTGATCATCTCCTTATAATTCTCCCTGATGATTCAGGAGCTGTACTGCCTGTGGTTGGATTTGCTGCGATGATAACTTATCTCCATAGGACAGGAATTTATTAACTGGTTCCATTTAGATTGGAGCTGTTTTCAAGAGTCTCCTGAGCTGAGCTTTTAGAGTAAACCTCTAATCTCCAATGCAGAATTAAAGACTCTGCTTCTTATGAAAGAAATCACAGGCACCAGCTACTCTTGAAGAATGTTTTCTTGTGGGAGGTGGGGAGTGGGGCAGGAGTTAGGAACTGAGCGGAGAGGAATCTTGGAACCCACGGACTCTACCAGCCGCACCTGTCTTGGCACCTTTCTTCTCAGTCACTGGGGTCACAGCTCTTTCCTCTGTGTCCTCCTCTTCTTCAGGTAACTCACTCTCTGCCCTCCTAGCTGTTCACACTAACATACACCATTTATATTCTAAGGGAGCATTAGTGTGTGTTTTTAATGATTAACTGCTCTAGCACAGGTGCCTTCTGGCCGCTTCCACCCAAAACCTCCTTCAGCTGAGACCCTGCGAAGTCTTCCTGCCTCTCCTGTGGTGGGGTCATAACAGTAACAATATGGCTGTGGTGTGGGAGGTGGCAGGGGAGACTTAGGGTCAACCCTGCTCTAAATCACTGTCATCTTCAACTGCAGAATAGAACTAATATTGAAACCCACAGACCACACAGAAGAAACACCGACATTTCCAACTCAGATTATAAAGCATAAACCCTTCTGTCTCATCTCCCACGTGCCTCCCGCCTCACCTATCCATAAGCTGCCCTTCATGCTGCTGGAAGAATATTCTTTCTGAAACATCAATGCTCACCTTTCTCTCCTGTGCCCAGGACCAGCCCTGGTATCTAGGGGCTGCAGGGCGGAATCCAGGCTTGCCTTCATGGTCTGCTCCTTTGGCCCTCTCTACTATCCCAGCCTCGTTCTTCAGTGCAATCCACAGTCAACTTCACACGGCTGTGCGATCCTCAAGCGTGAGTGTGTTTTCTGTGCCACTCATTCTTTCATCCATTCAGTCAACAGATATTAACTGAATATCTGACTTAAGCCAGGCGCAGTGAAACACACTGGGGATAAAGTAGTGGAATGAACTTACAGTCCATTGACGGATGAAGAGAACTGAACAGGGTAAGACAGAGTGATAAGAGCCCAGGGAGCACATAGGAACAATTCAGAGAGGGAAGGACGTTCTGGATTTTTCTTTGCTACATCAGGCAACTCTGTGTGTGTGTGTGTGTGTGTGTGTGTGTGTGTGTGTAACTCTAACTTGTAATGTGGAGTCATCCCAGCAAAGATGCCTGACCGAGGTCCCCCTATTTTTATTTGTGTCCTCTTGTGTTCCTTACTTTATCACTGCCATTTTGCCTATTACCATTAAATTGTTTTACAAAGAACAATACACCTATTCTCCAGATTACCCCCCAAAACACATTTAAATACATTGCACCTAGCCAGCCGCAAAATCCCTATTTCTACTTGGGCCTGGGAATTATAGTATCCACCAATAACAGTACATACAGATTGCTGACATTTGTACTACAGATAGTAATTTGACACATTTATTGCTCTCAGACCAAAGATATTCCTGGAGGAATGAATTTTAATTTATTTCTAGCTATTTTTTTATTACCAATAGACAATTACTTAGATAGCATCTTGAGTAAACGCACCCCTTGTATCCTAAGCATCCTTTTTAGCCAACTCAACGGATGAGCAAACACATTGCCGCATTGTCCTTAGATCCCAGCATCTCGATCCATCTCTCAGACCTGCAGGAAACTAGATGCTATCACATCAAGTATTTGCTTTATGGTCTGGGGAAAATTAGCTCTTCAATTTCAAGCTTAAGGGTCCCAGGCAGAGTTGTGTTCTAGAAAGATATATTGCACTGTGTTACATTGAACCTGAATCCGTAATCTCAGAGGAAGGTGGGGCCAGCACAGTCTCCAGAACTCGGCTCGGGCAACAGCTCCACGGTGGCAGGACAGCAGGTGGCACCTCCGACATCTCGCGAGCCTCCGCTCCATGGGATTTTCATAAATGAATTGACCAATAACATTTTTTCCAGTAAAATAAAATCATTTTAATGAAATAATAAAATAAAATTGGGGAAGGTTTTTGAGATTATTTTCTTTAACCAGAATTCCAATACTTTCACATACTGTATAATTTTAATGTTCTCTTAATTCTCTTTTTTTAGTAGTAATATTATTTTGTTTTTGTTTTTGTTTTGAGACGGAACTTCACTCTGCCACCCAGGCCAGAGTGCAGTGGCACGATCTCGGCTCACTGCAACCTCTGCCTCACGGGTTCAAGCGATTCTCCTGTCTTAGCCTCCCAAGTAGCTGGGATTACAGGTGTGTGCCACCACGCCCAGCTAATTTTTGTATTTTTAGTAGAGATGGGGTTTCACCATGTTGGCCAGGCTGGTCTCAAACTCCTGACCTCAAGTGTTCCACCCACCTCGGCCTCCTGAAGTGCTGAGATTACAGGCATAAGCCACTGTGCCCAGCCCAAAGCCACCGCGCCTGGCCCTGTTCTCTTAATTTTCAAAAATAAAGCACTCCCAGAGACTTAAGGATATTTAAAAAGTTTTGAATATAAATTCTAACTGCGGCTACATCTGGAGGGAGAGATTATGGGATTAGTTCTACTTTTTTATTTTCTATATTTTGTATGTTTGAATTTCTTTAAGAGATAATATACTCTCTCATAGTATACATACATTTTTTGCAACCAGAAAAAGTAATTTTCGCAGGTTGCAAACTTCCAATTCCTGTTCTATGTAAAGCAAGCTCTCAGTGAATGTGCATCACATATATTTTTGCCTACACCATGATGCCATGCGCTGATAAATGCTCCATAAGTATTAGTTGAATCAAATACTCAAGAAGTAAGCAGCATGTGCCTGTCACCAGGAGCATCATGTGTTGGGTAGGTCTGGCCATCATTGTCTGATCATCACTGCATAGCTGAACGCAGCTAAAACAAATGGAAGTGAAAAGAGGAGAAACTACAGAATTGGAGGCTCCGAGGGCTGTGCCGAGCCTCTGCCCCTCAATCCCACAGCCCAGCACTAACTAGGTCACACTGGAAGGCTGTGCCTGAGGGTGCCTGAGGGTGTTTGTTTCTTTCTTTTGTTTTATCTTATTTTTTTTTTAGACAGGCTCTTGCTTTGTTGCCCAGGCTGGAGTACAGTAGCGTGATCATAGCTCACTGCAGCCTTGACCTCCTGGGTTCAAGTAGTCCTCCTGCCTCAGCCTCCCAAGTAGCTGGGACTACAGGCCACAACATCACACCTGCCAATTTTTTTTTTTTTTTTTTTTTTGGTAGAGATAGGTCTTACTACGCTGCCTGGGCTGAACTCCCGGCCTCACGCAATCCTCCCGCATCAGCCTCCCAAAGTGCTGGGATCACAGATGTGAGCCATCTGGCCTGGCCTGGTTGTTTTCCTTTAAATCCACCTCGGCCCAAGCCCTTGCCTTTCTCCCTGCTACCGCCTGGACAGCCCTGACTTCCTCCCCGCTGCCTGATCACCTAGCAGCCCTGATTGTAAAACACGCTTCCACCCTTGCTTTACTGTCACCATCACTGTCACTGTCACACCTGGAGTGGAATGAAGCATGATTTCAAATGACACCACCACCATCACCTCCTGCTCCCCATCGCCCAGGATGAGACCCGCCTCCTGTGGGGTGTGGTTACCTGGGCAGGAGCTTCGCCAGCCTGAGTCACCCCCTAGGGAGAGGCTCAACGCCTCAGCCTGACTGCTTTGTTGAGTTTGCTGAAGACCTAAGTAGAGAAAAATAACGAAATGAAGCAGAGTTGTTACCCTGATGCTTTCAGCTTTCTATTTTATAAGTACTCTGAATACAGACTAATAAGTATTCTAGTAACGGGTGTACATTTTCTGCTCAATGTTTATTATTCTGCTTGACTTGATTAGGGAACTCATTAAATGTATTAAAATTTGAAAGTAAAGTGAAAATAATTTTATTTTGGGGTGCTCTAAGTTCTGCTACGTCACTTCTTAACCTTGAAATTAGCTAATTTAGAATTGTTTGCTGATTTTTAAATATATTTATCATGATTGTCTTTACATGTGACTTAGAAACATGACTTTGTTTTCATATATGTAAACTTTATAGCAATAGCTTTCATTAATCCTTTAATTAATTTCACCCACATACTTTGAAACGCTGAATACTGGATTGATCTCTGGCTGTTTTGCAAATAAAAATATGCACATAAACACACAAAACAAGACATATGAACTAAAAACTTTTAAATGGTATTTTCAGAAGATAATATTTTTCTATTTCAATTCCTTTTTGACTAGATTTTAATTAGCATTCCAAGAGCTCATGAGGCATGTCTACTAATGTTTCAATGTTTTGAAGAAAATCCTGTTTATGCCGGGCACGGTGGCTCACACCTGTAATCCCAGCACTTTGGGAGGCCGGGATGGGTGGATCACCTGAGGTCAGGAGTTCAAGACCAGCCTGGGCAACATGGTGAAACCCTGTCTCTACTAAAAATACAAAAATTAGCTGGGCACGGTGGCGCGTGCCTGTAATGCCAGCTACTTGGGAGGCTGAGGCACGAGAATCGCTTGAGCCCAGCAGGCAGAGGTTGCAGTGAACCGATATTGCGCCATTGCACTCCAGCCTGGGAGACAGAGCAAGCCTCCATCTCAAAAAAAAAAAAAAAAAAAAAAAACTGTTTATACTATGATAGGTACAAAACCATTCTGCCCCCTAAACTTCTCTTTTTTTCTGGTTAGACCAACTTGTATTGCTCACATCTGCTGAAAACCAATATAATATTCTTTGCATATTTGAAAAGCCACTTTCATTCATATACTTTAGTTCACATATTTATGAGAAGCAATGTGTTAATGAATGAGTTAAAGTTTTAAGTAGTTTGGTGTCTTTAAATGAGGGATTTGTGAATGTTTCGATATCTTGACTGAAACAAATGCCATTTTTCAGTTAATCTAAGATATATACTTGGCAGCTAACATATCATCTTAATTGAATTTGGAAACAACTCGTTTTTTCTAATAAACTTTTTTTCCCACACACACAAAAGCCTGCAGAGCACTAGCAAGTGTGCTATTTTTATTCAAAGCCTGGCCACAAAACGAAGCTAAACCTGATTAGGAAATGATGTCAAGAGATAAAAGAAGTGCAGGATTTGCTCTCTGGTAACTCCAAGGAAAAAAGTTCTTGCAGCCCTTCAGTTGTCTAGGAGAGCAGCACTGAAAGGCTCAGTCAGTGACACCTATTGAATATTTCCGTGGGAGAAATCAACCACTGCAGGCTGGGCAGCAGCGACCTTTGCACCCCTAACACCAACGCGAGGCACCCCTGACACCAACACGAGTGCAACCCATCCTGCCCCAATGGCGGGGGCCCAGTCTAGACGGATGGAAGAGATGCCAAGCAGAGGATGGGGAGAGATTCACATCAGCATCCGTAGGCTCTGGAAAGTTCCTTGGTTCCCACATATCTGAGGCAATCTGCTGCCAAATCTAGAACAACCAGGGACCGTGGTGAATAACTCAAGACCCTGATGGAGTTTGGGTAGAAAACATCAGAGACAACCCTGAGTTCCTAGAGCTCTTGAGAAAAAGGAATAATCATTAATGCTTTACCAATAGAATTTTATAGGCTCCACAGACCCCAACCTTACCTTTCAGGGACAAGCTCCCATTTTCTCAACTTTACATGAAAACATGTTGAAGACCTAGTCCACATGTATGTCTTTAGGTGGTGGCTTAAAGTTTTTTAGAATTGGAGCCTAAAGCTAAGAGGAGGGTTAAAGGGTTGTGAGTTGAAGGCGAGGAGGATGATCCTGAAACACTGAGTTGGAGCCCAAGTTGCTGCCCATTCAAAAGGTGGCCCTGGTCAATGGCTGGCCTGAAAAGCCAGTATGTGCTGTGTGACCAGGGCCTTAGGTATGCAAGTCTGGGAACACCCTCTGTCAAATCCAGGGAGAACATGAAGAATGAAGAAAATGTGTCCACTTCTTTTTTCTTCTCCCAACTAATGATTGCAGTTCTGCTTGACCAAGAAGATGGGAATTCCTTGTTACCCCATCTGTATTTGTTCATGTCCCAGTGAATATAAGTGTGGGAGCATGGACAAAAACCTCCACTTTCTACTGCTCCTTTTACCTTTTTTTTTTTTTTTTTTTTGAGATGGACTCTTGCTCTGTCACCCAGGCTGGAGTGCAGTGGCATAATCTCAGCTCACTTAGCCCGCCTCCTGGGTTCAAGTGATTCTCCTGCCTCAGCCTCCTGAGTAGCTGGGATTACAGTCATGTGCTACCACACCCAGCTAATTTTTATATTTTTAGTAGAGAAGGGGGGTTCACCATATTGGCCAAGCTGGTCTCGAACTCCTGACCTCAAGTGATCCACCCACCTCGGCCTCCCAAAGTCTGGGATTACAGGCATGAGCCACTATGCTGGGCCTCCTTTTACCATTTTACTGGCGTCAACTCCTTCATCTTCACCAGCCACTCCTGTTCACTAAACCCTGCGCTTTGAAAAACCAGACACATTTTATGCCCTTTGAATGAAACTTGTTTGTATCCAAAATTCTCCCTTTGCCCCTTGTTTAGAATTATAAACCAAGCTTACTGGTAAGCCAAGCTTATTACTGATATTATCATAGGCTTAAAACTGGCTCTAAAGGTATATCTGTGTGTGTGTTCTTTTGCTTGTTTGATTTTAATGTTCAAAACACATTGATTTGCTAAATCACTTTCAATTGACTTATATAAGACAATTTCAACAAATAAAATGTATAGTGAAAAATTATAGTATACAATGGACCTGTCTCTAGAAAAAAAAAAATAATAAGTCTTAATTATCAGTTGAGGGACGAAAGTATTCCTTTTAGTTAAACGTAGGTTTTAGAAAAACATTTCTTGGCCAGGCGCGGTGGCTCATGCCTGTAATCCAAGCACTTTGGGAGGCCGAGGCGGGTGGATTACCTGAGGTCAGGAGTTCGAGGCCTGGAGCCTGGCCAACATAGTGAAACCCCCTTGCTACTAAAAAACACAAAAATTAGCCAGGCATGGTGGCGGGGCCTGTAATCCCAGCTACTTGGGAGGCTGAGACAGGAGAATTGCTTGAACCCAGGAGGCGGAGGTTGCAGTGAGCCAAGATCGTGCCATTGCACTCTAGCCTGGGTGACAAGAGCAAAACTCTGTCTCAAAAGAAAAAAAAAAAGAGACAGAAACATTTCTTATGCAGTCCTGCCACAACAAAAGTGAATTTCCTAAGAATGGTTTGAGTATCCAGTGAAATATTAACAAGTGAACTGTAATTGTTTTCAGTCATATTCAGAAAACCTAATGTGTTTACTTGCTGGTTGAGTCTTTGTCAGTCTAATCTTTTTGGCTTTGGTGATTAACTTTCAGTGCCTTTTGGCAAGCTTTTCCTGAGGCTGATCAAGTCGGGCCTATCAGCTGAAATCTCCCGGTGATGTCTGTTCTGACCACCAGGAAGGACCTTGAGTTTCCAGCAGTGTTTCTCTTTAATTTCTGTGTATGCATTTATTACTGCTTGAACATTCTCAGGAGTTTTAAACCTAGCATGGCATTCTGTATCTCCTTCTAGAAATCAATATAAACAACTTCTGGGATCACTGCCAAGTATTCTGTACAAAATCACTCTTGACTTAAAATTCGTGTAAAAATCGTTCAACTTTTTGCAACTCATGAAAACGTTTCATCAAAACTACACAAAAGCTTAAGTTCCTAAACAGTTCAAGAGCTCTCACTTTCTCTGTGTGTGTGTTTTAAGGCAATCAGAAGAAATATCTGAAAGAAGAGTTGCAGCCAGTCTTTTGTTCAGGATACCCTCCCAGGAAGGGATGCCACAGCCCATGGTCTTGGGAAGCCTGCACGCAGGGCAGCATGTCTGAGGATGGGTGGCCCTTCCTCCTGTCTCCAGACTAAACTATCTGCTTTTTTCCTTCACGTTCCTCCATTAACTTAACCTTCTTCCCTCTTCAATATTGGAAAGCCCAAGGTCTCCAGGTGCTGGATATCCAGGCATCATTTTTGTGTTCTTGTCCCTTTCCTCCCCTTCAAGCCCAGCAATTACAATGCCAGGCTCCAGGAAACAGCCCTCAGTCCTAGGAAGAAGGAAAGAAAGGGAAAGATGCTGGATTACTCATCCTCCCAGCACCATGAGTGCCTTAGTCTATTCTGGCTGCTATAATAAAACACCACAGACTGGTGGCTGGACATCCATTTTCACACAGATCTGGAAGCTGGAAGTCCCAGATCAAGGTGCCAGGGCTGGTTTCTGGTGAAGCCTCTTTTTGTGGTTCGCAGACAGCTGCCTTCTTACTTCTGTCCTCATAGGGCCTTTCCTCTGAGCTTGCACAGAGGGAGGGTGGAAGCGGGAGAGAGAGAAAGAGAGAGGTGGGGAGAGCATGAGAGTACACCAGGGGGTGCAAGCAGGCTCTCTGGTAATCTTTTCTTTTTTTTTTTTTTTTTTTTTTTGAGACGGAGTCTGTTGCCCAGGCTGGAGTGCAGTGGCACTATCTCAGCTCACCTCCAGGGTTCAAGCGATTCTCCTGCCTCAGCCTGCCGAGTAGCTGGGATTACAGGTGCGCACCACCACGCCTGGCTATTTTTTGTATTTTTAGTAGAGATGGGGTTTTGCCGTGTTGGCCAGACTGGTCTCGAACTCCTGACCTCAGGTGATCCACCAGCCTCAGCATCCCAAACTGCTAGGATTACAGGCATGAGACACCTCACCTGGCCTTTTTTTCTTCTCTTAAGGAGACTGGTCCTATCAGATTAGGGTCCCACCCTTATGACTTAATGTGACCTTAATTGCCTCCCTAAAAATCCTATCTCCAAATACAGTCACATTAACAGTTAGAGATTGAGGCCGGGCCCGGTGGCTCATGCCTGTAATCCCAGCACTTTGGGAGGCCGAGGTGGGCGGATCACAAGGTCAGGAGATCGAGACCATCCTGGCTAACACTGTGAAACCCTGTCTCTACTAAAAATACAAAAGAAGTTAGCCGGGCGTGGTGGCGGGCGCCTGTAGGCCAAGCTACTCAGGAGGCTGAGGCAGGAGAATGGCATGAACCCGGTAGGTGGAGCTTGCAGTGAGCCGAGATCTTGCCACTGCACTCCAGCTGGGCGACAGAGCGAGACTCTGCCTCAAAAAAAAAAAAAAAAAGAGTTAGAGATTGAATATATTAATTCAGGTGAACAGAAACATTCAACCCCTAACAGTGAGTGAACTGGACAGGTTCTAGGCAAGGTGCCACAGGTTCAGGAATCAGATTCTTGAACCTTTCACTTTAACACGCAATGACTACAACGAGGAGGATGCTGAGGGCAATGATGATGATGGTCGTGGTGAAAATTCACAGATACTAGCTAAGCAACAAAATTGAGAGGAAAAATTACAGCTTTGATCTCGTCATGTGAAATTAAAACCAGTATTAAGAATAGTCATTTACTTAAAGTTGTAGTGCAATTTGAAAAGGAAGAGTATAAAGTACCCTTACCCAGTTAAACCACACTATTGTTATTACTCTTGATTGTACTTTTTAAGTCACACGGCATCACCTGATGGATTGAAAAAAATATTGAAAGAATTAACTGCTTAAAAGAGGAACTGTGAATAAAGGAAGCTGGGGGGAAAATGAGATAGAGAGTGGAATGTGGTAGTGTTCATTCATGCACTGCTTACATGGAGGGAATATGGCCAATGAAGCCTTACATTTCATTCATTCGTTTCATAATTCTTTATTGATTGTCTGTTGGTGCTCGGTTAATGAGGCAAATGAAATCAGACTAGCAAGATGGCTGTCTGCACCCTGGGGAAAGGATGGGATGAGGCAGGACTGGAGGCAGGATGGAGAGTGAGAGCATTCTGTAGCAATCCTGGTCAGAAATAATGGTAGCGTGGACTGCAGTGTTGCCCGATGACTGACAGAGAAATAAGCAAATGCAAGGGGGAGATATTTGGGAGTTAGAATCAGTTCCTGTGGAAAGATTATTCTTACAGTCAAGAAGAGAAACTTGAGCTGTCTACATTCTCTTCAGATCAAGGTGATAATAATGGTAGTTAATACCACATACTTTGCACTTCAAGACAAGTGGTGTTAACAATAAAGGAGTTAGGAAAGTGTGTTCAAATCCTAGCTCTCCCTCACTAGCTATGTGGCCCTGAAGGAGTTCTGAACCTCTCTGTGCCTGTTTCCTCAACAGTCTTGGAAGGATTAAAGGAGTCAACATATCCCCTTGACTTCATGCACTTTTGTGTCTAGTCATCTAGCACATTCTTTCTCTGACCTTAAGACCCACTAACAAGGTGGGAATGAAGAACAAGGTAGAAACTCAAGCAACT
This sequence comes from Pongo abelii, assembly GCF_028885655.2. NCBI lineage: Eukaryota > Metazoa > Chordata > Mammalia > Primates > Hominidae > Pongo > Pongo abelii. The sequence goes on along the minus strand of NC_072002.2, from coordinate 85,439,864 downwards.
CATAGCAGTAACAACACCTCCTTGAAAAATAGGCAGAGGTCCTGAATAGACATTTTTCAAAGGAAGACATAGAAATGGCCAACAGGTGTATGAAAAATGCTCAATCTCACTAATCATCAGAGAAATCCAAATTAGAACCACAATGAGATACCATCTCACACCTGTAAGAAGGGCTATTACTTGAAAATCAGAAGATAAATGTTGGCAAGGATGCAGAGAAAGGGGAACTCTTGTACACCATTAAAGGGAATGTAAATTAGCATAGCCATTATGGAAAACAGTATGGAAGCTCCTTAAAAAATTAGAATTAAAATCAGAGCTACCATCTGATCCAGCAATCCCACTACTGGAAGTACATCCATATCAGTCTGTCATAGAGATGTCTGCACCCCCAAGTTCACTGCAGCAGTATTCACAATAGCTAAGATATGGAATCAACCTAAGTGTCCAAAAACAGAGGAATGGATTATTCATTTATTTATTTAGAGATAGAGTTTCGCTCTTGTCACCCAGGCTGGAGTGCAATGCCACAATCTCAGCTCACTGCAACCTCTGCCTCCCGAGTTCAAGCAATTCTCCTGCCTCAGCCTCCCAAGTAGCTGGGATTACAGGCGCATGCCACCACACCCAGCTAATTTTTGTATTTTTAGTACAGACGGGGTTTCGCCATGTTCGCCAGGCTGGTCTCGAACCCCTGACCTCAGGTGATCTGCCCGCCTCAGCCTCCCAAAGTGCTGGGATTACGGTCGTGAGCCACTGCGCCTGGCCGAGAATAGATTTTAATGTTTTCACCACAAAAAATAAGTATGTAAGTAAACTATATCTTAATTAGCTCAATTTAATCATTCTACAATGTGTACATATTTCAAAACATGTGTATACTATAAATATATATAATTTTAATTTGCCAATTAAAAAAAATTAGTGCATTAAAAAAAGAAGCAAGGATATCGGTAGTATAAATATTATTAAAATTGTCCTGGAGTTATTAACCAATGAAAGTAGGCAAGTGAATGAAATACAAAAGATAAAAATTTAAAATAAATTACATTCAAAATTATCTTCCGATGTTGGGCTTGTATACAAAGAAAACCTAGAGAATTGACTAAAAATTATCACAAGCAATAAGAAAAGACATAGAATTAATTTTTTTAAAAGTCACTTACCCACAAGTAAACAACACCAAGTTAAAAAAGATGATGGGCCAGGCGAGGTGGCTCACACCTGTAATCTCAGCACTTTGGGAGGCTGAGGTGGGCAGATCACTTGAGGTCAGGAGTTCGAGACCAGCCTGACCAGCATGGTGAAACCCCATCTCTACAAAAAAACACAAAAATTAGCCAGGCATGGTGGCACACGACTGTAACCCCAGTTACCTGGAGAGATGGAGGTTGCAGTGAGCTGAGATAGTGCCACTGCACTCTAGCCTGGGCAACAGAGTGAGACTCCATCTCAAAAAAAAAAAAAATGATGGAAGAAGAGACTCACTTCTGCAACAGCAGCAAAAAAGATGAAAGATCTAGTGATAAACATAACAAGATATATACAAGTCCTATTCTTTTTTAAAATTTAAATGTGCCAGTTGCAGTGGCTTATGCCTGTAATCGCAACACTTTGGGAGGCCAAGGCGGGTGGATCACCTGAGGTCAGGAGTTCGAGACCAACCTGACCAACATGGTGAAACCCTGTCTCTGCTAAAAGTACAAAATTACCCAGGTGTGGTGGCACATGCCTATAATCCCAGCTACTCAGGAGGCTGAGGCAGGAGAATCACTTGAACCGGGGAGCCAGAGGTTGCAGTGAGCCGAGATCGCGCCATTGCACTCCAGCCTGGGCGACAGGAGCGAAACTCAGTCTCAAATAAAATAAAATAAAAATAAAACAAATTTAAATGCTACTGAGGGACTGTGATAAAAACTGCCATTTGTTCCTCATGTCCCATCAAAGGGTACAAAGTTTCAGATAGAAAGGAAGAATAGGTTTTGAGATCTATTGGACAACACACTGATTATAGTCAATAATAATGTATTATCTATTTCAAAATACCTAAGAGAGTACATTTCAAATGTCTCACTGCAAAAAAAAAAAAATCAGTAATCAAGGTGATGGATATGTGAATTGGTTTGATTTAATCATGCCACATCATATACATATATCAGAACAACACATTTTACCCTAGAAATGCATGTAATAATGATTTGTCAGTTAGAAAAACGTAATGTAGCTCCTATATTTTAGCTTGGTGTATAGACACGCGGAATTAAAACTGCTTTGCAAGCTTGCTTCTAGGTAAGTATGACCTTTAGGCTTCTAGGTAAGTATGACCTTTAGGCTAAATGCTAGACCACAGGGTTTAAGTAAAAGTGGAATGTACTAAGGCTGGGAGAGGGCCTTAAAGACAGGAGGTAGACCCCCTCCACTCTCTTCCTCCAGGCTGAGCATATGAAGGTGGAGCTGGAACAGCCATCCTGCCTGTAACGTAGAGGCTGTGCTGAGGATGCTGGAGTAACAAAATGGAAAAATCTGGGTCTCCAAGGATGGTATGGGGCAACCATGGAGCCCTAGATAAACCTACATTCATGGGAAAGTGGCTCTTGTTTAGGATTTGTTACTTGGTGCTTTCAATCAGTCACAGCTGAACTTAATTTTGATCCAGAGCCCCAATAAAAGACTTGCAATCAAGACAAGCTGACTCAGCTGTGTCCTTCTAAAAGCACTCCTTTTTAGATTGCTGATTTCACACCAATTATCAACTCCCATCCCTCCATCTCCCCATTTCTCACAAGAATATTTATTTCTATTTTTATTGTATTATCTTTGAAAACATTTAAAAACAAATAACAATTTCTTAACTCATCTTCTTGACTCAAGAATCCATCTTCTATATTGCTCTAAATTATCTTCCTAGATTAAAAATTTCACCCTAAGGCCGGGCGCAGCGGCTCACGCCTGTAATCCCAACACTTTGGGAGGCCAAAGCGGGCAGATGACGAGGTCAGGCGATCGAGACCATCCTGGCTAACACGGTGAAACCCCGTCTCTACTAAAAATACAAAAAAATTAGCTGGGCGTGGTGGCACGCAGCTGTAGTTCCAGCTACTCGGGATGCTGAGGCAGGAGAATGGCTTGAACCTGGGAGGCGGAGGTTGCAGTGAACCGAGATTGCACCACTGCACTCCAGCCTGGGCAACAGAGTGAGAATTCTGTCTCAAAAAAAATAAAAATAAAATAAAATATTTGATCCTGCCAGTCTTGTGTCTGAGATTATTCATCAGTGTTCCACCATTTACAAACTTCTTAAATCCTTCATCATCCAGCCCTTGGCTTTGTCTTCCACTTTCCCTCCCAATCTACCTATATGACCTCCCCGAGATTTCATCCAAATAGAATCCCTGATGGCCAGGCACGGCAGTTTACACATGTAATCCCAGTTCTTTGGGAGGCCAAGGCAGTCAGATCACTTGAGGCCAGGAGTTCGAGATCAGCCTGGGCAACATGGCGAAACCCTGTCTCTACTTTAAAAAAAAAAAAAAAAACTAGTCAGGCATGGTGGTGCACACCTGTAATCCTAGCTATGTTGGGAGGCTGAGGCATCAGAATTGCTTGAACCCAAGAGGTGGAGGTTGCAATTAGCTGAGATTGAGCCACTGCACTCCAGCCTAGGTGCCAGAGCAAGACTCTGTCTCAAAAAAAAAAAGAGAATCCCTTGCAGTTTTCCCAGTGCAGCGGGCTCTTCATGCCTCTGTGGCTTTGCACACAGTTTTCTCTGCCCCATACCCGCTCTGCTCTGACTCGCTCACCTATGCATTGATCTCAGCTCATGCTAGTGACACTTCTAGGAGAATCTAGGAGAAGCCCTCCCATGTCTCTCTCTGCCCGCCCTAAACTGAGCAGATGACCCTCCTTCATAGTTCATTTCCGGATTTCCTTAATACCCTGCTGTAATTCCCAAATACAGTAGTCTCACCTTATCCATGGCTCTGCTTCCCTCAGTTTCAGTTACTTGCAGTCAACCCTGGTCCAAAAACGGTGATGTAGTACAATGAGATATTTTGGAAACACATTAACATAACTTTTATTACAGCCTATTGTTATCATTGTTCTATTTTACTTTTATTTATTGTTAATCCTTCACTGTGTCTAATTTATAAATTAAACTTTTTCATAAGTATGTAATGTATGTATAGGAGAAAACATAGTATATGTGCTTGGGTACTATCCACAGTTGCAGGCATTCACTGGGGGTCTTGGAACGTCTCCCTCAAGAATAGAGGGGAACTATTATATCCCAAACATTAGTTTTTGATCCCTCTGCCCCATTAGAACATAAACTCCTTGAGAACAAAGACTGGACCTTGTTCATATTTGTATTTCAATAATAGAAACAATTGGGGTGACATAGTCAACTTTTAAAACAATTATTGAGCTAATTAATCAATCTCTAGAGCAGTTTTTTTCATACCTGAGAATTCACAGGCCAATGTAGAGTACTGCTGTTCTCTATACCTAGCGTGGGAAATACTACCTTCAAGTTACATAGCATCTCTTTAAATGATCAGTGAGCATTAGTTCAATTGTTTAAAAATACAAACACAAAAAGGCTGGGCGCGGTGGTTCACGCCTGTAATCCCAGCAATTTGGGAAGCCGAGGCGGGCAGATCATGAGGTCAGGAGTTCGAGACCAGCCTGACCAACGTGGTGAAACCCCGCCTCTACTAAAAATACAAAAATTAGCTGGGCATGGTGGTGCATGACTGTAATCCCAGCTCCTCGGGAAACTAAGGCAGGAGAATCGCTTGAACACGGGAGGCAGAGGTTGTAGTGAGCTGAGATCATACCACTGCACTCCAGACTGGGTGACAGAGTGAGATTCTGTCCCCCCCCCCCAAAAAAAAATACAAACACAGGGCCTAGTGTGGTGGCTGACACCTGCAATCCTAGCACTCTAGGAGGCTGAGTTGGGAGAATCACATGAGACCAGGAGTTTGAGGTCAGCCTGAGCAACATAGCAAGACCCAAACTCTACAAAAAAAAATTTAAAAATTAGCCAGGACTGGTGGCATGTGCCTGTGGTCCCAGCTACTCAGGAGGCTGAGGTGGGAGGATAACTTGCACCTGGGAGATTCAGTGAGTTGTGATAGTGTCTGAGCTCTAACCTGGGTGACAGTGCAAGACCCTGTCTCAAAAAAATAAAAATAAAAAACACAGAAGCTAAAACTGAATAGTAGTACTGGGACATAAAGAGATCACCCAGATAATCATGAACAAGTTTATGGGTTTTTAAAAATTATCCAAATAAATTATTCAAGTATTTGAATATTAACTCGACATCCAATTATTATACAAATAAACATAATGTTAAAATATTCTCATTTATATTGCATATCCCTTAAAAACATAACTGTGGATTTCAATTTGAAAAGCAGTTAATTATTATTTTTCTTAGAAGTCATATGCCCCTTCTCCCAGAAAACTGCAAATTTTGCAGCATGTATATGAGCGTGGTTTCATAAATGCCGCAACCCTATCATGAACCTGAAGTTAATTCCCACTTTAATGAAATTTCCTGAAATGCCTTCATCTGCAGCTTACTCTGGGAGGTCGGGCTAATTTAAATATTGTAGAACACTTGCCTTTCATCCAAAACAGAATCCTTGCATGGCCAAGGAACCCTTAGGAAGCACGCCAGTGAGTTTAATAGCCTCTTCAATTTTACTAAACTGCCTATGACTACTTGAAAGATTACCTCCAAGGCTAAAACCCTTGTAAGGAATTTTTTGTTCCAGGCCCAGGCTGACTGGACCTTTGGCTTGAGTTTAACCCAGCTTCTCTGCAGAAATTCTTCCAAAGACACAGAAAGCTTTAAGCTCCTTGCTACAGCTGTCCATCAGTACTCACCTCCAGGCCATTTGAGGTCTAACTGAGAAACTCAAAAGCCGAACAGTCTCTGGGGTAGAAGTGTGGAGAACCTATCCAAAAAGAGTTTACTCCCATGATGTTGGAAAACTTTTTAAGACATGAGATTACCACTGGGATTCTCTACAGACACAGCCTCAGTGCCTCTCGGCTGGTATTTGCAAGGCCCACACTTTTTGAAATAAATTACCTAGTTAGAAATAATGTAAGAAAAAGCAAAACTGCCTCCTAGAAGAGTCACCAGAGGAGTGTTCAAAATTAATGCTGGGTCTCTTTGGAAGAAAGGAATCTCAAAAATGTGAAGGAATATTTTGACAGTTAACATGTAGCTAATTACAGCACGTTTCAAAAGAGGAATCTGCATTTTACACAAATAATTTTCACAAATAAAATTACTCCTGCCGGGTGCGTTAGCTCACACCTGTAATCCCAGCACTTGAACCCAAGAGGTGGAGGTTGCAATTAGCCAAGATCACACCACTGCACTTCAGCCTGGGCGACAGAGCCAAAATAAAGAAAGAAAGAGAGAAAGAGAAAGAGAGAGAGAGAAAAGAAAGAAACAGGAACATGTATATGTAAATGTTAAAAGAAAGCAAAACTGAGTGAAAAGAATGGGTACAAGTTATGGCTACATAAAGGAAAAAATGTGGAAACACAAAAGAAGGGAGAAATTGAAGTGCAAAAAAACCCAGAAAGTGACATAGGACAATAAACAAGCATTCATGCTAAATGTATCTTACTTCAGGATGCTATAAAAATTTAACATAATCCCAGCACTTTGGGAGGCCGAGGCGGAAGGATCACAAGGTCAAGAGATTGAGACCATCCTGGCCAGTATGGTGAAACCCAGTCTCTCCTAAAAATACAAATATTAGCTTGGTGTGTTGGTGCACACCTGTAGTCCCAGCTACTCAGGAGACTAAGGCAGGAGAATCACTTGAACCCGGGAGGCGGAGGTTGCAGTGAGCCGAGATCACACCACTGCACTCCAGCCTGGCGACAGAGCAAGGCTGCGTCTCAAAAACAAACAAACAAACAAATTAACATAGGCTGGCCCTTTAAGCAATACACATTTATTTCTCACAGTTCTGGAGTCTGGGAGGTCTAAGATCAAGGCCCCTGAAGATCTGGTGTCTGGTGAGGGACTGCTTCCTGGCTTGCAAACAGACATAGAGGGAAAAAGAGAGAGAGAGAGAAAGGAAATTTATTAGGGGAACTGATCCATGTGATTATGGAGACTAAGAAGTCCCACAATAGGTTTTGTACAAGCTGCAGAACAAGGGAAGCAGGTAGCATGGCTCAGTTCAAATCTGAAGGCCTGAGAAACAGGGAGACTGATGGTATAATTTTCAGTTTGAGGCAGAAGGCCTGAGAATCCAGGGGCCACTGGTGCAAGTCCCAAAGGTGGGAGAACCTGGAATTCTGCTGTCCAAGGGCAGAAGAAGTAGGCGTCCAAACTCCAGGAGAGAGAGAGATGAATTCGGTTTATCTCTGCCTTTTTGTTCTACCTGGGTCCACAGCAGATTGGATGGTGCCCACCCACATTGGTGAGTGCAGTTCTTCCTTACTCAGTCCTTTGATTCAAAGGCCAGTCTCTTCTGGAAACATCCTCTCAAACCCACCCAGAAATAATACTTTACCAGCTATCTGGATAACCCTTAACCCAGTCAAGCTGACACCTAAAATTAACCATCACGAACACAAAAATAAATATATATATAATGGAGAAATCCAAGTAAATTCTATGAATGGTACTGGTGTACTTACATTCAATGTTAACACTGGGAGAGGCTGGGGGGAAGGGTTCAGAGGACCTTCCTATTCATTTCTTTGGAAAACCTCCTGTGAATCTATAATCATTTTTTTAAAATATGAAAAATTTAATAAAAGGATTTTCTAAGTATTATAAGCTAATCACTCTAAGCACACCTTTATGGATTCTACAGACATCATTCTCTTAGGTATTCCTTTTTCTACTAATTCACATTTTACACACACAAAATTCAAGAAGGTGACACTGTGCTTTAAGAAAAAGGACATTCATATGAATTTTAATGAGGTTTACAAGACGGAGAAATGTCTTCCATATTTTAATGCCTCATTTTTTTCAGATGAGAAGTGATGTTCATGATTGCAAAAATAATCATATGGCTCTTACTCAAATTATTTTTATCAGACAAAAGAAATCAGAAGTGGAAAACCAACTTGTGGTCAGAAAACCAATGGCGGACATGTTCAGTGGGAAGGCCTATTTAAGCGGTTGGAGTCACCCTTTTAAGCCTATTAAGCAGAATCTGTATTCACTGCTGTTAAGCTCACTTATCCTAATTGATAGAATTTGAGTGTTAAAGGAACTCTGGTCACCTACTAGTTCGATGAGATTTAACATCATATTTTTAAACTGCCTTAAGTCCAACTGTGCGGTGTGATGAGAGACTCTTTAGACAGATTACAGCATCAGAATAGAAAGACCCAAAATAGACTCAAGTGCTATATGAGCATATAGTAGAAGATAAAAAGCATATCTGTACAGATTTGTCGGGTTGCTTAATAAATGGTGTTGGGATATGTTTACAGTTAAGATACAAAAAGAAAAAAAATTAAAAGGTATCTGTCCCCCACATTCCTGCAGGCATAGGGGAACGTGGCACTTCTGCTCCATACAGAGAAAATAAATAGGAGGTCTAGGCAGGGGCCACAATAACATGAGGGCTCATAATTTTGGATGTTTTTAAGAGAAATCTCTATTTTTATATGAAGTCTTCCAAATTTTAGCTGTTGGCAACCATGTCAAATATTTTTAAAACAGTGTGTGAAATGAGCTGTATTTAGTTTCCCAGCACTGCCATAGGGAATGACCAAAAACTGGGTGGCTTCAAACAGCAGAAACTTCTTCTCTTATCGTCTGAAGTCAAGAAGTCGGAAGTCAAGTTATTGGCAGGGTTGGTTCCTCCTGGAGAATGGGGGAGAATCTGTTACCTGCTTCTCTCCTAGCTTCTCGTGGTTGCCGGTAGCCCTGGCTTGTAGATGCGTCAGTCCAGTCTCTGCCTCCTTCATCCTGTGGCATCCCCTCTGTGTCATCTGTGTCCAAATTTCCCTCTTCTTATGAAGACAGTGGTCCTTGGATTACGGCCCACCCTATTCCGGTATGACCTTATTTTAATTTGATTACACTTGCAAAGACCTTATTCCCAAATGAGGTCACATTCACAAGTACCAAGGGTTAGGACTTAAACATATTCTTTTGGGGCACATGAACCCACTACGCAAGCAGAGCAATCTGCAGGCCCAATCCGATCTAGGCCACCAGTTTACATTATCTATTTGGTGGCAAAATAAATTCCAAATAGGTTAACATCTTTTGTATTAAAAAGCATTTGAAAAATATTTAGCTAAATGGTTGTACATTCAAGGGATACAAAGGGACTTTATAAGCATAACTCCAAAATGCAAAATTTATACAGAAGATTGATAAATTTGACAGATTTAACCACAAAAATATAAATATTTCTCTACATTAAAAAAAAGAATAAAGTAAAAATACTGACCAGAACTGACAATGTGAGAAAAGGTTAAAAATAGTCTGTAGACACACAATTAGACTTTCTTTCTATTAATTTATAACCCTCAAAAGAAAGATTGGCACAGGACTGCAATAAAAAATTAACAAAAGAGGAAAGACAAATATTCCATAGGGATACGAAAACATGTTGAATGTTAGCAGTTATCAATGTGCCGCAAACGTGAAAGCAATAATAAACCTTTTTCTCCCCATAAAGTTGATCAAAATTAAAAATAAATCAACAAACGTTCCCAGCGATAGCAAGAAGGTAGGGAGATAAAGGGACCATCATCATACGCTGCCATTGACATTTAAATTATCCAACCTTTCTAGGGTCGATTTACCATCTGGTATCAAAAGCCTTAAAAATGTTCATCCTCTTTAGCCAACACGATTTTTCTTCTAGACATATACCCTAAGTAAATAAGTGAGGAAGAAAAACGTTTGAACAAGGCTATTCATCTGTATTAGCTTGGGCTGCCATAACAAAATACCAGAGACTAGGTGGCTTATAAACAACAGACGTTTATTTTCTTACAACTCTGGAGGCTGGAAGTCTGAGATCAGGGTGCCAGCATGGCTGACCTCCCAGTGAGGGCTCTCCTTCTGGCTTGCAGATGGCAGCCTTCTCATTGTGTCTTCTCATGGTGGAGAGAGAGTCTTCCTCTTCTTATAAGACCACAGTCCTGTTGGATTAGCATACAGTATGCCAGACACTCTTCTAGGAATGAGAATAGAGCAGATAATAAGATTAGAAAGGCAGTCCCTGCCCCCAAAGTGAGTTCATTCTAGGAGGGGGACTGATTGTGTACATGATGACATTTTTGTTATTTAAAAATAAAAGGGTACATACATTGAAAAGCACATACATCATATTTATATAAAAATTGGAAAGAACAACCACTAAGATGTGAACTCTCTCCCCTGGTTGGTGAGATTATAGATATTTTTTCTTTTGTAAATCTGTATTTGTATGGATTCTTTTTGAAATAAAGAATGAAATAATGCTTTTAAAACAGAGAAATATATTTCTACATCTCCTTTCCCTTTTTGTACATTAGAGGAAAGCACAGTTCTAATATTTACTCCAATTTTATTTCAAATTTGTAGTATCACTAGAAATGATAGAATTTTCTACCAGAGAAGCACATGCTTTAGGGACCTATCCCATTGACCAGTTTTAGCTCATATAAAGTCACTGAACACAGGCTGGTGTAACTAGAAGCAGATCGCTGGGAATAGGTAAATCTTTCTTCTAAGAACAGAATTCAATTTGTGGTAATGACTGTGTGTTTTCACTGGCCCACAAAAAGCCATGAGGTTACCTTTGGTACTAGAAGCCTTTGATTTAGAGGCAGGTCTATGCCTACTTTTCCCAAGGGAAAGGGAATGCTACTTTGGCAAGGATTGTGGAAATGAAGAATGTTGATTGTTAGGAGCAGAAAAATCAATTAAAAAAAACAATGGAAGAAAACAGTGCAAAGTAAAGGCTATTAATGAAAGGTATCAAATCTAAAAGTATGTGGTAAGTGGACCAATTAGTGGATCATCTCTTAGATTGGCCCCCAAAAATCAGTTTTTTGTGTTTTTGATTTTTGGGGAGGGGGAACAGGGTCTCACTCTGTCATTCAGGCTGGAGTACAGTGGTGTGATCATAGCTCAGCCTTGATCTCCTGGTCTCAAATGATACTCCCACCTCAGACTCCCAAGTAGCTAGGACTACAAGCATATGCCACCACAGCCAGCTAGTTTTTAAAAATTTTTTGTAGAGACAGAGTCTCACATTGTTGCCCAGGCTGGTCTCAAATTCCTGGCCTCAAGTGATCATCCCGCATTGGCCTCCCAAAGTGCTGGGGTTACAGGCAGGAGACACCATGCCTGGCCCCAAAAATCAGTTTTAATGGATGATCCAAGAATGAGTCAAAGGACAGCTTTAATTCACTCATCTATACTCAGATGACTATACTCAGAGAAATAAGAATAAAGAAACAAAAGCAACAGAAGCAGCAGACATTCACCCAGAAATCTGCATATTGTCAAATTTACAGAATTATGTAATAAAATATTAGTTTGGTTTTCACCAAAAACTGGATCAATTGTTTGTACTGATATACATACTGATGTACACTAAATACAATAGAAAGTTGTGTAATAAGATATAACCGACTCACATTCATGGATTATGCATTATATAAATGCTTCATTGTTAGTAGAACCAAAGCTTCCCAGGAAAATAATTTCCAATTCCCTTTGCAATAAAATCCTACTTGTATATATTAAGAAACTTCTCAGCCCTTCATTCTCTTTTGAATAACCTGAAAATAACTTTATTATTTTCATTTTTCTGCATTTCTTGTGTGAATTCCCATTAAGCTGAATAAAACAAATCATTTACTTCTCAATATACGTGAGACAACCAATTGTTGTCTCATATGAAAGGAAAGACTATACGCTTTTGATAGCAAAGGCATTCAGGTTTTGGAAGTTATTTGTGAAAGCTTAAAAGAGAACAAAATAAGAAATTGCTACGAAATCAACCAAGTTCATTCAGTTCCGGTGCATAATCACTTATCAAGTATCTGTTTTGCACTAGGCATTGTACTGTGTTCAGAGAATTCTAAGATGAATACGACATATTCCCTCTAGAAGCATATGTATTAGGAGGTAAACAGACACGTAAAATAAATAGAACATTTCTATGTAATGCACAAGTGCTATGATAGAGGCATCAGTTGAAATTCTAAGTATTCAAATAACGGAATTTTAAAAATCCATACACAACACATTTTCAGTCAAACAAGAAGCAAGGGAGATATATAGTGTTTTTTTTAAGTACTTGTAATAGACTGAACAATGGCTTCCAAAATGTCCATGTCCTAATCTCTGGAAGCTGTGAATATGTTAGGGTACACGGCGGAGGGGAGCTAAGGTTGCTGATGCATTAAGGATGCCAATCAGATTACTTAAATTAGGAAGACTATCTTGAATTATCCAGCCAGGCCCATGTAAACATCCTTAAAATCTTTAAAAATGAAAGCGAAAGACAGAAGGAGTCAGAGTCAGCCAGAAGGTTATGACTATGAAAGAAAGGCACAAAGACAGGCAGCACTGCTGGCCTTCGAAATGGAGAAAAGAGCCACCAGCCAAGGAATGCAGGCAGCATGCAGAAGCTGGAAACACAGTGGAGACAGTCTCCCCTATAGCCCCCAGAAATGAACACGACCTGGACTTCTGTCCTCAAGACCTGTTTGATAATAAATGTGTGGGGTTCTTTTGTTTTTGTTTTGCTTTGTTTTGGAGACAGGGTTTCATTCTGTCACCCAGGCTGGAGGGCAGTGACAGGGTCTCGGCTCACCGCAACCTCCACCTCCCAGGTTCAGGCGATTCTCCTGTCTCAGGCTTCTGAGTAGCTGGGATTACAGGTGTACACCACCATGCCTGGCTAATTTTTGTATTTTTTTAGTAGAGACAGGGTTTCACCAAGTTGGCCAGGCTGGCCTCAAACTCCTGGCCTCAAGTGATCTGCCCGCCTCAGCCTCCCAAAATGCTGGGATAACAGGCGTGAGCCACCACGCCTGGCCAGATGTGTGTTGTTTTTAAACACTAAACTTACAGTAATGTATGACAGCAGCAGCAGGAAACCAACACAATACCCAAGAGGGATGAGACCTACAGGATTCTATTTAGCATCCTAAGAAGTTTTCTGAATTTAAAATTTCTGAGGTCATGATCTACTCTAAGTTCTTTTTCACCTTTTCATTGTGAGCTTTTGAAGGAGGCAAGGAGAGCATGGGGAAGGGAAGGAGAAACTCATACGTGTGTCCTAAGTACTGAGTGCTGAGATGGGACTCTTCCCCTAGATTATCTCATTGGATCCTCACAGAAAGTCCTGGAAGGATGATTTTATTGTCCCATCTTCACAGATAAAGAAATGGAGATTCTGAGCATTAAAGATACAATGCTGATACACTTCTCTCAGACTGCAAAGCCCTTGTTCAATCAATATGCCAGGCTATTGCAAATAAAATCCTAGGCTCCAACACACCGTGGGCTCAGGGGCCTAGGAAAGACCACCATCCTGCCCAAAGGCCTCCTCAGTCTTTTGGTAGCAAAGACAAAAAGAGACTATTTTCTATTTAAATACCATATCTCATCAATACTAGGATTCACCTTTGACATAGTTTGTGTTATGGTTAAACTTTATGTTCCCACCCAAATCTCACCTTGAATGGTAATCCCCGCAATCTCCACATGTCAAAGGAGAAACCAGGTGGAGGTAACTGAACTGAAGCATGGAGGTGGTTTCTCCCATGCTGTTCTCATGATAGTGAGTGAGTTCTCACGATATCTGATGGTTTCATAAGAAGCTCTTCCCGTTTCACTAGGCACTTCTTCCTGCCGACTTGTGAAGAAGATGCCTTGCTTCCCCTTTGCCTTCCGCCATGATTGTAAGTTTCCTGAGGCCTCCCCAGCCATGCTGAACTGTGAGTCAATTAAACCTCTTTTCTTTATAAATTACCCAGTCTTGGGCAATTCTTCATAGCAGTGTGAGAACAGACTAATACAGTTTGGAAACTTGTCTCCCCAAACCTCCTGTTGAAATGTCATCCCCAGTGTTGGAGGTGGCGCCTGGTGGGAGGTGATTGGATCATGGGGGTGGATGGATTTCCCATGAGTGGTTTAGCGCCAGCCACCCTATTGGTGCTGTCCTCATGGTAGTGAGTAAGTTCTCATGAGATCGGGTTGTTTAAATGTGTGGCACCTCTCCCCCACTCTCTCTCACTCCTGCTCTTGCCATGTGAGGTGCCTACTCCCCCATGTGATGTGCCTGATCCCCCTTTGCCTTCTGCTATGATTGGAAGCTTCCTGAGGCTCTGACCAGAAGTAGATACTGGTGCTACGCTTCCTGTACAGCCTGCAGGACTGTGAGCCAATTAAACCTCCTTTCTTTATAAATTACTCAGTCTCAGAATTTTTTCCCTTTTCTTTTCTTTTTCTTTTTCTTTCCTTTTTTTTTTGAGATGGAGTCTCGCTCTGTTGCCAGGCTGGAGTGTGGTGGCACGACCTTCACCTCCCAGGTTCAAGCTATTCTCCTGCCTCAGCCTCCTGAGTAGCTGGGACTACAGGCGCGCACCACCGTGCCCAGCTAATTTTTGTATTTTTAGTAGAGACAGGGTTTCACCATGTTGGCCAGGATGGTCTCGATCTCTTGACCTTGTGATCTGCCTGCCTCGGCCTCCCAAAGTGCTGGGATTACAGGCGTGAGCCACTGCACCCAGCCTCAGGTATTTCTTTATAGTAATGCAAGAACAGCCTAATACAATCCTTTTTTCTGTCTCCTTTTTTTTTTCTTTTGAGGGAGGGCCTCACACTGTCACCTAGGCTGGGAGTGCAAGTGGTGCAATCTCAGCTCACTGCAACCTCTGCCTCCCGGGCTCAAGCGACTCTCCCACCTCAGCATCCCGAGTAGCTGGGACAACAGGTGTGCATCACCATGTCTGGCTAATTTTTGTACTTTCTGTAGAGTGAGTATTTCACCACATTGCCCAGGCTGGTCTCAAACTCCTGGGCAAAGCAGTCCACCTGCCTCAGCTCAGTGCCACAAAGTGCTGTGATTACAGGCATGTACCACTGTGCCTGGCTTTGTTTTTAATTGAAATTACAATGCATCTTATGTTCATAAAGCCTTGCAAGTATAATTGACAACATTTTTTCCTTCTTAGTGATATGTACAATTACAGTGTGTTTTACAATGGAGACTTCTCAGGGTCAGTGAGTTTGCATAGAATGCATCCCTAAGCTAAGCACTGGACTATTTTCAATATCAGGAAACATAAATCCCTTGCCCTGCAGCACAAAGAAAATGGTCACCCATTTTTTAAAATATCAACCCACTAATCAAAATGTGGGTGTTTTTTCTCAGAATTTACTCTGTGCTAAGTAGTGGGCAAGAATCCTTAAAAGGTCACAAAAGAAATGGAAGATGGGGCCTCTACCCTCAAAAAACCCACAAAAGAGGTAAAACTAACATGAAAAGTCATATGACATATGACATACTTAGGGACCTAACTGTAGCAGCAACTACACAAGGAGATATGATCGATTACATCCACATTGTGTGTTTTCATTTTACTTTGTTTCTTATTTTCTTTTTGTTTTTAGTATAGTCTCATCATCAAGCTTAGTTCATTAAACTCATTAAAAGCTGATGTAAAAATACCTTCAGGCCGGGCGCAGTGGCTCAAGCCTGTAATCCCAGCACTTTGGGAGGCCAAGGTGGGCGTATTACCTGAGGTTGGGAGTTCAAGACCAGCCTGACCCACACGGAGAAACTCCGTCTCTACTAAAAATATAAAAAGTTAGCCGGGCATGGTGGCGCATGCCTGTAATCCCAGCTACTCGGAGGCTGAGGCAGGAGAATCGCTTGAAGCCGAGAGAAGGAGGTTGTGGTGAGCCAACATTGCGCCATTGCACTCCAGCCTGGACAACAAGAGCGAAACTCTGTCTCAAAAAACAAACACACACACACACACACACACACACACACACACATATATATATTTTAATGAAGTAACTTAGTGTAGTGACTTGACCTGTGTCCCCTGATAAGATGTTGAAGTCCTAACCCCCCTGCCAGTGAACGTGACCTTATCTAGAAATAGGATCTTTGCAGATGTAATCAAGATGAGGTCATACTGGTTAGGGTGGGCTTTAAATCCAATGACTGACATCTTCAGAAGAGAAAAGAAAGGGAGATTTGGATGCGGAGGCATGAAGAAGATGGCCCTGTGAAGACGGAGGCGGAGATCAGTGTGATGAAGCTACAGGCCAGGAACACCAGGAATCGCCAGGATTCACCAGGAGCTACAGAAGGCAAAGAAGCTTCTTCCCTGGAGGCTTTAGAGGGAGCATGCCCTCACCAACGCCTTCATTTCACATTTCTGGACTCCATAATGGTGAGACAATACATTTCTGTTGTATTAAGCCACCAAGCTGATGGAACTTTGTTATGGCATTGGGTCTGAGAATGGCCCGTAGAGATAACCCACGTGAGATTGATTAAAATTAAATAAAGTGTTTTTGAAAGAAAACACTTAACCTCAAAAATAAATTTTTAACAGCTAAGGGACATAACTCAATTCTTAGAACTATCCAAATATAGCAGAAAAAAACCGTGAAAATCACACACACAAAAATGAAAAATTCATGTAGATGTGAATTTATCCAAAGTAGGAAAAACAAATTGTGCAAAAAAAAAAAAAAATTTAACAATAAATAAAAAATAACAGGGTGGTACCAAAAAAGAACTCTTCCTTGCCTAAACTCAGGTACACATTAAGTCAGCAAAAAAAAAATTTGCAACTATAGCAAACTACATTAAAACTAATGCAGTCTTATTAAAATTATGTAAAGCTATATAATGAAACTATAGTTTTCTATATAAACAATATAAACTATATAAACAATAGAGATTTGCCAACAGGAATTTACTGAGTATCTGCTACTTCTTTCTGGAATGTAGAAATGGAAGAGTATATACTTAATTTTTTAAAAAGGAAGAAAGAGGCCGGCAGTAATCCCAGCACTCTGGGAGGCCAAGGTGGGCGGATCATGAGGTCAAGAGATCCAGACCACCCTGGCTAACACGGTGAAACCCCGTCTCTACTAAAAAAAAAAAAAAAAAAAATAGAAAAAATTAGCTGGGAGTGGTGGCAGGCGCCTGTAGTCCCAGCTACTCGGGAGGCTGAGGCAGGAGAATGTCGTGAACCCGGGAGGCGGAGCTTGCAGTCAGCCAAGATGCACCACTGCACTCCAGCCTGGGCAACAGAGTGAGACTCCGTCTCAAAAAAAAAAAAAAGAAGAAAGAATTCTAAAGTAATACTATGTGCTAAAGTACAGAGAGAGCAATATCCTAACGTGCAGGGGCGTGCAGAATATTGGACTAAAGAGAGAAAGAGAAGTGCCTGTAGCAGTGTCTGACAGACCTCTTACCTTATTATTATAAATACATAACAATATTTTTCCAATAAATCACAAAAATGGCTGGGCCAGCTGCAGTGACTTAACGCCTATAATCCGAGCATTTTGGGAGGCCAAGGCAGGAGGACTGCTTGAGGCAGGATTTTGAGACTGGCCTGGGCAATATAGCGAGACCCTGTCTCTACAAAAAAAAAAAAAAAAAAAAAAAAAAGTGTATAAAGTGCCAAGATACAATTCACGGAAAAAAAAAATTTAACTATTAGATTCATTTTTTTCTAAAAGCAAAACCTCTGATAAATACTTGACATGCCTTAAGAAATACCGTGAAGATAATTCATCAGTTAAATGTTTGAAAGCATAGTAAAACCATCATCAATCTGGAATTAATTCTGAGTGACTCAGAACTAGTTGGGACTATGAACATGGTGGAATACTAAGATGAATGTGAAAATGTCATATCAGAATATCACAGTTTAAACTAGAGCTACTTAAGTCCTTATTTATGTCTCCTTAGACCATATCAGCATGGAAATTCATGGAGGCACAGGAATAATAAAATTCAGCTGTCCCCACCTCTGTCTCCTGCCCTTGACATTACTAGGATTACTAGGTTCTTTCTTTGTTTCAAGCTGTTCCGTGGGTTGATTCACTTGTACACCCAAACATCCATGACTTCATTTCATGTTTGGTGGTTAAATGTGTTGTTAAACATTTGCTGATAATTTTTAGCTGTCCAAACTCTAGAATTAGATCTGCAACATTTGGCTCTGAAACTCCCGCTTGGCACCTTAAATTACCACTAAAAACAAGTCAGCTAGTTCACATATTATGGCTTCTGGGCAATGAAAAGATAGACAGGTAGAATCTGGAAGATGTCCAGCCTAGGACATCTTAATTTCAAAAAGGTATTTAACATGGTGATGCATTAAGGTGCACTTAAAACCACATGGACAAATCCACCCAGTTAGTGTTAATCAGCCAGAGAAGTGATCCAGAATTCTGTACTCAAGCCCATCCTGCTCAGAATTTCAGTTAATGACTTAGATGAAGGTTTACAGGATGATTATGTCAAATTTGCAAAGGAAGCAAAAATCAAGGCCTGGTGCAGTGGTTCACGCCTGTAATCCTAGCACTTTGGGACCAAGGCGGGTGGATTACCTGAGGTCAGGAGTTCAAGACCAGCCTGACCAACATAGTGAAACCCCATCTCTACTAAAAATACAAAATTAGCTGGGTGTGGTGGCACATACTTTAATTTCAGCTACTTGGGAGGCTGAGGCAGGAGAATCACTTGAACCCGAGAGGCAGAGGTTGCAAGGCTCAAGTGAGCCAAGATCGCACAATTGCAGTCCAGCCTGGGCAACATGAGTGACACTCAATCTCAAAAAAAAAAAAAAAAAAAGGCCAGGCGCGGTGGCTCACACCTGTAATCCCAGCACTTTGGGAGGCTGAGACAGGCAGATCACATGAGGTCAGGAGTTCAAGACCAGCCCGGCCAACATGGTAAAACCCTGTCTCTGTTAAAAATACAAAAATTAGCCAGGCATGATGGTGGGTGCCTGTAATCCCAGCAACTCAGGAGGCTAAGGCAGGAGAACCGCTTGAACTTGGGAGGTGGAGGTTGCAGTGAGCCGAGATCATGCCATTGCACTCCAGCCTGGGTGACAGAGCAAGACTCCGTCTCAAAAAAAAAAAAAGAGAGAAGTATAGAGGAAGGCACCAGAACCAACTATACCTGGAGAGAAGAAACTGAGGGACAAAAACTAGCAATAGAAATGCATTATTATCAATATTTAGCAGCAATAGTAGTGATAAGAATAGTAAATATTAGTAATTAAAATAGGAATAAAGGTAAAGTAGAAAATTTAAGGTAAAAATATTCAATTGCATAAAGACAAAACTTGAAGAAAACTAGAAAATTACATTTTTTTTAACGTAGGTTTAAAATTAACTACATATTACTCAGGAATGGAAAACCCCATCGTATGTTCTCACTGATACGTGGGAGCTAAGCTATGAGGACACAAAGGCGTAAGAAAGATACAATGGACCGGGCACGGTGGCTCATGCCAGTAATCCCAGCACTTTGGGAGGCCAAGGTGGGTGGATCACCTGAGGTCGGGAGTTCGAGACCAGCCTGACCAACATGGAGAAACCCCATTTCTACCAAAAATACAAAATTAGCTGGGCGTGGGCAGCACATGACTGTAATTCCAGCTACTAGGGAGGCTGAGGCAGGAGAATCACTTGAACCCGGGAGGTGGAGGTTGCGGTAAGCCAAGATTACACCATTGCACTCCAGCCTGGGCAAGAAGAGTGAAATTCTGTCTCAAAAAAAAGAAAATGATACAATGGACTTTGGGGACTTGAGGGGAAGAGTGGGAGGGAGGCAAGGGATAAAAGACAACAAATACGATGCAGTATATACTGCTCGGGTGATGGGTGCACCAGGATCTCACAAATCACCACTAAAGAATTTACTTGTGTCACCAAATACCACCTGTACCCCAATAATTTATGGAAAAAAAAAACTACCTTTAGCTTAATGTGAAGACTCCTCAGAAAACAGCAGAATAATGGGAAGCTCTAATTTTTATATTAGATAAATAAAAATAAGTGCTATTCATTTTGCTATAAAAAAATTAACTACATATTTAATATGTACCATCTCCATGTCATACATAGTTTTTTTTGAAGTAAGAGTTTTAGGATATATTCATAGAAGTATAGTGTATTTATTGGCCAGGCACGGTGGCTCATGCCTGTAATCCCAGCACTTTGGGAGGCCGAGGTGGGCGGATCATGAGGTCAAGAGTTCAAGACCAGCCTGACCAACATGGCGAAACCCCGTCTCTCCTAAAAATACAAAAATAAGCCAGGTGTGGTGATGGGTGCCTGTAATCCCAGCTACTCATAAGGCTGAGACAGGAGAATCGCTTGAACCCAGGAGGCAGAGGTTGCAGTGAGCCAAGATCGCACCATTGCACTCCAGCCTGGGTGACAGATGGAGACTACATCTCAAAAAAAAAAAAGAAGAAGTATAGTATATTTGTATAGTATATTTATTAAAGGTAGTATAGAGTCATTATATTCAGTATTGCTCAGAACGCGTTTTCTGTTGTAATCACCTGTTAAGGAAGAACACTACCAAACTGTAGTGTCTCTAAAAGTGCATCGACAGCATTGAAAAACACAGATTTACAGCCAACAGGTACCTTGAAGATCATAATTCCAGGATAAACAAATTGAGACTACTGAGATCCTATAAGACTGAAGTAATACTACCCGTATTTATTGGGGTTTGTTGCTAAAAAGGAATACGTGGGACTGGGTAATTTATTTAAAAAGAGGTTTATTTGGCTCATGGTTCTTCACACTGTACAAGAAATATGGTGCTGGCATTTGCTTCTGGTGAGGCCTCAGGAAGCTTCCAAACATGGCAGAAAGCAATGGGGGAGCATGTATGTCACATGGTGAGGGAGGAGCCAAAGAGAGATGCCAGGCTCTTTTAAACCACCAGCTCTCCCATGAACTAACAGAGTGAGAACTCACTTATTACCAGGGGGAAGACACCAAGCCATTTGTGAGGGACCCACCCCTCTAACTGAACACCTCCCACCAGGCCCCACCTCCAACACTGGGGATAACATTTTAACATGAGCTTTTGAGGGGACGAACATTCAAGCTATATCATCACCATTATACACAAGCTTACCTGGAACCCAATATACTGACTGGGTCACATAAAGAATATGTATAGGAATTAAGATTGTTCAACCTGAAAAAGGAAGACCTAATGGTGGGGTACTGAAAGTAGAAAGGCTGTTAAATGAATAGAGGAGGCTGTTAAATGAATAGAGGAAAGATTTCAGATCAGCAGGGCAGACAGTAAGAACTTTACACTGGTAAGGATTGTTGGCAATGAGAGTGATAAATCTTTCAATGAGGGGAGACTGAGGTCACCAGGAGTGTCCAGAGAATAAATGATCACTACAGGGAATGCTGCAAATGTCCTCACAACACTCAGTAGAAAAGTGGATGCAATAAAATTGCCAAATTCTGAATTTCACAAAACCCTGGGGACTGACCTTAAGTCACCAGCATTTTTTTTGCACAGGAACTACATTTACAAAATGAATCACAAAATGATATACAATTATCACCATTTCACTAAATATAGGATATTTTAGCACCAAAACTTCAGCTCAGAATAATGGGCTGTCCTCTAAACTATCCTCCAAACAGAAATAATTTGGTTTGATTGTTGTCATCCAACCATAAATTGGTAGAAATTTGTTCATTGTGGCAGACACTCTTCTACAATGTGACATGAATTCGCCTCCCATAGAGTGGCGGGGTCTGTGTTCTTTGCGTTCAGCCTGAATAGACCTTTATGACTGCCTTTACCAATAAAGGATGGCTTAATGGAAGCTCTATGACTTCTGAGTCCAGGTCATTAAAAAAAAAAAAAAAAAGATTTAGTAAACACTAGGCTTGATGATCTCTCATTCCTCCAAGCCCAAAATGCCATAATTCACTCACAGATCGCCTATTGCAGATCTGAAATGGTGGCTCTAGTGTTCACAAATCCCTCAAAGATTTGACTACATTAATCAGCCCTCTTGATTGATTCCTGTGATGATAAATCCATTGAGATACTTATGGCTGTAAATACAGTTAGCCCTCCATATTCATGGGTTCTGCATCCGCAAATTCGAACAACCACAGATCAAAAATATTTGGGAAAGAAAATGCATGGTTGTGACACTACTGAACATGTACAGTTTTTTCCTTAATCATTATTCCACAACAATACAGTATAACAACTATTTACATAGCATTTATATTGTATTAGGCATTGTAAGTAATCTAAAGATGATTTAAAGTATACGGGAGGATGTGCATAGGTTATATGCAAATACTGCAACATTTTATACCAGGGACTTGAGCATTTGTGGATTTTGGAATCCGAGGGAGGTCCTGAAACCAATCTCCCATGGATACTGACAGACAAATAAATATAAAATAAATCCTAATTAAAAATAACTTTGGCTGGGCATGGTGGCTAACACTTATAATCCCAGCACTTTGGGAGGCTGAGGTGGGCAGATCACCTGAGGTCAGGAGTTCAAGACCAGCCTGACCAACGTGGAGAAACCCCGTCTCTACTAAAAATACAAAATTAGCCAGGCATGGTGGTGTATGCCTGTAATCCCAGGTAGTTGGGAGGCTGAGGCAGGAGAATCCTTGAACCGGGGAGGCGGAGGTTGCGTTGAGCCGAGATCAAGCCATTGCACTCCAGCCTGGACAACAAGAGCGAAACTTCGTCTCAAAAAAAATAATAATAATAATAAAATAACTTTAAGTGAATCGTATTATCTCACCTAACAAAAAGTCCTATTATGTGACATAAAAATAGGTGGGGTAGTGGGTTGCAGAATGGTTTTATTAAACAAATCCACAGCAACTTCAAGGACTCAGATTCTCTCCACCATTCTGTTGGGTCATTACCAGCTGTGTTTATTTTTTGGCCCAAAGACTCCTCCTCTCTCTCAGCTCCCCCAGAACTGCCATGAGCCTGTTCCCCAGAGAGAATGTGATCATTATCATTACAGCTGACTTAAACTCACTAGGACTTATGCTTGGGGGAAACAGGATCACTGTCCCTGAGAGCCTGGCCATGGATAGGAAAAAAGGCTCTGATCACATTGGGGTTCTAGTACAAAAGAAGAACTTCCTTGAAGGCAAGGAAGAAGAAAAGAAGGGCAATGGCTTCTCCACAGTCGAAAGGAATTCCCTTAAGTTTAAGGACTACTTCTCATTCAGCATGGCACTGTGAAAAGTGCTCCTCTCAAGGGGTCCGACAGAACTGTGTTCAAAACCCAAATCAGGCTGGGCACAGTGGTTCATGCCTGTAATCCCACCACTTCGGGAGGCTGAGGCAGGAAGATCCTTTGAGCCCAGAAGTTCGAGAGCAGCCTGGACAATACAGCGAAACCCCATGTCCGCACAAAGTAAAAAATTGCCGGGTGTGGTAGTCCACATCTCTAGTCCCAGCTATGCGGGAGGCTGAGGCAGGAGGATCACTTGAGCCTGGGAAGCTGAGGTATTGAAACCACCTTTGCAAAATTATGACTGAGACACTGAGACATTGAAAGAGATCTAACTTAACTGACTCCATCTTGCTTCTAACCTCCAAGCTGCCCTTGTTCATTCCTGGGCGTAGGCTGAACTAACTTTGGGAGAAATTTAGTTTACAGTTTAAACAAAGATGGTAACAGCAGACCTCCTTCTTGTGTGGGGACTAGATTGCCTTTGTAAGACTAACATTAGCCACAAGATTAGAAATTATGGTTTCGAAGCCATGCAGCTGGAGGCTACAAGATTCTGACCCTCCCTAAACTGCTCCTAACATCAGTGCTGGAGATATTTTGCAGACCTGCACTTGACGGATCAGCCGGCACCTCCCATATCAATAAACTGGCTCATCTGATCTTGTGTCCCTCTGCCCCACCCAAGAACCGACTCAGTGCAAGAAGACAGCTCCCACTCCCTGTGATTTCATCTCTGACCAATCAGCACTCCTGGCTCACTGGCTTTCCCCCATCCACCAAGTTATCCTTAAAAACTCTGCTCCCCGAATGCTCAGGGAGACTGATCTGAGTAGTAAAAAAACTCCAGTCTCCTGCACAGCCAGCTCTGCACGAATTACTCTTTCTCTATTGCAATTCCCCTGTCTTGATGAATCAGCTCTGTCTAGGCAGCGGGCAAGGTGTGCCCCTTGGGTGGTTACAATTGCAGTGAGCCATGATCGTACCACTGCATTCCAGCCTGGGCAACAGAGTGAGACCTTGTCTTGAAAAAAAAAAAAATCCCAAATCAGCCACTTAATGAAAAGGCTCATTCTCCTCACATGCAAAGTAGGGATAACAATAACCACTTCCCATGTGCACATCAGGACTCACTAAGGAGCCAGAGTAACTGGCATCCACTGCCTGCTGATTATGCTGGGGTGTTGCCTGCAGGGAAGTGCTTTACATGCGTCGGCCCAGAGGCTCCCCACATCACGCAGGAGGTAGGCGCTTTGTTCTTTTCTTTTCTTTTTTTTTTTTTTGCGACGGAGTCTCGCTCTACTGCCAGGCTGGAGTGCAGTGGCACGATCTCGCCTCACTGCAAGCTCCGCCCCCCGGGTTGAAGCGATTCTCCTGCCTCAGCCTCCCAAGTAGCTGGGATTACAGGTACACACCACCACGCCCAGCTAATTTTTGTATTTTTAGTGGAGACGGGGTTTCACCATATTGGCCAGGATGGTCTTGATCTCCTGACCTTGTGATCCCCCTGCCTTGGCCTCCCAAAGTGCTGGGATTACAGGCGTGAGCCACAGCACCCGGCCTGGTGCTTTGTTATTTTCATACTGCAGATAGTAATCTGAGGTTTGGAGAAGTAATACAAGACTTGCTGAAGGTCACACAGAGCAAGGACAGAATTCATTCTGACTCCAGAGCCCATGCAATGTCCAAGAGCCCCCACCATGCCACGTTTTGAATGCTCATCTCTCTGCACTGCGTGCAATGCACTGCCCTGGCCATCCAGGCTTGAGGTATCTAAACCATGAGAGAGAGACTGAAAGAGAAATGGCAGCACATCTGTCAAAGAGTAAATTCCATTTTAAAACACTGACTGTGTGTGACAGCAAGGTTGGACAGCTCCACGGGGACACAGAGGGCCCCAGACACACGCCTGCCCTCCTAGATCTTCGTTTAATTCTATGAGTGGCCATGGAACAGATGGCATAAACAATTTTATATCTAAAAACTTCAAAGCTAATATTGTCTGAGATTCATATTGTGAATATATATCCTCATTTTTACAGAGAAACTCTGAGGCTCAAAGACATTGAATGACCTGCTGCTTCACGCACAGGTGGTCAGTGTTGCCAAAGCCCAGGACAAGCAGTCCAGGCAGCTGTCACGTTTCCAACATGTGGAAAGCCTCGCCGAAGCATGAGCTCTGCTGTCACCCTTCCATACAGCCAGGCCACATGAGGCGGACATGGATTTGTTCCAGCAGCTTCACCAGGGAATAAACAGGCATAGGTACAAATAAATAAACCTCAGGCTTGAGATCCTCTCTTTATCCAAAATCAAAAACCAATTCTTTTCTTTCCTTTCTTCCCTGGGGCCATCTTGGTGTCGCCCATCTGCCTGGGCCAGAGGCCCGTACTTGTTCCTGCATTGCCGGGCCATTTGGTAACATGAGGAGCTGATGCCCCTTTCCCTCCTGCTGTATCTTTTTTTTTTTTGGGGGGGGGGGACAGAGTCTCATTCTGTCACCCAGGCTGGAGTGCAGGGGCATGATCTTGGCTCACTGCAACCTCCACCTCCCAGGCTCAAGCGATTCTCCTGTCTCAGCCTCCCGAGTATCTGGGATTACCGGCATGTGCCATCACGCCTGGCTAGTTTTGTATTTTTAACAGAGATGGGGTTTCACCACGTGGGCCAGGCTGGTCTGGAACTCCTGAACTCAAACCATCCACTGGCCGCCTCGGCCTCTCAAAGTGCTGGGATTACAGGCGTAAGCCACCGCGCCTGGCCTCTCCTGTTGTACCATGTTAACCCCAGTTGCTGCTAAGCTAGCTTGTCTGTTTCTTCACCGTTTTCTTTACTTATGTCTGCTCTTCTAAACGTAGACAAACTTTTAGATTTTATTTTCCTCCCCAGTTGTAAATAGCAGAATCTGGACAAGAACTCAACATTTCTATTTCAGATTACACACTCTTTCTATATTACTATGAAGTTTCAAGATATTTTATGCGGCTTTTGTAAGAAACATAATCCTACTAACATTGACTGAGTACCAGGCCCTCTGCTAGAAGGCAGGGAAACTGCATACAGCAACTCCAGCATCATCCAGCCTCGAGGGCGAGGCAGACACGTAAGCAGGTGATCATAACAGTGTGTGCTAAATGATATATTGGGAAAATCACAGAATACTGTCGCAACACCCAGGGTGTGCTCTCACCCATCTTGAGAATGAGGAAGAGTTAACCCAGAACAAAGAAAGGGTAGTTGATGTTTAGTGTTTGGGCAGATACATTCCAAGCAAAGGGAACATTATTGGTAAAAGAAGAAAGGGGAGAAAGAGCCCAGAGTCTTCGGAGATCTGTAAATATTCAGTCTGACGGGGGTGTCAAGGCACAGAAGTGAAGTTTGGAGTTTATGCTACCGACAATGGGAATCTCTAAAAGGAGTTCAGAAAGATCTGAAAATAGACTCAAAGATTTCTTCAACAAAAGGAGATGGGTGTCTGAAAATGATGAAGATGTGGTCTCTGACTCCAAAGAGCTCATCACCTACTGGGAGAGACAGATATGTAAACAAATCATTACAGAACAATTTGTTTCATTCTAAATGTAGCACACACAAAGAGCTGGGGACAGTGAAGAGGAAGCCGTCAGCACTGCCTGGGGAGAAGAAAGGAAGGCTTTGTGTAGGTGACAACTGAGCAAGATGACAGATGAGTGGGCGGAAACCAGTCCTAGCAGAAGGGGTGGACCCCTGGGGCGGGACCAGGAAGGGCACCTCCAATTCATTACCCAAGATTAAATGAATGGAACATTCCCCGTACTCTTTAAATTTCAAGAATTTCTTTTCTTTCTTTCTTTCTTTTTTGAGACGGAGTTTTGCTCTTGTCGCCCAGGCTGGAGTGCGGTGGAGTGATCTCGGCTCACTGCAACCGCCGCCTCCCGGGTTCAAGCTATTCTTTTGCCTCAGTCTCCCGAGTAGCTGGGATTAAAGGCATGAGCCACCATGCCCGGCTAGTTTTGTATTTTTAGCAGAGATGAGGTTTCTCCATGTTGGTCAGGCTGGTCTCAAACTCCTGAACTCAGGTGATCCGCCCGCCTCGGCCTCCCAAAGTGCTGGGATTACAGGCGTGAACCACCATGCCCGGCCTAAATTTCAAGAATTTCTATTGCAACTCCTTTGCCTCAGGAATTTGTCCCCCTCCTAGTAGAGATAGTGAATGTTAAACTGTAACCTACATATCTCTTCTCAAGGATTTTGAATGTTTGTTTGTACAGAGAGAACACTCCATCTGGTATATCCCAGAAACAAAAGGAGCTTTTCAGCAAGATTTTCAGTGCACAGAAGCCGTGCTCATTTCTAGAGGCTGCATTCTCGGAAGCTTTTCGCCCTAAGCACAAAATCAGAGGCAAGTATGAGGAGTGGGGCTGCACCTGAGTGCAGCATTGCTGTACCCATCCTGTTTCCCAGACAAGCAGATTCAAAAATCAAGTGTCTTATTCGCTGGGGTTAGAAAGAATCTATTTTTTTCCTTTGGCAGCATCAAACATCACAAATAATTCCACTGAAAAGAATATTATACCTAATATATTCTACTTAAAGTCCAACAAATATATTAAGAGCAGAAAATTGTAGGATACAAGATTCTCAAATTTTCAGTAATACAGCTCAATATCAGTACACAAGGTGAGGCCTTATGGACTGAAGGTTTGTGTCCACCCAAAATTTGTATGTTGAAGCCCTAACCCCCACTGCGATGGTATGAGGAGGTGAAGCCCCTGGAAGATGATTAGGTCATGAGACAGAAGCCCTTGTCAATGGGACTGGTGACCTTGCCAAAGGGACCCTAAAGAGCTCTTATGCCCTCCTTCCTCTTGTGAGTGCACAACTAGCCGGCAAGCCAGAAGAGGACCCTCAACAGAACCTGACATTGCTGCACCCCGATCTCAGAATTCCAGCCTCCAAAATCGGAGAAATACATTTCTATTGTTTATAAACCACCCAATCTGTGGTACTTTGTTATAGCAGCCGAAAGTGACTAAGATGTGAGGCCAAAAAAGGTGCTTTCTCTATTAACAGCACAACTCTGCCTGTGCTTACAAAGAACTGTGGTTGAAATGGATTCAGCTTTACAACATCTGCAGAAGGCCAAGTTATATGCGGCAGTAGTGGTGGAAATGTTGAACTAGGAACTGTATTAAGGGGTGGAAAATAAAGGGATGAGCCATAATTTATTCAGGAAAATGCAAATAAAAGTAGTGGAAATAGCAATATTCATGAAAAGATAATATGGCATTTAATTTAAAAAGTCAGAGAGTGACTCGGTAATGATAAAAAAAAAAGCCATGAAAAAAATATTATAGTGATGAACCTTTAGGTACTAAATAGCATAGTGGTAAATATATATGACAAAAACTCTGGTCTGGCCTGGTGGCTCACGCCTGTAATCCTAGCACTTTGGGAGGCCGAGGCAGGTGGATCACTTGAGGCCAGGAGTTCGAGACCAGCCTGGCCAATATGGTGAAACCTCGTCTCTACTAAAAATACAAAAATTAGCCAGGCGTGGTGGCTCACGCCTGTAATCCCAGCTACTTGGGAGGTTGAGGCGGGAGAATCGCTTGAATCTGGGAGGTGGAAGTTGCAGTAAGCCGAGATCATGCCACTGCACTCCAGCCTGGGCAACAGAGTGAAACTGTGTCTCAAAAAAAAAAAAAAAAAAAAAAAAAACTCTGAGAATACACAGATAATTTAGTGTAACTGTGATCACTGCAGACTGGTAGTTCTTACTTTGAGCAATTTTGTCCTCCCATGAGACATTGGTGACAACTGGAGATATTTTTGGTCATCACAAATTGGACAGGGTAGAGGAAGGTGCTACTGGCATCTGGTGAGTAGAAGCCAGGGATGCTGCTAAACACCTGCAATGCCAGGACGGCCCCACAACAGAGAGATACATGGTGCAAAATGCCAACAGTGCCAAGACTGAGAAGCCCTGGTCTACAGTATTGCATTATATACTTCTCTCAAATCGACAGGTCAAGTAGACTCTCTCTATATATTTGTGTGTGTGTGTGTGTGTGTATACATCTATTATATGTTTGAATATATATTTGTGTGTGTGTGTGTGTGTATATATATATATATATATATATGAAGCTGGACTTAGTATACAAAGATAACTTTCACCCTGCCCAAAATATCATTATAATATGTAGATGTATATAAACATCTATACACATGCACACATAAATATATATTCAAATATATATGAAGCTGGACTTCGTATACAAAGATAACTTTCTATTCTACAAAATATATGTATTCTCTCTTATATTTAAAACCTTTATGATTATATTTAAGCTTGATAGCATGTTTTAACTTAACATTTATTGTAAGTCAAACACAACTTTATACTGATCAGCATAAATTGGCTAAAAGTTTTTTATTTCTTGAACATTACCAAATTTGATCTTTTTCAAAAGTAAGATAAAATGCCTATCTGAACTTTGAAAGGAGGAAACCTGATGAGATATAGGTTCCCATTTCTCAAGACCTGGCATTGTGGAATCTGTCAGAAGTTAAGAACTAGTTCAGGGATGATGGACTCTATCAGGAGTTAGCCAAGTTCTCATAGAAGCAGAGGGAAAAGGGGAAATTCAAAGGGTGTAAGCTTAGCCAGGCGTGGTGGCAGGCGCCTGTAATCCCAGCTACTTTGGAGGCTGAGGCAGGATAATTGGTTGAACCCGGGAGGCGGAGGTTGCAGTGAGTCAAGACCGTGCCATTGCACTCCAGCCTGGGCAACAAGAGTGAAACTCCGTTTCAAAAAAAAAAAAAGGGTGTGAGCCCTGGTCACATACAGATGCTGTGGGACAGGGACAGTCATTTAACTTAGAGACCATCCTACTTCTTAAACACTATCTGTTATCTGTTCTCTCCAGAATTGGGCTGACAGGGACTACAACAGCTGTTCCCTGGATAAGGTGCCATTAACCTTTACATTCAGCTAAACACTTCCAAAGAGCACTGATGCCCAGACGTACATGCACTCAGGGAGCAGTGGGGGTTGGAGAATGAAGGCGTGGATTGCTATGGACATCTGATTGCTGTGGCCTGAATGTCTGAATGTTTAGTTCTTTCCATACTGAAATCCTAACCCCCCAAGGTGATGGTATTAGGAGGTGCGCCTTTGGGAGGTAATTAGGTCATGGGGGTGAAGCCTTTGTGAATGGGCTTAGTGCCCTTATTATAACAGAGCCCACGGAGAGCTCCTTGCTAGCACCACATGAGGTTATAGTGAGAAGGCACCCTGTATGAAACAGGAAGCAGGCCCTCACCAGGCGCCAGATCTGCCTTGATCTTGGACTTCCCAGCTTCCAGCAATGTGAAAAAAAGTATTTGTTGTAAGCCTTCCAGTTCATGGTACTTTGTTACAGCAGCCTAGTAAACTAACACACGTGGTGAAATCAATTCACCTCCAAGCTGACCTGGCTTGGTGCTTCCTAATCATGAATGGGATCTCTGGTTTTCTCCAGTCAAATTCAAGGCTATTCTCACTCAGAAGCATTTCATCACGTATCTTCCAGGCTATAACTTAATTGATAGGTATAGATGTATTTCCACTAACAAAACTGCTCGTGGAAGGAAAACGCTAGAGTCACCTTAAGCCTCATGCTTTTATCAGACAGACACATTATTCTGGGTCTGTGTACAAAAATTGCTTCCCACACACTCTCTGGAGTCTCAGAGGACCAGGGAAGGAATCTGGCAGGAGACAAGCAAAAGGCGATACACAGTCCACAAAGTGGCACGGGGGTTCTTCCGGCCCTGAGGCCTGTTGACATCACATTCATCATCCCTACATGCCAGGGGTCTGGCGGGCTATGGAGAATCCTCTGCGAGAGGGAGGATGTTTGCAGGAATAACTTTCCTTTTGAACTCTTTTGACATTAGGACCTTATTCCAGGCTACCTCATTTACCAAACACTTAAAAGATCAGGACTGAAGCCGTAGAAGGGGCTTCACTGGGAAGATGTGTCAGCCGCACCGTGCAGCTATGTTGCAGTGTAGTTACATGAGCTGTCCCAGATACCAAGTACGGAAGTTAAAAAAGATAAATAAATAAAAATAAATGAACAAATCAAAAGGAGTAAGTGTGGTGGGGAGGGAGGAAGAGCAAGCACATGGATCATGCACTTTGGGAAGAGAAAATAAAAGAGGAATGAGTTTTCTTTTATCAAGGAAATCTAAATGACATGTTCAAGACCATAGCAACCAATCTAAGTGTTTCCATTCTCCCAACACACAGATGGACCCTGGAGTGAGAGGGTGGAGACAGCAGTAAGTGTGTTTTTCTGTCTCGTTGGAAATGTTTTTCCCGTTGATCTAGCAACACTGTTACATCAGTACAAATGCCCACAACCTTAGGAGAGTTAGGTTCAGGTCCAAAGTCCATTTTCTTGGTTAATCATTACCCAGGACTGTTTAAACCAGGCCATTAAGCTATAACATAACATGCACCCACCTATATGCTTGGATATCTGTGTAGTCTGAAGTGGTGTTTCCTTTGCATTTCCTTAAATACCGAATTCATTTGCCTTTAGAGAATGAATTTATATTTTTAAGTCTATTTGATTGTTGGATTTTTTACTTAAAAACAGTCTTTATTAAAATAGTTTTATTAAAAAACATAGTGGCAAAATTTCAAATTATTTCAAAACGTTTCATGCTCTACTTCTCTGTTCCCAGCTCTGCTCTAGTCACCTCAAAGAGATTCAGTTTGACTTCACATTTTTTGCAGGCAGATGTATCCACCAGCTGACACTGGATAAAAGAGCCCTTTCAGTTAATGTCCCTCTGGGCCAAATGGTAAAGTCACCAGTCCCATGAACTGGTCACCTCCCTGGTGAAGCGGCTACGTTTTCTGGGGTCTATACCCTGAGGTTCGTCGTTGCACGACAGGAAAATTTAGGACATGGACACACACAAGGAGTTTAGGAGCAAATGTTTAATAGGCAGAAGAGAAAGAAAAACAGATCTCTCCATAGACAAGGGAGTCTCCCAGGGGAAAGGACCAGTTCGGTTTGAGGAAGCCATGTCTGATTTACATAGGGTTCACAGATTGGTTCGATCAGGTATGACATTTAGATAGCGTGTGGGGAACACTGGTTGCCCCACCCTAATTTTATTATGCAAATGGGCTTTCCAGTTGATGGGTGCCGTCTTATCTGGTCTTTACTGCACATGTGACTGACAAAGGGAAGGGAGGATGGCACCGCCATCTTGAACATGTCTAGTCCCTAGTTCCTGCAGGCATTCACTTGCCTGTCCCTCTGAGCCAAATGGTAAAGTCACCAGTCCCACGAACTGGTCACCTCCCTAGTGAAGCAGCTACGTTGTCTGGGGTCTATACCCTGAGCTCGACTTTATAGGCTGCTCTTTGTTAAAAAATGATCTGGGGCTGCTTTTCACGAAAAAGAAAACAAAGCCTTGCTGAGGACTCCCATACCTTTGTTATCTGCCTAAGTGATTTCTTCTTAACTCCTGTATCATTGGCAAGGAAAATGTCAGCAAAGAGGAAACAGGAATACGCAGCAGAGTGACGATTTGCACTAAGATGAGAGCAAAGTTTAACCAAATGGAAAAGTCAAATCATTGGTTACAACTTTACTTTACAGTGGAGATTACAAGTTCTTTTCATTTATCCAATTAACCAGGTGCCAAGAAGGTGTTCATAAAACTATGTTGAATTATTCTGAAGGGTACAGAGTTGTACTCTCTGGTACAACTTTTCCTAGATGCCTAGGTTTACAACCAATTTAGACTAAAACTAAATATTTTTTTACTTGCCCTTTACTTAATTCAGCACCTAAATAGGATGTACATTTGCTACTTAAGAAATATCAGAGGTCAGACGTGGTGGCTCACACCTGTAATGGCAGCACTTTGGGAGGCCAAAGTGGGCAGATCACTTGAGGTCGGGAGTTTGAGACCAGCCTGACCAACATGGCTAAACCCCATCTCTACTAAAAATACAAAAATTAGCCGGGCATGGTGGTGCGTGCCTGTAATCTCAGCATACTCAGGAGGCTGAGGCAGAAGAATTGCTTGAACCTGGGAGGCAGAAGTTGCAGTGAGCCGAGATCACACCATTGCACTCCATCCTGGGTGACAGAGTGAGACTCCATCACAAAAAAAAAAAAAAGAAAGGTAAAATAAAATGGGTTGGGGAGGATATGGAATACTAGCTTCTCTAATAAACTTAAAACCTTTAGCCGGGTGCTATGGCTCACGCCTGTAATCCCAGCACTTTGGGAGGCTGAGGCGGGCGGATCACAAGGTCAGGAGATCGAGACCATGGTGAAACCCCGTCTCTACTAAATATACAAAAACAAAATTAGCCAGGCGCGGTGGCAGGCACCTGTAGTCCCAGCTACTCGGGAGGCTGAGGAAGGAGAATGGCGTGAACCCAGGAGGCGAAGCTTGCAGTGAGCCGAGATCGCGCCACTGCACTCCAGCCTGGGCGACAGAACGAGACTCCGTCTCAAAAAAAAAAAAAAAAGCAAAAAGCCAATCACTTAAAACCTTTTTTTCTTTTTTTTAAATCATTTCCTCTGATCCCTGGAGAATTCCACTGTAAATTAGTATCTCCTTTTTACTTTTTCTGTTTTCAAGCAGGAAAAAAAAGAAAATGTAAAATCAACTTATTGTTTTTATTAGTTTGATATATGAACCCTGAATATGTACAATGTTAGATTATTTATTATTTATAAATGTTTAAAGGTGAATAAAAATTACCCTCATAGCCCAAGCATAACAATGTTTTTATTTTCCATGTTTTCCCATCTTCTTGTCCATGGGTAGCTTCAAGAGTCATATAAATGCAAGTTTATATTCTGCTTTTTTTCATTTGAAATCATAACAAATATTTTCACAATATTTGTTATGCACAGATATAATTTCTACGTCTTGTATAATGATGACTTATTTCTCTACTAGATATTTTGGTTACTCCCGAGGTTTTGGTATTGCACATGGGGCTGTAACTATTATATCTTCATGCTTACAGAACAGAAATATTTTGTTGCGTTTGCTGTTGTTTTTTCAAGATGGAGTCTTTTCTTGCTGTCACCCAGGCTGGAGTGCAGTGGCATGATCTTGGCTCACTGCAACCTCTGCCTCCCAGGTTCAAGCGATTCTCCTGCCTCAGCCTCCCTAATAGCTGGGATTACATGCACGTGCCACCACACCAAGCTAATTTTTGTATTTTTAGTAGAGATGGGGTTTCACCATGTTGGCCAGGCTGGCCTCGATCTCCTGACTCAGCCTCCCATCAAAGTGCTGGAATTACAGGCACGAGCCACCTCGCCTGGCCAGAACAGAAATGTTTAACCAGAGATTAACCTTGTCACAAAGCTGTCACTCCAGTAATTGTGTGTTTATGTGTGTGTGATGTTACTCTGAAAAAATTTTAATATCCCTTCCATCCTTAAATTCCATGATTCCCTCCATCACCAGAAAAACCTCAAGTGATCTCACTTAGATACCAGTCAGACAACTGATATTCAAACCAAGGATATTTACAATAGAATTGTTCAAAATCAGGGATAGCAAGGATTCCAGGACCATGAAGACAAAACCAGAGCACAAGCTGCTCTCACTATCAAAAAAGACAAAAAAAAAAAAAAGACACCTCTACTAGGCATTTCAGACAAAACATCCTAGATGATGAACTAAGTTGATGTCTAAGCTTCATAGGCCCAATATTGACCTGCAGTATCTCTGGGCAAAATAGGACATTTTGAAAAGGCCATCTTGATTGTTTATCTCCAGTGAATCAGGAAGAAGGAAGCAAGAGAGAAGCCTCAGTATCAGATGGAACTTAGGGTACTAAAGCTTCAAGGTGGATGAGTACATATACAAAAGTTCCTCTGGACATGATTAGACACTCTGAGATTCTGCTTTTCTGGGTGACCCAAACAGCACTGGGTTTGAATCTACCAGGAGACAAAAACCAAGCTGTGTTTGTTCTACTGAGCAACTGTCTTATTCTAGGGAAGCTATAAATAATAAAAGATATAATTTGTAGAATCCCATTATGTTATCATGTCACTTCAATTCATTTAATCCTCACAATTACCCTAACAAGGAGTTTGTTAGCCTGTTTTTGTGACACCTATCTACACTCATCATGTTGACGATGAATTAAATTCATCTTCTCTGATAAACCTGCAGTCTATCTGGATTAGCGGGGAAAAAGGAAAACAAACTCAGGCTCATCCATACTGTGACTTGCAGGGAACTGCGAGTGATCCACCAAAGAAATGAAGCCAGATAGATTAGTGCATTTTCTAGATAAACACAGGTGTCACCTGACCAGATTGGTGATTTACAAAGATGAGGCTGGATGCAACATAGGGAATAAACGAGAGAGGAGGAGAAACTGTTAAGAGACCGCTGTCTCCTCTGTTATCTCCATTCACATCTAGTTTCTTATTGCACAGTGACCCCAGGCCATTTGTATTACCCACCTAAATTTCATACTTAACATATCTAGAAGCAAGCTTGTCATTATCCTCAGGGAATCATTTGTCCCTTGGACTTCCTAATCTGCGTCAGTGGCCACATATATCATGCTCTTAGTCACAAAGGCTCAAAACCTCAAAATCACTCTTGGCTCCCAGCTCTTCCTTGCTTCATCTTCTTTCAGTCTCTTGTCAAAGCCTGACTGTCTATTCTTTCATAATAAGGTTCTTTATTTCAACTCCTACTGTTACCAAAACTTCTCTAAGTTTTAAACAAATTTGAAGGGGTGGCTGCTTCTATATAATGACTCTGGAAGTCAGAAAGAGGCAATTATTGCAGAGAACTCCAAAATAGACCCAGAGCTCACAACCCAGCCTTCTCCTTTGCACAGCCTCCTCCTTTGCTCATCTGAGTCTGCATTTTGCCTGATACTTATTTTAACTGGCTCCATAAGAAGACAAGGGGAGAAGAGGGAAAGACAACAAGGGGGAAAAATGAGAAAAACTCCCTTGTAAATTGACTGGGACCAAATTGATCCTGGAACATTCTGTCTGAAGCAGGATAGTTTGTCTCCATCAGTGCTTTTGCGCAACATAAATTGAGTGTCTTTTTTAAGCAATTTTTTTTTAGTGTTTACAATGTGTTTGGCATTGTTCTAAATTTGCTATATATTAGCTCATTAATCCTCAAAAAGCCCCTATAAGGAAGGCACTGTTACTATTCTTATTTCACAAATGAGGAAACCAAGGAGCAAGAAGCTTAAAAAGTCACCTGTGGTCACACAGCTGATAAAAATAAAACCAGAATTTGAGCCAAAAACCTGTGTTTCAACTCCTGGGCCCAGCACCCAAGTATCATTCTATTATTGCACTAGTTCCTGAAATTTACATGATTCTCCTCCAGCCTCCTCTCTTCCTTGTTAAATCAAGCTTAGCCTAAAGCTGCCTCCTTACATATTTTACGTTTGGCCTAAAGGTTTTTCTGTACATTGCAAACTATAACAAGTGGAGGTGTAAACAGACAGACTGTAGCCTACTCTTGTGCCAAGCACTGAGTTTTGGCCAATCAAATGTGGTCAACTGTTCAAACCATCTTCAAATAAGGCAAACACCAAGCTGTAACCAATCCCACTGTTTCTGTTCCTCACTTCCATTTTCTGTATGTTACTTTCCTTTTTCTGTCAGTAAGTCTTCTGCCACATGGTTGTGCTGGAGTCCCTGAGCCTACTTCTGGCTCAGGAGGCTGCCTGATTCACAAATTGTTCTTTGCTCAATTAAACTTTGTTAAATTTAATTTGGCTGAAGCTTTTCTTTTCTTTTGAGACAGAGTTTCACTCTCGCTGCCCAGGCTGGAGTGCAATGGCGCGATCTCAGCTCACCACAACCTCTGCCTCCCGGGTTCAAGCAATTCTTCTGCCTCAGCCTCCTGAGTAGCTGGGATTACAGGCATGTGCCACGACGCTCAGCTAATTTTTTGTATTTTTAGTAGAGAAGGGGTTTCTCCATGTTGGTCAGGCTCGTCTCAAACTCCCAACCTCAGGTGATCCACCCACCTTGGCCTCCCAAAATGCTGGGATTACAGGCATGAGCCACCGCACCTGGCTGAAGCTTTTCTTTTAACATCCTCCATCTCCCCTACTTCTGGGCTTCCTTGTTCACCACCTCCACATCCAGATGTCATTCAGAAGTGATGACTCACTCTCTCTTTGATCATCTGAACTCCTATAGCAATTTATCTAGAGTACTTCTTACTTTCAGTCTGGTATAACCTACTCCTATCCTCCAGCCCTGGAGGTACCTCCAGGTGTTTCTAGGTGTTCTCAAAAAAGGAACCACTTGTACTTACAATGGAGCCTATTGTCAGCAGCTCCCTCAGGCAAGGCACCCCCTCCCCACCTAAACCAGGACTCTGCTTGGCTCAGGGTTCCCTGCTGTGTCCCCAGGCGGCTGCATCAAAGTGGCCAGAAGAAGCACTTCCCCTTTGATCCATTCATCCAGGGGCCAACCCTGTACCACTTGCTACTCTGGCCCTGGGGATACATTTGTGATCACAACCAGAAGAAAATTCCTACCTGAAGAGCTTTCATTTAGTAAAGAGTCAGGTAATAAATATAAGAATAAAGAAAATACATAGTATGTTAAAAGACGTAAGTGCTATGAAGAGTAGTAAACTCAGGGTGGACCTCTCTAGATATTTAAGCAAGAGTGGCAGGAAGTGAGAGAGCTGGCCAAGTGGATATGCTCCAGGGAGAGGGAAGAGCTGATGCCAAGCCCTGCAAGAGAGCCCCTGGGTGTGGTGGAGGCCGGGGACATAGGGAGAGTGGAGAAGAGTATGGCCATGCACGCCCTGTAAGAACTGCTGCTCTAAGTTAAGTAGGTAGTCATTGTAGGGTTTCAAGGACAGGAGTAACAGGACCTAAGTTTTAAAAGGAATCCCAGCATTTTGGGAGGCTGAGGAGGGTGGATCAGTTGAGGTCAGGAGTTCGAGACCAGCCCGGCCAACATGGTAAAACCCTGTTTCTACTTAAAATACAAAAAGTATCTAGGTGTGGTGGTGGGTGCCTGTAATTCCCATCTACTTAGGAGGCTGAGGCAGGAGAATTGCTTGAACCTGGGAGGCAGAGGTTGCAGTGAGCCCAGATCGCGCCACTGCACTCCAGCCTGGGTGACAGAGTGAGACACTGTCTCCAAAATAAATAAATAAATAAATAAATAGGATGACTTTCCAGGCAGGAGTGCAATACCACTTGCAGTGTGTGCTCAAGAATGTGAAATGAGACCCATCAACTGGTTGCAGGTTTTTCTCCAGCCATGGCCAGCTGTAAATGTGTAGGTAGAAGTAAGTGGAGGTTTGGATTTGCTAAGATGGAACAAAGAAGGGAGAGGAGTAAGGAGTTTGAGAAGGTGTAAGATCCTGCAAAGCACTCAGAGAATAGTTTTTGGACCCCAGTGTGGGCTGTTAGGGCAATAATTCTTCCCACTTCTATTTCGATTGCTCTTTTTCCCCCTAGACCCAGACAAGCACCTTGACCCAGAGATGAAGTCTATCAAATTTCAAAGTGGTACTCAGAATCTCAGTCTTCCTCTAATGATTAAATTGTGTTGCAGATAAATATGTTCACTTTTCTGCACGTTTAATTTTCCCTACAAGACTGCAAGTTTTAAAGGGAAGAAGCGCTAATTCTTATTCATTTGTTTCCTCTCAGCAGAGGGTCTCTCTGCACTGGAATCATTTGGCAGCTTTTACAAATCATGATGTCTGGGTCCACCCCTAGAGAATTGGCCTTGAGTGCAGCCTGGGGTACTGGGCTCTTAAGAAACCTCAGATGATTCTGATGGGCACCAAGGATGGAAGCCTCGAGACTATATTATAAAGCAATGTCTCACATATAGAAGGTACTTAATAAATAATTGTTGGGAAATATTAATGAATGGGCCCGGGAAACAGCTTCTCAGCTAGCCTCCTGAACTCAGGTATATTTTTCTCCAGTAAGTCATCTTAGACACTCTCTTCTGCAAAACGAAGCTTCCTGGAATTCACGTTAAAACTTCTGCCTCAAAAACATCCTGCATTTCTTTAT
Source organism: Pongo abelii (assembly GCF_028885655.2). NCBI lineage: Eukaryota > Metazoa > Chordata > Mammalia > Primates > Hominidae > Pongo > Pongo abelii. The sequence goes on along the minus strand of NC_072002.2, from coordinate 85,400,500 downwards.
CATCTGCAATAGTGGCTCCCACACTTTGGTCCACAGGCTGGACCATCTCAAGAACTTTAAAATATGGCAGGTTCTAGGGCTTCAAACCTCATCGAGTTTCTGGTGTAGTCATTGAGAAGCCCAGAAGTCTGCATTCCTATCGGGCTCCCTTCAGAATCCTCATATATACTACGAGGGTGAGAATTCTTGATCTACAAGATAAAACCCAATCTCCTTCCCCGGTTGTCAAATTTCTCCACCATACATTCCTATCCAATTTACAATCTTTTATTTCTGTGTAATTCCAACCCAAATCTTCTGCCACAGGAAAGGAAATTAACCCCATGTTCATTATGGTGCCTTTACTTCCTAATTTGGTTCATGTTGTGCCTTCACCTCAGCTGACTCTTCATCCCTCTATGCCTGTCTCAAACTCATTCATTTTCCTGGACCTGATTCAAACTCTACTACTTCCTCCACAAGGCCATCCAGTTCATTACAGCCCAGTGATGTAACCCATCGTTGCCTAACCCAAGCATCACTTACTGGGGTAATTACTGCCTTTGATTTAACTTGTTATGAAATAATGTGTTATGTGTCTAATGAAGCTATTAGCTTCTGTAAGATGAGGGTAATTCTTCCATACCCCTTTGTATCCTAACTATAGTAAGACAATGAATGGATGAAGGAGTCTATAGCATGTACAAAAATTTCCTTAGCATTTCCTCAAGTCTTTTTTTAATTGTCACGATTGAATTATCACAAAATGACTTCAACTATCTTTTAGGAAAGGCATAGCTATCATAAAATGAAGCTGTGAAGATAAGTTGTGTTTTGTTTGTTGTGTTTTTAATGTCTGTCTTGTGATAATCACTATGTATGAGGTACCACAGATAAGCTAACACACCTTAGCTATTGCAATAAAAAATTTTTTTTAAACAGTAGATGTGAATTGGGTCACATATACTTTCTGGAGCTTTTATTTTATATTCTCCTTGAGCAGTATTAGTCATTTTACATATTTTATTTCCACTAATTACACTTTCTGGTTCCTATAATCCAAAGAACGCTGCTAATATTTTTCATTTCTGATTCTATGAAAATTTTAAAAGAATTTTAAGGTTTTTATTGACCTAATAACTCCACAGTGTTCTATTGTAATAATACACCCTTGTTTAGGGGCTTAGCAGGATTTATAGAAGTCTAACTTTTTAGTTGTGATAGAATAAAAAACACCCAATTTAAAGACTTTTAGTGTCATAATGGGAAAAACACACTACACATCACTATTTACCCAGGGGCTACTAGGGGACCAAATCTCTCTTTTATAGGAAGAATTCTGGAGGAAGTTTTTATTGTATTAAAGGCTACTGTGCACAAAATGCTGTACAGATTTCTATTCTAGTTTTACAAAAAGGTGATACTCGCAATCTATTATACATTATTACCTAGGTCGATGAAAAGAGTCAAACTCTGTGAAATGCCTGAAGAGATTTATTCTGAGGCAAATATAAGTGGCCATGGCCCGTGACACAGCCCTCACGAGGTCCTGAGAACATGTGCCCAAGGTGGCTGGGGTGCAGCTTGGTTTCATACATTTTAGGGAGGCAGGAGCCGTCAATCAAATACATTTGAAAAATACACTGGTTTGGTCCAGAAAGGCAGAACAATTTGAGGGAAGTGGGGACTTCCAGGCTATAGGTAAATTCAATAAATATTTTCTGGTTGACAATTGGTTGAGTGTCTAAAGACCTGGGATTAATAGAAAGGAAAAGTTTAGGTTAAGATGGGGAGACAGGCTGGGCACATTGGCTTATGCCTGTAATCCCAGCACTTTGGGAGGCTGAGGCGGGCAGATCACGAGGTCAGGAGTTCGAGACCAGCCTGGCAAACATGGTGAAACCCCGTCTCTACTAAAAATACAAAAACTAGCCGGGCATGGTGGCAGGCGCCTGTAATCCCAGCTACTCAGGAGGCTGAGGCAGGAGAATCCCTTGAACCCAGGAGGCTGAGATCACACCATTGCACTCCAGCCTGGGCAATAGAGTGAGACTCTGTCTCAAAAAAAAAAAAAAAAAAAAAAAGATTGTGGAGATCAAGGTTCTTTTGAAGTCTCATACTGGCTGCCCTTAGAGAATAGATGACAAATGTTTCCTAATCAGACCTTTAAAAGGTGTTAGACTCTCAGTTAATCTCTTCAGGATTGGGAGGGCCTGGAAGAAAAAGATCTAGCTATGTTAATAGAGATTCTTTACAGGTGCATATTTTCCCTCACAAAGGATGGCTTTGCAGGACCGTTTCAAACTATGGCAAAGCAACATATTTTGGGGTAAAATAATTTTATTTTCTTCTTTGTCACATAATGTTATGCCAGAGTCAGATTGGAAACTAAAGTCATGATATATAGGGTTAAATAAAACCCATCTGATGAGAATTTATGGTTTGGAAGGCATGAGTCTCCAGATCCCCTAAGTAGAAATTTGGGCAAAATAAAAAAAATCAGAGTTTAGTCCTCACCCATAAACTTCCTGAAAACAGAAGTCATAATTTTCTTGTTTAGTGTTTTATCTTATTCAGTGCTTAACACAGGGCTTGGTCATAGTAGGTATGCGAAGAACATTGGTTGGCTCACTGATTGTTAGGCATCGGTGGGTAAGAGCCAGAGAACAGAGGGACAAGACAAGGAGGCGGCACGTGAGTGGAGACTGTGATTATCTCAAGTCCAGCTACTTGCATTTTATGGGCAACCAATTACAAGTTGGCTTGACCATGGCAGCTGGAATGTACTTATATCTTTGTGTGAACTTCGAAAGCAGAATATTACATGTAAGGTGAGGAATCTGGATTCTAAGCACTTACCAATTAGCTACACAATGAAGAAAACTGTGTGTGTGCGTGTGTGTATACATGCATGTGTGTGTGTACATGTGTGCGTGTGTGTGTGTGTGTGTGAGACAGACAGAGAGAGAGAGACAGAGATAAATCACTAATCACAGAGTACTATCTTTGCTGAATATAAACAAGTTTAGGGTGTGAAATGTGGGCCCAGATAACTGGGTTAAAACAAGAAGGAGAAACAAATGGGTAGCCAACTTTTTCTGCACAAGAAAGAGGCACGTGGATAAGTAGAAGGAATGACTGAGAAAGGAAGAGAGAGAAAAGTCTAGCCAACATGCAGGAGGCTGGAGGGAGCTTCCTGTGAGAAATTCCAAACAGCAGGAAGGCTGAAAGCCTTTGGAAAGAATGTCTACTATTCAGCTTTAATCCCCATGCTTTGCTGCGGCATAAGCCTCCCCACTGCATCCCCAAACCTTCAGTGGTCGGCTGCAAAGAAACTTGCCTGCCTTGGGTCATGTACCCTCAAGGAAATGAACTGCCAAATGCAGGATGATGGAGTTAAAAAATAAAGCAAAGAATAGAGACAGGGGCTAAGTTCTATAGGTGGGATGGTAGAAAAAGAGAACAGCCAAGGCATTGAAAAATGAGTCGTAAATGTAAAATGATCCGCAATCAGGTGAGCAGGACCTGTGAGGCAGAGTGGTCTCGATAATGTAAACATCCAGGATTTGGCAGAAAACTTGGCCTTTTAATAAATTGGGATAGGGAATCTCAGCTTATTTTATCAACATCTGGAAGGCAGAGTGATCTCAAACGCCATCTGGGTTCCAATTCTTTAGCTTCCCCCTCAAATGCCTGGTTGCTGAGGATGTCCAAGTGCCAACCCTCAGAGCCCTGATTTTAGAAATAAAAGGCCAGTATTTCTCATGCATATCATGAGGCATAAATATTTAAGAGGGAGGTTTTTGTGATTTTATGGAATGTTTTCAAGTTCTTTGCAACTCTGAACAAATGCTTTCTGCTCATTTTATAACCAGTTTGTTAGGCAACAAAATAGAAGGACTTCTCCGGAGATTTAGATCTTTCTATCATAATCCTCAATATCCTAATGTTTCATTCATTTATTTAATAAGTACACATTTAGCATCCACTATGGACTGGAAATTGTTCTAGATACGAGTCATGAGTAGAAAACACTGCTTGCCCAAAGGGAGCTTAAGTCCAGAGCAATAGTTCCAAACTTGGCTTCTCATCAGAATTGTCACAGAGCTTCACAAGAAGAACGACTCCAAAGAATCCACACAGACCTACTCTACCAGGAATCTCCTTTCCATCCCTATACCTTTTGATTTTTCACTAAGCAAGAGTGGGTAGGTTGAGGAATGAAAACAGGCCAGATGGGGCAAACGGAACAGGAAGAATGCCATGACCACTTTCCTGGAGCTGTGATTCCAGCACGTTATCTGAGGATTGGCTGAGTTCAGGCTAGATCTTCTCAAAATCCTGCCCATTAACCACAGCGAGATAGCATTTCATACCCACAGGATGGCCTAACGAACATGACAGATAATAACGAGTATTGGCAAAGACGTGGAGAAACTGGAAACCTCAAACATTGGTGGTGGGAATGCAAAATAGTGTAGCTACTTTGGAAAACAGTCTAGCAGTTCCTCAATAAGTTAAATATGGAGTTTTCATATGACCTAGCAATTCCACTCACAGCATACACCTAAGAAAAATAAAAACACATGTCCACACAAAACTTTGTATATAAATGTGCATATCAGCATTATTCATAACCAAAAAGAGGAAAGAACTCAAGTGGCCCTCAACTGTTGAATCAGTCAACAAAGTGCTGTATATCCACGCAATGGAATATTATTCCGCCATAAGAAGGTACTGATAGATGCTATAACATGGTTGAACCTTGAAATATTACATTAAGTAAAAGAAGAAAGTCATAAAAGCCCACATATTAATGATTCCACTGATATGGAGTGTCCAGAAAGGGCAACTCCATTAGAAAGAAAGGAGATTAGTGGTTACTAGGGGTTGTGGGGAACACAGAATGGGTAATGACTGCTCATAGCTGTGGGGTTTCTTTTTGGGGTGATGAAAAGGTTTTAAAATTAGTGCATATGTTTGTACAATCTTATGATATACTAAACCACTAAATTGTACACCTTGAAAGGGCAAATATTATGGCATGTGAACAACATCTCGATTAAATACATATATTAAAAAATTTTAATGGTATGATAAAAAAAAAACTCCTGCCTGCCCATACTATGGAGGAAGCATTGGATGGGGTAAAGAAAGTTCTTAAATTATGAACTCCGAGCTTTTGAGGGCATAGATTATGTGTTATTCATCTTTGTAAGAACAGTAATTATTATGCTTCCTAGCCCATATACTGCTTCTGCTAGGAAGGTTCATATTATCAATTAAGAAAAATGAGACTCAGACTCACCTAATAAAGGAATTATTGGTCCATTTGACTGAAAAAGTGCAGATTTTACTTCAGGTAAAGATCGGTCTGCAAGGACCCAATTTCTTTTCATGCCTCAATTCTGTTCTTCTTAAAAAACTTTGACCCATGACTTGATTTCTTCTTGTTCCTTAGATGATTTCCAGTAATTTCTAGAGCTACAAACTTCCTCATCTAAGTCCCTGGTAGCCTCAAAGTCCAGGAAGTGATAACTGATGACCTTTACTGTGCTGACTTTGGTCTTTCGCCATAATAAAATGAATCACGGAATCCAGGAGGAGAATGTAAAAACAAAACAAAACAAAACAAAAAAACAAAAAAAAAGTAAAGGAGCAAAGCTGAATTTATTTTCTTGCCAGGCAAAAGAGAGTCCCTCATTCAAACATGGCTAAAAGAAAAAAGAATGGATCTACAGAACCAAGGGGGTATTTATTCTACATTAGAAAGGATTCTAGGCTTTAAGTACTGATCATTTTTTGGAAGGGTAGAGGAGAAAATTGAAAATTCCTCTTTTTGATGTGATCCATTTTTAAAACTGATGTGATAAAGTGCCACATCAAAGAGACTGGTTTTCAAAGAGCTCTCAGGTGAGATATTTCAGGCTTTGTTTGGCTCATGTGGCACTTTACCATGTGCAAGCTTAGGGCTTAGCAGTTTTCTTTTTTAACAATGATAAACACATATTGTTCTAAACCAGTGAGGGTCCATCCCTGGGTACTGGGTGGGGCCAGTCCCACCATCACGGCTCTCTGTGAGAAAAAAGAATGAAGAGATGATTGTTGGAGAGGTGGCCACGTGCACCGCACTCTCCGTGAGGGCTTTGCAGCATTTACTCAGAAAGACAGTAAGACAATAAGGACCACCTTGACAACAAGTTCTAAGGAAGAAAGTACTACAGACACTAGGACTGTGTGAAAACCCCCAGGCCTCTTGGAGAGGGTTTTCTTGGCAAAAGACAACTATAAAATGTGCCATGTTTTTTTTTTTTTCTTCTTCTCTTTTTTGAGACGGAGTTTAGCTTTGTCGCCCAGGCTGGAGTGCAGTGGCATGATCTCTGCTCACTGCAACCTCCGCCTCCTGGGTTCAAGCCATTCTTCTGCCTCAGCCTCCTGAGTAGCTGGGATTACAGGCACCCACCACCACGCCCAGCTAATTTTTGTATTTTTAGTAGAGATGGGGTTCCACCATGTTGGTCAGGCTGGCCTCAAATTCCTGACCTCAAGTGATCCGCCTGCCTTGGCCTCCCAAAGTGCTGGGATTACAGGTGTGAGCCACTGCACCCAGCTAAAATGTGCCAGTTTTACCTGAAATAATTTATTCAGTAATATATTCACCCCCTTCCCCACCATCACCACAAGCGCTTTACTTTTTACATGTACAGATCAACAACTTAAAAAAAATTATTGAAATGCTGTCAAGACAAGAAGAAATTCTTTATTTGTTAAATCAGGATAATAAAGAGTTCATTTTCATAGGAAAAATTCTTTGTGTTGGCAACAGCATAAGACATCCTAAAGCAAGAGACTTTCTCAGGGAAAATTGTCCAGAGCAAATTCCAAATGAATAGAGTTTCACCACCAAAAAGAGTATAAACAACCCAAATTTTCTATCTCCAGATTCTACAACAGCTATCTTGCCTCCTGTTTCCAAAATAGTTCCAAGTTTAAAACTCATTTCTCAATTATTAAATTTTTTATAGCATGTGGCAGACATGCTGAGAGTTAACAAGTATGTTCTCATACTGTGAGAGAAGGCCATTCATCAAGCTTCAGAATCAGATAACGAATCTTGTCTTTGTTGCTCATTGGCTATAAGGCTGGAGCTAACTGCTTAAACTCTGTCCTGTTCCCTTAAAATGCTGGTGACAATATCTTCCTAAAAGGGTTCCCAAGAAGATCAACTGAAATAGCAATGCCTGTAACGCACTTAGTCCAGTGTCTGGAAAAATCATTCAATAAATACTTGTTCCAGCCTAGCCAACATGGTGAAACTCTGTCTCTACTAAAAATACAAAAATTAGCCAGGCATGGTGGCACATGCCACCTATCTCAGCTACTCAGGAGGCTGAGGCAGGAAAATTGCTTGAAGCCAGGAGGTGGAGGTTGCAGTGAGCCGAGATCGCGCCACTGTACTCCAGCCTGGGTGACAGGGTGAGACTCCATCTCAAAAAAAAAAAAAAAATTGTTGCTATTGTTGTAACAATTCATAGAAAATGTGTTCCAAATACTTGAAATGCAGCCATTAGTTATTGAATACCCCCACATGACTAAATGTATATAGCTGAGAACTGAGGTAGAACCTTCCTCATTTATCAAATGCAAAAACTGACAGAAGACAACATACCAACAGAGATAACCCTATGGCAAAAGAAAATCCAAACTCCTCCCGGTGCAGTGGCTCAGGCCTGTAATCCCAGCACTTTGGGAGGCCAAGGTGGGTGGGTCACTTGAAGTCAGGAGTTCGAGACCAGCCTGGCCAACATGGTGAAACCCTGTCTCTACTAAAAATATATAAAAATTAGCCAGGCATGGTAGTGGGCGCCTTTAATCCCAGCTACTCGGGAGGCCGAGGCAGGAAAATTGCTTGAACCTAGGAGGCAGAGGTTACAGTGAGCTGACACAATGCCACCACACTCCAGCCTGGGCGACAGAGACTCCGTCTCAAAAAAAAAAAAAAAAGAAAATCCAAATTCCCTTGTATCAATTGTCTAGACAAGCTAAAAGTGCCAATTCATAGGAACATTAATTCTCAGAGCCAAAAGAGAACACACTGACTAACCCCACTGTGTAACTGACACAACTATTAAGGCCCAGAAAGTCAACAGAGGGCAAACATCAGGCCAAATATTTATTTACTGACCTAGTTATTTAAAATAGATCTCATAGCTTCTTCATAAAAGCAATAATAATAGCAAGCATGTATATACATTGAGAAACAAAAATAAAATCCTAAGTCCCCCGACTGACTGAACAGACCGCCTCTTGGACAATGGAACTCCAGAAAAAATTTAACAACTGAGTTCCCAGCTATGACTGGGTAGGAGGTAGGACATGCCTAGCTATATCCAGTTCCTCAGAAACTACCATTACACTTTCTTTCCTAAGGGTAAAACAGAAACCAGCCCTTTCTAAAGACTTGCTGAACTCTGGCACAGCAACTGACCAGCATTCTTTCCTGATCAGAGACCAGTGAGCCCACTAAATGCCTTCGTGTACCTGCTTCACCTTTGGACACATAGGGCCTAATCATAATACATTTAAGTGTTAAGTCTCCACCCCAAAATCAACATGGGATGCATGTAACATGCTTATTTGCTTGCTACACATGTGTGTACCCCCTTCATTAATATTCACAGCTTCCCCAGTAACCTGTTGAATATGCACACTTGACCAGCCCATTCAGCATAAAGTCCTGTCTCATCCTTCCCTTCTTTGAAGTGCTTGCTTTTGGCTTCTGTGGGAGACTTCGCTTCCCAGATGGTCAGCCTGCAACTTACAACATCTTATAAGAATAAAGCTCTCAGCCGGGCGCAGTGGCTCACACCTGTAATCCCAGCACTTTGGGAGGCCAAGGCAGGTGGATCACCTGAGGTCAGGAGTTCGAGACCAGCCTGGCAAACATGGTGAAACCCCGTCTCTACTAAAATACAAAAATTAGCCAGGTATGGTGGCACACGCTTGTAATCCCAGCTACTCAGAGGCTGAGGCAGGAGAATCGCTTGAACCCAGGAGGCGGAGGTTGCAGTGAGCTGAGATTACACCACTGCACCCCAGCCTGGGTGACAGAGTGAGACTCCATCTCAAAAAAAAAAAAAAAAAAAAAAAGAATAAAGCTCTCCTTTCCAAATTTATAAATCTCAGGATTCTTTAGTTGACAACATATACATTATATATATATGTGTTTGTGTATGTGTGTGTGTATATATATACACACACACACACACGCACATATATGTTAGGTTAGTGCACAAGTAATTGCGGTTTTGCTACTTAAAAGGAATTGCAATTTTTGCCATTAAAAGTTATATATATTTTCCAGGCACTGTTCTAAGTACTTTCCACACAGTGATTCTCTTTTCCATGTATTTACTTATTCATATATTGGCTCAATATATGAATTTCCATATATGGACTCCATATATTGACTCATGGTATTGATGACAGCTCTTACAGAGGACAGCACCATGCAATGAACAGTCAAGAGTAGCAACATGACAGGAATGGGATGCAAACCCTGGCCACGTGTACAGTGTCTGTGTTCTGCTATTACGTTCCGTGTTCAGCACAGCCCAATATGGGAGCCACTAGTCACATGTGCACATATTTAAAATTTGAATTAGCTTAATTAAAATTAAATAAAATTACAAACTCATTTCTTCAATTGCACTAGCCACAGTTCAAGAGATCAATAGCCACATGAGGCCTGTGGCTTCTATTGTACAGAACAGATATAGAACACTCCCATCATCACAGAGAGTCCTATTGGATGGCAGTGGCACAGACAAAGCCTTGTTGTCTGTGCTCCTAACTATGACACTTTACTGCCTCGTGGACTCTAGCAGTCTACCTACTTTGCCTGTCTATTGTCATAGTTTCCCTAGAATTCAAAACAAATTAAAAAATTTTTTCATTCTTCTATTGAGCAAGTAGTTTATTTAAGGTCTACATTCTACCCACCTATTCAATACAACATACCAAAGGTGGCAAAGCAGACAGAAAACATGTTCCCTGCCATTAAAAACTGAGAATCTACTTGAATAATGTGAGTGAATTCCCCGATGCCTACCACAGTGGGGGCGATGCTCCATTCCAGTGGAACAAATCCACGAGATCGTAGAAAGACAGGATTACTACAGGCAAATTTAACTACCAAAAAATTATTTTCCAAATATTTTCTTGCACTCTTATGGCTTACAACTTTACATTTCTCCCACAGAATCACCGACCCACATCGTGGCTCAATCTATTTCATCTGACCAGAGCCTGTGTAAGGAATCTGTGATTCGCTTGAAGCACTGTATTGTTTCCTATATTACAGGACCTTTTCACTAGATGTGAAATGAAACCATGGAACCCAAATACCTCCTCCGTACTTCGCGGCTCTGACGCTCTGTAACACTGGCCCCTCTGGGACAATGATTTTACATCAGAGTACACCCAGCGTTAAACTCACGTAGGAGTCGAGAGAGCGACCACATGCACAGGTGTGAGGCGGAGGGCAGAAAACTGAGTGTGGACAAGTCAGACCTTGCGTGGAGTCCAGCTGCACCACGTTTGTGGTCTTCTACACCTAGCCAATTCATATATCGAGCCAATATATGGAATAAGTGAATACATGGAAAAGAGAATCACTATGTGGAAAGTACTTAGAACAGTGCCTGGAAAATATATATAACTTTTAATGGCAAAAATTGCAATTACTTTTAAGTAGCAAAACCGCAATTACTTGTGCACTAACCTAACATATATGTGTGTGTGTGTATATATATATATACACACACATATACACAAACACATATATATATATAATGTATATGTTGTCAACTAAAGAATCCTGAGATTTACAAATTTGGAAAGGAGAGCTTTATTCTTTTTTTTTTTTTTTTTTTTTTGAGATGGAGTCTCACTCTGTCACCCAGGCTGGGGTGCAGTGGTGTAATCTCAGCTCACTGCAACCTCCGCCTCCTGGGTTCAAGCAATTCTCCTGCCTCAGCCTCTGAGTAGCTGGGATTACAAGCGTGTGCCACCATACCTGGCTAATTTTTGTATTTTAGTAGAGATGGGGTTTCACCATGTTTGCCAGGCTGGTCTCGAACTCCTGACCTCAGGTGATCCACCTGCCTTGGCCTCCCAAAGTGCTGGGATTACAGGTGTGAGCCACTGCGCCCGGCCGAGAGCTTTATTCTTATAAGATGTTGTAAGTTGCAGGCTGACCATCTGGGAAGCGAAGTCTCCCACAGAAGCCAAAAGCAAGCACTTCAAAGAAGGGAAGGATGAGACAGGACTTTATGCTGAATGGGCTGGCCAAGTGTGCATATTCAACAGGTTACTGGGGAAGCTATGAATATTCATGAAGGGGGTACACACATGTGTAGCAAGCAAATAAGCATGTTACATGCATCCCATGTTGATGACATAATAAGCCAATAAACCCCCAGAAGTAAACGGAAATCTTGAAGACCATCAATTTCTTTCCATCAGCATTTTTTCTTTCTACTCCTCTTCTTTCCATCTTCCATTCTTCTACTTTGTTTCTTCTTTTTTTCTAACTTCGTCATCATTTTAGACCTGAACGTTGGTACCATGGTCTGTTCAGGATTCAAGCTTTTCACGATCTATTATGAGAATTAGGGAAAGTATTCTTCCTTTAAAATTCCTTTCCTGTCTCTTTCTCCACTTCCTTTTCCTATCTTATTAAAGGTAGCTACCATAATGGGAATGGGGAACTTATATGCTACAGCTTTATATACTGTGTTTTATTCTTATCATCTCATTCAATCTTAGAACACCTCAGCTGGTAGGATTATAAGACACTAGACAATAATAATGTGAAAATATATTAACACTCAAGAAAAAAAACGAAAAAAACAAGCAAATATTTTTCATTTATTTAGTCTTTTGAGACAGAGTCTTGCTCTGTCACCCAGGCTGGAGTGCAGTGGCATGATCTCTGCTCACTGCAACCTCCGCCTCCCAGGTTCAGGTGATTCTCTGGCCTTAGCCTCCCAAGTAGGTAGGATTACAGGTGCACTCCACCACACCCAGCTAATTTTTGTATTTTAAGTAGAGATGGGGTTTCACCATGTTGGCCAGGATGGTCTCCAACTCCTGACCTTAAGTGATCTGCCCACCTCGGCCTCCCAAAGTGCTGGGATTACAAGCCTGAGTCACCACGCCCAGCCAAGCAAAAATATTCTGATGACTAATCTCGTAAATAGTTTCTGATGCAGCAGGCGTAGTCATTCAACTTTTTTTTTTCTTTTTTTTTTTTTTTTTGAGAAGGAGTCTTTCTCTGTCCCCCAGGCTGGAGTGCAGTGGCACAATCTCAGCTCACTGCAACCTCTGCCTCCCGGGTTCAAGCAATTCTCCTGCCTCAGCCTCCCAAGTAGCTGGGATTACAGGCATGCACCACCACGCCCAGCTAATTTTTGTATTTTTAATAGAGATGGGGTTTCACCATGTTGGCTAGGCTGGTCCCAAACTCCTGACCTCAAGTAATCCGCCCACCTTGGCCTCCCAAAGTGCTGAGATTACAAGCATGTGCCACCGTGCCTGGCCAAGCAAAGATATTTTGATGACTAATCTCTTAAATAGTTTCTGATGCAGCAGGCATAGCCATTCAACTTTAACTTGCCTCATTTCGCCTACAGGATTGACTTTCATCTGTGAATGAAGATGACTTCCACTGAATCTTTAAAAAAACCATATTATAAACACTGATTGTTGTAGCTCTGTTAAGCTTAAACTTCCTACATTTCTCCTTACAAATTTAATAATGTGTTTTTTAAAGGTGTGGGTAAATACAGGCTCCATAATAATATCTACAAATGAACCTTTAGCATATCCATACTTCAACTGCCTACAGCCCTTGGATGCTAACAGCCTCACATAGAATCTGAGTCCCATCTATGTTTGCCAAACAATCCTGGTTTATAGGGTAATTGAGAAATCTCCGGAACTATTTTCATTATTCCCTCGGACTAGATCTGTCCTCATGTAAATAGTAAGGCTATAAAAAGTTTAATTTTATTTTTTTCTTATTAGCTTAATCAAATGTGCTATGTGAAAATTATTCTTGTGGGATGAACAGATATTTGATAAAGCACATATAGTAATATTTTAATTGTAGATCTAGGCGATGGGCATATGAATATTCACTGTACAGTTCTTTCAACTTTTTAAATTTGAATGTTTTTAAAGTAAAATGTTTAAAATCTCCTTTGTAAAATATTTATCATATATTCTACAGATATTTATTAACTCCTGCTGTATACCAGGCACTGGTATATGATGGGAAAGGAGCATACAGTTTGAGGCAACAATCCTGCAGAATTGGCTTATGTTGAACTTGGAACCCAAAGCTGAGGAACAGATATCCTTTGTTTTTTTTTTTTTTTTTTTTTGAGACAGAGCTTTGCTCTTGTTGCCCAGGCTGGAGTGCAATGGCGTGATCTTGGCTCACTGCAATCTCTGCCTCCCGAGTTCAAGCGATTCTCCGGCCTCAGCCTCTCAAGTAGCTGGGATTACAGGCATGCACCACCACGCCCAGTTAATTTTGTATTTTTAGTAGAGACAGAGTTTCTCCATGTTGGTCATGCTGGTCTCAAACTCCCAACCTCAGGTGATCCTCCCACCTCGGCCTCCCAAAGTGCTGGGATTACAGGCGTGAGCCACCATGCCTTGCCCATATATTCTTTTAGTTGAAACAGGAAAACCCCTCTGAGCTTACTCAGCCTACAGGGGTGAGGGTCCCCAGTTATGTGCCTGTTGATAGTGAGCCAATCAAAGACTTTGAACAACTGATTGAAAAGCCAGTCAGAAAGTTCCATTACCCACTCCTATATCCTCCACATCACTTCCAAAAGTCCTACCCGAAGAGAGCATGCCACCCAATAGAACACTGACCAACCAAATATTGGCCTAAGGCTTCCTCCTTTTATTCTGCAAAACCCACTGTCCTTTCAAATCTCTTTGAGTCTCTATCAGTTTCCTTCCTTGTAATTCCAGCTCACTCCTTTGCTATAGTAAGCTCTGAATAAGTAGCCATTGATGAACTCAACAGTCATCTTCATCCTTTTGATATTCCTCAACTATAGTCATCTACATGTTTAATTGAAATCAGTTGTGACAACTCTTCAAAAACAAATATGATGCCTACATTTCTTTTCTCTATAATTCCATACTCCTCTGTACTGCAGTCTGCTTCTAAGAGAGAAGGGGATCAAGTTACAGGTAGCTTGCCTAGAATGGCATATAACCCACTGTGCCTCCTTGTTCGAGAAGGTCATCTACACTGTGATATTCCAGGCAAAAAATGTTGAGGACCACTGAGTATTCAACTTGATGCATCTATGGGTTGGTGCCTATATTTTTGAACAAAATAGAATCAATTGCTCTGCAATAAACTTAGTTTCTCCTGGAATCTAGTTAGTGAGATCAACAGATGAAACTAGAGAGCTGGATTTTACACCACTTGTCTCTTAACAATGACAGCAAAAACATGAATTGTGCTTAATATATGCCACTGATACTTAACAAAAATAACTCACATACTCACAACAGCCCCATGCAAAGCAGGCAACATTATCCTCATTTTATAGGTACAAAAACAGAGGCACAAAAGTGAACTTCTCCCAAGGTCGCAAAGGCAAGTGACAGAACCAGGTTACAAACTCAAGACACTCTGCTTCCAAAATCTATGCTCTTATCCAATATGCTACACTTCCTCTATTTAGGGTTTTATATTATTTAAGGCATTTATTTCTATGAATGTCAGGGGAAAAAAACATTAGCATAAAAAAATTACCAACTACGCTCTCCTCAATGGGGCTATTCTATAGCTTAAAAAAAAAAAAAGATACCCTACATAAGCAATGACAAGGTAACCATTTATGAATGCCTGACTGGTAGCCTGGCTGTGGGGCTTCATCTTTTATTAATATGGAAGGGGAACACTGCTTTCCTTTGTATGGCCTTATAAAGATTTACTTAAAAAGAAAACTGCTTCATATACTAATGTCGGAATAAGATTTGGTAAAGTTCAGTCATAACTCTTGGAACACAGACTTCTCCACATGATTGGCACAGAAGGAAAAGTGCCAATTCTGCTTTTTTGCTAATGTATTTGGTCAATTCCTGAGATAGTCATTGTGCTCTGTTTCACGAGGAGCAAAGCTTTAATGCTTTATGGCAGATCAAAGACTCTGCCCTTTTCCTCTTTCCTGCTCAGCCAATTATTTTCCACTTTCTGTCATTTAGTGCTAAGCACACGCTGAGCAAGAACTTCCATCTAGAAGCAGGCCTAGCTGCACTAAATATACTGGATGTACTGGCTTCTCTACCTACACCTCAAGGGGTAGAAAAGTTAACCACCTGTCTTCATATGGCTAGTTGTCATAATAAATGTAAAGGAAATTTCCCTCCCCATTTCTATTCTGGAAGATGGCAATTTATTTTATACCTAGCTCAACATCATCAAAACAGAGGCAATCATTTTATTAGGAACCTTGAAATAGTTGTCTTAAGCCCTTATCAGCACATGTGATAGGCCTGGACAGCTTAGGGAATTAGGGCAACTAAGGAAAACTGAAGGTGTCTAACTGCTACTTAAAATATATTTTAATATTTCTCATAATGCAGGTCTGAGGATAAATAAGTTTTCTGACCTTTTGTTTAACTATTTTACCCTCTTTTTTAAAGTTATTTTTAATGGAAATAGAATTCTGGGTTGACTTTCTTTTTCTCTTTAAGCTCATTAAAGATAGTCCATTGTCAGCTGGGCGCGGTGGCTCACGCCTGTAACCCCAGCACTTTGGGAGGCTGAGGTGGGAGGATCACCTGAAGTCAGGAGTTTGAGACCAGCCTGGCCAACATGGCAAAACCCTGTCTCTACTAAAAATACAAAAATTAGCCAGGCCTGGTGGTGCCTGCCTATAATTCCAGCTACTTGGGAGGCCGAGGCTGGAGAAGCTCTTAAACTGGGGAGGTGGAGGTTGCAGTGAGCCGATGTTGTGCCATTGCACTCCAGCCTGGACAACAAGACTGAGACTCCATCACAAAAAAAAAAAAAGTCCATTGTCTTTTGGACTGTATTGTTTCTGATAAGAAGTTAGCTGTCATTGTATTGTTGTTCCTCTGGAAATTATGTGTCATCCTCTCATTCCCAGAAGCTTATAAGGTTTTTCTCTTTATTTTAAATAGTCTGATTATGATATGCCTTGGTATAGTTCTCTGCATTTATCCTGCTTGGGGTTTGTTGGCTGTCTGGGATTTGTAAATTATGATTTCACCAATTTTAGGTAATTTTTTATCATTTTTTCAAATACTTTAACCTTTTCTTTTTCTCCTCTTCCTGTAGGACTCCTATTTCAGTTATGTTAGACTGTTTGATAACTTCCTAAGTATTACTGAGGCTCCTAATTTTTTCCAACCATTTCTTCTCTAGGTCTTCAGAATATAATTTCTATTGCTCTACCTTCAAGTTGACCAACTCTGACAGTTGCAGTCTCCAATTTGCTGTTAAACCTATGCAATCAAGTTTTAAATTTCAGATAGAGCATTTTTTGGTTGTAGAGTTTCCACTTGATTCTTTTTGGAAGTTTCCATTGCTCAGCTGAGATTTCCCATCTGGGCACACTTCTATTGTCTTCTTTTTCCCTACTGTCTGGCCTGGGGTCCCTTGTTCCAGCTTTTTAGCATTCCTGATAATTTTTGACTAGATGCTGAACATTGTGGATGAAAAATTTTAGAAGCTCTGAACTATTATTACCTTCCTTCAAAGAGGGTTAAGTTTTCTTGTTGAAGGAAGGCTAGGTAATGGATTCCTTTGAAACTTGGTTGTAGGCATTGTTAAGTCTGGCCTATTTAAGTTTTCCTTACTCTTCTGGCACAGCCACCCTGAGGTCTTGATTTAAAGCTTAAGTGCTTACCAACCCCATGCTACTTGAACTCCAGCAACTGTCTCCCCGGCATTTTATAGCTGCTAATGTCTCCGGCTCTTCAGCCTCCCTGCTGTTGTTTACTTCTAAGATTCTTTTTTTAGGCTTTTTTTCTTTCTAAGGTTCTTGAAGCTTTACTCTTTGCATGAACATTTTAAGGGTCCAACAATGGCCGGGAACGGTGGCTCACGCCTGTAATCCCAGCACTTTGGGAGGCCGAGGCGGGCGGATTGAGGTCAGGAGATTGAGACCAACCTGGCTAACACGGTGAAACCCCATCTCTACTAAAAATACCAAATATTAGTCAGGCGTGGTGTTGGGCGCCTGTAGTCTCAGCTACTCGGGAGGCTGAGGCAGGAGAATTGCTTGAACCCAGGAGGCGGAGGTTGCAGTGAGCCGAGATCTCGCCACTGCACTCCAGCCTGGGCGATGGGAGCAAGACTCTGTCTCAAAAAAAAAAAAAGAAAAAAAAAAAAAAAAAAAAAAAAGAGTCCAACAATGGCTTGAGGGAAATTGTATGAAGTTCCTTGTTTTTTGTTATTTTTTGTTGTTGTTTGTTTGTGATTCCTCCTTTTCTAAGGTTTTGTCCCTCAAGTTCAAGATACTTTGATAGCTCTACACACTGGCTGTTGTCCCTTTACCTGCTAAGACTGCCACTTTCAGCTTGGAGTCTTTTCATGCATGCTACAATTTGGAAAATGTGCTCGGGGAAAAACCAGGGTAAACGTGGAGCTGCTTCCCTGGGTTTTCTGTCTGGAGCACTGTAACCCATCAAGTCCTGCCTGTCTAAGTTGGCTGCTCCCCAGTGTTTTCTTCATGTTTCAGATGTAGTGTTTTAGGTGGGATGGTTAATCAGCTACAAGACGGCTTTTCACAACCAGAAGTGGAAGTCATAATTGACGTTTGATATGCCATGTTTATTTGTTTACATGTTTATTGTCTTTCCCTCTCTTCTCCTAGCACCCTCCATCAGAATGTCGACTCTGTGAGGACATTTTGTTCAACTAATATCTCCTTATAAAAGGTGCTCGATAAATATTTATTGTATTCAATCGTCAATCACTGAAATCCAGAACAAGGGGAAGTAAAACCTATTGATACCGAGAAATGACAGGTAAAATAAAATTCAGAGTGATCATATGGTAGTCACTTTATAAAATGTGAATTTTGTTATGCTTTCTATAACCTCAATAAGCAAGACAAAACTTGCCTCCAATTAAACCAAGTCTTCTGTGGGAAGCTGAGACTAGCCATTGCTTTCCATAGTGAGGCTGACTCTGAGGTCCAAGACCTGATCTTGAAAGGAAAATCCATCTTCATCAGCTCAGGCTGTTACAACAAAATACCACGGACTGGGCACCTTACATAACAGGAATTTATTTCTCATAGTTCTGAACACTGGAAGTCCAAGATCAAGGTGCCAGCAGGGTCGGTGTCTGGTGAAGTCTCTCTCCTTGGGTTGCAGACGAATGTCTTCTCGCCATGTTTTCACATGGCCTTTCCTTAGTGTATGCAGGTAGAGAGAGAGACAGATAAAGCAAGTGAGAGAGAGAACACCCATGCACAAACATGAGTGCACTCTGGTGTCTTTTCTTATTACTATTATTATTAATTTTAAAGATAGGGTGTTGCACTAATACCCAGGCTGGAACACAGTGACGTAACCATAGCTCATTGCAGCCTTGACCTCCTGGGCTCAAGCAATCCTCTCACCTCAGCCTCCCAAGTAGCTGGGACTACAGGCACACACCACCATGCCCGGCTTTTTTTTTTAATTATTATTTTTAATAGAGACAGGGTCTCATTATGTTGCCCAGGCTGGTCTTGAACTCCTGGCCTCAAGTGATACTCCTGTCTTGGCCTGGGATCCCAAAGGGCTGGGATTACAAGTGTGAGCCACTGTACCTGACCCATGCTCTTCTTGTAAGGGTACTAATCCTATTAGGGGGGCCCTACCCTCATGACCTCATCAAATCCTAATTACCCCCGAAAGGCCCCAGCCCCAAATACCATCACATGGGTGTGTTAGGGCTTCAATATATGAATTTTGGAGGGACATAAACATTCAGTTCATAACAGTGAGGGTGGATCAGATCCCAGCTGGTGGTTGGGTGGGCCACCTCAGCTTTTTAACCTGAGGTCTCTTGTCCTATTTGTGTAGCCCCTGACTCCTCTCTTTTTTCCCATTCAGTTAGATGTTTAGTTGTAATATTTCTGCATGGTGTATATGATTTTTTGGTGGTTTAAAAATTGTGCACACTTTGAGAGGCCAAGGTGGGCGTATTACCTAAGGTCAGGAGTTCAAGACTAGCCTGGCCAACATGGTGAAACCCCATCTCTACTAAAAATACAAAAAATTAGTCGGGTGCATTGGCACGTGCCTGTAGTTCCAGCTACTCAGGAGGCTGAGGCAGGAGAATTGCTTGAACTCGGGAGGCAGAGGCTGCTGTGAGCTGAGATCGCACCACTGTGCTCCAGCCTGGGCAACAGAGCGAGACTCCATCTCAACAACAACAACAACAACAACAAAATGTGCACAAACCCAACCATAACCAAGAGGATTTTGGTTTTCTTTTATTATCTGAGCAGGCAGATTTACTCTGGAATGGGAAACATTCCTGCAGTTAATTTGTTTTTGCTCTGCTCTTGCCACCTTAAATCCAGGAGTCTTCCAAACCTAGCACAGCTTTTTTCTATCTCCAGAAATAGCATTTTTAATAATTCTGTGTTGCATTCGTTCAGGTTGTTCCAGTATCTAACAAAATTTTCTTTCAAAAACAAGACTTTTGTAGTTGTTAAAGATTCAATTCCAACGTATTTCCTACAGCTGTCACATTCAAATAGGTTAAAGGTAAAAAATATATATAAGTTGCTGAAACGATTCTATTGAAGTTTAAAATCTACAACCTCTTTTTCTTCTTCTGGTACAGCAGTGCTTTTTCTCATGGGTTTCCAAATGAAGCCATTTTAATGAAAAAAATATGCCAAGGCACAAGGCTGAAATGTACACTAATACTTTGCTTTGCTGTGACCTTGGAGCTCTCAATAAGTGTGTCTGCATGTCCCTGAATAATTAAGAAAATGGGTTTTTCATGGCTTTGATCACTTTCTAAGCTGGTCTCTTGATTTACCTAGGCAATGGCCTATTTTTCATATGAGAATGCCTCTTCAGAAGGCAACAACATTGTGAAGCCAAACTTTGATCTATATCCTTTGATTATGGGAAAAATATAAATGTAATTTACTTATTAGAAACCATGTAATTTTTGAAGCCTCAGTTGGCAAGTACAGCTAAGGTGTGGTGTGTAGTTTATATTTATGCCTTCAGGGTCCCACTCAAAGAGTTCTTACTTCCTAATCCTAACTACATATTTCCCTAGTAATGATAGTTGATGGTTGGTTTGTGATTGCCTTAAAAAGTGATTTAATTTTCATCAGTTTTTTTTTCCTTACTCCTAAGGAAGTAGTTTTTCCCTGTTTAGAATTTAAAGACAATTGATGGATTCCAGAAATTCAGCAAATGTCAACTAGAAAGGGAAATTTGAACTTGAGCTTTAGAACAATTTGAACTGAATATTTTTTTCCTTTGTGACTTATATACTGAAATACCCACACATTTATAGTGTTTCAAGTCATTTGTGAGTTTTCAAGCTATCTACAGTTGCCATGTAACGGGAAGATTAAGTGTGAAATCTGCATTTAACTTAATTAATATGTGTTATTAGCTCAAGGGCATGAAAGAGTTCATCTACAGACATCAAATATGTAAAATTTATCAACTACTAAATAGTTATCCTTCATCATTAATTGATAGAGCCTTAAACTGTAACACTGTTGTTAAACTATTTGAGTTGAAAGGATTTCCCTCTCTATAGGAACTGGGTGGTAAGCCCTTAGCAGGGTGGGAATATATTTCTATTGTTCCCTCAGGAAGTTAAAACGCAAGACATATAAATGTTCACATAACTAAAATCTCTTAGGAAGCTCTGTGTAAAAGCAATAGATGTATTTTTTTCAATTTCATTTCCATATTAGCCTTAGGGTGAAAATTCAATTTTAATATCTTCATGTTTATTTCTATTCAGAACTTGTGGTAGAAATGAATATGTCTGGACCCAGAGGTTGAGAATATAACTAAGGTAATTCTGAATTTTAGTATGAAATTTTCGATTGCATTTCTCACTACCTGATAGTTTAGGATTTTTTTAAAAATCTAAATAGATTATAAAATAAAATTCTGGGGCAAATTCCCTAACAGCCCTTGTCTTTCCTGATACTGAATCGGAGATTATATCTTTATAGCACTCATTTTGGCAATTAATCATAGACTGCTTAACTGTTCACTGTATAACTGTCTTACCTTCCCAAAAAGATTATAAAAAACTTAGAGCGGAAGATGGCCGAATAGGAACAGCTCCAGTCTACAGCTCCCAGCGTGAGCGACGCAGAAGATGGGTGATTTCTGCATTTCCAACTGAGATACCAGGTTCATCTCACTGGGGCCTGTCAGACAGTGGGTGCAGGACAGTGGGTGCAGCTCACCGAGCATGAGCCAAAGCAGGGCAAGGCATCGCCTCACACCGGAAGTGCAAGGGGTCAGGGAATTCCCTTTCCTAGCCAAGGGAAGCTGGGACAGACGGCACCTGGAAAATTGGGTCACTCCCACCCTAATACCGTGCTTTTCCAATGATATTAGCAAATGGCACACCAGGAGATTATACCCTGCGCCTGGCTCAGAGGGTCCCACGCCCACAGAACCTCGTTCATTGCTAGCACAGCAGTCTGAGTTCTAACTGCAAGGCAGCAGCGAGGCTGGGGGAGGGGTGCCTGCAATTGCTGAGGCTTGAGAAGGTAAACAAAGTGGCTGGGAAGCTCGAACTGGGTGAAGCCCATCACAGCTCAAGGAGGCCTGCCTGCCTCTGTAGACTCCACCTCTGGGGGCAGGGCAGAGCTGAACAAAAGGCAGCAGAAACCTCTACAGACTTAAATGTCCCTGTCTGACAGCTTTGAAGAGAGTAGTGGTTCTCCCAGCACGGAGTTTGAGATCTGAAAACGGACAGACTGCCTCTTCAAGTGGGTCCCTGACCCCCGAGTAGCCTAACTTGGAGGCACCCCCCAGTAGGGGCAGACTGACACCTCACATGGGCAGGTACCCCTCTGAGATGAAGCTTCCAGAGGAATGATCAGGCAGCAACATTTGCTGTTCAGCAATATTTGCTGTTTTGCAGCCTCCGCTGCTGATACCCAGGCAAACAGGGTCTGGAGTGGACCTCTAGCAAACTCCAACAGACCTGCAGCTGAGGGTCCTGACTGTTAGAAGGAAAACTAACAGAAAGGACATCCACACCAAAACCCCATATGTACGTCACCATCATCAAAGACCAAAGGTAGATAAAACCACAAAGATGGGGAAAAACAGAGCAGAAAAGCTGGAAATTCTAAAAATCAGAGTGCCTCTCCTCCTCCAAAGGAACACAGCTCCTTGCCAGCAACGGAACAAAGCTGGATGGAGAATAACTTTGACAAGTTGAGAGAAGAAGGCTTCAGATGATCAAACTTCTCCGAACTAAAGGAGGAAGTTTGAACCCATCGCAAAGAAGCTAAAAACCTTGAAAAAAGATTAGACAAATGGCTAACTAGAATAACCAGTGCAGAGAAGTCCTTAAATGGCCTAATGGAGCTGAAAACCATGGCACGAGAACTATGTGGCAAATGCACAAGCTTCAGTAGCCGATTTGAACAAGTGGAAGAAAGGGTATCAGTGACTGAAGATCAAATGAGTGAAATGAAGTGAGAAGAGAAGTTTAGAGAAAAAAGAGTAAAAAGAAATGAGCAAGGCCTCCAAGAAATATGGGACTATGAAAAGACAAAATCTACATCTGATTGGTGTACCTGAAAGTGATGGGGAGAATGGAACCAAGTTGGAAAACACTCTGCAGGATATTATCCAGGAGAACTTCCCCAACCTAGCAAGGCAGGCCAACATTCAAACTCAGGAAATACAGAGAATGCCACAAAGATACTCCTTGAGAAGAGTAACTCCAAGACACATATTTGTCAGATTCACCAAAGTTGAAATGAAGGAAAAAATGTTAAGGGCAGCCAGAGAGAAAGGTCAGGTTACACACAAAGGGAAGCCCATCAGACTAACAGCAGATCTCTCGGCAGAAACTCTACAAGCCAGAAGAGAGTGGGGGCCAATATTCAACATTCTTAAAGAAAAGAATTTTCAACCCAGAATTTCTGATCCAGGCAAACTAAGCTTTATAAGTGAAGGAGAAATAAAATCCTTTAGAGACAAGCAAATGCTGAGAGATTTTGTCACCACCAGGCCTGCCCTACAAGAGCTCCTGAAGGAAGCACTAAACATGGAAAGGATCAACCGGTACCAACCACTGCAAAAACATGCCAAATTGTAAAGACCATCAATGCTAGGAAGAAAGTGCATCAACTAACGAGCAAAATAACCAGCTAACATCATAATAACAGGATCAAATTCACACATAACAATATTAACCTTAAATGTAAATGGGCTAAATGCTCCGATTAAAAGACACAGACTGGCAAATTGGATAAAGAGTCAAGACCCATCAGTGTGCTGTGTTCAGGAGACCCATCTCACATGCACAGACACACATAGGCTCAAAATAAAGGGATGGAGGAAGATCTACCAAGTAAATGGAAAACAAAAAAAGGCAGGGTTGCAATCCTAGTCTCTGATAAAACAGACTTTAAACCAACAAAAATCAAAAGAGACAAAGAAGGTCATTACATAATGGTAAAGGGATCAATTCAACAAGAAAAGCTAACTATCCTAAATATACATGCGCCCAATACAGGAGCACCCAGATTCATAAAGCAAGCCCTTAGAGACCTACGAAGAGACTTAGACTCCCACACAATAATAATGGGAGACTTTAACACCCCACTGTCAACATTAGACAGATCAACGAGGCAGAAAGTTAACAAGGATATCCAGGAATAGAACTCAGCTCTGCACCAAGCAGACTGAATAGGCATCTACAGAACTCTCCACTCCAAATCAACAAAATATACATTCTTCTCAGCACCACATCACACTTATTCCAAAATTTATCACATAGTTGGAAGTAAAGCACTCCTCAGCAAATGTAAAAAACAGAAATTATAACAAACTGTCTCTCAGACCACAGTGCAATCAAATTAGAACTCAGGATTAAGAAACTCACTCAAAACTGCTCTACATGGAAACTGAACAACCTGCTCCTGAATGACTACTGGGTACATAATGAAATGAAGGCAGAAATAAAGATGTTCTTTGAAACCAATGAGAACAAAGACATAACATACCAGAATCTCTGGGACACATTTAAAGCAGTGTCTAGAGGG
The DNA here is from genome assembly GCF_028885655.2 of Pongo abelii. NCBI lineage: Eukaryota > Metazoa > Chordata > Mammalia > Primates > Hominidae > Pongo > Pongo abelii. Next base: position 85,376,171 of record NC_072002.2, on the reverse strand, counting down.
AAATTTATAGCACTAAATGCCCACAAGAGAAAGCAGGAAAGATCTAAAATTAACAACCTAACATCACAACTAAAAGAACTAGAGAAGCAAGAGCAAACACATTCAAAAGCTAGCAGAAGGCAAGAAATAACTAAGATCACAGCAGAACTGAAGGAGATAGAGATACAAAAAACCCTTCAAAAAAAATCAATGAATCCAGGAGCTGGTTTTTTGAAAAGATCAACAAAACTGATAGACCCCTAGCAAGACTAATAAAGAAGAAAAGAGAGAAGAATCAAATAGACGCAATAAAAAATGATAAAGGGGATATCACCACCGATACCACAGAAATACAAACTACCATCAGAGAATACTATAAACACCTCTACACAAATAAACTAGAAAATCTAGAAGAAATGGATAAATTCCTGGACACATACACCCTACCAAGACTAAACCAGGAAGAAGTTGAATCCCTGAATAGACCAATAACAGGCTCTGAAATTGAGGCAATAGTTAATAGCCTACCAATCAAAAAAAGTCCAGGACCAGACAGATTCACAGCTGAATTCTACCAGAGGTACAGGGAGGAGCTGGTACCATTCCTTCTGAAACTATTCCAATCAACAGAAAAACAGGGAATCCTCCCTAACTCATTTTATGAGGCCAGCATCATCCTGATAGCAAAGCCTGGCAGAGACACAACAAAAAAAGAGAATCTTAGACCAATATCCCTGATGAACATTGATGCAAAAATCCTCAATAAAATACTGGCAAACAGAATCCAGCAGCACATCAAAAAGCTTATCCACCATGATCAAGTGGACTTCATCCCTGGGATGCAAGGCTGGTTCAACATACGAAAATCAATAAATGTAATCCAGCATATAAACAGAACCAAAGACAAAAGCCACATGATTATCTCAACAGATGCAGAAAAGGCCTTTGATAAAATTCAACAGTCCTTCATGCTAAAAACTCTCAATAAATTAGGTATTGATGTGACATATCTCAAAATAATAAGAGCTATTTATGACAAATCCACAGCCAATATCATACTGAATGGGCAAAAACTAGAAGCATTCCCTTTGAAAACTGGCACAAGACAGGGATGCCCTCTCTCACCACTCCTACTCAACACAGTGTTGGAAGTTCTGGCCAGGGCAATCAGGCAGGAGAAAGAAATAAAGGGGATTCAATTAGGAAAAGAGGAAGTCAAATTGTCCCTGTTTGCAGATGACATGATTGTATACTTAGAAAACCCCATCATCTCAGCCCAAAAGCTCCTTAAGCTGATAAGCAACTTCAGCAAAGTCTCAGGATACAAAAGCAATGTGCAAAAATCACATGCATTCTTATACACCAATAACAGAAAAACAGAGAGCCAAATCATGAGTGAACTCCCATTCACAATTGCTTCAAAGAGAATAAAATACCTAGGAATCCAACTTACAAGGGATGTAAAGGACCTCTTCAAGGAGAACTACAAACCACTGCTCAACGAAATAAAAGAGGACACAAACAAATGGAAGAACATTCCATGCTCATGGATAGCAAGAATCAATATTATGAAAATGGCCATACTGCCCAAGGTAATTTATAGATTCAATGCCATCCCCATCAAGCTACCAATGACTTTCTTCACAGAATTGGAAAAAAAACTACTTTAAAGTTCATATGGAACCAAAAAAGAGCCCGCATTGCCAAGACAATCCTAAGCCAAAAGAACAAAGCTGGAGGCATCATGCTACCTGACTTCAAACTATACTACAAGGCTACAGTAACCAAAACAGCATGGTACTGGTAACAAAACAGAGATATAGACCAATGGAACAGAACAGAGCCCTCAGAAATAATACCACACATCTACAACCATCTGATCTTTGACAAACCTGACAAAAACAAGAAATGGGGAAAGGATTCCCTATTTAATAAATGGTGCTGAGAAAACTGGCTAGCCATATGTAGAAAGCTGAAACTGGATCCCTTCCTTACACCTTATACAAAAATTAATTCAAGATGGATTAAAGACTTACATGTTAGACCTAAAACCATAAAATCCCTAGAAGAAAACCTAGGCAATACCATTCAGGACATAGGCATGGGCAAGGACTTCATGTCTAAAACACCAAAAGCAATGGCGACAAAAGCCAATATTGATAAATGGGATCTAATTAAACTAAAGAGCTTCTTCACAGCAAAAGAAACTACCTCAGAGTGAACAGGCAACCTACAGAATGGGAGAAAATTTTTGTAATCTACTCATCTGACAAAGAGCTAATATGCAGAATCTACAAAGAACTCAAACAAATTTACAAGAAAAAAACAAACAATCCCATCAAAAAGTGGGCAAAGGATATGAACAGACACTTCTCAAAAGAAGACATCTATGCAGCTAACAGACACATGAAAAAATGCTCATCATACCTGGCCATCAGAGAAATGCAAATCAAAACCACAATGAAATACCATCTCACACCAGTTAGAATGGTGATCATTAAAAAGTCAGGAAATAGCAGGTGCTGGAGAGGATGTGGAGAAATAGGAACACTTTTACACTGTTGGTGGGACTGTACACTAGTTCAACCATTGTGGAAGACAGTGTGGCGATTCCTCAACGATCTAGAACTAAAAATACCATTTGACCCAGCCATCCCATTACTGGGTATATACCCAAAGGACTATAAATCATGCTGCTATAAAGACACATGCACACGTATGTTTATTGTGGCACTATTCACAATAGCAATGACTTGGAACCAACCCAAATGTCCATCAACGATAGACTGGATTAAGAAAATGTGGCACATATACACCATGGAATACTATGCAGCCATAAAAAAGGATGAGTTCATGTCCTTTGTAGGGACATGGATGAAGCTGGAAATCATCATTCTCAGCAAACTATCGCAAGGATAAAAAACCAAACACTGCATGTTCTCACTCATAGGTGGGAATTGAACAATGAGAACACTTGGACACAGGAAGGGGAACATCACACACTGGGGCCTGTCATGGCGTGGGGGCAGGGGGAGGGATAGCATTAGGAGATATACCTAATGTAAATGACGAGTTAATGGGTGCAGCACACCAACATGGCACATATATACATATGTAACAAACCTGCACGTTGTGCACATGTACCCCAGAACTTAAAGTATAACAATAATAAAAAAAGAGAACATACATTATAACAATAATAAAAAAAGAGAACATACACACACACACACAAATAAGTGGTAGCCAACATTAAAAAAAATAAAAAACTTAGTGTAAGGTTATAACACTGCCATAATACCTAGTCTCTAGGACTTAATTACTTCCTTTAAAATGTTTCTAAAATTAATCATAATTTTTAGTATGACGTTAGCAGGCACATATGCCAAAATTGCTCACAACAAAGACACAGGTGATTAGAAAATTCTTGAAGTCTTTCTTTTCTTTCTTAACTTGAATTCTTAAAAATGATGTCTTTTGGCTGGGTGCGGTGGCTCATGCCTGTAATCCTGGCACTTTGGAAAGCCGAGGTAGATGGATCACCTGAGGTCAGGAGTTCAAGACCAGCCTGACCAACATGGTGAAACCACGTCTCTACTAAAAATACAAAAAGTAGCCAGGCATGGTAGCACGTACCTGTAATCCCAGCTACTCAGGAGGCTGAGGCAGGAGAATTGCTTGAACTCGGGAGGCAGAGGTTGCAGTGAGCTGAGATTGTGCCATTGCACTCCAGCCTGGGTGACAAAAGCAAAACTCTGTCTCAAAAAAAAAAAAAATGTCGTTTTAAAAATCTAAAATGCATATATATCTTAAATTCATATCTTTCAAAGGGAACCATGCAAGTTTCTAACATATATATATATATATATATATATATTTTTTTTTTTTGAGATAAGGTCTCACTCTGTCTGCCAGGCTGGAATGCAATGGTGTGATCCCAGCTCACTGTAGCCTCAACTCCCAGGCTCAAGCAATCCTCCCATCTCAGCCTCCCAAGTAGTACCACCAAACCTGGCTAATTTTTTTTTTTTTCTTTTTTTTTTAATTATTATTTTTTAATTTATGAAGTATTTATTGATGATTCTTGGGTGTTTCTCGGAGAGGGGGATATGGCAGGGTCATAGGATAATAGTGGAGAGAAGGTCAGGAGATAAACACATGAACAAAGGTCTCTGGTTTTCCTAGGCAGAGGTCCCTGCGGCCTTCTGCAGTGTTTGTGCCCCTGGGTACTTGAGATTAGGGAGTGGTGATGACTCTTAAAGAGCATGCTGCCTTCAAGCATCTGTTTAACAAAGCACATCTTGCACCGCCCTTAATCCATTTAACCCTGAGTTGACACAGCATATGTTTCAGAGAGCACCCCCACAAATCTCAGCTTTGTTCTGGAGACAGAGGGAGACAGATTTCCAACCCAGAATACTACACAGAGCCTAACCAGTAAACAAATAGACATACAAATGAGTGGAATAAAGCGATTTTAAGGCATTCAAACTAAAAAAGAAAAAATAATCATGCACTTTTTCTCAGGGAGCTATTGGAGGATGTGCTCCAACAAAAAGAGGGAGTAAACCCAGAGACAGCTGATCCCCAACATAGGAGAAATATGAAGGGAATCCTGGGAGTGGTAATAAGATAACTCACTAAGTATCACTGGGAGTGATACAAAGAGTAACTTAAGGATATCTTAAGGTTAGCAGCTATAGTAGACTAGAGAGCAATCCATCCAAGTTCAAAGGAAAAAGCTTGAGGACAAGTAGGGATGTTTCAAGAAGAAAGAAAAATGGGTAGATTATCTGTTGTGTTTCAATGCATTGAGAAATAATTTCCAATTCTGATGAAAACTTCAAAGATGACCAGTACATAGAAAATTAACCGAATGAAAAAAATGTGACAAATAATAAGACTGCAGTTGTACAAGAAAAGTTATACAGGAAAAAATAATCATAGCACAATATATGTTTTAGTTATAAAAGTATTTACTGGCTTATAATAATTTGCATACCTCCAAAAATTGGGATATAACACTTTTGGGAGAATGAGAGAAGAAACAATATGTATATGTGTGAGCGTGTGGGTATATATAAGAATTAAAGCATTACATTTATGAAAGTAAGTCAACAGTTAATGCCCTAACGCTAAGGTCTAACCTAAACAAGAAAATCCAGAAATAGTAGTTTACACTGGTAATAGAGCAAAGAGATTTTAGAAGTCAGATAGGGAGCTTTGAGTGTGATAGGCAGAATAATGGCCCCCAAACATATCCACATCTTAATCCCCAGAAACTGTGAGTATATTGCCTTTTGTGACAAAAGGAACTTTGCAGATGTGATTAAGTTAAGGATCTTGAGATGGGGAGATTATCCTGGATTTATCTAAATGCAGACAGTCTAATCACCTGAATCTTTCACAGCAGGTTATCTTTTCTGGCTGAAGTCAGGAAGAGGGAGAAAGATGCAAAGTCTGGCAAGAGTTGGACCTGCCATTGCTGGCTTTGAAGATGAAGGAGAGGCCCTGAGCCAAATAATGTGGATGGCCTTTGGAACTTAGGAACGGGGAAATGAGGATCTCAGTTCTATAACCTCAAAGAACTAAATTCTGCCAGCAACCTAAATGAGCATGTAAACAGATTCTCCACACGTCTCTAGGAAGGAACCCAGCGCTTTGAACACATAGGTTTTAGCTCAATGAGACGTATGCTGCACTTACCATCTCCAGCCTGTCAGATGATACATCTGTGTCATTTGAAGTCACTAAGTGTGTGATATTTGCCACAGCAGCCAACAGAAATCTGTTGAGGTATAGTGAAGAAGAGATATTTTAAATTCTGTGGTACTTTTTACATGAATACATTTGTTTTAAATATGTAACAATTTTAAAACTTCAGTAAAATAAGAATTTATGGGTATTTTCTTGATGTGATTAAAAATATTTAATTAAAACCATCAACCTCCTTCTGGCTTCTCTTCCATTAGGTACATTTACACATGAATTCTGGTGGCTTATGCAGTCCATGAAATGGAGAAAGGAGAAATGATTCCCAATTCATTTTGATATTCTCCCAAGCTTATACTGACATAGCTGTGGTGGTTTAAAGTTGCGGCTGCAAAGTTTTTGACATTCCTACTATTAAGGGGGTTATGAGCCCTTCCCTTTTATCTGGGCTGGCTTGTGACCGAGTTGACCAGTAAATAGTACCTGTGACAGTAGAGGACTTCTGGTGTAGGTTATAAAAGACCATGGTGCTCTGTCTCATTCACTCTTGGAGTCCTGAGCCACCATCTACAATGTCTGGCTGCACTGAGATCATCACGCTGCACAAGCCACATGTAGGTGCTCTGCTCAACCAACCCTCCTAAGTGGATTCTTCAGCCATCTTTGACCAGACAGATGCACAAAGCCTTCCTGTGTAGGAAACGATCTTAGAACCCTCCAGCCCAGCCCACCTGTCAGCTGAATAACACTGAATGATCTTTGCCAACCCTTCTTAGAACAGAAGAACCACCCAGCTGATCCCTATCCAAATTCCAGACCCACAAAATCAGGAGATGTAATACATTGTTGTAAGTCAGCAATTTAAAGTTTTGGGACAGTTTGCTATGTAACAATAGATGCCTACAATATAATTTTATTAGAAGACAGGTTCTGATCATGGCTTTCACACCCTTAACATCAAATCTGGCCTTGGGGATCTTGGCTGAGCTCCAAAAGCCATGGTATTTGGTTCTCTATTGGAGGACAGGAGCCCATCCCCAACCAAGGTCCTGTACCTGAAGACACTCCCAACTCTTGGTCTCATAAAATCCAACTGTCTCCCCAGGAAGGGCCACTTTCTTTTTGTACCCCCAGAACAAAACTTGTTTCCCCTAATGTACCTCATAAAACAAAATTAGCTTTCTTCTAGGTCAGGGATATCCAGAACTCAAGGACTTCAAGACCAGCTATCTTGCTTAACAAAGAAAAAGGGGAAATTTCTCATGGTCCCATGGTAGGAAAAATGCTACCACCAATAATCAACCAACTTCTCAACCCTATCAAACAACATGCCTTATTCAGTGGTGGTGGGTTGAGGCAAAGAGGGGGTGTTTAAATGTTACCGTTAAAAAAATAATTATTGGTTACTTATTGTAGTGTAGCCAGAGAATGTGGGTTTCATATTTTGTAATTTTTAGAATCTGCTGAGATATTCTTTTTCTTTGAGACAGAGTTTCTCTCGTTGCCCAGGCTGGAGTGCAATGGTGCGATCTCGGTTCACTGCAACCTCTGCCTCCCAGGTTCAAGCGATTCTCCTGCCTCAGCCTCTTGAGTAGCTGGGATTACAGGTGCCCGCCACCACACTCGGCTAATTTTTTTGTATTTTTAGTAGAGATGGAGTTTCTCCCTGCTGGACAGGCTGGTCTTGAACTCCCGACCTCAGGTGATCCGCCTGCCTCGGCCTCCCAAAGTGCTGGGATTACAGGCATGAGCCACCGCACCCGGCCTGAGATATTCTTAAAGTCCTAAGATATGATCAGTTCTTTACATCTTCCAAATGTTTATATTAAATATATATATGAATATGTTTTAAAATACCTGTTAATTACATTATTCAATTCTTGTAATAATAAATGCTTGCATAGTATTCACTCTGGGCCAGGTGTTGTTTCAGAAATTTTAGATAAATTAACTCTTAAGTGAGAGCCCTCTGAGGCTGGAGCGGTTACTATTACCGCAATAAACTTAATCAGTAAAGTTAAGGCAGTGAGAAGCTAAATGGCACTGCTAGTATGTGGCAAGGCAAGGGTTTGCACTCAGGCAGTGTTATTTATATTCTAAAGGCCATGTGGCTTATGTAGACTTTATTTCAAGCCACTTACGTTATTTTGAAAGAGTTATAGCATGCCTTATTAACAAACAAAAAGTTTTATTTGCTGACAACCCTAGTTAACTCTCAATGCTTAACATATTTATGATATTTCTCTCCTCTGCTACTTCTAGTTACTCCATTTTTGCTTACTTTGTAGAAGTTGTTTGACAATATTGCTGACATTTAAGTATTCTTGTACATTTCTTTATATTGGTGATTTCTTTCTTTTTTTCTCCTTTGCCGCCTTTTTATTCTAAAGGTTTAAGAGTCAAAAAATGACTAGGTTGCCTTAATTACAACGGTTTGAATGAGTTCGTTTGGTTTTCTTTTTTAATCTGTGTTCTCTTTATATCCTAGCCTAGTTTCTGGGAGGTGCAAGGCACTGAGTGACTCATTGGAACCTGCTGAGTCATTAGAGAGAGTGCCTGAGGGACAGAGGCCAGACTACAACTTAAGCTATCTGGAATCTCACCTCTGCTGTCTTACTGGCTGTCTACATGGGGCTACATGTTAACTGTGGCTTACAGGTAATCATTTAATGTCATGTTCTATCTTTTCCCCTCTAAAGTGGTAGTAATCATCCTTTATCTCTCCATCTCTCCACCAGGATATTGCAAAGATTAATTATTATTAAAAACAAAATGAAATTATCAATCCCTTCAGGAATATGTTTGCCGTATTAATATAAGAAACTATTCTCGTGGTTTCCTTGATTTTTATAGCTGTGCTTATTGTGCCCCTTCTCAATGAAGGAGATATTCCAAATTGCTCCCAGAGGCATATGGCATTGATTTAAAATCGATTCAGTGGCTGAAGAACCCTGAAATTGTCCCAGCGGGTTCTTACTCTGCCAGGTAAATATTTCCAAGAACTAACATGCTAAGTTTGAGACTGGTTATTCATGATTTAACTGTTAGAGTTGTATTGTTTTTGAGTTTCTTTGGGGTTACCTTTCTTGAATCCCTATGATTTTGTGCATCCCGCTCATCTGTGTCAGTGTATGTTCTTCAAGACTGAGGGATACGAGAACTGGCAGGAACAACCTACTTGCTAAGGAAGGACATTCAATGTGTACTTAATAAGATGTTCAGAGGTAGATTTTCCCAGATGGTCACAGGGTCCCATGCTCTCTTTCCTTCCGCTCCAACATCTGCAGCATGTTTCGTTTTTGTCTTTAAGTTTGATGATTCATGGCCACCCAATCGTTGCCACACTTCTAGACAGCAAGTCTTTACTTGACCGTGTACACGTCAGAAGTTGAGAGACTGCAAAGATGGCAAGAGAAAACTCTTCTCCCACGCCTGTCTCTTTTCATCCAGGAATGAAAATCTTTCTCAATCTTACATCTATTGAATCTCATGGGCTTTCTGGCTCTGCAAGGGTGGCTGGAAAAAATGAGTATCTTGCTTTTTCAGCATCTACATTGAGAGGCAGGCAAGGAAAAGGTGGATGAAGACGAATTAACCGAAGTGTCTGTCACAACTAACAAATTCTTTTTCTCTTTTCCTCTCTTCTACTCCACAGAAATCATTGCCTGTCAACAACCTCCCCACCCCCACTCTTGGGAATGGACTCTGACAAACTCACCATCAGGAAAGTTGATGTTTCCCATCTAGGATGGAAGAGTGGGATTCTGAACTTTGTCACTGTTTCTGAAATGTCATCAGCTCCTGTAACTGCACGGTTGGGACAGATCTATTTAAATTGCTTTGAAGTTTTCCCAGGAAATTCCCACAAAATTGCGCAACCCAAGGAATTGAGGTGGAAAAAATGGCACTGGCGTCAATTTGCTTCTCACCACGACCTTGAGAAGGAGGCAGGTAGCCACTTATATTTATGACTTAAAAAATGAGGGATCAACAATTAAAGGGGTAACAGTTCTAGGTGCTTGGACTATTAGTTTTATCAAAAACACAGTCGGTATAGGTTCATTGACAGCTGGCATTCATCATCTGAAATTAGATCCCCCTTTGAAATTATTGTTTCTCTCATTTTCCTTGCTTTTACATAGAAGTTTTTTTTTTTTTTCTGTAAATAGATAATGGCATGGGATGACACTGCAAATAGGCAATATACCATATAATCAATTCTATGTATTAATTCCAGAACAGTTTCCTCATTAATGTAAATACAGGATGCATTCTGGTATCATTATTGTTGACATTTCTCTTTGTTTTTATTATATTCAATAAAATATTGTATTCAACAGCTTACCTCAGAAGAGAAGTTTGATGAGGTTTGATTGTCCTTTAGTTTTACCTTTATCACCCAAGACTGGACCCAAAACCTGTCTTCCTCCTAGTGTGGCAGGGCTGTTGCAATGAAGCATGCAGACAACAAACACATCTTTCTAAAGCTCTCCTTCATCTGAAAGTAAAGACGACAACTTGATATGAATAAAACCCATAGAATTTTGGAAAATTTTGATGTTTCTCAATCTGCACTCTCTGGTTGGGATTGATTTAACTGAGAGTAACAGAAACGTTGACACTGCTTAAACAAATAAGAGGTTTATTTATCTTGCAAACACTATGAAGGTATTCATTTCAGGGCCCAATGCAGCTGCTCCAGGGCCAGCTCATTTGACCTTTCAGCTTTTCTGTCCTGCATGTGTAACTGCTGAGCATCGGAGAGTTACATTAGCAAGCCAGGAGAAGAAGAAGAAAGATGAAGAACGGAGGATAAGTGGCTATAGCAGGAAGTGGAACATTTCCAGAAACCCCAATAAATGTATATCTTGCCTGAACTACATCTCACAACCACCTTTAGCTGCAAGAGAGTCTGGTAACTAGTTTTTTCACTGGGCACACTGCCATTCCTGTAAAAATTAAAATTTTCTTAATGAGGATGAAATAGAGACATGATGTTGCCTCAGCAACTAGCAGTGTACACCACACCTATCATCGCCAGGCAAAGTGTAGTGTCTATGATTCCATTTGTTAGTCATCACTTTCAACATCTATTGCCACAGTAAACGTAAGCCAAAATGATTAGATATCAAAAACTGATCTACCATATTATTTTGTTTTTCCAGTAAGTAATAGCAGCCTTACTCATTCACCTTTGAGAAGAAGTGTAGTTTATTTTATAGTCACAATTTTACATATATTTCTATTTTGGGGTGTGGGAGTAAGTAAAGATCTATGTCTTTGTTTGGGCTGCTGTAACCCAATGCCATACACTAGGTAGCTTATAAACAACGGAAATTTCTTTCTAATAGTTCTGGAGGCTGGGAAGTCCAAGATCAAGGCACCAGAAATCTGGTGTCCATTGAGAACCCACTTCTTGCTTCATAGATGGCACCTTCTCCAGGGGCCAATGAGCTCTTGGGGGCCTGTTTCATAAGGGTGCTAATCCCATTCATGAAGGCAAAGCCCTCATGACCTAATTACCTCTCAAAGGCCCCATTTCCTAATACCATCACTTTGGGTATTAGGATTTCATCTTTTGAATTTTGGAAGGACTTAAACATTCAGTCCATTTGGATAGTAAAGTGAGCTTGAGAGGGACAAAACTCACTGGATTGTCAAAGGGGTCTGGGATTCATCTTGGGACTGCTGTGTTTCCCTGCTACACTGTCTGAGCACCTTGGCTTTACCCTTTAGAACCAAGGCCCCTCAACCCTGACTAAACCTGGAAACAATTTGAACTCAAGGCTGAAAAACAGCTTCTGAGTCAATGGGTGGCCTATTTTGGGCTCTGCCTGACCTAGCTGTCTGGCTGGGTCTGTAGGAAACTCTTGATGGTGTCATAGGCAACAAGTCAATGGTGTATTTAAACAGAGCTGGAGAAATGCTCTATGCACTGCCTGGTTACATCATGACTCCAAGGCTCTTATCCCAGGAAGCTAAATGAAATGGGCATACCAAACCGATGGACTCATTGTGGACTCAGCCTATTGCAACTATGTTACAAGTTTGAACTTTTTTTCCTTCTAGCTTTTTTTTTTTCCTCCAAATCTTTTATTCTTTTCCTCTATTTAGGTTTTGTCTTAGAAATCTTATTAGAAATTTCAAGTTGGAAAGACTTTAAAAAGACCTTTTCCAGCTCCCCACCTGCAGGAATCCTAGAGCACCACATCCACGTTTTTCAAATGTGGACACCTAAAGCTGAGACAATCATTATCTTACAAATCTGCCAGTTTTGAGTAACATGTAAGAAAGGTATTTCTTATTATTACACTGATAGCTTCAACTGGAAGATTTCATAATCTCATACCCACAGGGAAACTCTAAAATCCTATTTAACAAAATGACCAAAAAACCTGATGCACTGAGTGGGTATTACATTGCTAGCTCATCCCTTTTGCATCAGCTTTGTTGATTCAGAATTATGGGATAGCTTAAGAGTCTCTATTAGAAAATTTGGAGAACTATATAAGAAGCATAGCAACAATTCTGTGTAAAAGCTGAAGGTTTTGATGGGGTGTGAAAAAGAAAAAACTGAACAGTGTCATGTGCGTTTCTGTCATCTTTAAAATTAAATTGTCCTATGAGGACATACATCCTTATAGGGATCACTGAACTTATTCTTCTTCATTTTCAACAGTGAAACAGGTTGTATCTCCTCCCTTCCTTTCTTCTAAGGCTTATGAGAGTTTCAAGGAGGAGAGGTTAATCAATTTGATTTGGGATAATGAGAGAAGACATTGTGAGATAAGTCTTGAAATACCTTTAGAGAATGAGTATTGAGTGTCTGGTTGGGTGGGATGGGAAAGATTGAATAAAGACGGATGAATAAATGCAATAATTTTTATTGACTCTGCTTGGGTGGCTAAGTCATGATTACTCAAGCCACTATTATGCAAAGTAAATATGCAGCCCACAGGCAGCCACTACTGTTCATACTTCTTTATCCCTTACTTTGGGGAAGGCAAAGCATTTGTTACTATTGACTCTGTATCTGCTGGTTTGAATCCACAGAGCTGGAGGCCTTTCAGGGGCTTGAACATCGGTAGATTTTTGTATCCACAGGTGGTGGTGGTGGGGAAGGTAGAGGGTGGTCCTAGAACCAATCCCCTGCAGATACCCAGGGACGCCTATATATTCACCTTGTGACCTAGTGTAATTAAATCCTAATGTCCCTGGATGCCACCATATTAGACCCATGAAACCAAGTGAGAGATCCAGAAAAACCCTTACATCCTTATCGGTGTTTCCTAGAGCTTTCTTGGTGTGGGGAAATCCATTGCTTGTGATTACAAAGTGAGTCTTCCTTTTCAATTTAATTTTTTTTTTTTTTTTTTTTGAGATGGAGTCTCACTCTTTCGCCCAGGATGGAGTGCAGTGGTGCAATCTCGGCTCACTGCAACCTCTGCCTCCCGGGTTCAAGTGATTCTCTTGCCTCAGCCTCCTGAGTAGCTGGGATTACAGGTGCACACCACCATGCCTGGCAGTTTTTGTATTTTTAGTAGAGACGGGGTTTCACCATGTTGCTCAGGCTTGTCTCGAACTCCTGACCTTGTGATCTGCCCACCTCAGCCTCCCAAAGTGTTGGGATTACAGGCGTGAGCCACTGTGCCCGGCTCAATTTAATATTTACCCTGTTTGTAAGCCATAGTTAACCAAGGACAGGATTTGACAGCCCACAGTTCTCTCTAGGCAAGACAACTGGCCCTATTCATAAACCCTGATCTAGCAAGCTCTGCTTGGCTCTTAATATGTAAGGGAGCCTTTCCCTCCTACGACTCCTCCAAAACTGGTAAAGGTGAGACTGCCTGGTATTAAGGAGGGAAGAATATAGGCTGGTACGAAAGTGTTCTAGTAATCTGTCTACAAAGCTCAGAGGTGCTCCGAGATGAATGCCCGCCCAGATATTCACTATTAATTGGTTCTTTGCCAGCGTCAGGCCTGGGACACTCCCAGGGGTCTCTGGATTTGACTTCTGTAATCAAATCTTAACAAGCAGAAGGTCCTTTTCACTCTCAAGTCCACTGGTTGTTTCCTGGGGTTTATGACTTATCTTCCTACTAGGACTGAATTATGTAATGTCATAAACCAACACTTCTCCATCCAATCTGCCGTTTCCAAAAAGGAACACAAAGACCCTATGGAACCATAAAGTCTCACAGGTGAAGGTCTAGGAAAACTGTCCTGGAAAATTCCAACATGAGGGGGAGCCTGACTAGAGCTGCAAGGGTCAAAGCAGCTGTAAATCCATCAGCAAAATAAGCCATACACAAAGGGAAGGAAGAGAAGAGTCACATTTTGCTAAAAAGAGGATTCAAAATGTTAGGTAACCCCAAAACTAGAAACTGAAATACAAAAAAAGTTAAAAGAATTAAACAACCATTAAAAAAACAACAACAACAATGAATTGTAAATGAAGCTGAAGATTTGAAAGCAGAAAAGCCACCAGGCCAAAATAGCAGACATGAAAGCTAAATTCAACAGAAATAAAGGTTAAACTATTTTTGATCCAGAAAGCTGAAAGCCTAGGAAAAGCAGAAGTAAAATCTGTGAGGCTTAAAAAAAAAAAAAAAAAAAAAAAGGTAAAAATTTAAAGGTGGGAGTAAAAAAAAAATTGGCTATAGCAAACAAAATTATGTTATTATTGAAGTTCTGACGCAGGGCCAGTATTTTGTGTGTTATCTGCCAGCCTAGCAGCAGGTCTTTCATCTTCTGAGAGCACCTGCCTGCTCTCACCCTTGCCCTCCTCACAGGTGGCCTTTCAGGACCACGAGCACCTACAGAGAATGCAGCTCGGCCTCAACAAACTTCCCTGTTCCTCTATCTTGTTAAATGAATACCCCTAGAGAAGAGGTAGATGAATATGAAACATTTTCTAAAAAAGTTAAAAGTCTGTTTACCTGGTGATGGTATACGTTTGTGAAGTCTGTTCTTTTGCACAATTCTTGATCCCACGATAATCTCATAATATAGTATTTTGTTAGCACTGTCATCAGCAAAGTATAACGTTAACATCACAGATTCCAAATTGGGTTTCACTGAAGTGAAAATTTGTGATACATTCTAAACAAGATCAGTTTAAAATTCATCTTTGAATTAGCCATGGTTTTTCAAAAAAAGAATTTGTTTACAAAGTATTCAAACAAAATAAAGTGGGTGTTTCATCCCATGTTTAAGAACTCTGAAAGATACAATTAAATACAGTGGATATAAGAACTCTTTTCTTACCTACGAAAAAATTTCTAATGACCCCTATATAAACTTTAATGACCTGGTTCTATTTCAATGAAATATTAATAGTGCTATGCTTTTTTAATGTCACAATCCAAACATTGTATCATTTAGCCTAGCCTTCTTTCAGTGAGGTTTCATTACTGTGTCGGTTTTTAGTTCTTTGCTTAGTACAAGTTCTCCAAACTCACTCCAGCCTTCACCGGGAAGGTTTCCATAGATTAGCACCACTAGCTGACATCTTCCATTAGGGACATGATTCTGCTTTCCTATTTTTACTAAAATTTGCTGGTTCTCACCCTCCAGCCCCTGCGCAGTTCCTGGGACACCCAGAAATTTTCTAGTTAACCCCATACTAATTAAAATCAGGCACCTCTCAGGGTATTAAGTAGACTACAAGGCAGGTCTTGTGAACGAAATTTTTTATTTACACACTGTATCTAGAAGCAGATACATAAATTCTTATACAATTAATTTCCAAAAATGTGCAAGAAATTACTATAATTTGTTTACAAACCAAAACACGTATTAAAATCAATGGACTTTGGATAATTCATTTTGTGGTGTTCTCAGTACAAATGGTACACACCTGATTCGAAACATACAGAAAAAGTGTAAACTACCGCAATCTGAATTGCAAGTATTAATTTCATGGCACTCCAACGACTATGAAATTTCTTTAACCCAACATGTATATACTTATTACAAAATTCTATAAGAATTTTTCATAATCTCTGGATGTAGAGTTTGGATCACTTTTCAGAAACAGCAACTACACACTTCGCCATGTTATGACGGATTAATAAAAAGAATGTTTATAAAAACCCTTCTTTACAGGATTAAAAAAGTATTAAAAGAAACCATATTTGTGATTGCTAGTGTACCAACACTTTTAGAATTTTAAAGTTAGTTACGGAACTGGCTATTGTTCCTTTATTAGAGTTTTCAAGAAAACTGTCTATTGCTGGTAGTGTGATTTCATTTTGAAATTAAGAGTTCGCATTTGATGAAAAGCAATTAATATTTAAATGAAAATGTATTATTCCGATTTATTCATAAAGCAGTATCTCTCATATACAATGTGAAATGTACAGTAATTAAAACTGGCATTTCTGAAAGCATTGTTACAAAGATATTTTAGACTTGTAGCACTAGCAGAGACATTGCATTAACCTATGTTAGATTTTAGTAACTTTTATCCTGTTTCAGTAATACTGGCTCAAAAATTACAACATATACTTTGGGTTTTGTTTCCTTTATGCCAATGATTTAGCCTTTTGGAACTGTTTTCTTCAACAGCAAGACGGTTGGTTGCCCCGTGTAGCTGGTTTCCTTAAAAACTATTTTTAGTTCTACGATCATTTCCTGTGACATATTTTGACCTTCTAAATTTTCAGATTATTGCACCAAGTAGAAAGAGTTTTCCTTAGACAGAAAGAGAAAGAATTAGATATTTTTCAAGTACTTTCTACAGCCTTCTTATTATTTATAAAAATGTATAATAATGTTATAGTAAGCCTAAAAATAGCTTCTGGCCTCCATCATGTTTCGTGATGAAATATTTAATAGAAAACAATTCTGATTCATCTATTATGGCAAATGGATACAGCTTTCCTGTTTTCTTTTTCTTGCTTTGAGCTCAGATTTTTAGAAGCACGTATTTAAAAAGCACTCATAGGCTGTGTCCGTGTCATCTATGTTAACTGCCAACAGAATCCTAAAATTTAACCAAATTGTGTCTAGACCAAACTAAATGATGAGTTTTCTCTCTCTTTTCCCTGTTTCCACTTTTAACCGGACTGTGTTAGTATCATATAAAGCCAATCTTTCACATTCTTTTGTGCAGCCCACCCCAAATGGTTATCTTTCTACACAAAAGTAGAAAATATCGCAAAACATCTCTCTGCTTGTAAATTTAACTTTTTGGCAAATAGTTTGACTTTATCATTATACTATCAGAATCTAACAATTTCAAACTAGATTAGAATAGGGCATATTAAAGTATATATTATGAATATACAAAAGCGCATCAAAATTTGGCTTTCTGAATTAGAACAGTATCAAGACTGTCCTCCACTAAAACACAAAATATAATTTTAAAAACATTTAGATGAAAATCTCAATAATCTTGACACTAAGCGGGTAGATCTTAAACACATGGCATGATGAGAAAACGAAGGGAATAGGTTATGTCCACATAAGACGGGTTCAGGGCAGTCCAAAGACCTCTGTGCACCATGATCTCACAAGGAGGACGTGTAAATGCTTCTGGAGACACGGAGAAGCCATTTCAACATTTATGACTAATACACAGTGACTCTGTGACAAAACCTGCCATCTAATATAGATGCACAGGGACTTTTAACTCACCCTAGATATACTTTAAGTTGTTTTAAAAATAAATAGTTTTGCAAAAAAATAGTTTAAATGTCTTGCATTAATTTGATAACAAGCTTACAACTCTGTAATAGTTTTTCATCCAAATAGCTTACAATGAACACTTAAATTATATTATTACAGTATACTCCATATTCCATCTTATTAGGAGAAAACATAAGAAAATGGGAGTCTTTGTAACAAGGTACAATCAACATCCCACCAAAATTAAGTACCTTTTCCCCTTTAAGTCAAAATACCATAACACCATAATATTATGGCATTGTGCCTTTTCTTGGTAATATCTCAGTTCTGACCCTAAAAAACAAAGAGAAAAAAGAGAGGATTCAGATACGTTTGAATGACAAAGCCAGTAAGTTTGACCTAAACCTTTACCCTCATGTTTAAAGTGGGTAAGAGACTTTTCCTATCTCTTCCTTTAAGTGACAAAGGAAGAACCATCCCAAATTGCATGTTTCATCTGAGATAGAAACATTTTCCTTTAAAGGTGTGTAGCTGAAAATTTTCTGGACAGGGCAATCCCAAAATACTACATCCATTGCAGAACTGTGAAATGAATAAACACTCTGCATTTCAAAATAACTAAAAATTATTGAATATAACATCCCTCCCCAACAACCAACTCAAGGAGATAAAATTATTAGCAACGGCAAATTACTTAAGACTTAGCTAAATTTTAAAAACCTATTTTTAAATGGCAGTATACATGATAGACAATATGACTTCCACATTATCTAATATGGTTTAGAATTTTTCTCACATTGTGAGAAAAATTGCTCCACAATTTCCACAATTTTTAAACTAAAGTCATCACGGGTTCTCTTTATAGTGGGGGTAAGGATCGGTCAAATCCAGCACACTTTTGTAGTAACTACATAGAAGAAAAATATAAATCCAACTTTAAAACAATGTTTTCTTTCTATTCAAATCAATTTAAAACTTTTTATAAACATTAATGTTGCAAGAGAATCCAGTCCATTTATGAAAATTAGTTGACAATCAAGTTCACCCAAGAAAATGTTGACTAAGCTAAAGAAATCACAGATAAAACATTTTACCAAAAGGATAGGTAACACACAAAAAAATGCTATCACAGGAAGCTATGATCATCTAATATTT
Organism: Pongo abelii; assembly: GCF_028885655.2. Lineage (NCBI taxonomy): Eukaryota > Metazoa > Chordata > Mammalia > Primates > Hominidae > Pongo > Pongo abelii. Next base: position 85,357,697 of record NC_072002.2, on the reverse strand, counting down.
CTTTAATAATAATTCTAGTTCCATAGGTTTTCATGTTATGCCAATTTGTACCCGAGTTTAATTACAGAAAAGGCAACAATTTCTAAATTGGTGGTATACATTTCTTTACAATTTTTTTTTAATGTAAGGCCATTTATTAAAATAGACAAACTAGAAGATGAAAACGAAGGCAACAGAGAAATTCAACTTTTCACAACCAAAAGAATTAGCACAACCTTAGAAATAATTTAGAAAAAAGTGTTGTTAAAAGACACGTTGCAGATCTCCGTTCCATTACCCAAGATTATGTCAATTCACAATACTAAATAAATCTTTTTAAAGTAAGAGACTAAAAACTCATCTTCAGTGTATATGTAAATTCTGTGTTTTATCACACAGGTATGTTTATTCAACACTATCTTTTGAAAACGGGCCATTTAAAAAGACATAGCAATTTCCATTCTGTAAGTTTCATTCAACTTTACTTAGGGTTGAACACACATGAAATGTGCTTTTAATGCATAAAAATCACAGTGGATAGCAGCAAAGGACTGGGTGGGGGGGGCATTGAGAATCTGATAATTCACATTGTGATTATTCTGCACATTGATGAAACATAATTCACACCTCTAAAACCTCAAGACTTCCCTTTTTAAAGAACCAAAATAAACCCAAGACACCTTGCTGACACTTCCCCACCCCTAAACAAACTGATGACTCTTTTACACATAAAACTGAAATAGTTATGGCAGCAAAAATTTTGATGGCAATGAAAGTTTGTAAACTGTATTTCAATCTCTTGTTCTTATTCCCAAAGTGCAAGATGCAGGGTTCTCAATCTTTCAGTAGTGCTTCTCCTGTAAATAATCCTTCATTTTGTTTGGCAAAGGCAGTTTCTGAATTAAGTCTATTCTGGTATACTGACGTATAACAAAACGACACAGGTACTGCAATGAGCGCACCTGCATGAACCGGGACACTGGGTTGGTCAGTCTGACGGGGTAAGTTGCAGATCCAGGCAGCCGAGACCTTGAATAACAAAAAGCTCCATTTTCAGAGTCCCTGATTGAATGCTCAATTAGATCAACTATGGACGTATGTCCTTCCACATCTGGCTGTTCATAAAAGCTAAACCTACCATTTGAGTGCTCAATTCTAGTGTGAAGTGTTTTACCATGGGAGCGAAAGCTCAAGCTTAAAAGGTAACGGTCGTCAGAACTGTCCCGAACAAGAAAAGAACCATCTGGCACGTTTGCTAGCTTCCCTTCTGCCTCCCAACGTGTGATTGGTCCCCAGTACCATCCTTGCTTTGCAAGTTTTTTCAGCTCCTCTGTAAGGCTTGTCACAACCATGGGACCACTACTTTGCACTGAGTCATAAACTCTTGCAACCCCAGGAGCAGAGTTCGGATCAAAATTCAAATGACAGCGCATACTTTCAGCCACGTGGGCTTCTGTGCCAGTGAGTCCACTGAAGTTCCTTTGGATTTGATTATTCTGCATTGGAGGTAGCAATGGTGAGAGTGGAGGGACATCATCCTGACCCGCTCTCGGGCTCTGCAACATGACTCCCGTGGTGCCAATCAACAAGCCATTCACCGACTGATCCACGAAGATCTCTGGGGCGACAACTAGGTCCTGGTCTACCTGACTCTCATCTTCCGGGAAAGAGCGCCCTCCCACTTGAGGAGGAACGGCAGAGACTTCCATGGGAGAAGAGCTGTCCAGACAATAGCTCCGTGATCCTTCCAAAGGATACATCCCCTCATCTAAAGGCACGGTATACTGAATGTAGTCCTGAGGCATAAGTCCAATAACGACAGGCACATGTTCATCCAGGTGAAGATGCAGGTCTCCGTTATGAGAAGCCGAGCTCTTCAGTGAATTGGCTTGCTCTTGGCACGCGGTCTCAGACTGGAGGTCGTGGAAATCCTTCCGGACGCCATTCAGGGCTGGACTCGGGCTGGAAGAGTGAACCAAGGCCTTGACTCTCACCTCCATCTTGATGCAGGTCTCCTCGGAGTTTGTGGGTCGCAGAGGCCACGGCGTGGGACTGTAGTGGTGGCTGCGGAGCGAGGTGGACCTTATCGGCCTCTGAGCTCTCACGTCTTTAAAGACTATGGGTGCTGAGGAAGAGGAGAAGGTGTCCTCATCGGCAGAGCTCCCAGAGGGTGTGCCCGCCTTGCCTTTTGACTTCTGTTTTGCAGAAAGCCGCCTTTTTAGCGTACCCATCAGGCTCTCGCTTTTTGATCTGTTTTTTCCGCCTTTTTCATCTTCACCGTTGATATCGCAGCTGGCCATATCTTTACCATAGCAGCTACCAAATAAAGAATCATCTTTTCCAAAGTCACTGGCTAGCGATGGTTGTTGTACTACCATGAAATCAGTTTCTTCTTTACTTTTATTCAAGTTAAAAGATTTCCGTAAGGTTTTAAGACTAATTTTCTTCATTATGACTAGTTACCTAATCCAAGGGATCAATATTTCTATCTGGAATATTATCCCCAAACATCTGGAGAGGCTGCAAGGCTGCATCTATGTATTTTTCCTGCTTCATTTACCCTTTGGAGCCATTTTCTAAAAAATAAAAATATAAAAAGAGTCATATTAAAAAATATTTCCACAGAAGTTTTATTTTAGTCAGTTTTAATCCTTTAACTTCTGAACAAGAACACCCCAGTCTTTTCTTAATGTCAGCTCTGTTAGGACTGGGATTTCTTTCTATTGCACCCAGCAGAGCAGATCACTGCCTACTACACAATTAGCATTTCGCAAGTATTTGATGATGTTTATTTTGTTATTATTATTATTATTATTATTTTGAGATGAGTCTCACTCTTTCGCCCAGGCTGGAGTGCAGTGGCGTGATCTCGGCTCACTGCAAGCTCTGCCTCCCAGGTTCACGCCGTTCTCCTGCCTCAGCCTCCCAAGCAGCTGGGACTACAGATGCCCGCCACCACATCCGGCTGTTTTTTGTATTTTAATAGAGACGGGGTTTCACCGTGTTAGCCAGGATGGTCTCGATCTCCAGACCTTGTGATCCGCCCGCCTCGGCCTCCCAAAGTGCTGGGATTACAGGCTGAGCTACCGCGCCCCGCCCAATGATGTTTATAAAGAACAAGCCTGCATCTACCTTTTGTTCTTTCGGCACCTTGCTTTTTGGTATAATCTCTAACGTGTGGGCCAGTGTCCACAACCTTTCCAGCTGGACTCTAGCTAGACCTGTGCACTCCTTCAGCACTGACCCCGACTGCTCCTCCGCTGCCCGCCCGTGTCCCAGCCTGTGGTCCCAGCACCACAGTGAAGGAGTTCCACAGAACTGCAATGACAAGCCTAGTCAACTGAACAACTGATGCATATTTTAAATAGTTAAGCATGTGTCAAAATAAACAAAAAGAATTTCATTATCTGTAATAAACTATCTAGAGATGTTCCTCTATACTCGAGAGTTCCTTGAGAATAAGAATCATTCACCTTCAAGTTCCCAATGCACAGAGGAGGAAGAAGTTCAATGCATGCAGGTTGAAAAGTTTCATCTCTGAAGTACACCCATAAAAAGCCATGTGTCTAGTTTTGATCTATTTGGAAGATTATGAAACATATTTCCAGAATTATTATTTCTTACTCTTCTTTTTTTTGCAATTTCCCATGGCAAATTTTTACTTCTATATCCAGAAATATATTTTCTAAACTTTTTTTGTACATTGTTCTACACTGAAATGACAGGCTTTCAATTCTGTAAAGACTTTCTGAAAGTCATTTCACAGCAAAAAATCTTGGTTCCATAAACCACATTAAGTGATCCTAACACTACTTTACAAAGCCCTTGTGTTTAAATTGTGTAGAATGTTTTCTTTTCTCCAACTTCATGTTCTGCCTTCTCTGCACATGCCTTGACAAGGTGATTCGCTTGAGTTGAGCGAAATGCTAACAAAGCCCAGAACAAGATTCTGGCCTCCCAAATCAGCAATTTAGCACCACTCAGTTTCTTGGCACAAGACTACGGCTCTAGCTTTGATCCCATTCATGAATTCACTCTGCATTTACTAAGCCCCTACTCAGCCTCTGCTGAGTCAGCTTGGCTCAGCCCTGTGTGGCAATACACAGATTGATGAATAACTGATGGTCACCTAATCCAGTAGGAGAGGACAGATGTATGAACAGATAAACTGTAGTATCAACCCTTCAGTAACATAATGGTACACAAAGTGGGAACTGACAGGAGAGAGAGAACCTGACAATTGTCCCCTTTTAGTTACAGATAGGATTCGGGTGGTGTGCAGATGGAATCATTCTTACTAAAAACCACTCAGATCAGACAACCTATCGGGATCAGTAATATGTCCCCAAAAGGAAGAAGCAATTTTTAAAAGTCTACTGTCATGTACTATGTTTCTGAATAAGTTGTAAAAAATAAAAAACTTAAAATATTTGAAGCACCAGTTACTTTTAAATAATAAATGAAGTTGTATATTAGGTGAACTCAGTGTCTTAGTAGCATGTCTTCTACCCAAGCATAATGAAATACTATAACTGCCAGAATCAGTAACTGATTAACCCTACTAAATGTGAGATTCAAATAGTTGTGCTTCCCACTATCACGCCCATACCCCAAAACACGAGAGACTAGCAACCACAGTAAAAGTACTTGGCAATTACCTGCTTGGAAATTATTCCTTTTTCAACTACCAATCCATATTAGTAAGCTATTAATCAATACTAATATTAAAGAAACAAAATTCAATCCTAGACATTACAAACTATAAAAGTTCTATTAGGCCATATGGTCTTTTATCTCTTCCTTTCATATTCTAGGCAAAGATTACTCTAAAATTTTTAAGAGTATCTGTTTTTCTGTTTGCACATCCAAAAATATATGCCATCTTTTTATAGGATTACCATCTGTCTTGTGCCTAAGTAAATGTTCTGAATTAGTTTTACTGCTTTTCTAATTGTAAAATTTTAAGTTTATACATATACTTGAAAATGTATATAAAGTTTCAAGGGAAAAAGCTTTAGACATAAACTTTATCCATATGGGTAAAGGATAACTTCTTCAAATAATTTCAACCTTTTCTTAAATGACTTGAGGTAGTCATGTCTGTCAGTCATCATAACACATAATGAAAAAATTGAAAAGATCAAACAACTACTTAACCTTCAATAAATAAAACAGCTTTATTATCCCCATTTTATAAAATGAGGAAACTGGTTATCAGAGAGACTGGAATTTGCCCAACAAAGTTAAACAATTTACTACTAGAAACAGCAGATCCAGAATCTGAACCTGGCTGTTTATTTGCAAAGCTCACATTCTTTCCCTATGCCAAACTGTCCTACCTGTCATTGTACTGCTTACATCAGTGGTTCTCAAACATTCTGGTCTCAGAACCCCTTTATTCTCTTAAAAATTATTGGAAGACAGGAAGAAGCATTGTTTATGTGGGTTGCGTCTCTTGAAATGTACCCTATTAGAAAATAAAACTGACAGGCCGGGCATGATGGCTCACTTCTGTAATCCCAGCACTTTGGGAGGCCGAGGCGGATCACCTGAGGTCAGGAGTTTGAGACCAGCCTGGCCAACATGGTGAAACCCCATCTCTACTAAAAATACAAAAAAAAAAATAGCCGGGCATGGTGGCGTGTGCCTGTAATCCCAGCTACTCAGGAAGCTGAGGCAGAAGAATTGCTTGAGACTGGGAGGCAGAGGTTGCAGTGAGCCAAGACTGCGCCACTGCACTCCAGCCTGGGCAACAAGAGTGAAAACTCTGTCAAAAAAAACAAAAAACAAAAAACAAAAAACCAAAACAAAACAAACACCTGAGAAAATTCGTTATTTATTTATTGAAGACACAGAATCAGAGTCTCGCTGTGTTGGCCAGGCTAGAGTGCAGTGGTATGATCTCGGCTCACTGCAGCCTCAACCTCCTGGGTTCAAGAGATCCTCCCACCTCAGCCTCCTGAGCAGTTGGTACTATAGGCACGCACCACCACGCCTGGCTAATTTTGTCTACTTTTTGTAGAGATGAGGTCTATGTTGCCCGGGCTGGTCTTGAACTCCTGGCCTAAAGCAATCCTCCTACCTCAGCTTCCCAAAGTGCTGGGATTACAGGTATGAGCCACTGTGCCCAGGCGAATTTTATATTTATTTTAAAATGACAATATACTCACTACATGTTAACATTTTCATGAATGATAATAAAAACCAGTGAAAGTGGTACCACCTGACATTACTGTAAATCTCTTCTGCCTGACTAAAGGAAGACAGCTAGACTCTCATGTCTGCTTCTGCACTGAATCTGTTACAGTACAGTAGCCCTCTCTTATCTGCAAGGGATACATCCCAAGATCCCCTGTGGATTCCTGAAATCACATATAGTACAGAACCCTATATAAAGTATACTTTGCTTTTTTCCTAGACACACATACCTATGATAAAGTTTAATTTTTAAGTTAGGTACAGTAAGAGATTAACAACTATAACTAATAATAAAATTGAACAATTACAGCAAAATATTGTAATAAAAGCTATGAGAATGTAGACTCTCTCTCTCTCACAAAATATCTTACTGTACTGCACTTAGCTGTCTTCAGATGACTATCGACCGTGGGTAATTGAAACTGCATAGGGGACTACCTGTAAGAAGAAAATTCAGCCTCCTCCAGATATATAGTTGGAAAAAGGAACAATATATTTTATTTAATAACCTTTTCATATAACTATGGATATTTTTCTTTGATACTGTATCAAAACTCAATGAATGATAGTTTCTTAATGTTAAATTGCCCTGTAAAATCTGAAACCATACCACGAAATTTTTTTACTCTATAACATTCAAACCCATTGGTCATGCCTATAATCCCAGCACTCGGGGAAGCCAAGGTGGGTGGAACACGTGAAACCAGGAGTTAGAGACCAGCCTGGCCAACATGGTGAAACCCCGTCTCTACCAAAAATCTAAACATTAGCCAGGCATTATGGCTCACACCTGTAATCCAAGCTACTCTGGAGGCTGAAGGAGAATCACTTGAGCCCAGGAAGCAGAGACTGCAGTAAGCTGAGATCACACCACTGCACTCCAGCCTGGGCAACAGAGCAAGACTCCATCTCAAAAAAAAAAAGAAACTTTGAATTTTATCACTGGCAACAATACTGTTATTTGTTTTTATTGACTCATGTTGATTATTTATGGGAAAATATCTATTAAAACACATGGAATAATCATGTGTGTCTGTCGATCATTGTTTTTAGTAAAAGTGGTTATTTCACACAAAAAAAGGAGCTAGTTAGCTAGTGTAGACAGCAATTCAAACAAGCACTTCCCCTGGAGACACTCTTCCTTCTTCAGTATGTACCGGAAAGTGTCTTTGAAATACTCACATTTCATAAAAAGAATTTTAGAAAGATGTAAGCTCAGGGTGAAGATTTCATAAAATTAATAATTTTTATAGCTTCATCAATGGCATCTGTAAGTATAACCTTTTTTTTTCTTTTTTTTTACTAAAGTGCTTGGTTCTTACTAAAGAACATACGACTATTATTACATTTACTATTACAGTTTGGTGCCACTGCCTTGACTCATGGTAAGTAAGGTATCATCAGTTTTATCCATCACTGCTTTCTGTACCATCAGTGAAAAAGGTAAATGATGTTTCAGGATTATGATGAAAGAGGATCCACAGACCAGAGCCACAGGCTTAAATTATCTGTGAAGGCAATTTAAGAGAACAAAAAGAAAGACTTTAACATAAAGCAAAGCATCCACATGAAAAGTTAATAGCGTTGTAAATCTCTCTCTACACCATAAGTTGCACTGTCAATTTCTGAACCTGTATGGTTCACGTACTTTCATCTCAGCTTCTTAGATTCTACTCCACTGCTCCTAAACCTGTGAGAACACTATTTGCCATTCCCTTAGGAAAAAAAGGAAAAATAAAAAAGAGATACCAAAGTCTTCCCAGAAACGGAGAATAGAAAAACAAAGAATGGAACAGACCATATAATAAAAGAATTACAATACAAATATAACATGAAATATGATAAGATGTAGGCTCCAAAATGTTTGTTATACCAATACATATAAATGGAGTAAATTCAACTATTAGACAAATTTTTCTCTTTCTTTCTTCTTTTCTCTTCTCGTTTTTCTTTTCTTTTTTTTTGTGAGACGGAATCTTGCTCTCGTCGCCTAGGCTGGAGTGCCATGGCACCATCTCGGCTCACTGAAACCTCTGTCTCCCGGTTTCAAGTGATTCTCCTGCCTCAGCCTCCTGAGTAGTTGGGATTATAGGCGCCCACCACCACACCCGGCTAATTATCGTATTTTTAGTAGAGATAGGGTTTTGCCATGTTGGCCAGGCTGGTCTCAAACTCCTGACCTTGTGATCCACCCGCCTTGGCCTCCCAAAGTGCTGGGATTACAGGCGTGAGCCACTGCGCCCGGCCTAGCAAAACATTTTAAGATCTGATTAAAAAAAAAACAACAATCATATGTTATATATGGAAAGGACACATTAAAACAAATTATCTCAGAAAGTTTCAAAATATCATAAAATCTCTCCAGTATTTCCACTCTTTCCAACTATTCTCTTCTTCACTGTGCCTGCGATTTTCTTATGCTACCAGCTGGTTGTACTAAGTGTGTTCTACTTGAGATCAGGAATGTTTTCAGTAGTGGTCATGACTGTATCTCCAATACCAAGGATAGCTCCTGGGCATGGGTGATGCTCAGATGCAAACTTTTTTTGTATTTAAATTCATTATGCAATTTAAACATAAGAACAAGTAAGAATATTTTTGAAAATTATTTACATAAAAATAGTGCGAATTGATTTAGAAATAATAAATAAATGCAGGTGGCTAAAAATGTTTTCTGTAGAATCAAGTACAGGCAAAAAGACTAGGGAAACATTCCTTTAAAAAAAAACAAAACTATGTCTATAATAAATAATAGTCCAGGTACAGTGGCTCACGCCTGTCATCCCAGCACTTTGGGATGCTGAGGCAGGTGGATCACTTGAGGTCAGGCGTTCGAGGGCCAGTCTGGCCAACATGGTGAAACTCCGTCTCTACCAAAAATTAACAAAAATTAGCTGGGCGTGATGGTGCGCGCTTGCAGTTCCAGCTACTCAGGAGGCTAAGGTGGGAGGACTGCTTGAACCCTGGAGGCAGAGGTTGCAGTGAGCCAAGATCACACCATGCACACCCACACACCAACCTGGGCGACAGAGTGTAGGGACCTGTCGCAAACAAACAAACAAAAAAAGATGTTGGTGTGAATGTGGTAAAAAGGGAACACTTCTACACTGCTGGTGGGAACGTAAACTAGAACCACTATGGAAAACAGTGTGGAAATTCAGTAAAGAACTAAAAGTAGATCTACCATTTCATCCAGCAATTCCACTACTAGGTATCTACCCAGAGGGAAAAAAAAAATTGTACCAAAAAAGATACTTGCACACACACAGCAGCACAATTCACAACTGCAAAAATACAGAACCAGCCCAATGTCCATCAACCAATGAGTGGATAAAGAAAATGTGGTGTGTGTGTGTGTGTATGTATGTATATATGTATGTGTATGCACACACACACACACACACACACACATACACATACCATGGAATACTACTTAGCTATAAAAAGGAATGAAAGAATGGCATTCACAGCAACCTGGATGGAATTGGAGACCATTATTCTAAGTGAAGTAACTAACTCTGGAATGGAAAATCAAACATCGTATGTTCTCACTTATAAGTGCGAGCTAAGTTATGAGGATGCAAAGGCATAAGGATACAATGGACTTTGCAGACTCAGGGGAAAGTGTGGGAGGGGGTGAGGGATAAAAGACTACACACTGGGTACAATGTACACTGCTCAGGTGATGGCTGCACCCAAATCTCAGAAATCACCACTAAAGAACTTCCATGTAACCAAAAACCATCTGTTCCCCAAAAACTTATTGAAATAAAAAATACATTATAAAAAATAAATAAATTCCACTATGCTATCTTGAAAAAAATAACTGGGCCTTTGTACAAAGATTGCTTTGCAAAGGCAATTAAACTTCTAATTATACTTAAAAGAAGTGCTAAACTAGAAATCCTAGACATATTACGTAAGGATATAGATTGTATCATTTAGACTGATACAGAGTTCAGTCAATAGATATTTAAAGAAAACACACTGGTCCTACATTTAGAAATTAATTAAAGAGTGTATTTACTTGTTTTAATTTAAAATAAAATGTTTAAAGTACACAAGTCCCTAGTAGTGAAGTTTTTCAATTAACTGAAAAATTCAATTCTGAAAAATTCAATTCTGAAAAATTCTGAAGAAAAAAGAGTCCTCTAACAGAAAAGAATGGAAAAAGGCATAGGCTAGCAACAAGGAAGCTAGAGTAACAATGGTAAGATGGCACTGCATTCAAGAAAAACTGGTCAAACAAAATGAAAAGGGGCACATTATGAAAAGTATAATCCATAATATAATGAAGAAAAAATCTGCCAAAAATCTTTGAACATAAAATGGAACAGCATTAAAATGTCTCTTTCAGCCCAGGAAAATGAAGTAAACAAAAATGAAGAATATAGCAAATTTAAATTACAAAATTAATTTATCTTTTAGACATATGGGATTCTGTACCCTAAAAAATGAGAACACATCTCCTTTTCAAGAACTTATGGAACAGTTACTAAAGGCCCCTATGTAAACTTTAATAAATTTTAAAAGTCAGAGAGATCTCCTTAATTAACCACAAGGCAATAAAATAGCACAAACAAAAAAAATTAAGTAACTTAAATTAAAATCAAGCATCTTTAAATAACTCAAGTCAGAGATAAAAATCTCAAAGTAAACAAAAATGGTATACTAACATAATGAAAATGCTACATATCAGCTGGGCGAGGTGGCTCACACCTGTAATCCCAGCACTTTGGGAGGTTGAGGCGGGCAGATCACTTGAGGTTAGGAGTTCAAGACCAGCCTGGCCAACATGCTGAAACCCTGTCTCTACTACAAATACAAAATTAGCTGGGTGTGGTGGCAGGTACCTGTAATCCAAGCTATTCAGGAGGCTGAAGCAAGAGAATCGCTTAAACCCAGGAGACGGAGGTTGCAGTGAGCCAAGATTGTGCCACTGCACTCCAGCCTGGGCAACAAGAGCGTAACTCCATCTCAAAACAAACAAACTACATATCAAAATCTATGTGATTCTGCAAGACCCTAAAACTGGGTCCACAGAAAAATTCAAAGATTTAAACACTTACAAAACTACCTGGTAAGGAATTAAAAGAAATAAATTAAGCATTCAATTCAAGAAGTCAGTAATTATAAACGCCCACCCAGCAAAAGAAAAATCAGAAAAAATAATGATAAAAGCACAAATTAATGAATTAGAAAATAAAAAGTAACAGCATTAAACATTATAAGAGTTGATTCTTTAATGATACAAGAGAAAACTCGCTTGGTAAACAACTAGCTGGCATAATCAAGAAAGGGAAATATGCTTACACAAAATTAGAAAGAGAGCAATAACCATGCATGCATGAGGAATCAAAATGTGGAAAACTACTTAGAAAATTTTATGAAAATTAATTTGAAACTCAGATGAAAAGGATAATTTTATAGCAAAATATATATCATCAAAACATGCAGCAGAAGACACAGGAATCCAAAAGAAGCTAATAATTGTCAAGGAAACTGAGAAAGTGATCAAGGAGCCACCACGGCTCTTTTTCCTTCAGTTTCAAAAGGGGAGGACAATAAAGACATAGGTCCAAAATTCGCAACACACTTCAGAGCACAGAGACAACAGAAAGCTCCCAGATTTATTGTTGAGATCAAAAGAATACTGATACCAAAATTTGACAAAGAGGACCAAAAAAAAAAAAAAACTGATCTCACTTATGAACACTGAAGTACAAACCTTAAATACCAGCAAACATTGGGAGTGGTAGGGAGAAAACAATTCAACTAGATAAGGTATATCCTGGGATTGCTAATGTGGCTCTAATTTGGAAGTTTATTAATATATATTACCTTAGATCAAAGGAGTAAAATAATATGATCATAGCTATGAGTCACAAAAAGGATCTGTGCCTCTCCCTCTCCCCTTTCTTCGGTCTCCCTCTCCTTCTTTTTTCAGTCTCCCTCTGTTGCCGAAGCTGGACTGTACTGCCGTGATCTCGGCTCGCTGCAACCTCCCTGCCTCGGGCTCCTGTGACTCTCCTGCCTCGGCCTGCCGAGTGCCTGGGATTGCAGGCACGCGCCGCCACGCCTGAATGGTTTTTGTCTTTTTGGTGGAGACGGGGTTTCGCGGTGTTGACCGGGCTGGTCTCCAGCTCCTGGCCTCGAGTGATCTGCCTGCCTCGGCCTCCCGAGGTGCTGGGATTGCAGACGGAGTCTCACTCACTCAATGCTCAATGGTGCTCAGGCTGGAGTGCAGTGGCGTGATCTCGGCTCGCTGCAACCTCCACCTACCAGCCTCCTGCCTTGGCATCTTAAAGTGTTAAGATTACAGCCTCTGCCCCGCTGCCACCCTGTCTGGGAAGTGAGGAGCGTCTCTGCCTGGCCGCCCATCGTCTGGGATGTGAGGAGTCCCTCTGCCCGGCCGCCCCATCTGGGAAGTGAGGAGCGCCTCTGCCCGGCTGCCCCGTCTGGGAAGTGAGGAGCGCCTCTGCCCAGTCGCCCAATGTCTGGGAAGTGAGGAGCGCCTCTGCCCGGCTGCCCCATCTGGGAGGTGAGGAGCGCCTCTGCCCGGCCGCCCCGTCTGGGAAGTGAGGAGCGCCTCTGCCCGGCCGCCACCCCATATGGGAGGTGAGGAGCGCCTCTGCCCGGCCACCCCATATGGGAGGTGAGGAGCGCCTCTGCCCGGCCGCCCCCGTCTGGGAGGTGAGGAGCGCCTCCGCCCGGCCGCCCCGTCTGGGAGGTGAGGAGCGTCTCCGCCAGGCCGCCCCGTCTGGGAGGTGAGGAGCGCCTCTGCCCGGCCGCCCCGTCTGGGAGGAAGTGAGGAGCGCCTCCGCCCGGCCGCCCCGTCTGGGAGGTGAGGAGCGCCTCTGCCCGGCCGCCCCGTCTGGGAGGAAGTGAGGAGCGCCTCCGCCCGGCCGCCCCGTCTGGGAGGTGAGGAGCGCCTCTGCCCGGCCGCCCCGTCTGGGAGGAAGTGAGGAGCGCCTCCGCCCGGCCGCCCCGTCTGGGAGGTGAGGAGCGCCTCTGCCCGGCCACCCCGTCTGGGAGGAAGTGAGGAGCGCCTCCGCCCGGCCGCCCCGTCTGGGAGGTGAGGAGCGCCTCTGCCCGGCCACCCCGTCTGGGAGGAAGTGAGGAGCGCCTCCGCCCGGCCGCCCCGTCTGGGAGGTGAGGAGCGCCTCTGCCCGGCCACCCCGTCTGGGAGGAAGTGAGGAGCGCCTCTGCCCGGCCGCCCCGTCTGGGAGGTGAGGAGCGCCTCTGCCCGGCCGCCCCGTCTGGGAGGAAGTGAGGAGCGCCTCCGCCAGGCCGCCCCGTCTGGGAAGTGAAGAGCGCCTCTGCCCGGCCGCCCCGTCTGGGAGGTGAAGAGCGCCTCCGCCCGGCCGCCCCGTCTGGGAGGTGAGGAGCCCCTCTGCCCGGCCGCCCTGTCTGGGAGGTGAGGAGCGCCTCTGCCCGGCCGCCCCGTCTGGGAGGTGTACCCAACAGCTCCGAAGAGACAGCGACCATCGGGAGCGGGCCATGAGGAGGATGGCGGTTTTGTTGAAAAGAAGGGGGGGAAGTGTGGGGAAAGGAAGGAGAGATCAGATTGTTGCTGTGTCTGTGTAGAAAGAGGTGGGCACAGGAGACTCCATTTTGTTCTGACTAGGAGAAATTCTTCTGCCTTGGGATGCCGTTGATCTATGGCCTTTCCCCCAGCCCCGTGCTCTCTGAAACATGTGCTGTGTCAACTCAGGGTTAAATGGATTAAGGGCGGTGCAAGATGTGCTTTGTTAAACAGATGCTTGAAGGCAGCATGCTCTTTAAGAGTCATCACCACTCCCTAATCTCAAGTACCCAGGGGCACAAACACTGCAGAAGGCCGCAGGGTCCTCTGCCTAGGAAAACCAGAGACCTTTGTTCATGTGTTTATCTCCTGACCTTCTCTCCACTATTATCCTATGACCCTGCCACATCCCCCTCTCCGAGAAACACCCAAGAATCATCAATAAATACTTCAGAAATAAAAAAAAAAAAAAAAGAAAAAGAACAAAGTCAGAGGACTCACATTTTCCAATTTCAAAACCTACAGCAAAGTTATAGTAGTCAAGACAGTATTGTCTTGGCATAAGGATAGACAAATATGTCAACAGAATAGAATTGCAGGTTCAGAAATACATCCATAACTTATGGGCAACTGATTTTCAACAAACATGCCAATGCAATTTAGTGGGGCAAAAATAATCTTTTCGACAAATGACACTGGGACAACTGAATATCCACTTGCACAAGAATGAACTCTTACCTCATAGCATATACCGACAGAACTCAAAATGGATCATAGACCTAATTATAAGAGCTAAAACTATACTTTTTTATCTTTCTACCTTGTTTAAATATACTTTTATAATAACAAATTGGGAAATATGGTTAAACTTATGGTTTTCTGTTATTGAATGTCATCAAATTGATGAATAACAAATTGATTGAATATCAAAGTTGATTGAGCTTAATTATTATTAAGTATTATTGTGTATGTCTGTGTATCCTGTTGATAGACTGGCAATATTTGGGTAAGTAATAAAAGAAAGACATACATAATTTATAAATTATTGCATACTATATTAGTTTGCTAGGGCTGCTATAACAAAGTACCACAAACTGAGTGGCTTAAACAACAGAAATTTATTATCTCACAATTTTAGAGGCCAGAGGTCCACGATCAAGGCATTGACAAGGCCATGCTCCCTCTGAAGGAGCTAGAAAAGATCTGTTTCATGCTCCTACTGGAAAATATAATTCCAATCGTCACCTAGAGTTATCCCTGCATGTTTGTCTCTGTGTTCAAATTTCCCCTTTTAATAAGGACACCAGTCATATAGGATTCGCAGTTCACCCTACTCTGGTATTATCTCACTTTACCTTAACTAATCATATCTGCAATGATTCTGTTTCCAAATAAGGT
Source organism: Pongo abelii (assembly GCF_028885655.2). Classification (NCBI taxonomy): domain Eukaryota; kingdom Metazoa; phylum Chordata; class Mammalia; order Primates; family Hominidae; genus Pongo; species Pongo abelii. The sequence continues at coordinate 85,342,597 of NC_072002.2, read as the reverse complement.
CATATTCTGAGTTACTGGGGTTTAGGATTTCAACATGTAAATTTTAGGAGCAGGGGACACAATTCAACTCATCACACATGCTTATTTCATAGGATTAGTTTTCTTCCCTTAATTTCAACAAAATAACTAAATGTGTTATTATAATCAATATTTTTACATAAATTGTATTTGATTGTAAAATCGCCTGAGGAATTAAAAAATAAAAAAGTATAAGGTTATAAAATTTGCATAAATTTTATAAAAATATGTTAAAATAAATGTAAAATTTAACAATTAAAAAAAAAAAGGATCTGAAAAGATACTAAACATCAATTCCTGACACCCCAAACCCATTGTAAAATAGGGACATATATATATATATACACACACACACACACACACACACACAAAATCAGAGCTGTAATGAAGAAATGCTGAAAGCCAGCAACGAGGACATCAATTGTCAGTATTATTAATTAGCATTATTTCCAACATATTAGCCAATGAATTAGACAAGAAATAAATATAAATATTGGAAAGGAGAAGACAAAATTATCCTTATGAAATGATTAAACACCAGAAAATTCAATAGATGCAGCTGAACAAGAGGGGTATGTTCCGAGAAATATGTCGTTAGGTAATTTTGTCATTGTGCAAACACAGAGTGGATTTACACAAACCGTGATTGTATAGCTTACCTAGGCTTTATGGTATAGCCTATTGCTTCTAGGCCACAAGCCTGTAAAGCATGTTACTGTTCTAAATATTGTAGGCAATGTAACACAATGGTAAGTATTTGTGTATCTAAACATATCTAAAGAAAGAAAAGTTAGGGTAAAAATATGGTATTATAATCCTATAGGATCACATTACACACTCGGTTCATCATAGACTAAACTGTCATTTTGCAGGGCATGACTGTATCGGGGAAAAAAAAGGAACTCAGTCAAGTGACCAATTACAAAATTCATATGTAAAAGTCACTAAAAATTCTGTAATTTATTTTTATAAATTTATTTTTAGTTTTGAGATGGGGTCTCACTCTGTCGCCCAGGCTAGAGTGCAGTGGTGCCATCTCAGCTCACTGCAACCTCTGACTCCCAGGTTCAAGTGATTCTCCTGCCTCAGCCTCCCAAGTAGCTGGGATTACAGGTGTGTGCCACCACACCCAGCTAATTTTTGTGGATTCTATAATTTTAAGAAGCAAATAAGAAAACATAATAAAAGACTAGTCCTATTTATAACAGCTTCAAAAAAGGTGAAATAATAGCAAATGTAAAACTACATGAAACACTTTAAAACTCCTCAGAGAATCATAATAGATCAAATATACATAGACATATCTTGTTCTCAGGTAAAACAATTCAATCCTGTCAAAATATTGACTCGAGATCCCAAGAAAACATCAATAATGCTTTTTCAAGAAAGTCAACAAAATGACAGTAAAGTTAACTTTGTTATACAAACAACAAAAAGAGAAAAATTCTAAAAGACTAACTGAAGGAGAATGAGCTACATGACATATTAAAACATGCTGCAACAGCTTAACACTGGAGGAGGGAAAAGACAGAATAGAAAGTCAAGAAATAGACCAAGAGACATATGGGAAGAGTATGTCATTAAGAAGACATCTTAAGACCACCAGGGATAGGTGAACCATCAATGAATGATGATGAGTAGGTAGGAGAAACTTTCGGGACTAGTGGGTCCAGCAGGGCTCTTACTTAATTTCTTGTATTAAAATGAATTCCAGAAACATCAAATATATAAATATTTATTTTTAAAAAATATAAAAGTTGGAGAAAAATATTTTTAGAAGCCTTGCACTGCAGAAGGCCTTCTAATACATAACATAAAACCCTGAACCCATAAAAGAATAAATCTGACAATGCAAAATGTACAAATTTCTTGATAACCAAAAAATAGAGAAAATGCATAAAGAAAGCAAAAAATAGAGAAAAACTGCAAACATATATGACAAAGGATTAATGTTGTAACATAAACTGTGCTGTTAGAAATCAGTAAGAGAAAGGCAAACAATTCTATAAGCAAACGGGCAAAGCATAGAAACAAACATCACACAAAAAGAATGATGAAAAGGAAGAAGAAAGGCAAGAATAAGAAAGAAATCACAAAAGCAAGAGGGAGAACACAAATTCAAGCAGCCAATCAATACCCTAAAATATTCTCAATTCATTCATCATTAAAAAATCCACAGGCCAGGTGTGGTGGCTCACGCCTGTAATCCCAGCACTTTGGGAGGCCGAAGCAGGTGGATCATGAGGTCAAGAGTTCGAGACCAGCCTGGCCAACATGGTGAAAGCCTGTCTCTACTAAGAATACAAAAATTAGCCAGGCATGGTGGCGTGTGGCGCTTGCCTGTAATCCCAGCTACTTTCTTGCTGAGGCAAGAGAATTGCTTGAACCCGGGAGGCGGAGTTTGCAGTGAGCCAAGATCACGCCACTGCACTCCAGCCTGGGCAACAGAGCAAGACTCCATCTCAAAAAAAAAAAAAAAAAAAACCAAAGAATTTTGGCGCAATAGAAATTGTTCTATATCTTGATTGTGGTGGTGTTTATATGACTCAATGCATTTGTCAAAACTCAACAAAATGCAACAAAAAAAGGTGATTTCACTGTATGCAAATTATATCTCGATTTTTAAAATTCATTGAAAAGGAAATTCAAACCAAAACAAGATAACCTCTTCATCTGAGTCTGAAAAACTTAAATTAGTAACACTTAATGTTGGGAAAGGCATCCTGAACTGAGCACTCATAACTCATGATTGAAGTAAACTGGTAAAACTTTGTAAAAGATTATTTGAAAACATTTATCAAAAATTTAAATTGATATACACCTAACCAAGTAATTATGCTACTAATGATTTGTCCTTTGGATATATACTCATGCCAAAAACAAAGACATATGGACAACAATGTTCCTTATTGCATTAATTGAAAAAAAAAAAACAAAACAAAAAGCAAATATTACTTGATCATTGACCTAATATTGGTAAATACAGACCACATATTGGCCTACTATGTGCCAAGTCTTTGTTATAACCCTGTAAGTTTGGTACTGTGCACTGTGGAACCAGACTGCATAAGTTCACGTACTATATTCTGGCTCTACCATTGAGTACTTGTGTGATCTTAGAAATATCAGTACCCATCACTCAGGCTAGTTGTGAGGTTTAAATGCATTAATATATGTGATGTTTTGAAAATAATGCCTGGCTCATATTAGGCTATACAGATGTTTGCAGCTAGCAAAAGTAGTAGTACTAATGTTCTCAATGTATAGATGGGGAAGCTGAGATACAGAGAGGTTAAGGAACTTGCCTAAAATCACACAACTGATTTTGGAGCTCACTTCCCTACACGAAACATTTACTACATAATTCATTTTGGCAAAAATGTGGAACCTAAATGTCAGGAAGCAACAATAACCATAAAAAAATCATCAGACTAGTTTAATAAATGATCATCAATACAAGGGAATGTTGTAGAGATAAAGCCAGATGTCCACTACACATTATTGGAGAAAGAAGCTATAAAACTAAATGCAAAGATCATCTCATTTGTATATATATTTATATGCCTAAAGTGCATAGTAAATGTTTCAAAGAATACACAAGTAACAGTGATTACATCTCTAAGTGAACGGGAAAAGGGATCAGGAAGTTGTAACCGTCGAGTTGTAACGGTTACATTACAGTAATGTAACCGTTGAGCCGATTTTACATGACTACAAAATGACCACTCCACCCCATCAAGTGTTCAGGTACAATTTAAGGTAAAATAAGCCACTCTAAGTAAAAAACCCTGTGTCTGTGTTTCAGTTACTTGGTATCATGAAAAGCAGGACTGTGATGCTCTCAGGGCCAAAGGTATAAACAACTTTCCTTAATCCATCTCCCATAAGCCTTCCCAAACTGTTCCAATTGTTCCTCGCTTTTAATCTCATGAAGCAAAGTATTAGCCTCATGCCTTGCCTCATTCCAAGTACCTCATTTCAGCCTTTTGCTTCCCTCTTCAAGCAATAGCAAAAACACAAGGATGAAAGATGAACTCATTACCTTCTAGGATCTTAGATTCTACTGTAGAATACATTGGGGAACATCTGCAGGAGACTGTAAGAAGTGCTCTAAGAGAAACATATTTCAGAATGCCATCAGCACTCAGAGCCACACCTAACTCAGACCAGGAGGAATGAGGGAAGGCTTCCTATCACTAAGGCTGCTACTTCTGCTGCTGCTCCAACCGCCACTCACTTGGAGGTTATGCACTAACAAATGTTATGTTTATCTTCTTGAATCCTCACAAGAGCTCTACTTGGAAGACACTATTTTTATCTGTTTTATAGAAGAGCAAACTGAACCTTAGCTTAATAATTTGCCCAAAGTCACAAAAGAAGTTACCATGTAATGGATACAAGTGGTGAACCTTTGGTGCATAATTCAAAAATTGCCATGTTACTTGAATGTGCACTCACTTAACATCAGGCATGGCAACACAGAACCTCATGATGAAGAGCACAGACAGGAGACGGGAGATGAGAGTCCACATTGCAACTACTATTTCCTAATGCCCTTGGACATCCATGTCTCAGTCTCCTCATGTGAAAATGGGGATAAAAGCAGTATATACCTAGGCGATTCACTTCTGGCATGATGGAATGAGGTAGTCGGCCGGGCTTGGTGGCTCATGCCTATAATCCTAGCACTTTGGGAGGCCGAGGTGTGCAGACTGCTTGAGCCCAGGAGTTCAAGACCAGCCTGGGCAACACAGGAAGATCCTGTCTCTGCAAAAACAAAAAACAAACAAACAAAAAAAACCGCACAGAAAATTAGAAAATTAGCCAGGCATGGTGAAGAATACCTATAGTCCCAGCTGCTAAAGAGGCTGAGGTGGGAGGATCACCTAAGCCTGGAAAGGAAGGTCAAGGCTGCAGTGACCTGTGACTGCACCACTGTAATCCAGCCTGGGCAACAGAGTGAGATCCTGTCTCAAAAAAAAAAAAAAATCATTTATGAAAACTATATTTTAAAAAAAGGAATGAGGAGGCCAATAAATTTCCTTCCCCAAAAGTAACTATGAAGCTGGACTAAACTGTCAATAGCAACCATTTCAGTACTTTGAATTCATCACATTTGGTGATGACTGGAAACGTTAAGTGTGTACGTCAATTTAAAATACTATAAATATATTTTTTTCATTTCTTCTCTTCTTCAAAGGACATGAGATTGTATAAGTTAATAACTGTTAACACAGTACTGTTGAGGTTATAACATACAACATATAGTAATTTACGTAAATAATAGCACAGGCTGGGCGTGGTGGCTTACGCCTGTAATCCCAGCATTCTGGGAGGCTGAGGCAGGAGGATCACTTGAGGTCAAGGGTTCGAGACCAGCCTGGCCAACATGGTGAAATCCTGTCTCTACTAAAAACACAAAACAATTAGCCAGGCGAGGTGGCACATGCCTGTAATCCCAGCTAATCGGGAGGCCAAGGTAGGAGAATCACTTGAACCTGGGAGGTGGAAGTTGCAGTGAGCTGAGATCATGCCACTGCACTCCAGCCTAGGCAAAAGAGCAAGACTCTGTCTCAAACATAAAAATAAAAATAAAAATAAAGGCATAAAGTTAGGGGAGGAAAAGGAGACATGAAACCAAGTGTCTGTATTTTATCAGTATTAAGCTAGCATTATTTTGAAGCAGACTGTGGTAAGTAAAGATACTGGAGTGATTTGTGGAGCAATCACGAATAAAATTACTTAGACAATATTATTTTAAAAATAAAACGTCAACAGAGGAAATAAATTGGCACACCAAAAGATATGCACTTAACACAAAATAATGCAGTAACAGAGGAACAAATAAACAAAAAAAATTTTTTTAAAGAATAGCAAAATGACAAACATAAATCCAATGGAATCAATAATCACATTAAATGTGAATGGACTAATAAACCCTTACTCCAGGAGTCAGCAAACTTTAGTTCACAGGCAAAATTCAGCGCATCATCCTTTTTGTGTATTTCATAAGCTAAAAAATGTTTTTTTTATTATTTAATGATAAAAAAACAAAAAAGTGACACATGGAAATTATATGAAATTCAAATTTCAATGTTCATAAATAAAAGTTTGGAATAAAGCCACTCCTACTTTGTTACATATCTTTTATGGCTGCTTTCTCACTGCAACAAAGTTGCATTGTTAAGAGGCCATAAAGCAAGCAAAGCCTAACACATTTACAATCTGACCCTTACAGAAAAAGTTTGCTGATGTCACTCTACTCAAAAAGTAGAAATTGTCAGACTAAATCTTTTTTAAAAAAGAAACAACTATGTGCTGGCTACAACAGACTCCCCTAACACAGAAAGACACAAACCACTTAAAAAGGACAGGAAAAAGTTTCCATGTAAATAATAATCACGAGAGCTAGAATAGCTATATTAATATCAGACAAAATAGACTTTTAGTATTACCTGGGGCAAAAAGGGGCATTTCAAAATGATAAAAGGGTCAATACATAATGAAGACACAGCAATTGTAAACACATATGCACTTAATAAAACCCCAAAATACATAAAGCAAAGCCTGAGAGAACTGAAAGGAGACACAGACAATTCAACAATAATACTTGAAGATTTCAAAAAGCCAATTTCATAAATGATGGAACAAATAAAGATGAAATAGCAAGATATATAATACTTCAACACTATCAACTAACTTGACCTAATTAATATTTTTTCAAGGCTTTATTTTTCCGGATAGACCAAAACAAGCCTCAATAGCCAGGTGTGGTGGCTCACACCTGTAATCCCAGAATTTTGGGAGGCAAAGGCAGGAGGATCACATGAGCCCAGGAATTCAAAACCAGCCTGGCCAGCACAGTGAGACCTAGTTGTTGCTAAAAATTAAAAAAAAATTTAGCCAGGTATAGTGGTGCATGCCTGTAGCCCCAGCTACATGGGAAGCTACATGGGAGGATCACTTGAGCCCAGGAGTGTTGAGACTGTGCCTTGTCCATCATTACGCCACTGCACTGCAGTCTGGGTGACAGAGCAAGACTGTCTCCAAAAGCCTCAATAAATTTAAAAAGACTGATACTATAATTATACCAAGTAGGTTCTCTGACCACAATGGAAGTAAATTAATGATATATCTACAACAGAAATAAATCTGGAAAAACACCAAATATTTCTAAATGAAACAAAACACTTCTAAATAACCAATGGGCCAAAGACTAAAAATCACAAGAAAAAGTTAAGAAATATTTTGAACAGAATGAAAACAAAACATACACAAATTTATGGGATGTGGCTAAAGTAGTGCTTAGGAAAAAATGTACAGCTTTAAATGCCTATATCAAAAAAGGTCTCAAATCAATAACCTAAGCTTTCACCCTTAAGAAATTAGAAAATAACTAAACCCAATGAAAGCAGAATAAAATAGTAAATGTTAGAGTAGAAATTAATGAAATAGAAAACAGAAAAACAAGAGGGGAAAAAAAAAATAAAACCAAAGGTGGGTCATTCGAAAAGATAAAAAACAGACAAAGCTTTAGGCTAGACTGACAAAGAAATTAAGAGAGAAGACATAAATTAGCAAAATCAGAAATGAAAGGGAGGCTATCACTATCAAGCCTATGGAAATTTAAAGGATTATATGGGAATACTATAAATCACCTTTTACCAACAAATTAGAAAACTTAAGAGAAAATGGACAAAATCCTAGAAAGACACAAATTACCAAATCTGACTCAAAAGGAAACAGAGAATGTAAACAGACCTATAACGAGTAAAGAATGAATTGATAATTAAAAACCTTCCTATAAAGAAAGGTCAGGCTCGGGTGGCTTCACTGGTAAACTCCACTAAAGATTTAAACAATTAATACAAATCTTCACAAACTCTTTCAGCTAATAGAGAAGAAAGGAACACTTCACAAGCCATTCTGTGAGGCCAGTATTACCCTGATAACAAAGCCAAAAACATCACAAGAAAACTACAAATCAATATCCATCATGAACACTGATAGAAAAAGTCTTTATTATTTTTAGAGACAGGGTCTCATTCTGTTGCCCAGGCTGGAGTGCAGTGATGCAATCATGGCTCGCTGCAGCCTCCATCTTCAGGCTCAAGTGATCCTCCCACCATGGCCTCCCAAATAGCTGGGACTACAGGCACGCACCAGCACGCCTGGCTAATTTTTTATTTTTTGTAAAGATGGGGTCTCCCTATGTTGCCCAAGCTTGTCTAGAACTCCTGGGCTCAAACAGTCCTCCTGCCTAGACCTCCCAAAGTGTTGGGATTACAGGCGTAAGCCACCATGCTTGGCCAAAACTTCTTAACAAAACGTCAGCAAACTGAATTCAGCAACATATAAAAAGCATTATATACTTTGACCAAATGAGATTTATCCAGGTTGGTTTAACATCAATAACCAATTGATGCACTACAGCATACTAATAAAGATGGAAAAAAAACACAAATGATCATCTTAATAGTTGCAGAAAGGCATTGACAACACCTAATGATGATAAAAACCTTTTTATAAGCTAAGAATAGAAGGAAACTTGCTCAAACTAATTAAGGGCAACTATGAAAAACCTACAGCTAACATCATACTTAATGCTGAAGGGCTGAATGCTTGCCACTAAGACTGGGGGCAAGACAAGGACATTTGCACTCACCCCCTCTACTCAACACTGTATTGAAGGTTTGAGCCAGTGGAACAAGAAAAAAATGCATACAAATTGGAAAGGAAGAAATAAAACCATCTTTATTCATAGTTGACACAATCTTAGTTTTTGGCTTTTTTTTTTTTTTTTTTTTTGAGATGAGTCTCACTCTGTCACCAGGCTGGAGTGCAATGGCACGATCTCAGCTCACTGCAATCTCCGCCTCCCAGGTTCAAGAGATTCTCCTGCCTCAGCCTCCCCAGTAGCTGGGATTACAAGCACGTACCACCACATCCAGCTATTTTTTTGTATTTTTAGTAGAGACAGGGTTTCACCATGTTGGCCAGGATGGTCTTGATCTCCTGACCTCGTGATCTACCCACTTCAGCTGCTTTTTTGTGACAGGATGTCACTCTGCCACCAGGCTGGGGTGCAGTGGCATGATCACAGCTCATTGCAGCCTCGACCTCCTGAGCTCAACCAATCTTCTCGCCTCAGCCTTCCAAGGAGCTTGGACTACAGATGCATGCCACCACACTTAGCTAACTTTTAATAGAGACAGGGTCTCCCTATGTTTCCCAGGCTGGTCTTAAACTCTTAGGCTCAAGCGATCCTCCAGCTTTGGCCTCCCAAAGTGCTAAGATTATAGGCATAAGCCCCCACGCCTGGCCAGCTGACAAAATCTTATACGTAGAAAAACCCAAGGAACTCACACAACACACACACACACACACACACACACACACTACGAGCCTACAAACTTAGCAACAATAAAACGACTAGCACACCAAAAGTGAATTAAGAAAACAATTCTGTTCACAAAATATAAAATGACTGAGGAATAAATTTAACACATGTAGTACAAGATTCATACAGTCAAAACTACAAAACACTGCTAAGAGAATACAGAGATTCTAAATAATTAGAGATTCCATGTTTTTGAACTGGAAGATTCAATATTATTAATATGGCAATTCTTCCAAAATTGATCTATAGATTCAAACAATCCCTATCAAAAGCTTAGTAAGCTCTTTTTTATATTAATTGATACAACATTCCTAAAATTTATATTGAAATGCAATTTTGAAAAAGAACAAAGTTGCACTATCCAATTTCGAAAGTGCTTATAAAACTATAGGAATCAAGACAGTGTGCTGCTGACATAGAGACTAGTACACACATCACAGAATAAAGGAGTCTGGAAATAAATCCTTACATTTATAGTCGACTGATTTTCAAGAAAAGTCCCAAGACGAGTCAATGAGGAAAGTCTTCTTGACAAATGGTGCTGGGACAACTGAATAACTAAAAACAAAAATGTAAACCCTTACTTCACACCATAGGTAAGAATTAAGTCAAAATGGAGCATACACCTAAATGTATGAACTAAAACTATAAAACTTTTTTTTTTTTTTTGAGACGGAGTCTTGCTCTGTTGCTCAGGTTGGAGTGCAGTGGCGTGATCTCGAATTACTGCAACCTCCGCCTCCCGGCTTCAAACAATTCTCCTGCGTCAGCCTCCCGAGTAGCTGGGATTACAAGTGCATGCCACCATGCCCGGCAAATTTTTGTATTTTCTTAGTAGAGACTGGGTTTCACCATGTTGGCCAGACTGGTCTCGAACTCCTGACCTTCAGATCCGCCTGCCTTGGCATCCCAAAGTGCTGGGATTACAGGCGTGAGCCACCGCGCAAGGCCATGAAACTATAAAACTTCTTTAAAAAAACTTTGTGACTCTAGTTTGGACAGAGTTCTTGGACACAATGCCAAAAGCACAATATATAAGAGAAAAACTCTGCTAAGTTAAACATCATTAAAATTTAATAACGAAAATTTAAAAATGTTTGTTTCAAAACAAACCATTAAAAGAAAGATAAGCCACAGGCCAGAAGAAAATATCTGTGCATCATATCTTCTAAGCCACAGGCTAGAATATCTGTGTATCATAACTGACAAGAGATTATACCAAGATATAAATAAAACCTAATTGTTTAAGTGAGCAAAAGATGTGAACAGACCTTTGACCAAAGACAACACACAAATGGCTAATAAGCAAACGAAAAGGTGCTTAATAGTATTAGTCATTCAAAATGTAAATTAAAGCCACAAAAAGATACCACTGCACAACACTATCATGACAATATCATGACAAAGGCAGGGATGCAGAGAAACCAGAAACCTTATACACTGCTGGTGGGAATGTAAGATGGGTTGGCTTTTAAGCAAAGTTTTTTTTTCCCCAATTGCGGGAAAGTGACGATTAAAGTGTGTGGCTAAATATAGAGAACAAAAAAATTTATCACACAGCAGGTAAACTTCAGACCCCTAGAAATCATTCTGTATCAGTTCATACAGATCATCCTGTGTCTTTTCTCTTTTTTCTTTACTGTTGCATTGACCTTGTATCTTGACTTTTTATTCTTTTTCTAGTACCTGAGGATCAGAAGTTTCTCCATTTTATTTTAGTCAAATTTATCAGTTTACCTTTATTATTTGCCCCTTCTATTGTCTTAAAAAAATTCATCTGACATTGAGATCATATGTCCTCCTGTATTTGCTGTAAAGAAGTTTTGGTTTTCATATTAAGTCCTTGATTAATCTAGTACTGATTTATGTGTGAGGTAGGTAAGGATTTACATTTTTCCACACAACCAATTCACTCAACACATTTATGGAAGAATATCAACCCTCACAAGAATCAGAGATATACAAATTAAACTATTAACACTATGATTTTCCAAAAGTCAAATCAGCAAAGATTTTTCTAAATGGTTGTATTGATTGCCTGAAAGTGTCTTTTTTAAAAAATTTATTATTATTAGTTTTTTGAGAGTCTCAGTCTGTCACCCAGGCTGGAATGCAATAGTGCAATCTCAGCTCACAGCAACCTCTGCTTCCCGGGTTCAAGCCTCCTGCATCCTGTAGCTGGAAATACAAGTACATGCCACCACTCCCAGCTAATTTTTATATTTTTAATAGACATGGGTTTCACCATGTTGGCCAGGCTGGTGTCAAACTCCTGACCTCAGATGATCCACCTGACTCAGCCTCCCAAAGTGCTGGGATTACAGGTGTGAGCCACCGCGCCCAGCTGAAGGATCTTAATACAGCCATAAAAATTAATTTGGCAATATGCAACTGAAAAATAACCATACTTCTTGACCCAATAATGCTGTTTTTATAAATATTAAAGAAAAAAACCATAAAAATATTCCCTGGATCATTATTTATGACAAAAAGTAAATTTAAATTAAAAAAAATTGGAAACATCCTAACTTCCAACAGTATGAGTAAACAAAATCCTGGCACATTTACACAATGGAACTTAAGAGAACCAGTGAAATTGATATTTATACAGAGTTATAAATAACATGAGGGGAAAATTCATATTGTTCATTTGTTAAGTGCAAAAACACAGGAAACAAAATTATATGTATGTGTTCAATTACATAGAAAGAATAGGGAGGAAAACTGGACCACAAAGTACAGCAGAACTGTTAACTGGATGGAAGAATTTTTTGTAAACATTATTTTCAAAACATCCTATAATGAACATGCAGTGTTTTTATAAGAATAAAACCTGTGAGCTTGTTTGTTCTTACTTTTTTAAAGGAAATGGTTGAGTAAATCCATTAAAAATGCAGGGCCTTTTCTTGGCTTTCAGTTATACCATGACTGCCAAACAAAAAATAAATCAAAAGATGAGACTGTTGGGTTTTTTGTAGCTTTTTGTTTTTACTATTATTCTTTGGCTTTGGTAGAACCTAGACAGCCTCCTCCTCTTTACCTGCTCAAAATAACTTTTTGCAAATCTGACTTAAATTTTTTTTATACTGGTGTATATATATACAGTTAGGAACTGGCCTTGAATATTCAAAATCTAAATGACAAGAGTGATAAGCCTACCAGCTTTTCAAGACCCTCTTCCCTTCCTACTCAGCTTATATTCCACAATTCATCACTGTAATCATTTCCTTGTGTATACTTCTATTCCCTTCCTCTATTCTCCTGAAAAACTCTCTTGGTAAAACCATATTAGCAAATTCAACTCCGCTTATGTCATGCCTGCACCCATAGAGCTAAATAAGGCAGGAGAAAAAGAGAACTGGTCTGATGGGTCTCACTTTGTAGTCAAGGCCATGACCCGCAGGTGGGTCCTTAATGCTGTCTGGAAATCAAACTACTTTTCCCTGGTCCATTCTTCTCCTTCCCTGCTTACCATTTCACACCTTCCCTCTCTTTTCTCCACCCCGGAACACTCCCATTACCCCGGAACACTCCCTCATTTAATATCGCAGCAGATGGCCCAACTTCCTATTTCACCGAGAAAAGGAACGACATCAGAAGACCTTAGACTCGGCCCCCATCTACCCACTCAGCACCATGTTTCCATCTACTCCATCCTGCTACCTTGCTCAAGGGCCCCCACTGTCAGCTGGCACACTTAATCTCCCAACAATCTCCCCACTCCACTGGATCATTCCTGAAAATGTTATTTCTCATATATAAACAAACTTGTAGGGACCCCACCTTCCTCACCAGCTGCAGCCCCATCTCTCTCATTCCCTTTGCAGCAAAATGCCTTAGGAGAATTGAGTCTACTGATGCCCACGATTCCTCTCCAATCTTCTCTGACACCCACACCAAAGCCTTCTCTACCAATCATCGCACAGAGCAGCTCTTGTCTAGCGAGAGTTCACAGTCCTAATCTTAGAGGCACTGTGTGACCACTGACCACTCCTTTTCCTTTAATAAAATTTTACCTCTTTGCTAAGCACACCACTCTCTCACGGTCCCTCAGTCTGACTCCTTTGCTAGTTTCCCTCTGGAGTCTTAACGGGAGTGCCCCAACACTCAAGACTTTGGTCCCCTCTTGTCCATCCGTGATTTCACTCATGCTCATGACACTATATAGCATCGATGTGCCCTACACTCCCAAATTCTCTCTCTTCATTTACAGACTAGTTATATTCAGCTCCCTTCAGGACACTGCCACTTTGATGTCTTGCAGATACCTGAAACTTCACAAGTTCAAAACTCAACTTGGGCTCTTTCCCACCCCACCCCCACACCAGCCCCACTTGCAGGTTTAAATCTTCTCTACCCTACTTCCATTTCCGGCTACTCCACATTCTTCCAATGATCAGATCAGAACATTCAGAATCACCCTTGGCTCCTTTCGTTCTCTCATTCCTCATCCAGTATGTCATGAAATCCCAATTTCAGCTACCTCCAAAACCTACGCAGAATCCAACTACTTTTTGCCACTATACTAGTCCAAGCTACCGTCCTCTTTCTCCTGCATTACAGCAATACCTCCTAATTAGTTTACTTGCTTTCTTTCCCCTGCCCCATTCTATTCTCAACATGTCTCAGCAAACTGGGACAGATGCTGACACTCTGGCTACTACTGTAATAAGGTCCTTTATCTCTGACCCAAGAGTCTTATGTCTTCTGCCAGCATCCATGAAACTGTAGCAGGCTAACTGGTGAGCCTGCCTTTGAGCTTGTGTTGAAGGCAAAAATCTCAGACATTTTACACTTCTCAGCAACTACATTCAAACATAATAAATATTTACAACTACATAAAAACAGAATTACATTTACATAATAAATGGAATACAGTTGCTTTGACTTCTTTCAGGGCCCTTAGCTCTTACCACAATAATCTCTAATTAAAATGCAATAGGAACACTACATGGCTACAAAGGTAGATTTAAAAAAGTTAAATATAGCCAAATTAAGACAAATGAACTTAAAGTTGCCAAATAATTTAAACTTAAGAATAAATTTATATTTACAGCAAAAGTTCTAATAAATTTTCAAGTGATTCACTCCTACTTTATAGGCTATTGACACAAAAATATGGGGTAGCACTAGCTTAAGTTTGCAGGGGGATACTGAGTGAATCTCCATATAAAATACGTGATAATCTCTAAATCATGTCCAGTTCTAAAAGCATCTGACTCAATGAAAATAAAAATATGTACAGACTTAGATATCTAACCAGCAATGAACAACTTTCCCATGAGCATTTCTAAGCATCCTTCACTGTAATTGTGTTCAATGCATTCTTATTCAATTATTAAACTGAATATGAAACAAATATTCATAACGTCAATCATGTAAAAATGCTATTTGTGTTGGCTTATAAGAATTGATTAATGAGGCTGGGTGCGGTGGCTCACGCCTGTAATCCCAGCACTTTGGGAGGCTGAGGCGGGCGGATCACTTGAGGTCAGGCGTTCGAGACTAGCCTGGTCCACGTGGTGAAACTTTGTCTCTACTAAAAAAATACAAAAACTAACCAGGTGTGGTGGTGAGTGCCTGTAATCCCAGCTACTTAGGAGGCTGAGGCAGGAGAACCACCTGAACCCAGGAGGCAGAGGTTGCAGTGAGTCAAGATCATGCCACTGCATTCCAGTTTGGGTAACAGACTAAGTCTCAATGAAAAAAAAAAATAAAGAATTGATTAAATGACTGCACACCTCTCCTTAATTTTTTAATTCAGATTTTAACAGGTTGCATTAAAAAAGTAGTATACATATACACCAATTCATCACTGTCTTTATACGTATGCAGTCATCCCTCGGTAATCATGGGGGATTGGCTCCAGGACCCCCACCAATAACAAAAGCTATGAATGCTCAAGTCCCTTATATAAAATGTCATATTATTTGCATATAACCTATGTACATCCTCCTCATACTTTAAATTCATCTCTAGGTAATTTATAATACCTAACACAAGTGTTATATAAATGGTTATATTATTTTTTGTTGTCTTATTTGCACTTAACCAATTCAAAGAAATGTGATATAAAAAATATTTCATCTTAGTCCCTAGTTCCTGGCACAGTTCCTATATCTTTGGGATTTCCTGAGATAGGAATGTTTTTTATTGTTCAAAACAAGCCCCTTTCAATCACAACTGTTAATGCTAACGCTGTGATTAAAAGTAGCCCTCCTAGATGGCCTCAGGATAGGGCTGGTCACCCCGAGACCCAGTGCCTAGAGTGTGGAACTTTCAGCCTCGACCCCCAGTCCCTATCCTGAAGAGAAATGAAGAGAAAAGGAAAGGATTAGAGATTGAGTTCTACAGAAACTCTAACTAGAAGATTCGGGGACCTTGTGCACACAAGGGCGAGCTAGGCAGGAGGCTACCCTAGGAGGGGACAGAAGCTCCACGTCCCCCCGTGCTTGCTCCGTGCACCTCTTCTACTGGGCTGTTGCTGAGTTGTGCCCTTAATAATAATGTTTTCCTGAGTTTTATCCCAGCAAATTACCTAATCTGAGGAGGTAGTGGGAACCCCTGATTTGTAGCCAGTTGGTCAGAAGTATAAGAGGCCTGGGACTTGCGACTGGCATCTGAGGACGGGGCAGTCTTATGGGACTCAGCCCGTTGCCTGTGGGGACTGTATTTACTCTGGGTAGGGTCTGAATTAACTGAAGTGTTGGACACTCAGTTTTCTTTTTTTGTTTTTAAGACGGAGTGTCGCTCTTGTTGCCCAGGCTAGAGTGCAATGGCATGATCTTGGCTCGCTGCAACCTCCGCCTCCCGGGTTCAAGGGATTCTCCTTCTAGCCTCCCAAGTAGCTGGGATTACAGCATGTGCCACCGTGCCTGGCTAATTTTTGTATTTTTAGTAGACACGGGGTTTTGCCACATTGGTCAGGCTGGTCTCGAACTCCTGACCTCAAGTGATCCACTCACCTCGGCCTCCCAAAGTGTTGGGATTACAGGCGTGAGCCACCGCACCCAGCCTGGACACTCAGTTTTCACGCTGAAGAAGTGGTTGTTGGTGTTGGAAACACATCACAAGAAATAAATCAGCCTTTTATCTTCACCACTGTGTGTATCAGGCCTGAGTCTCCTATGAAATAACTATGACACTTTTCAACAAATTAATATAGGTATCTTAACTCTAAATCAGTGGAGACCTGGGCAACACAGATAATGGAAATCATTTGCACACTGAAAAGACAGCACCTCGACTTACTACTAGTAAGATCCTTAATGATGTCCACATCTGCAACCTTATTGGCTAAGGTATAATTACAGTTGGTGGCTTAGAAACAGCTATTGTAATACTTTCTGATATAATATATATGTAATACATCCTGACCTCCAGAATGATAAATGTAAAATACTATCCTGTATATAGTTCTTTTAATACCATTCACCTATATATGATCATAGCTGACAATGACAAATTAAAGAACAATTATTTAACACTTTAATGTAAACAAAATTATTTTAACTAAAAATATAGCAAATTCCCCAAAAATCTCACCACATTAATTGTCTATGAAAAAGAATGACCTCATGAATTATAAACTACCAAGTAGGTAAAATTCTTTCAGAATTTGACAAATTATGAACAAAGATGTTTTGTTTTTATTCTGTACTGCAGCAAAGTGTTTTAATAGTTTCTTCATTGCTTTTTTATTTTTTCAAGATTAAAAGTAATTTGTTTATATATTAAAATATCTTAAATGTAATGAACTACTAAAGCAAAAATATCTAACTTGTGAAAGGCAACATGCATGTAAAACTAACTGAAAAGTAACACAACTATTAGGACTGCTCTCAGAGCCTTCAGATCAACACAAAAGCTCTAATTTAAAGAGCAATTTGTCCATTATTCAAATGCTTTCACATAGAACATAGAAGATTTTGTCATTCAATTTGCAGTAGAGAATTTGAGTTTTCAGTTAAAACAATCTTTTCCCCATTTCTAAAGTACATCCAAATGAAGAATGGAGTTTTAAATAGCAGATTTGGGGAACACAAAGTAATCCACATGAAATTTGTTATTAAATGTACATTAAGAGCCAACATAAACTTCATTCATTGATCATTAGAGCTGAAGGGAATCTTGGAAAGCAATAATTATTCAATTTAATAATATATCCCTATTAAGCAAATAATATAAAAATCTTACAAAATGAAAAGATTACTTGCATTATAAAACAATAATTTGATTGCCAAAAGTAACCATTTATTGTGGGTTCCCAAAGATGCGATCTCTTGATGCTTTTAAAATAGTCCAAATTAAAATAATTATGTTACCACCCACTACAGATCAGCAGGCCTTTCATCAACTAAGTTAATTGAACTCAGTGACACAGATGTGGCTTCATGAGAGCACTAACTGAAAACACTACCTTTATTTAAAGAAAAGAAATAGATCTGGTTTTCCCCAAAAACGAAGGGTTTAATATTCATTGATGATAGCAAAACAAACAAAAACTGTTTAAAACAAGGAAAAAAAAAAAAACCCTCCTGATTAAACATACACTTCTTTAACTCCATCATTCCCCAAAAGCACAGGAACGAAGAAAATCACAAAGCGAATTATGGCAGATGACAACAGTGTTAAGTGGCTAAAACAAACTGGAGTAAACCGAAATCTAAGACTGCTGGAAAGGAAGACAACGAAAAACCAGCCTGAGAAAAGGTTTCACAAATCTGAACCGAGAGGCGGATGATATTTGTTTAAAAAAGAGGGGGTGAAGAGAACAGTTAAAAAACAAAACTCCCACAGCCAAAAAGTAAACATTCAATAAAAGAAATTGAGGGAACTCCCCTCCAAAGAACAACAACAACAACAACAACAAAAAACTGACAAGAAAAATGGAGAAAAAAGCTAAGAAAATAAGTAGATGGCTTTAGGAGTTCCTATGTCCAATGAAGAAGAGCTTAAGACAGAAAAAAAAAAAAAAGAAAGAAAATGAGAAAATGAAAGGGAAGAAATTATAAAAGTCATTTTAATGGTTTTCCTAGAACTAAAAAACACAAGTTTATAGACTGAAAAGCTCTGTGGAATGCTCAGCATATCCACAGTAGAAAAGAACAATCACCAGATCCACCATGGTAAAATGTTAGTAGTTAGGCAACAACACAAAAGTCCCCCCAAAAGCTTCTAGGGGGAACAGAAATGGCTTACAACTGCCTGGGAAACTGGCGGCATGTGACTTAACAGTAACGCTGAAAACCGGAAGACAACAGAGCAAGCAATGCCTGCAAAATTCCAAGAGGAAACACACTTACAACTATGACCCCCACTGACAGTTCAATGACTCTCCTTGTGCCCTTGCACGTGTCTGGCATTCTTGCAGGGACTAGGCCTGGTTCTGGCCTATGGTGACGAGCGTGCGACCTGCAGATACACCCGCATCCGCCATGGGGACAACAGACAGGAACTGTAGGTGAAAGCAGATTGGACCCAAAGGAAGAGGTCAAGGGAGGCGGCGCCCACCACAGACTTTGTGAAAACAAGACACAGACCTCTATTCATGCACTGAGATTTCAGAGTTAATTTGTCACTGCCAAATAACTTATTTGATCTGAACTAAAATATTAACCTGAAATTTTATACACAGCCAGGAATACACCAAATACTTAGAACACAGACATTTTCTGACACACAAGGCTCAAAAAAAAAACAGTATCATCTTTTCCATCACCTTTCACAGGAAGTCACTAGGAGGATGAGCTTCCTCATATCAAGGAGGTAAACTAAGGAACTGAAAACAAGGAACCCTACTTGGGAAGGAGAAAAGAATTTCTAAGTTGACGGTAGAGGCTCCTGTGATTCGCCCTGTTTTAGATACTGTCCCTGCCTTCTGCATCTTTCTCCAATCAAACACACGTCACCCTGCAAGAGCCAGCTCAACTGTAACATCCTCCAGGAAGACACAAATCCAAATTCCCCAGTTCCCAGGATTAAATTAAAACCTTACGCATCAACAGCAAGAAGGGCTGCATACACCAGAGTCCATTCTGAAATCGACTACTAATGTGGTGTGTGACTCTGGGCAGATGACACCCTGCTTAGACCCAATTTCCTCATCTGTGCAAGGACGAAGATAATCTATAATCAGAGCAGTTCCTTCTAGCTCTAAAATGCAGTAATTCTGCTGCAAATGTATAAAATCACTAAAATCCTACTGTAATTCTCTGCATTGGTATTTGCTTACATTTTCTGCCAGTCTGTGATATTTGGCAATAATGTTATTTCCTAAATATGTCACTTTTTTTTTTTAACTTTAAAAGCAATGTCAACAAACAAAAATGACTATTGTCTGAGGGATGGTTAATACGTTACTGAAAACCGAAATTAAGCTTTAAAAACAAACACCATTATTATAAACATCACAACAAACTTTAAACAAGTAACATACAGACACAGTAAAAATCTACCAGTAAGAATTCATCTGACTTTAAAAGCATGCTAACCCAGCTGCTTCAACCATCTAGCGTATTATCGATATGGTCAGAACAATGTGTACCACAAAAATCACTTTAAGTGCCACCATAAACAGCACCAAATAATCGGCTACCCAGAGCGCTGGGTAAAAATACCTTGTCTAAAGATTTAACACTGAACTATTGAAATTGTTTTTGATGGAAATCTTATCTAATAGGAGCCATACATTCCTCTGTCTTCAAAAAGGTATTTTAAGCACAAGTGTTGTATATTAAGTATAATCTCAGACTGTCACAAACTGCTGTATATAAATGGATGCCTCTCCAGACGACCAAATGTATCTGCTGGAAAATTTCAGGATGGCATAATGACACCATTAGGACTTACTGATGTTCACATTACTGCCTGCCTTCCAGGCCTCAGATATATCCTGTCTTCTTTCTTTTCTTCTCTATACTCAAGAGTCCGATGCTATGGAAAATAAGATAATCATCACTCCCCAGTCTCCAAGTGTGATGCCCTTTTAACAATTTTAAGAAAGTATTTTAGTGTGTTGGCTGTTAGGAGTGATAAAACAGTATCAGAACAAACGTAATCAGAGCAGAAGGCTCTGCAGAGAAGGCAAGTGCGGCATCTTTTTTGTTCTCGGTCTCCCACCAATGAACTGCAATGACCCCACAGCCAAGTCAGGCAGTTGCTGCTAACGCTGTGACCACCTGTAATCCTTACGAGTCCAGCAGCTTGCACTAGCAATCCTTCTGAACACGCCCATTCACTTACTGCTTTCATTTCCATTTCTCTTGCTCCTTTGGTTTCAAACACTTTTCCCACATGAGGCTTCCTTAACAAAAACACTCAAGTCTAACACAGGTGTGGCTGATTAATCAGAATACTACTTTTGACTAGTCAGATTGTTTTAAATTAATAGTAATAATTACTTTAAATAGGAATTATTACCATTATTATATATTATAAAAGAGGGGGTGAGGAGAACAGTTAGAAAACGTAACTCCCACAGCCAAAAAGTAAACATCCAATAAAAGAAAAATTGAGGGAACTCCCCTCTGAAGAACAACAACAAAAAAAAAAAACTGACAAGAAAAACGGACTCCTACTCAGTGGCCAGGCCCCCTGGGATGTGTCAGAGACACAGAAAAGAATTAATAGTAATAATATTAATAGTAATAATTATTTTAAATAGGAATTATTACTATTACTTTAAAACATAATCTGACTAGTCAAAAGCAGTCAGATAAAGGAGTAGAATACTAGTGTTAAAGTATTAGCACTTGTTATATTTCAGGCACTTAATTAATACACTAACATGCATTATCTCATTCCATTTTCTTTCTTTCTTTTTTTTTTTTTAAATGGAGTCTCGCTCTGTTGCCCAGGCTAGAGTGCAGTGGCACAATCTTGGCTCACCACAACCTCCACCTCCCAGATTCAAGCGATTCTCCTGCCTCAGCCTCCCGAGTAGCTGGGACTACAGATGCGTGCCACCATGCCCGGCTAATTTTTGTATTTTTAGTAGGTTTCACTATGTTGGCCAGGCTGGTCTCAAACTCCTGACCTCCTGATCCACCCACCTCAGCCCCGCAAAGTGCTGGGATTACAGGTGTGAGCCACTGCACCCGGCTATCTCATTCCATTATCACACCAGCTCTGAAAGAAACATCATCATTATTAGATATGTAAAGGAACAAAAACTTTAAGTTTAATTTTTTTGTTTTAATCTACCCTATAAAATTGAAGTGCTGAAATTTAAACCTAGATCTGCATCCCCATGGGAGACTGTCTTCCTTAGTTAGCATGGAGGGCTTCTAAGTCTCTGGCTTTTCTAATTCCAAAGTAGTTTTTCCTTCTGGCTTAATTCTACACCAGAAAACTGAGGATATCAGGAGGTTTCAGATAACTGAGGTTTCACTTTACTAAGCTATGTAAGCAGGAGAAATGCGTTTTGGGATGGTGACTTTCTATACACTACACATGACTATACTTCCAGAAGTGAAAGAGATCTGGGCATCTACACTGCGAGTCAGTCTGGTACTTGAGTCACTCAGACACACATCATAGCTCTACAGGCAGCGACAGTTCTCTCTCTGTGGGGCTGTTGGGGCCACGTAATGATAAGGACTTTGGTTTTATTAGTGCTATGATTTACTCAGCCAGGCAAGCAGACCAGCTCAGAACAGGACAAACGACATGAAACACCAACAACTTTCTAACACGTACACAGCACATCTCTGCCTTTAAGGTGTAGATAACAACATGAAAACTGCAAGTACTTTCTGTATACCCACACCCCTCCTACTCAGTGGCCAAGCCCCCTGGGATGTGTCAGGGACACAGAAAAGAAGGACCACAGCA
This sequence comes from Pongo abelii, assembly GCF_028885655.2. Taxonomy (NCBI): domain Eukaryota; kingdom Metazoa; phylum Chordata; class Mammalia; order Primates; family Hominidae; genus Pongo; species Pongo abelii. The sequence goes on along the minus strand of NC_072002.2, from coordinate 85,320,345 downwards.
GACATTCTGCCCTCACAGAACTTATTTGGGGGGGGGCGGGGGAACAGCAGAAGCAAGTAAACAAAGTAATTACAGACAATAATAGAGGTTATGAAGGAACCATACAAGTCAATTACTTGGGATTACTGAAGGAGCCGTAAGGTAGTCAAGGAAGTCTTCTCTGAGGTGGTGATGCTCTGAGGCGGTGCCACTGGCATTAAGATCTGAGAATGAACCAACCACAGGAGCCTCCGAAGGACACTGTAGGCAAACAGAACTACTGTGTCACAGGTGGCGGAGCAGGAAGCAGCTCAGATTGTTGAGGAACAGAAAAGCTAGGGCAGAACCCTGGTAAGGCAGAGATGGTTGTTCAAGATGAGAACTAGGGAGAAATGAAAACACATTTCAGAACTAGGCAGAAATGTTATAGTCGATGAGGAAGAGTTTGGATTTTTGGCTGGGCACAGTGCTCATGCCTGCAATCCCAACACTTTGGGAGGCAAAGGTGGGAGGACCACTTGAGCCCATGATTTCAAGACCAACTGGGCAACATAAGGAGACCCCACCTCTACAAAAAAAAAAAAAAAAAATCAGCTGGGCATGGTGGCGTGCACTTGTGGTCCCAGCTACTGGCGGAGGGGGTGCTGAGGCAAGAAGATCGCTTGAGCCTGGGAGGTCGAGGCTGCAGTGAGTCCTAACCGTGCCACTGCACTCCAGCCTGGGCAACCAGAACAAGATCCCCGTCTCAAAACAAAACAAAACAAAACAAAACAAGGGTTTGGATTTTACCATAAATACACATTCATTATAACTTTGTGAGATAAATTATTGTCCCCACTTTAGCCCCAGATAAGGAATAAGACTCAGAGGGCATATAGAACAAGTTCAGGGTGACAGAGCAGGTAAATGGATGCCCCAACATGTCCAGAGTGTGCAAGGTGAGAACTGAAATCTTATGTGATTTTATCTAAGTATGTTTGTTCTCGAAACATCAAGACCAATGGCCACCTAAAAACAACTGCCCCAACTAAGTAAAATGTAATGTTTGTATGGGTGGGTAAGGACCTGAAATCAGTTTAAGTAAACTGTGTCCTCAGTCCTAAAGCCATCACGACTTATTAGCTAAACCAACACGCCAAACAGCATAATAAATTACCCATAAAAACATTAATGACAATTTCACCTCAAAACAATATCAAACACGTCTTACATTGTTCGTCTTTTAACAGCTGAACAATTATTTCTATCAATCTAGCCATATAAGAAAGTTTCTCCTTTTTATGACATATACTAGTATTAGGAATTTCTCCCTTGTAAAATGAATAATTTTACAAAAGCACTTCGGCACCACAGGTGTAAATACAATTTCCAGAATTGGAAGAGGTCATGAGTGCATATTTTTAAGAGAGTAACAATAATTGAGTCCCAATAAGCCCATGATAAATTGAAAATATCTTAAAGTCAAAACTCACAGCGGGTTTATCTGGATATAAGTCGAGGGGCATACTGAATGTGTATCGTTTTTGCTCCATCAAAAAGTCAAAAAATCCAAAATTGGGGACCATCTATACGTTTGGACTTTTAAATAAGATCACACCTCTATGAGCAAAATAAAAGATATGATCAATAACCCAAAAGTTTCCTGAAAACTAGCCACAATGGAGAAAACTAGCAAGATTTTTCTCTGAGGAATGTAGCTACACAAGAAGGCTTAAGAGGTGGACACTTGCAGGCTGGGTGTGGTGGTTCACGCCTGTAAGCCCAGGGCTTTGGGAGGCTGAGGTGAGAGGATCTTGAGGCCTAGAGTTTGAGACTCTAGGCCGAGGGCGACCTCGGCAACATAGCAAGACCCCACCTCTCCAAAAAATAATCAACCAGGTGTGGTGGCACATGTCTGTAGTCCAAGCTACTCAGGAAGCTGAGGGAGGTGGATCACTTGAGCCCAGGTGTTCAAGGCTGCAGTGAGCCATGATTGCACCACTGCACTCCACCCTGGGTGACAGAGGAAAAACAAAAAAGAAGATACTTGCTTTCAGTTTCCTAAAAAAGAGGGCCATTAAAAAGAACACCTTTTCCAGTTCTAACGCAAGAATGAAGAAAAACACTGGAAGGCAAAATGACTCGAAACCCAGTCAGTACAGCACCATTTTCCACCCTACGCCCAGTCAATGGCTCTCAAATTCCTTCCCTGCCACTCCCTGCGGGGGGGGGCCCCACCAAGAGAGGGGGTCATGGGATGACCCGAGGGTGTGCCCTTGGGTGGGAGGCCCTGCTGAAGAGAAAGGGGCAAGACTACCAATTTAGAGGGTAATTTAAAAGATAACGATAAAGGTAAAAGAGAAACAGTGTTTTAAAAGAGATGCTGAATGGAGTTCTAAAAATGTATAGATTCGGGTGAATACCTGGCTGACCCTTACCGAGGCACAAGCGGAAAGCCCTGGCCAAACTCCAGATAGAAGTTCTTCTAGGAATCCTTATCAAATCCACTGTCCACGAACCAGGTTCCTCCAAGGCACCAAGGCAGGCTTAGGGTGGGTGTTGGAACCAAAGGGTTAAGGCCACATATTTAGTTTAGAGCTGAATGGATCCTGGACCTTACCGTATCCACGCGTGCACAAAACCCACTAGGAGGAGAAATTAGAAAGCCCACGGAAAAGTATTACAGACTTTTTTTCCGGTTTTTGTGAAACCTGGTGAGCAATGCCATTCGTGTTTTTAAGGAAGGCTGTCCACAGCATTAAATACTACACTTAAGATTCATTCATCCAAGTAAGCTAAATGGATTTAATGTTATGGTAGTTGGTTAAAAAAAAGTCAAGATAAATTGCTACCTTCTGTGGTTGAGAAGATGTCAGATATTTTATCTTGAAGTAGAACGTTTACTTTTTTGTTTGATTCCAAATGTATCTTTATCCCAAGGAACACAGTAAATTTAAAATGTCTCTGGGAGACGTTCAGTGTGTGTAATTCACGTTATTTCTGTCATTACTGTGTTCTCTGTCCTCATGCACAGTGCATGTTGCCTTATCCGGGCAGACGTTGCAAAAACATTTGTTGAAATGAATTCAACATTATTTATTTTGCTACCGGAAGACTGAGTCCTGCCACATATTCCCACCTGGCCCTTCATTCCAAACAGTGGGGATGGGAACCCCAATTTCACATTCCAACTGAACGTTAAGTTGGCACACACACTACTGCACATATCCCAAGTTTTGTGCCAGGATCTACCCCTGAGAAACGTCCATAATTCCGCTCCGTGAGCCACAAGGGTGTACCTGAAGTTGCCAACTCCCGAAGCAAACTGAAAATTCAGGCCCGTGTCGGTCCCAGGAGCGGTTTAAATTCCACAATCGTCCGGTCCCTGCACCCGGGTGAGTGCGCGGCCGGCCGGCGGCACCTTCAGCTGCAGAGCAGCCCCGGCCTGCAGCTCCACCAGCGCCGGCGCGACCTCGCGGTGGGGCGGGGGCGTCCCCGAGTCCCAGCGCCGCGCCCCAGGCCCGCCCTCGCTCCTGCGGCCTCGCCGCGCCCCGACCCCGAGCCCGAGCCCGCGGTGGTCCGAGGAGGGACCCGGCCGGGGCGCAGAGCCGCGCAGGCCCCGCGCCGCCGCCCAGGCCTCACGGAGCCCCGGCCTCTCCCCGGCGAGCTGCGGGCAACAAAGGCGGCGGCCCGGGCCGGCGCGCCGCGGCCGAAGAGGCCGAGGGGTCGAGAAGAGCCGCCCGCGGCCGCGCAGGCCTCGGCCCTTCAGGGGCCGCCGCGCCCCGGCCCCGGCTCCCCGGTTTCCGCGTCCCCGCTCCCGGGACCGGCCCCGGCCCCCGTTCCCCGGTCCTGGCCCCCGCCCGCGCACCCGCCGAGACGGCGCAGGGCCTCGCGCTGACCCAGACCCGCCGCTGCAGCCCCGCGCCCGGCGGCCTCCCCGGCCCGACTCGCGCCGGATCCGCCCCCTGCGCTCCGAGGCGAAAACCAGCCCCGCGGACGGTGCCCCGGACCGCGGGAGAGCCGGAGGCGGACGGCGAAGCCCGGCCCCTGCCTCCCGCCCGAGCTCCCCGGACGCTCACCCGGAGGCGGCCCGGCTCCGCTTCCTCGCCCAGCGCCGGCGCGACTGCCGCGCTCGCCTTCTCCTCTCCGCAACTCCTCCTCCCGCCTCCTTCCTCCTCCTCCTCCAGGAGGGGCGCGCGGCCGCGGCGCCTCGGCCCGAGCGGGGAGCGGGTGCGGAGGAGCCGAGCGGGCCGCCCCGCGCCCACTACTCGGGCCCGCGCGCAGAAGGGGCGGTGGGGCGGCGGGGCGCGCGGGGCTGAGGCCGGGGGCCGCGCGGGGCGGGGCGGGGGCCGGGCACTAAGTGGGGGTTCCGACGGGAGGGGCGCCGGGCCGGGGTCGTGGGGCGGACGGAGCGCGGAGCCCTGATCCCTTCCCCCACCCCCGCACCCCTCGGCTGGTGCCTGCAGGCGGCCGCTCCTCCCGCCCCCGGTGTCCCTGTCCTGGTTTTTCGTTTGGTGCTTTCCCTCTGGCAGGGGTGGCCCCGGCTAACGCGGAAAGGAAAGTCTCCTCGGCCCCCCGGCCCCGCGGATTTGGCAGCTGCGGTCCCTGTGCCCCTGTGGCGGGCGGCCGGACCCCCGCACTGCTCAGGTCCGCTAGGCTCGCGCGGGGACCCCGGCCTCGTCCCTGCAGGGAGGGGACCCCAGGACAGACGCGCGCGCACGTTGTGCAGAGCCACAAGTGGGGAAACCCTCGACTAAATTGTGAAAAATGCTTTTTAAAAAACCAAACATTCCTTGTTTCAAGCCATCTACTTTTCCATTTAGTCGTTTTCAGGGAGGTTTTGTACAAGGAATAGTTGTTTGTGCCGCCGAATTCCAAGGTAGTGTGATATACAAGTTGCATGTTGGGAACTTGACTAATTTCTTTGGAAACTGGCTGAACATACTACTAATATATAGCAGTACTACAAAAAACTTGATTTTTGTCCATAAGATTCAATAGGAGAATTTGTATTTCTCTTACGATGAAAAATGGTTAAAAAATGAATATCATTAGTATTTCAATAAAGCTTGGGGGGAGATAAATATTATTAAAATCTAACAAGAATTATTGTGGACTTTAAAAGTTGTGTTTCTTGAATAGTACGGACCTTTTTAAAAGAAAACCGAAAGTACAGAGAAAAAAGGGCTAGAAAAAAAGTCTAAAAAGTTGTTGAGGTATGAGTTGGTACCCGAATTATATCTCAATAAAGTTGTTAGTTACAAAAAAAGTTCAAGTACAGTAATCTTAATTCCTATGTCCAATATACAATCTAGATTTCCCCAAGAAATCTAGATTCGTAACAGAAAAGTTGGATCTTTAGATGATGCAAAGTTGATGTCATTTGTTATGTATCATACACTATCATTGTCATCTTCAGTTTTTACTTGAATTTATTAATAAAATACTACCATTATTGTTACCATGATTGAAATGCAACACAATTCTCAAATATCTAATTACAGTGATTGGAGAATGTAGGTCGAAATAGAATTGTCAGAGAAGTTAGTGGGAAACACAACAAACAGTAATTAACGGTGGCTCATGCCTGTAATCCCAGCACTTTGGGAGGCCAAGGCGGGCTGATCACAAGATCAGGAGATTGAGACCTGCCTGGCCAACACAGTGAAACCCCATCTCTACAAAAATACAAAAAGTAGCTGGGCGTGGTGGCAGGTGCCTGTAATCCCAGCTACTCAGGAGGCTGAGGCAGGAGAATCGTTTGAACCCGGAAGGCGGAGGTTGCAGTAAGCCGAGATCGCGCCACTGCACTCCAGCCTGGATGACACAGCTAGATGCTGTCTCAAAAAAAAAAAAAGAAAAAGAAGCAAACGTTTCAATCCTACTGCCTCGGGGTGCCAGTGTCTCCCTATTTTTTCTAAAAATGACAACCAGCAGGAGCTGTGCAACAGGGGGTTAGTGAGCCTTTCACGCAGCAATGGGGCTGTGCAGGATGGGGAAGTGTTGACTCTTCCAGGAGACACTTAAATGTATGGTTAAGACCCTGGGGTTCTGAGTCTGGCAGAGCTGGAGCAGAAGCACAGTTTTGACAGGTCATACAGCTGTGTGACCTCAAACAAGTTTCTCAGCTGTAACCTCAGTTTCTACTTTTGTAAAGGGTGAGTGAGGGGGCTCGATATTAATTATGTCAAATAGTTGTAAGATTACATGAAATAATGCACAAAAACCACTAGGGGCCTAATCTAGGTAATGAAACTTCATGAGTCCGGCCTTGCATTCAGCTCTTTTGAATATGTTATGTCCTTCAATTTTCATATCAATCCTATAAGGTCAGTATTAACATCATCCCCATATTTCTGATGAGGAAACTGAGACTTGCAGTGTGAAAGTAGTAATTTACTCTCCCAAAGTCACAGCTACTATGGGGCAGAGCTGGAATTCAGGCTTAGGCATCTGTGATTTCAGAATATGAGCCCTTTACCACTAAATAGTGATAACAATAACATAGCAACAACTTCAGGGTAGAGATATTAGTGTCTAGATAATACTATTAAAATCTCCATGCATGGCTGAATTCCAAACACTTCTTGGCCATAAACATGTGATATCTTCTTGGCTGTCTGCCAATGAACCCTTTTTTCCATCAGCACTCGCTCTCCCTTTGGAGGAAATCTTATCTTTGCCCTACCAACACCCAGCACAGCTAAGATATGTGCCCATGACTCACCTACTTAAACTCTTGCCTAGGCCAGACAGGGAGGCTTACACCTGTAATCCCAGCACTTTGGGAGGCCAAGGCGCGAGGTTCACTTGAGGCCAGGGATTCGAGAGCAGCCTGGGCAACATGGCCAGATGTCATCTCTACAAAAAATTAAAATGTTAGCAGGGCATAGTGGCATGGGGATGGGAGGATCGCTTAAGCCCAAGAGTTCCAGGTTGCAGGGAGCTATGAACATGCCACTACACTCCAGCCTGGGCAACAGAGCAAGAAGACTGTCTACAAGAGGAACCAGGCTGGGCGCAGTGGCTCACACCTGTAATCCCAGCATTTTGGGAGGCCAAAGCCGGTGGATTGCTTGAGCCGGGGAATTTGAGACCAGCCTGGGCAACGTGGCAAAACCCTGTTTCTACTAAAAATACAACAATTAGCTGGACATGATGGCGCATGCCTATAGTTCCACCTGTTCAGGAGGCTGAGGCTGGAGGATTGCTTGAGCCCAGGAGGCAGCGGTTGCAGTGAGCCACTATCATGCCACTGCACTCCATTCTGAGCAACAGCATGAAACTCTATCTCAATAAGCAAGCAAGCAAGCAAGCAAGCAAGCAAGCAAGCAAAAGAAACCAGAAAAGAAAAAGAAAAGAAAAAAGAAACTCTTGTCGAGATGCTTACTGTTGTGCAAGTGATATAATCATGGAAAGCTCCTGGAAGAGGATGGGATCAAGTCTACTGTAATAAGGTACCTGCACCAAATTGATCCTGGTGCCAGTCCCCAAAGTCTTCTGATAAATCCCTGTTTTGCTCAAGATAACCAATTTCTGTTGTTTACCATTACAAATGCTGTCTGATAAATATGCTTGTTAAAAAATGGGGATAGCCACTGGTCATATTGAAAATCTATCCTCTTAACAGTGACAGGGGAACATAGTTCCACTGCTTCCTCCTAGAGCAATAGCTTATAGAGCCAGAAGCACCCTTACTGATCATCCTCAACATCCTCTTTTTACAGACATGAAAACAGTCCAACATCCTCATTTTAAGGAGGTGGAAACAGACTGAGAGATCAAATGATTTGCCCAAAGTGACAAAGTTTTGACATTTCCCAATTTTGAGTCTTGTTTGATTTCTAATATTAAACCTCTTCCCTTCATCTAAAAGGGGAAAAAGAGAAGTCTAGACTTAAGAAAACTGGGTGGAAGCAGGGTGGGTTACAGTGTGCAGCCTTCCATCCTAGTCCTGGTGATTCAAGTACAGTCAAACCTCACTTAACGACAGTGCTATGTTCTGAGAAAAGCGTTACTAGGTGATTTTGTCCTTGTGCTAACATGATAGACCGTATTTACACAAACCTAGAGGTAGCCTACTACACACCTAGAATAATAGGGTATAGCCTGTAGCTTCTAGGCTACAAACCTGTACTGCATGTTACTGTACTGAATTATGTAAGGCAATGGTAACCCAATGGTATTTGTGTATCTAAACATATTTAAACACAGAAAAGGTTCAGTAAAGATACAGCATTATAATCTTATAATGGGATCACAATCATGTATGCAGTTGACCAAAACATTATCCGGTGCATGACCGTACATCCTCAGTGCTAAAAGCACTCTCAGGGCCCGGTGAAAAGCTGCAAAGCAAGCAAAATTTACCACCCTCCACTTCCTTCCCTCCCTCCCATTACCCTTCTGCTGTTCCTGCCTTCCTGTCCTGATGGTTTAGGCGCCATGCTCCACGCACACAAATTTCCCTTGCGTGGGACTTGTCCTGGGTTACATAATGTCCTCCAAAGAGTCGTGTCCTTTCCAGAACCTTAGAATGTGACTTTGTTGGAAGTGGGATCTTTGCCACTGTTAAGCTGAAATGAGGTCCTGCTGGGATAGAGTGGGCCCTTAAATCCAATGTGACTGGTGTCTTTATAAGAGGACGAGAGACACAGAGAGAGACACACAAGGAGAGGAGAGGCGGTAAAGACATATAGAGAGAACTCTGGGGAGGCAGAGACTAGACTGATGCATCTGCAAGTCAAGGAACACCAAGAATTGCTGTCAACACCAGAAACTGGGAAGAGGAAAGGAAGGATTTCATCAGAGGCTTCAGAGGCAGCATGGCCCCGGTGTCACCTGGATTTTGTAATTCCTACATCCAGAACTGTGAAACCACAAATTTCTACAGTGTTAAGCCACCTAGTTGGAGGTACTTTATTATTTTATTATTTTATTTTATTTTATTTTAGAGACAGGGTCTCACTCTGTTGCCCAGTGGCAGGATCTCAGCTCACTGCAACCTCCACGTCCTGGGCTCAAGCGATCCTTCCACCTCAGCCTCCTGAGTAGCTGAGACTACAGGCATACCACCATGCCTGTCTAGTTTTGTTTTTCATTTTTTTTAAGAGATGGGGTCTCATTATGTTGCCCAGGCTGCTCTCAAACTCCTGGACTCAAGCGATCCGCCCGCCTGAACCTCCCAAAGTGTTGGGGTTACAGGTGTGAGCCACCATTCCCAGCCAAAGGTATTTTATTGTGGTAGGTCTAGGAAATGACCACAGTGCTGCTAGGCCTGCCCAACCTCAGTGCCTGTTCTCTGTAATGAACTCACTGCAGTCTCCTCCTGTCTTAGTCCCTTTTCTGTTGCTATAACAGAATACCTGAGACAGGGTAATTCATAAACGAGAGGCAGCCGGGTGTGGTGGCTCATGCTTGTAATCCCAGCACTTTGGGAGGCTGAGATGGGCAGATCACCTGAGGTCAGGAGTTTGAAACCAACCTGGCCAAGATGGTGAAACCCTGTCTCTACTAAAAATACAAAAATCAGCCGGGCATGGTGGCACATGCCTGTAATCCCAGCTACTCAGGAGGCTGAAGCAGGAGAATTGCTTGAACCCGGGAGACGGAGGGTGCAGTGAGCCAAGATCGCTTTGCTGCACTCCAGCCTGGGCGTCAGAGCAAGACTCCATCTTGGGAAAAATAAAATAAAATAAAAACATAAATGATAGGCCTATTTAGCCCATGATTCTGGAGGCTGAAGGTCCAATATCAGGCAGCTGCATTTGGTCAGCTTCTGGTAAGGACTTCATGTTGTATTGTAACATGGTGGAGAAGCAGAAGAGGAGGCCAGTACATGTGAGAAAGACCCAACATGATGGGCAGCCTCACTTTATTACTAGACCAGTCCTCCCAGAGCGAGAACTTGCTGTCCCAACATGAGTTTTGGTGCAGACAGACCATATTCAAGCCATGGCACTTCCCAATCAAAATTTCTCTTTGAAGAATTTCCCAATGACTGGGTGACCATAGATCCCAGTTTGTTCAGGACAATACCAGGTCATAACTGTTGTTCTGGCACAACTGTTAATCATGCCACCTTTCATCTCTAAATCATCCCAGTTCATATAACAAATTCCACCTAAGGGTAAGATCATGACACATTGACCTGACATCTAAAGCTCTTGGAGAAGTGGCCCCCTCCTGCTTCTCCAGCCTCACAACTCACTGCTTCTTTCTGCTTCACTTTGCCAGGCCAAGATGGGTAATTCAATCTCTAGACAGATCCAGCCATGTATCTTAATTTATACTTTTCTGTCTGCCTAGAATTTTCTTCCTTCTCACTCCCTACCACCTAATTATTTTTATAAATAGAAAATCTTACTCATCATCAGTCAAGGTTCAGAATTGTCCCATCAGAAATGATGTAATCCCATTTGTGAACCTCACATGGGTTCAGTCCTTTTTAGAGTCCATTTCACACTCTACCGTGAATTGCAATATTTCTTATCTCTCCTCCTTTGAATGCAGATGTTTTGTCTTATTTCTCTTTATATTATTTGTACTAGTACCTTGAAAGATAATGTTTCACACAATAGACACTCAAGAAATATTTGATGAATAAATATGAGTATACCATTCCTCTCTGCATCTATTTAAGAGAATCCCTGTGAGAAACGGACTTTCAAATCCTTTTAAAGCTCCACTTCAAGATATAGGTGTGGCTGGTTTGTCCTTCGGGCAGTGACAAATGCCTGCTTTCCAGAGCATAATTATTGAGGGAAAGTGTCTTTGTTGTTTCAATCAGCTAGATTCTGCTAGATGGGAACAAGCCAGAGTCAAAGGAGTATCTACCACCCTGAACAATGAGCTCTGAGGATTTTTAAGACCTGGCAGAAAATACGTGGTGCTGTTTGTGTGGGTACCTTACTCAGAAAGGTAAACAAAGGTATTTAGCAAACTGTTTTTCCCACTTAGTCCCTGGTACATTTAGCTGAGCTTAACATTATTTTCTATTTCAGATCAAAGACTCTCACTTGTTGATAAATTTATTTTATTTTATTTATTTTATTTTTTTCAGACAGGGTCTCACTCTGTTGCCCAAGCTGGAGTGCAGTGGTGCGATCTCGGCTCACTGTACCCTCTGCCTTCTGGGTTCAAGCGATTATCCTGCCTCGGCTGCCTGAGTAGCTGGAATTACAGGCACCCACCACAACAACGAGCTGATTTTTATATTTTTAGTAGAGACAGGGTTTTGCCATGTTGGCCAGGCTGGTTTTGAACTCCTGACCTCAAGCAATCCACCCACCTCGGCCTCCCAAAGTACTTTACTTTACTCTTGCCTGCCCTCTTTACTTCTAGGATTCAGGGTCCTCTCTGACTGCTTACTCAACCTTTCACTATAGGGTAACTGTATTAGTCTGTTCTCATGCTGCTGTGAAGAAATACCAGAGACTGGGTAATTTATAAAGGAAACAGGTTTAATTGACTCACAGTTCCACAGGGCTTGGGAGGCCTCAGGAAAGTTACAATTATGGCAGAAGGGGAAGCAAACATGTCCTTCTTCATGTGGCAGCAGGAGACAGAAGTACAGAGCTAAGAGGGTAAAAGCCCCTTATAAAACCATCAGGTCTCATGAGAACTGACTCTCTACTACAAGAACAGCGTGGGGGAACTGCTCCCATGATCTAATCACCTCTCACAAGTTCCCTCCTCCAACACGTGGGGATTACGGGAACTACAATTCAAGATGAGATTTGGGTGGGGACACAGCCAAACCACGTTAGTAACCCTGTAGATTTAGTGCAAAAACCTAGCAAATACTCATTATTACGAGTCAACAGCATGTATTTGCCACTTTAGAAAACGTAGGAGGTATGTCCTATGATAGAGAATAATATCATCTACAATTCCCCCTATTAACCCAACGATGGAAGAATGTGTTAGAATTCTTCTCTACAATAACCAAACACAAGGATTCCTATGACCAGCTCAGGGTCTTGAACTGCCACCACTGCTTTCCCTACCAGTGAGACTATCAGAGGCATTCAAACCAGAGTGACTCTATCTTGAATAGGGGCTAGGTGAAGTAAGGCTGAGACCTACTGGGCTGCATTCCAGGAAGTTAAGGTGTTCTTAGTCACAGGATGAGATAGGAGGTTGGCACAAGATACAGGTTATAAAGGCCTTGCTGATAAAATAGGTTGCAGTAAAGAAGCAGGCCAAAACTCACCACAACCAAGATGGCAACAAAAGTGGCTGCTGGTCGTTGTCACTGCTGATTATACGCTAAGTATAATGCATTAGCATGCCAAGAGACACTCTCACCACCACCATGACAATTTACAAATGCCATGGCAAAGTCAGGAAGTTACCCTATATGGTGTAAAAAGGGAGAGGAACCCTCAGTTCCAGGAATTGCTCACCCATTTCCTGGAAAGCTCATGAATAATCCACCCCTTGTTTAACATATAATCATCAAGAAGTAACAATAGGTGGAAGAAGCTAAGCAGCCCAGAAGTTCTTTGATACCTTATGTCCCTTTCCCTTGAATCTAGGATTACTGTTGTGACTCACTTTTAACCAATAAAATGCTGTAAAAGTGATACTCCATGACTTGTGAGGTTAGGTCATAAAAGGAGATGTGACCTCTACCTATTTTGCTTGATCACTCTTTCTGGAGCCCTAAACTGACATGTAAGCCATGCATCCAAATGGCCTGAGGCTGCCATAGACACCTAAACTGTACATCAAAAGACAAATGTGCATGCGCGCACACACACACACACACACACACACACACACACACACACAAAATACAAAAGACAAAAAACTTATTTAGGAAACCGGAAAATCACTTGAGTGGTGACTTACAGAAACTCAACATGATAAAAATCTTATAAGAATATCTTCAACTTAACTAGGGAACTGGGAATAAAATTGATACAACCCAGAGTCAGACAATACCAAGTGTTTGTGAGGATGTAAGGAAAATAGGAGGCCTCATATTAAAATTAGTGGTGGGATTACAATTTAAAAAATGCTGGTGGAATTACAAAATGGTTTAACTACTTTAGAGAGTAATCTTGAAATATTAGTAAATTTGAAGGTGTAAATACGCAAGCACTGACACTTTTAGATGTATGCCATCAAGATCTGAAAACAAGAAATGAGTCAGGCATGGTGACTCATACCAGTAATCCCACCTGTAATCCCACTCCAAGGCAAGAGGATCATCTGAGCCTAGGAGTTCAAGACCTGCCTTGGCAACATAGTGAGAGCCCATCTCTATAAAATATTTAAAAATTAGCCAGGCATGGTGGTGCATGCCTGTAGTCCCAGTTACTTGGGAGGTTCAGGCAGGAGTATTACTTTAGCCCAGGAATTAGAGGAATTGGAGACTGTGGTAAGCTATGATCATGCCACTGCACTCCAGCCTGGTCAAAAGAGAGAGACCTTGTTTTAAAAAACGTAATAAAGAAAACAAGAACTGTTTGATGAAGCACGCACTGTTAGTGGTAGTGAAAACCTCAAAACAACACAGTGACGACAATGCAAATGTCTACAGCTGGATAATGGGATAAACCAAATGACTTCCATTTAAAATAAAACATTAGTAAACTAGATTATATGTATCAACATGTATATATATTAAAGACATTATTTAGTGAAACAAAAAACTAGTTCTAGAAGGATACATACAGCACGCAACCATATATGTAAGGTTTGAAGCATTCAAACTAATAATATACAATTTTATGGGTACATGCATATATAGAAAAAGTACAAGACTGAGCGTCGTGGCTCAGGCCTGTAATCCCAGCACTTTGGGAGGCTGAGACAGGTGGATCACCTGGGGTGGGGAATTCGAGACCAGCCTGGCTAACATGGTGAAACTCCGTCTCTACTAAAAATGCAAAATTAGCTGGATGTGGTGGCGGGCACCTGTAATTCCAGTCACTAGAAAGGCTGAAGCAGGAGAATCTCTTGAACCTGGGAGGCGGAGGTTGCAGTGAGCTGAGATCGCGCCATCACACTCCAGCCTGGGCAACAAGAGCGAAACTCCATCTCAGAAAAAAAAAAAAAAGAAAAAGAAAATGGGGTTTGTTTTCCTTCTCTAGGTTTACACATGAATCTGCTAATGTGATTCCTGCAGACCCAGGGCCTTCTCATCTTCCTCTCCTCGTGGTTCCCCTGACATCCTATTAATCAGGTCTAAGTGGTCCCTAAAGAGCAGGCTTGGAGGTGGGATTCTTGGCTGTGTTGGGAGCTTGAGGTCCGGCCCACTCTTTTCTTGCCTTTTGAAGCATTGCGCTTGTCTTTAGTCATTTCTGTCAGAACTGGGATTTGAACCCACACCTGCATTCAGAGACCAGAAGCCATTTCTGCTTTTGACTCTCTCTGTTTGTGATGCCAGAGGAGAGAGGGAAACTTTTCCCGTAGGGAAGCTTCCAACTGGCTGACTTGAATAATAAATGTCGTCAGGGAAATGCGGTTCTCTGGGTGACCAGGCTGGGTCCTGTATCCACGCATGTCTGTGGAATTAGGCATGAAGCGCTCCACTTAAACTCTAGGGAATGGGTTTCCCATAAGGTAAAGATGGCAGTGGCACAGGGCAAGCCAAAAAAAAAAAAAATGGAAGCCAGTCACTGTTAAATAAAACCGGAGCTGGGCAGGAGTTAACGCTGTGAGTGCAGATTTTATTCAGGAATTATTGCAGTAGTGGAAAGAGACCTCAGTATAGAACCAGGCTCAATTCTAAATACAGCATGGACAAGTGGCCATTTATAGCCAAAAAGCAGGGTGGGGTCAGTGGTTGGAAAAGTACTGAGAGGAAACATCAGACATAAGGGGGATTCTGGCTAAACCAACTTGACAGGATTCTTGCTGAAGGCGGCCCAGGGTGATCAGACATCACCTGGGGGATGGTGGGGATAAGGACCAGATATTCAGGATGAACGTCCTTTGTAAACTGACTTAACAGGATTCTTGGTTCAACTGAGTGATGCACACTGACAGAAATGAAGGATGTCCGCTGATTGTTGAGGGCTAGAGGGCTAAGAGAAGTCTGACTAGAGTTAGGCGGAGAAAGTATTTGTCAACAAACATAATAGATCTTACCTCCAAGGGTTTCTCAGGGGATTGAAAGATTATATAATATCTTTAGCACAGAGGTGGGCTGAGAGTAAATCCTCAATAAATGGCAGCTGTTATTACTTTTCTTTCATGGGCCTTATTATGACTGTAATCATGTAATTGTTCACATGATTGTTTGTTAAAGTCTTTCTCTCATGGGAGACTTCAAAATCTGAAAGGACAGAGGTTTCTTCATTCACCACTGTATCTTCAGCACCTGAACGTAGGCTGGTACTCAGTGGGTGTTTAGTGAAACATTGTTGAATAAATGAAGGATTTAATGATGTCATCGTATTTGGTTTTTAAAAAATATATGTGAAAATACTAATTTTGCGTGGGACCAAATGGATGATAGAAAAAAGACTGATGATAAATTTATTTCACAGTGTTTTTATTTCCGTTCACAAAATTTCCAGATGTGCTTAGTAAAATTATTGCCAGTTTGTGAATGAGAATCTGGATGAGTAATTTATTTGAAGATCATACATGGAACTAATTATATAAGAGTCACTAAGTTTGCCAAACTTTTCAATTGCTTTTAATTTAGTCACTGTTTAACAAACTTTACAACACGTTTTCAAATCAGATTTTTGTTTATTTATCTCAAGTCATGTGTAAAGTCCCACTTAGAAAGATTTTTAGGTTCTAGATATAAATAAGGTTTTAATTAGAACAAGAACATATGTTCAAGGTTAATGACTTACTTTTATTTATTATTTATTTATTTATTTACAGAGGGTCTTCCTCTGTCACCCGGGCTAGAGTGCAGTGGCACAATCATAGCTCACTGCAGTCTCATATTCCTGGGCTCAAGTGATCCTCCTGCCTCAGCCTCCCAAGTAGTGGGACTATAGGTCGTGCCACCATGACAGGCTCAATATTTTCTGTGGAGATATGGTCTTGCGATGTTGCCCAGGCTGGCCTCAAACTCCTGGCCTCAAGCGATCTTCCCACCTCAGCCTCCCAAAATGCCAACATTACAAGCATGAGCCACCACACATGGCCCAAGGCTAATGACTTTTACAAAGCCTAATTCCTTATGTTAAAGAGAACTAGAAAGTGACAGTAGTTCAAGTAGCGTCTTTGTTCAGGCTGTTATAACAAAATACCATCAACTGGATAGTTTATAAACAATGGAAATGTATTTCTTAGAGTTCTAGAGGCTGAAAGTTTTTGATTGTGGTGTTGGCAAGTTCAGTGTCTGGTTGGGTCCTCACTTACTGGTTTGTGAACAACCATCTTTTTGCTCTGTCCCCCCATGGCAGAAAAAGTGAGGGAGCTCTTCAGCGCCTCTTTTATAGGTGCACAAATCCCATTCATGAAGGCTCCTTCTTGAGCTGATCCCCTGCCAAAGGCTCTACCTCCCAACATTGTCACATTGGGGATTAGGATTTGAACACAAGAATTTTGAGAAGACACGAACATTCAGACCATAGCAAGTGATGAAACAGATTTTATTCAGGAGCTATTGCAATAGAGGAAAAGAGACCTCAGGACAGAGCCAGGTTCAATTCCAAGTACAGCATGGATCAGCGGAGATTTATAGCAAAGAGCAGGGTGGGGCCAGTGGATAGAAAATTGCTAAGAGGAAACGTAAGGGGTAAGGGGAGATTCTGGCTAAACAGACTTGATAGAATTCTTGCTGAAGATGGGCCAAGGTGATCAGACATCACTTGCGGGATGGTGGGGATGAGGAAGTGGATTAGATATGGGAAGTGATCAGATATCAAGGGTGGAAATTCTCTCTAAATGGACTTAATGGGAGTTTTTAAACTGGGCTATGCAGGTTTGACAAGGATGGAGCCTTGTCGAGAAGAGAATTTAGAGGAGCTCGACTAAAGTTTGGTCAAGATGAGAGTTTCCATCACTAACAAACCTTTTATTTTTCCACTATTATTTTTCAGAAGGTATTAACCCAAAGTTACAATTGCTAGAATGGTGTAGGTAAAGAAAAATACTTTTTTCTTCAACCCTTCTAGGTTCTTAGTTGGAATGGACCCCTATAACAAAAGACAGGCTAAGAAGAAAGAAGCAGTTTATTTACATGTATATTTCACATCTACGTGGGAGAAACCCAGGGAGTGAGTACTTCTTAAAGAGGTGGCTTTGAATTCCAGCTCCTTCAGCATCTTCACGAAAACACAGTGAATTTTGAGAGAAGTGACAGGACAAAGGAAAAGCACTGTTAGTCTGTAGGGGTGGCAAACGGGGTTGAGTGCAAATAAATGATAGATAAAAGCTAGTTAGAAAAGCTTATTCGTGTAGATTCCTCTTATACCATCTCCAGATGGTTGAGTTCAGTGGTTAGTCTTCATTCTCCCTGGTAGAAAGGAAGGCAGGATACCTTTCGTCTTCATAAGCCTATGTCCTGCTTTTAGGTGAATACGGGGAGGATAGGGAGCTTTGCTACCTGAGCTTCTTTTTAATTGCCTTTAGCTCAACAATCTTTCATATTTTGGGGTGTCATATTCCGGTCTCCCACATTGTCAACAATTATTTTAAAGTAGTTGTCCTGTGATTTGCAATTCAGACACATTCTCTTTTTTTGTTTTGATTTGTGGGTGTTTTTTTTTGTTTTTTTTTTTTGAGACAGAGTCTCTCTCTGTCGCCCAGGCTGGAGTGCAGTGACATGATCTCGGCTCACTGCAACCTCCGCCTCCTGGGTTCAAGCGATTCTCCTGCCTCAGCCTCCTGAGTAGTTGGGACTACAGGCAAGCACCACCACGCTGCGCTAATTTTTTTTGTATTTTTAGTAGAGAGGGGGTTTCACTGTGTTAGCCAGGATGGTCTCAATCTCCTGACCTCATGATCCGCCCACCTCGGCCTCCCAAAGTGCTGGGATTACAGGCATGAGCCACCGCACCCAGCCTCAGACACATTCTTGAGAATGAAACTAGTCAGTCATAGATTATGAAATACTTTAAATCTAATGAAAGTCAGATTTATTTCATTAAGAGAGGAAAGAAGAACTATTGAAAGGAGCAGATATTGAAAATGGAACAATGTGGTGTTATTTCACTTTGTGAGCAACCCAGAACAAACATATAGGATGTAAATAGTGATACACAGGCCAATCAATGATTACTGAGGCACTTAGATTAATAGTATAATTTATGTAGAAGTAACTTTACTGTCTTCAATTAATAGCATCCATATCTAAGAAGTATGACATTTGTGCTAGGTCAGGCAAAAGTGCTGGTCATTTCAGTGTTTTGTACAATAATAAACATACCTTAGACATTGGTATATATAAGTTTCCCATCCTGAGTCACATTTTAGTAGTGGCTCACCAAATGACTTAAGATCAAAAGTCACTCTCTTTGAACTAAGTACTGTACAAGAGGTTTCAGTGTGTGTGACTTTCCCCTGCCAGGACCCATTTTACTGTCAGAGTTGGCTCAGAGTTTTGGCTGAGGTTGGGAATAATAGGTGCTAAGTACCTTTATATTAAGTGCTTGGCTATCTTTACCAGACTTGCAGAAGGCTTGCTCAACAACCTGTTATGCCTGAATTGGCCCACCCGCCTAGCTTCCCATAGAAAACAGAAGTTGTGTGTTTCATCCTGTAATGAGGGAGAGGTGGAACTGTTTCCTCCCCATTTTAAGGCAAGTGATGAGAAGGCTAGAGAGAAACAAATTTGAGAGCTTGACCTATGCCCTTGGTGTTTGAGTGGTGCAGAGACTGATGTCAGATATCTAAGTCCATTGTAATTGTTGGTCTCCCATGGTGCAATAGTCACTCCCCCTGTTAGAGTAGGCAGATAGTTAGACATGAACAGGAAAGGAAGCCCGTGGGGGAGGAAGCTCTGGGAAATCTCAAGCCCCAGAGACCACCTGAAACCTGCATACTAAGTATGAGCAGAGAAGAGGGGAAATATCTACACAGAGAGAAACACCCTGAAACACTCCTTAGGATGTCCAGTCAATGCTCATTCTGCAGATAAAATTGTCGGAATCTAGCTAGCTACATGTTGATAAGAAGGGCAAAAGGGCAAAAGGGAAATTAATAAGAGATACGCGGGTGCAGTAATTACAGACCTGACCACTATACGACCTTCCTGGGGTGGTGGTAATGAGCAATACCACCAGTAGGTAGGATTAATATTGATCACGTGGTCCCACACATGTGCATCAACTGACAGTAAGGGAGAATCCCACAAACCTGAGCGGGGAATTAGGTGGGGTCAAAGGCGGAGACTTAACACAGAAGCAAGAAACTAGACAAAGACTTAAGACAGAGGCAGGAACTTAAAGGAAATGTCCGACCTCTTAAAAACTGCAACACAGAACTCTCAGGTTTGTTCCTGGGAAGGTCAGCCCACTTCTCTCTTGGAGTGTACTCTTTTTTTCCTTAATACACCTCTTTGCTTACTTTACTAATTGGTCTCTTGGCTGAATTCTTTCCTTCAAGAAGGGAAGAATCAAGGACCCCATACTTCCCAGTAATACCCCCACATTCTCAATAATGTTTTTGAATAAAGTCTTTATTCACTAAGTCTGGATCTCTTTTTTATTTGCCAGGACTTGAAGTAGCTGTATCAGATGGGGAGCAGTTCAGTGTATGTCTGGAAAGACAGGAGCTGAGTGCAAGTCTGTAGGTCAGTTGGTAGAGACCCGCCCCGAATGAATCAAGAGAACTGTAGGTGAGCGAACCCAGTTGAATGAGGGAAGAGGAAGGAAGAAATATCTCTAAAGAACCACAAATGTAACCACCCAAAGAGTTCATTTAGCCTGCTGCCCAGATAGAGCCAATTTACCAAGACAGGGGAATTACAATAGAGAAAGAGTTTAATTCCTGCAGGGCCAGGTGAATGGGAGACTGGAGTTTTATTATTACTCAACTCAGTCTCCCCCAAAGTTGAAAATTTGGAGACTGGAGTTTTTTAAGGATAATTTGGGGGGCAGGGGGACCAAGGAGTGGGGAGTGCTGATTGGTCAGGTCAGAGATCATCTTAGGAAGGTAAGCCTGTCCTCTTGTGTTGAGTTGGTTCCTGGGTGAGGGCTATAAGATCAGATGAGCTAGTTTATCTATCTGGGTGGTGCCAGCTGATCCATCAGGTGCAGGGTCTCAAAAATATCTTAAGCACCAATCTTAGTTTTCACAATAGTGATGTTATCCCTAGGAGCAAGTGGAGTGATTTAGAAACTTGTGGCCTCTGGCTGCATGACTTTTAAACCATAACGTCTAATCTTGTGGCTAGTTTGTTATTCCTACAAAGGCAGTCTTGTCCCCAGACAAGTAGGGATTTATTTAGGGAAAGGGCCATTATCATCTTTGCTTCAAAGTTAAACTATAAACTAAGTTCCTCTCAAAGATACTTTGGCCTATGCCCAGGAATGAACAAGGACAGCTTGGAGGTTAGAAGCAAGATGAAGGCAGTTCGGTCAGATCTCTTTCATGGTCATAATTTTCTCATTGTTATAATTTTTGCAAAGGCAGTTTTACAAAGGTACCTCATGAGAAAAAAAATCAGCACTGGGGATCTGCTACATTGAGCTCACTAATGGCAGGTGACAACTTTATCTCTGGCAAGACCTTTCTGTCAATAATAATAATAATTATTATTTTTTCTTATGCTAGTAGGTCTCAAGACAGTAGCTAGAAAATGTGAGTTGACATGGAGGGAGGAAATGATCCAGAAGCTGACCACAATCCTGTCCTCCAAACCTGAAGCTCTGATTCCTAGAGGAGTAGAGAGACATTTTACATTGGATAATGGTTCTGAGTTTTGATATGACCAAGGACTGGATTATTTTTTAAAACCTAGAAGTGATGAGATAATTTTTTACTATCTGATAATGCCTGGAGTCAGGAGTGGGAACATTTATGTCCACTGAGTGGTTTTGATGAGACGTGTTGGAAAAGAATAATGTTTTCTTTCTTAACAGATGCCTAAGTTTACATACATGAATTCCTTAGTACCACACATTGTCAACTATGTTTTTTTGTGGTTAAAATGAGAAAAAAAGAAAAGTGAATGATCTGGTTTGGCTGTGTCCCCACCCAAATCTCATCTTGAATTGTAGCTGCCATAATTCCCACATGCCATGGGAGGGACCTGATGGGAGGTAATTGAATCATGGGGGTAGGTCCTTCCCATGCTGTTCTCATGATAGTGAATAAGTATTACGAGGTCTGATGGTTTTATAAAGGGGAGTTCCTCTGCACACTCTGTCTTGCCTGTCACCATGTAAAACGTGACTTTGCTCTTCTTTCACATTCCGCCATGATTGCGCAGGCCTCCCCAGCCATGTGGAACTGTGACTCCATTAAACCTCTTTCCTTTATAAATTACCCAGCCTCGGGTATGTCTTTCTTAGCAGCATGAGAACAGACTAATACAATGAATATATTACAGATGATGAAAATAGAGCTTTCCCCCATTGATCAGATATGTATTGATGGTCTATTTTGTGTTAGGTACTGGGGATACACAGCCATGTTTTCCTGGACATCATGGGAGATGACTGTGATGATTAATTTTACGTGTCAACTTGTACTGGAACGAGTGGTGCAAACATTATTCTATGTCTGTGAAGGTGTTCCTGGGTGAGATGAACTTTTCAATTGGTTGACTGAGTAAAGCAGATTGCTCTCTCTATGTGAGTAGTTATCATTCAATCAAGTGATGTATTAGTCAAGGTTCTCTTAGAGGGACAGAACTAATAGGATATATATATAAAGGGGAGTTTATTATGTATTAACTTGCATGATCACAAGGTCCAGCAATAGGCCACCTGCCTGCTGAGGAGCAAGGACAGCCAGTCCAAGTCCCAAAACTGAAGAACTTGGAGTCCAATGTTCGAGGGCAGGAAGCATCCAGCATGGGAGAAAGATGTAGGCTGCGAGGCTAAGCCCATCTCTCCTTTTTATGTTTTTCTGCCTGCTTTATATTTGCTAGAAGTTAATTAGATTGTACCCACCAGATTAAGGGTGGATCTGCCTTCTGCAGTCCACTAACTCAAATGTTAATCTCTTTTGGCAACACCCAAACAGACAAACCCAGGATTAATACTTTGTACCCCCCGATCCAATCAAGTTGACACTCAGTAATAACCATCACAAGTGAAGACCTACATGAAACAAAAAAGTTAAGACAACTACTATTGATGCCTGAATGCTTGAGCTAGGATATCTTTTTTTTTTTTTTTTTTTTTTTACTTCCTGACTTTAAAGTTGGACTCAAACTGAAACATTGACCCTTTTGGGTCTTGAGTCTGCCATCCTGGAACTTACACCATCAGCTCTCCTGGGTCTCCACCTTACTGACTGTGGATTTTGAGATTTTCCAACCTCCATAATTGCGTGAGTAAACTCTTTATAATACTCTTTAACAAATATACACAAATACATGCACCTAAGTACACATATCCTATTGGTTCTGTTTCTCTGGAGAATCCTAACTAATACAATGTCACTATCCTAAAAAAAATCACACAAATAAATGGGGGTGGTAAGTACTATGAGAGCATATAATAAGCAGATTTAACCTAGTCAAGAAAGACTAAAGAAATATTGTGCTGCCTTCAGACTGAGAAATGGACTAAGCAGAGGCAAAAGCAGAAGCAGAAAGTTAAAAGTTACTGCATTAGTACAAATGAGATGATTATTACATGAACAAAGGGAGTTACGGGTTTGGAAGAAGATGGGTTACACATGTACCTGGGTAGATGGATGGTGGTCCCTTTTGCTGAGAAAGGAGACACTGGCTTATCAGGGACAATATCGTGATCTTGGTTTGGTTGAGTTTAAGTTCTTTTGCCATTTCTAGGTAAAATGTCAAATAGGCAGTTGATTAGACGTGAATAAAATACATGAGTGTAGCATGCTCTTGTTCTAATCATGTCAATTAATGGGAAACATAGTTGAGTTTCTGACTGAACAGGCTTAGTTGCGAAAAAGGAAAAGCAAGAATGAGGGAAGGTTAAAATTATAATAAAAGATTATAGTTGCTGAGTGCTTTACATATTAGATAAGCCCTAAATGCCTTACATACTAAATTAGTGAATATGTTACACATCACACTATGAGGTCTAAATACTATTATTATCCCCATTTGGTAGCCTGACTTTAAGATGATCCTCAGTGATCCCCATCTTCTGGTATTTGTGCTCTTGTGTCATCCCCTCCCACAGTGAGGAGAGCTGACTTGTGTAACCAATAGGATATCACAGAAGTGATTTAGTGTCCTGACTTCTGAGGCCAGATCATAAGAAACATTGTGGCTTCCATCTTGCTATCTTGAATTACTTGCTCTGGAAGAAGCCAGTCACCATCTTGTGAGGAAACTCAAGAAGCTCATGAAATAGCTTATGTTGATAGAAACTCACCACATGAGTGAGAGCATAAAAGTTTGAAAAATTTGCAGCCTGACAATGTAGTAGAAAAGAAAACCCTATTTTCTGGGGAGAAATTCAAGCTGATAGCAGCCACCATGGAAACCCTGGCCCCAGACAAGCCTTTAAATGACTGAAGCCCAGCCCACATTTTGACTGCAACCTCAGAAGAGAATCCAAATCAGAACTATCCAGATAAGCCTCTTCTGAATTCACGACCCAAAGAAACTGGGATAATACGCATTTATTGTTTTTGACCACTGTGTTTTGGGGTGATTTGTTATGCAGTAGTAGACAATACATTTCATTTTATAAAGAAAATAAGTCACAGAGAGGTTAAATAACTTGCCCAGTATCATATAGCTAAAAGTGGCAAAACCAGGATTTGAACTCACATTGTCTGGTTTGACTCCCCTCCTGAACCATCACACCCTATGCCTCTGCTGCTTAAAGAGAGTGAGGCAAGATGTTCAGCATGAGGAACAAAGAGGATTTCTAAGTGGCCCATAGGTACATAAGTATGCTCATTTGCAGAATTTTATTTTATTATTTTGTTTTCCAGAATTTTACACAGTTTATTCTTTAGAGCAGTTTTAGGCTCACGGCAAAATTGGGCAGAATTTACCTACTATTTTTAGTCATCAAGTGTTTGTATATATTTGAATTTACTCAGAAGCTGATAATTTTTTTTTCTTTTCTTTTTTATTTTTATTTTTTTTGAGATGGAGACTTGCTCTGTCACCCAGGCTGGAGTGCAGTGGTGGGATCTCAGCTCACTGCAACCTCCCCCTCCTGGGTTCAAGTGATTCTCCTGCCTCAGCCTCCCAAGTAATTGGGATTACAGGTGCTCGCCACCATGCGCAGCTAATTTTTGTATTTTTAGTAGAGACGGGGTTTTAGCTTCACGGCAAAGGGGATGTTTTCTCTTTGCCCCTACACTCTAATCTATCTCCTTGGTTTTCTCTTTACTTCTGACATCAAAATAATCACCTTTCCATGGCCATATTTTGTAGGGAAGAAGTGACCCACCAATTACATGAGAAAGGGGGACTAAAGTAGTTTTTATTGCTGTCTCATCCCTAAACTTTATGCCTCACTATCATGGCAGAAGGTGAAGGAAGAACAAGGCACGTCTTACATGGTGGCAGGCAAGAGAGCTTTAGGGTAGAGTTAACTTTCAGTTTTTTGTTAATAATTGTCACAACAATCAATGCTAAGTCAGCCACCTATGCACCTCCTTCTTCTCTCTTCATTATCCCTGCATTGTCGTTATGAAAAAGTTTGCTTCAGATGAGACCCAGACACAGAATAGGCTGGGCACCAACTTAAGAAAAGTACTTGGCAAAAGACAAGTCTTCATTTCCTAAAGGAATAAGCAAATACCTATCAGAAGATTATATTTTATCGACATATAGTATATAGTTCATCATAATAGCAAACTAACATCTATCAAAAATGGCCAATGAGCAATTTTTGACCAGTACCTTCTGGAATAGTCTTCTGTTCTATAGATTCTATAGAATCTAGAAGATTCTCCTTTAAAAATATTGGTGCATCTTCATAAACTCAGGAAAAATCTGGCAACCCCAGGATTTAACTCAAAAAGATAAAACAAAAAAGAGAGACCTAGGGAGCTATTTAGGAAACTATTAGGGAGCTATTTGGTGTGATTCAGATTTCCTTCTGTCATTAGCTATTTGTGGATTCAATTTTGTGTGAAAACAATTTTAGGGTTAGGGCAGGGGTGATCTTGGAGCAAACAACTGTAGTCCAATTAGTTAGCTTTTCAGAGGACTACCTCACTGGGTTTCAGACAGGTTATCTCTGTAAAGATACTATCTCTCAACTGAGTTGCTGATAAGTATTGAGTGGCAGCCAGATAAATCCCTTGATTCCTGACAAATGGCTAGAATATAAAATATTTAGTCTTTATTGCTGGTTGGTGCAGAGCAATAGGTTTAACTTTTAGGCAGGCCAAGGATAGGCCAGCCAAGTTTGTAGATGTTGTGGAACCAGACAAGGATAGATCTGAATAGAAGATTCTCAGCTTGGCCCCAGGTTGTCCCAGGGTGTTTCTGAGAGCAAGGCCAAGATACCTTCAAACATTTTACTTCTGCTCTGTCATACCAACAAGTAACATGAGTCTCAAATTTCAAAGCCATGCTTGAATATGCAAAAATGTTTACCCTCCAAATTTTAAAGCAGATGTAATATAAAACAGGAGACGTTTTCTGTGAGATGAAATAAATTCCCTTTATGTTTTCTAGAACTTAATGCTTCTCGGTTAGTGTACACTTTGGTTATTGTTATTTTGAAAGAAGAGATGAGGGTTCATACAGTAAAATTAATAAATAGAAAGCAGGTTTAAATTATAGCTAATCCTCAGAAATATTAGTATTAAACATTTTAATATTAATGTTACCTATTTAGTCTCAACAAAAAGAGTCAAACTCTGTAAAATACTTGAAGAGATTTATTCTGAGCCAAATATGAGTGACCAATGGCCTGTAACACAGTCCTCAGGACATCCTGAGAACATGCGCCCAAGGCAGTTGAGCTACAACTTGGTTTTATACATTTCAGGGCGACATAACACATCAATCAATATATGTAAGATGTACATTGGTTCAGTCCAGAAAGCTGGGACAACTTAATGGTGGGGGATTTTCCAGGTCATAGGCAGATTCAAAGATTTTTCTGCTGGGTGCAATGGCTCATACCTGTAATTCCAGCACTTTGGGAGGCCAAGGCAGGCAGATCACTTGAGGCAAGGAGTTCAAGACCAGCCTGGCCAACATGGCGAAACCCCATCTCTACTAAAAATACAAAAATTAGCCAGGCATGGTGGTACACACCTGTAATCCCAGCTACTTAGGGGGCTGAGGCAGGAGAATCATTTGAATGCAGGAGGCAGAGGTTGTAGTGAGCCAAGATAGCGCCACTGCACTCCATCCTGGGTGACACAGCAGGACTCCATCTCGAAAAAAAAAAAAAAAAGATTTTTCTGATTGACAATTGGTTGAGTTATTGTCTAAAGACATGGAATCAATAAAAAGGAATGTCTGGGTTACCATAAGGGTTTGTGGAGACCAAGGTTTCATCACGCATATGAAGCTTCCAGGTAACATGCTTTAGAGAGACTAGATTACAAATGTGTCTTACCAGACTTGAAAAGTCTGTTCTATCAGTCTTAAGGTCTGTGTTGATGTTAATGCTGGTAAGCTTGGCCTGAATTCTAAGAGGGAGAAAGGTTTATATGAGGCGTGCCCAACTCCCCCCGTCCCATCATGGCCTGAACTGGTTTTTCCAGGTTAACTTTGGAATGCCGTTGGCTGAAAGGAGGGGTCCATTTGGATGGTTGAGAGGCTTAGAATTTTATTTTTGGTTTACATCAGAATGACACATTGTCTCAAAATATTTTGGCTGAATTTTTATTTTTATTTTTTTCAAATCAGGGAATAGAAGAATCCCAACATTATTTTCCTCCCGAATCTTATTTATATATTTCAGTTTCTCCTTTTAAGTCAATCACCTGATTAAAAAAAAAATCCATCTTGTAAATCAGGACTATTAAAGGAATGATGTATTTCCTAAGTAACTGCTCCAAGGGAAGAAAGAACATTTTCAAATCATTTTATGTTAATTAATACTTTTAAGCCAAGAGCAGAGCTTTCCTGTTAATTTTTAACTAACCAAAATAAAAAAATTTTATGACTAGGCAACATTTTGTTGACTTTTTCAGTTTGTCAAACCAGTGGAAATAGACACATTAAAATTGACGTTCAGTTCTAATTAAATTAATTGGTACCAATAGCTCAGCTGTGAGAAACACAGGTAGGTTGTAAAAATGCTTACATGAGTTCTTCTACTCTTAATTTTTAATTTTTTTTAAAACAAAGATTGGCTCAGCATGGTGGCTCACACCTAGAATTCCAGCACTTTGGGAGACACAGGTGAGAAGATGGCTTGAGCCCAGTAGTTCGAGACCAGCCTGGGCAACATGGCAAGACCTCATCTTTACAAATAATAAAAAAAAATTAGCTGGGCATGGTGGTACACACATATGGTCCCAGCTACTCAGGAGTCTAAGTTGGGAGGTTCGCTTGAGCCTGGACAGTTGAGGCTGCAGGGAGCTGCGATGGCACCCCTGCATTCCAGCCTGGATGACAGAGCGAGACCCCATCCCTCCAAAAAAGGCAAGGGAAGTTAATATTTGTCTAAGAGTAATTCACATTATCAGTGTCAGAATAAAATTCCACACCTTAACATCTGGAAAGATGTGAAATAGTGGCTTTTTAGAGAATAGGAATTAAAACTCTAACTCTATAAAATATCTTCCAACTTTTTATCAGAGCCAGGCTTGGTTCAGAAGAATCCTTGTCACCCTATGACAGTATTAGACGTATCTTGTTACTGGAAATATAGTCAGAAGAAAACATCATTTAATGCCTAATTAACAAATAGAAAATCCCATCACCAAATTAGAGAAAAATAAAAGCAAACCAAAAACAATCCTTATCTCAAGGCCTATGATATTCAATAATTATGTTCCATTTCATGAATATTCACAAAAATTTCCAGTAACAAGGGGTAGCATCTCTTCAGGAAGTTGGCGTCATTTTACTTATGGTTAAAATCAATGAGAGAATTTTTAGAAAAAAAACAACAACTCTAAAGCCCTACCCTGGGCTGTCACAGTTGCCCACAGGCCCAACACCACATGTAAGCTGCCAAGACTTGGGGCTTGCACTCTCTGAAGCCATGGCCTGAGCTATACTTTGGCCTCTTTTAGCCATGGCTGGAGCTGTAACAGCTGGGATGCAGGGCACTATGTCCCAAGGCTGCACAGAGCAGGGAGACCCTGGGACTAGTGCACGAAACCATTTTTCCCTCCTAGGCCTGAAGGCCTGTGATGGTAGGTGCTGCTGTGAAGGTCTCTGACATGTCCTAGAGACATTTTCCCCATTGTCTTGGTGATTTGCATTTGGCTCCTATTTACTTATGCAAATTTCTGCAGCTGGCTTGAATTTCTCCCCAGAAAATGGTTTTTCCTTTTCTACTGAATCATCAGGCTGCAAATTTTCCAAACTTTTATGCTCTCTCACCTCTTGAATGCTTTGTTGCTTAGAAATTTCTTCTAAGAGATACCCCAAATAATCTCTCTCAAGTTCAAAGTTCCATATATCTCTGGGCAGGATCAAAATGCTGCTAATCTTTTTGCATAGCAAGAGTGATGACTTTTATTCCAGTTCCCAACAAGTTCCTCAGCCTGAGACCACCTCAGCCTGGACTTTATTGTCCATATCACTATCAGCATTTTGGTCAAAGCCATTCAACAAATCTCTAGAAAGTTCCAAATTTTCCCACATCTTCCTGTTTCCTGAGCCCTCCAAATCTCTAGGAAGTTCCACTTTCTCACATTTTTCTATCTTCTGCTGAGCACTCCGAACTGTTCCACCCTCTGCCTGTTACCCAGCTCCAAGATTGCTTGCACATTTTTGGGTATCTTTACAGCAGCACCCCACTATCTAGTACCAATTTACTGTATTAGTCTGTTCCCATGCTGCTGATAAAGACATACCTGAGACTGGGTAATTTATAAATGAAAGAGGTTTAATGGACTCACAGTTCCACATGGCTGAGAAGCCTCACAACCATGGCTAAAGGCAAATGAGGAGCAAAGTCATGTCCTACATGGTGGCAGGCAAGAGCACATGTGCAGGGGAGCTCCCCTTTATAAAACCATCAGATGTCGTGAGACTTAT
This sequence comes from Pongo abelii, assembly GCF_028885655.2. NCBI lineage: Eukaryota > Metazoa > Chordata > Mammalia > Primates > Hominidae > Pongo > Pongo abelii. The sequence goes on along the minus strand of NC_072002.2, from coordinate 85,291,169 downwards.
TCACTATCATGAGAATAGCATGAGAAAGACCTGCCCCATGATTCAATTACCTCCCACCGGGTCCCTCCCACGACTCATGGGAATTATGGGAGCTACAATTCAAGATGAGATTTGGGTGGGGACACAGCCAAACCATATCATGCCCCCATGTTGGACAATCAGCTTCATGGTTCATTCAGGGTAACAGGAGGGGAGGAGAGATCTGCCCACCCTCTTTCCAGGTAACTCACTTGTTCCTGAATGGAAGTTGCAATAGCCTTGGGGATCACTGGTCCACTGTGGGTGGTGTCACCAGGCCCATGGGAAGAGGAGATGTTGCCTCAACTTAACATCCTTAGCTAAGGCAGGGGGCATGGGTTTGGTGGGTGGAGGACCAGAGAGTGGGAAAGGGGGCTGGGACCCTATAGCTGGTGAGTTGCAAGCCCATCAAGCAGTGGGGAGGATGCACTCGTAGAGTCTGCACTTGCTCACAAGTATTATCCTGGTGCCTGAGAGAGCATGACATTAACCAGCAAAGAGAAAACAATGAAACTGGTGGAGCACAGACTCTTTGGAACAACACTACATTTTAAGTGATTTAGTATTTCCTAGAAATTTGATTCCTAAATAACATTTACAAAATTGCATTATTGACTAGTAAGTTTTTCAGTAGAAGCAGCAAATGTCACTTAAAAACTGTGTGTGCTTATGAAAGGAGGTCATTTTACTTGAGATCGATTGTGTGTGCTGCCTACTCTCAGTTTCTCACTCCAATCCACCCTTCACTCATCTCCACTCTACTCTGTGGTCTAGGAGGCTGCTGTCTATGAATGGCATTGCCTGGGGCTTCCTTGCCTGCTGGCATCCATGTGGGTTTAGCAATGATGGTAAACAGTATGTGATGGAAGATCGAGAGCAGAAAGAATTTGGGGTGTTTGATTCCCTTTGCCCCCTCTTTGCTAGGTGCAGATTGGACAGAGGCTGCCTTCCTCCGCTTTAGGCTTTGTCCAGATCTCCCTCTGTCACCCTCCATGGTTCACTGGAGCTGCTCTTTCCTCTTGCCGCCTGGAGCCTGTGGGTGGTAATGGCTTCCCACTGTTGCCAGTTCATGGGTGCTTTGTTATCCCTAGTTATATTTTGGCTCACCACTCTGTGGTCGGCTGCTTTCCCAAGCTTTCTTTGGTTAAACCCTTTGGAACTGCCTTCTGTTTCTGCCAGCACTCTGATTGACACAGCACCTTTTCTTCATACGGCACACAAGTGGATGCGATGCAAGTCTGTAGCTCGGAGGCATTTAATTGGAGCTTACGTCTTAGAATCATGCTGTCATCTCATTTCCTGGTTAATCCCTAAGCATACTCTGATGGCCTGGCAATATGCTAACTTGGCTAGGCTGGACGACATTTTCCAAAATTCTCGTCCCTAACTAATATTCTAGTTAGTGTGGGTCACAGAGATATTTGCAAAGGGGAAGTAGAGTAACTTTTAGGCTCGAGGATCTGTGGAGGCACCAGATATTGTGGCAACTCGTGCCCATTGGCATTTGCCTGCTGGCTGCCCTCACTGGTGTGGGAAGTACCTGGGCCTGCAGCTGTTCTGTCAACCCCAGATCCTCCCATAGCTTCTCTGATGCTTGGGCCACGTGTGTGTTCAGCTACAAAACAAAAATGCCAGCTTCCCCTGCCGGACACCCACGTCATCGGCGTTGGCAGAGACAAGACTCACCAGGCTCCAGTCTGTCTCTGTGGGCTCCAGCTTATGCCCATGGGTTCCCGTTTCCTTTATTCTTTTCCACTTTCCATCTGTTTTCTCTTCCTACCTGTGGCCGTGCAGACTGAAGGTCAAACACCAGACAGAAAGACTACAGTCCTACAGCGACTGCCCAGCCCTTTCCCATGGTAGTATTAGGTCAATTCTTGTAATACACAATATTTGTATAATAAATAATATGTAGAGTGGGTCTGTGTCTCCCATCAAACTCTGACATACTTACTTATACCATCATTCTTTTATCTGCACATATGTACATTAGATGTTTTAATACTTTCTGCCATTGGTTTTTCTTCTTTATTAATGCCATTTCAACTATAATTTCAGAGCCTCATTACCTTCTAAAATATCTTAGAAATAACCCTCTGAAATTGTATTCCTTTGAGAACATAATTAACTAATTAACATCAATCTGGATGCCTGCTTTGAGGCCATTAGCATCCCACAGAGGCTATGATTTGTAAATTAAACTAAAATCAAATTGGCTTTTCTGTTATTTCTCAAACTATTGTATAATAATTACTAGGTTTCTGTGAAAATATTTAAAAATTGTTTAACTTATTAAATGACCTGTACATTTCACTGATCCATGAATTCCATTCTTTCCTTTTTTTTTCTTAACTACCCTTTCTCTTTCTTCTTTTTTCTTTCTAGTTAGATGAATGTCTAAATTGGTCAGAAAACTTCTTCTGTTATCTATTCTTCTGATAAACTACTTCTAGTAAGCAACTTCCTTTCTTTCCATTGTTTATCAGTGGAAAGTAAAGACCTTCTTTCATTGGGCCAATAAAAATCCCCTCCACCTGAGCCCATTTTTTTATTGTAACATTTATTGCAAATAGAAATTTTTTCCATATTCTCTTACTTTTAATATAAATTTTTCCATAATTTGAAATCCATTATTATGTCATTTATTTTGCATGTGTGTGTGTGTCTGTGTCTGTGTATGTGAAAGGATACTAATTAATCTAAATGGAGTTTTTTATACTCCAGAAATGGCTACAATTCCTATTTTCTTTCTTATTTGGAATTTACTTGTCAAAGCTGACTCTAATTCATAGAGTATATGCATTATCTGATATCTATTTCTGATAGAAAATGTGACATAATGTTAGATGTTAACATTCAGAACAAATTATGTCAGGATTTTCTTTTCCAGGAATGTCTTTGTTTTTATGATCACTTAATATTGTGAATTATACACAAATATGTTTATATTAAAAGGGGGGAAGTTTATTTTTGTAAAGGTAAGTAAAACAAACATGACCAGCGTATCTAAGAATCAAAGACCTTTTGTTTATCTAAAAATAGATTAGAAAAAAATTAGAATATTAATTTGTCAATTTATGAAATTAATTTAGAACAAAATAATTATGAGATAATTATGAGAAAAAATGTATAGAGAGCAATTACATTTCAAAACCCTTTCGTATTCACCAGCCTGAAAAATATTTTTAATGTAACCATTATAATCTGACTTTCTTTACTATGTGAATGCCCTCATAGAAGATAAATAAGAACATTCATATTAATAAGAACATGCATTACCTTATTTAATTAAATGCCATCCACAGTGGAACTCATCAATCCGAGGAAGATAATGGACTTGGATTGTTAGGGCATTGCAAAAGCTAAGCCAAGATTTTCTTCTAATTTTACAAATCATTTTCTAAATCAAATACACATATTAGCACAGTGTTCATTTTAAAAGAGGTTTATTTTAAAAGTAATTGGCATGGAACCTGGACAGTGCTCTATTCTACTAATTTTATAGTCCTGGGTAACTCACTACAAATAGATAAAAAGCAGGATCAGTAATTTCCTGAGCCAGAGCTCAGTTTGTAATTAACATAGAGTTTACTTAGATGGAGTGAAGGAAGGGAGGAGAAATAAATAAATTCATAGGAAGGTCAGCTGAAATTAATGTTAAACTCTCCATAATAAAATATATTTTGTGTAGTTTACTACTAACCAATTGGTTTCATTTGTATAGTATATATCCCGTAATTCCCTAAAATATAGGTTAGCATGATAAACAATAATACTAGGATATTATCTCTATTTAAAAAATATAGTGATTATCTAGATTTTTAAAAATCACTGAAAAGAAGCAGCCAATTTATATTCTGTTTTCAATGTGAAGAGAAGGAAATCATTTGCCTTATGAGTTTTATTTCTTGATTAATGTAATAATTACAGTATTGGACATTTTAGAAAAGAGATTGATATTTCAACATAAGAAGAAAATTACCAAGTAATATTTAGATTCAGAATCCCTTGTGGAATTCCATGAAATAAATCAAAGGTAAAATGCTCGTTTCCTTTTCCAGGAAACAAAGTAATTAAATTATCCTCTTTTAAATAGGGTTGATGCTATTAGTTCTTGAATTGATGTAAGTTGATTTCAATGTTTTCTACTTTGTAACATTGAAATTATGCTTCCACATATTGTGATAACATTAAGCATATTATTTTTCTTGGATTAGATGCCTGACATTCTACTATGAAAGGATTATATATTATACATATGATATATTACACTACTAAGTGATTTACATAGTCACATTATGTCTCAAGATTCTTAAGCACGGGTGTTAGCTCTTTAACTGTCTTAACATCCTAAAATAAACAGAACAAACACTTAGATGCATCAGAGTGAGTACATATATATGTTTCTAAAATTTTAATCACATAACTTCTTCTGTTGGTTTTCAGAAGTACTAACTCACCAGAAAAATCTGAGAATTGTGCTACAGACTGATTTTCCTATATCAATTCAAAGACAAAGATAGTGTTGTCATAGGTCTAGTAAAATGTATTGCCAAAAACACTTCTTTAGAGTTCTAAGTTTATACAAAAATAATCATCACACTTTTTCTCACTCATATTTTAGTTTTATGAAATAATGCTACATAGACTCAACTGCACGAATTTCTCTCATAACTGCAAATGCTAGAATTTTAACACAGATCGATCCATTTTCAGGATCGCCTGCCGTAAAATTACTGATTGATCCCTTTGGTTGAACTCTGTTAACTGATTTCTCCTTTCTCTGTTTAGGTAGATTTATAGACCTATCAAACATCACATAAAGTCAGTAATGTTGAAATGTTATTTAATGAGGCTTCATAGCTAGTGTTACAAACTAATGATGTAAAAATTTTAAAAGCAGGTTTGGAGAATAAAACTGACTTCAACATTTCATCCTTTAAAAAACTGTAAATCCTTTACAATAATGGGAATTTGTTCAAAATATATTGAAAAATTAAACTTAAGACAGAGCATCAAAAACTTAAAGGAAAGGTCTTCTTTTAGAATCAAGTAGGCATACTGCCATTTACTATATTTTCATAATTCTGTAACATTCATCCATGGTCAAAGTACAGTCAAAATTTAAAAAATGTTAAATAAGCAAGCATTATAAATTCATATTTTATTTTAATTTTAAGGTAATTCTTCCTAAAAATATTTCATTTTCACTTCTTGAAAACAGTTGCTTTTGTTGCATTGATGAATGAGTTGGTTGATACTCAGCAGTTTGTGGGCTCCTTGAAAGTGAAGCCAGGATCACAAGGCTGTGCGATGGCTTCACCAAAACCATGTGAGGCCACTGTAGCCTTATTTCTTTTTTAGACAGCGTGACTAAAGCGGTAATTAAGGGGCAAAATGTAGACTCAGGGTATTTGAACTTCAGCAAAGCATGTGACAACATCTCTCATATGATATCTTTAAGGATTAAAGGAAGAAATGTCAGCTGGAGGCAAGAACAGTGTGATAGATTGAGCCCTTGGTGAATGATCATAATCAGGACACGTGAAAATGACCATAATCAGCACATGTCAAGATGACCGTAATCAAGGGCAAGCTCTGTCCTTGGCCCTTTGCTGATCAAATTTATTAATGACTTAGATGAAAATATGAAGCTCCGTAGATTTATAGCTAGCATAGAAAACTGAGTAACAGAAAGATCTGCACAATTGGGTTGAATCTACTACGATGAGATTTAACACAGTAAGTTCATGATATTTGGTCTTAAAAAAAATGAACAAGTGAGATTGGAGGAAATGTAGCTCAGCAATTGTAGTGAAAATATGAGTCAACAGCAAGATGTGACTCTTAGCAAAGCTACGCTGCCCTTGAGCTGCAAGAAAAGAAGGGTAATGTCCAGAGTGAGAAAGGCAGTTTTCTCAATCCATTCCATCAAATCCCATCTGAAAAATTATATTGTCTATGTGGTATCAGAGGTTATTCAAAAGAAAGTGATCAGGACAGTGAAATAATTTTAAAGCATGTGATCTGAGGAACAGTTAAAGAAATTGGGAGCCAAGAAGACTGAGGGAATCCAAAATCATGGCTTTAAAACATTTCAAGGACAGCCCCAAAAGAAGAAGGACTAGACTTGTGCCTAGTACAAAGGGTAATACTGAGACTGTCCCCCATACGGAAGTGGAAAGGCTCTTTCTGCAGACCTATGTCAGCTCATAAATGTAGAAGGATTGATGGAATTAGAAAGTCACCATTTTGCAACTGCTGTTGCAGTAATTGACTCAGAAAGGGATAATCAATGGATGCTAAAACCAATAAGAGAAAGGGTGGTGAGAAATAGGATATTCATAGGGTGTCAAAGTATTAACCCACAGATGATGTTCTTCTACCGCTTGTTTTAAAATCACAATTTACTTCTATATAAATATATTAGGGAACAATTTGAACATAATGCAGATTTTGCACTTGCTTATACCTGATTTAATCCAGAAGAGTCATCCTGTCACCCGCTTCTACATGCAAACTTCAGGTCTCTTCAGGGGAAAGTGCCCTATTTATATAGTTTACATGTATTTATTTACCATTTAACATGTGTAAAACTGTGCTGTCATTTTTATTGGGCTCCTGCTTTTAAAAAAAATGCATAATTGATGAAGTTTTGGGTGTTGTGTCTTTAACCTGATTTTCACCATAAACCCTGTGGTTTTTGTTTTGCAATTTTTCATACCTGATGATTTTTAGTACCACATCTGCTAAATTATAGTGGACTCACTGTATTTGCTAATCACAAAGTTTACAAGTACTTACAATAGAGTGATCTTGCTGTATCTGCCTTACATGAAATAATCATCAATAATCTAACATTATGTGCCTCTTGACGGGATGCAATATGATGTACACACATAACCTATAACACGGCCAGAAATATCTTAGTTGGATCTAATCAAGCCTTTATACATAAACAAGATAGGATATATATTTATATATTCACATAAAGGATTGGCTCAGAATTTTCACTCAGCACAAATGTTACATTAAATTTGAAAACAAGAACTAAAATAAAACTGGTGATGAAAAAGTTTTGCAGAAAATTAAGGAAATCTGAAAATAGATTGAGCATTAGATGATAATAGGGAATTATTGCTTATTTTCCTAGGTATGATAATGGTATCATCATCATACAGAAGAATATCCTTTTCTTAGGAGAAGCTTACTAAAATCAAGGTAAAATAGCCTAATGTGTGCAGTGGGGGTACTCACAATACTATTCTTTTTTAAAATTAAGTTTTAAAGATTTAACAATAAATAGTTGAAAAATTAATTAAGATATCATTAAAAAGTGAATGAGTGTTGGGAAAGGGATATTAGTAAAATGACATTTTCAGGTTAAATGTAATTTTTGTGGTCTGCTCCTACTTGAAATATCGTGTAAATTTTGTATAAGATATATATCCAGATTTGTTAACTGGAAGAAAATAGACTAATTACTGACAACTCAACATTAAAATTCCTGGTATTAAAAAATACAGCACCGCTTCATTGGATAATGAACTTCAGGGAATTGTAATGGAAGGCAATGAAGCAAAGAAATGATTTATTTATGTGTAGCCTAAGATGATAAAATGACTTATAACGGTGAGAAGGGTATTCTGAGGAACCACAGCATTGCTGTGAAAAAGCGAGCAAATACTTTTTAAATTTTTTAATGTTATTATTATTATTTTTTGAGATGAAGTCTCGCTCTGTTGCCCAAGCTGGAGTGCAGTGGTGCGATCTCGGCTCACTGCAACCTTCACCTCCTGGGTTCAAGCAATTATCCTGCCTCAGCCTCCCAAGTAGCTTGGGATTACAGGTGTGCGCCATGACGCCTGACTAATTTTTGTATTTTTAGTAGAGACAGGGTTTCACCATGTTGGCCAGGCTGGTCTCGAACTCCTGATCTTGTGATCCACCCACCTCGGCCTCCCAAAGTGCAGGGATTACAGGCGTGAGCCACCACACCTGGCTGAGCAAATACTTTTTGATAGAACTTGTTAAAGTAAAACAAACACAATATCTATAAATATGTTTGTATAAAATATTAGTTCTAAGAGAAGCATTGGGAAGTCTTTATGGCTTCTGGTCTTTTCTTGAGTAATAATATATTAACCTTACCCTTACTTCTTTGCTCCTTAGACACCCTCCTCTCAAATGATTACGTGAAAGAAACTCATAGAAGTTTAAGTAAAACAATCTCAAGCTTTTAATACAACATTATTTTTGACAGTGAAAAAGACGACCTCATTAAGGAAAAATATCAATAACGTGGCATCTATTATATAATTTTACATTCGTTTTAGCTTTAGAACCAAGTATGATAAACTGTAATCACACTGCGGTCATTCATAGTTTTGTTAAACTCTTAACCAGTTGTAGGGTTTTGCTTTTTCTATGCTTTGGCTTTCCTTCAAATCATTAATCTTTTATGTTTCCTCTGTGAATGAAAAGCACATTTTATTTTCATCAATATGAGACAATGTAAGTATGATTATCTCTCAAACTTGAAAATTGATGACCAATATATCAAAATTATAAGACAGTTTGTTACATTCAAATGTATTTATTAAGAGCAAAACTTTCATTTAATTCACTTGACATCTGTTTCATAGAGTCACAGACCTGAGCAAAATTATATTTTTATGGAGAAGAATAATTTTAAAAAATGCAAATGAGGACTAGCTCTAGCTTCTCAGTACTGGTGATGGTGAATTGGAAAGTAGTAGGAAGCATGGCTGGATTTTAAAAAGGCACTCTCCAGAGAAAGGGCTATGACTTGGGCCTGACATGTGCTTGCTGTGTCCAGGGTGCTGAGGGTGAAGGGGGAGAAGGTTAGGAGAGAACATCAAAAAGCACACGAAAACAAGTGCATTTTATGAATTGATGCTTGGAAACATCTTGGAATAATTCTTTTGAACATTGTTGATGGTCAAGATATATCTATTATTTGCAAATTACCAATTGACTGGTCTCTTGCTCCCTAAAATCTGTAACTACTGGAACTCTGACATCTGTTAAAAACTACAGCTGGTCATACTTTACAGTTTCTTGATTTCACGTTCGAAGCCATCTCTAGACTATAGATGGCATCAGTCATTTGTCTTAGAGGGGCTCGTTGTTAGAGAAATGCAAGAGAAAATAAAAAGGTTTATTCAAATTTTTTTCTCTTCCTCTCCCTGTTGGTTATTGCTACATTGGACAACAATACCCTCACTCTATACTCTCTCCCCCAAATTTCTAAAGCAAATGAGGAGGCTGTTCTTCCTTTGCCTTTTTGTGACCTTTCTTTTTTCCCCAGAGAGCCTTGGAAATTTATTTAACTAGATTTCAGCTGTATAAAATGGATGGTTAGGAAGAGAAGGAAGCATATAATGTGGTTGTGTGTGCCCCAATACTTCCTAGAAATGACCCTGTGGGCCAAATTCCCCTAAGGAGATGTCGTGCTGTTTTATAATCCATGGAGCATCTTATAATTATACAACCATTAATTCTTTTTCCTGCTTCAAATTTCACTGATTTACTTATGTAACAGTGTCATTAAATCCCATATATCATTTTTCACCATTAATCCATTATTCATGAGTTTCTTCCATCTCTGAAGTATGTTCATCAGGAAAAATAGCCTCAATTTGCATTTTAATTGACCAAATGTACAGTGGTATCTGATCATATAAATGGTCATTTCTGGTTAAGCAGAAGCTTATGTTTAGTAGGATTAAAGTGATCTTTATTTTACAGTTCTCTCTTCTGATGTGATTTTCATAAATGTTAACATACTGGTATTACCAATAGCTATACAACTAGGGTTGCCAGATAAAATACAGGAGGCCCCATTAAATTTGAATTTCAGATAAACAATTATTTTTCCTTAGTATAAATATTCTACAAATATTATATGCATACTTACATATAAAATTATTTGTTGTTTTTTTGAAATTCATATTTAACTGTGTGCTCTGTGTTTTTATGTACTAAATCTGGCGACCGTACCTACATAGTAACAAAGTCAAAACAACTACATAATTCCCTACTATCAACAAAGATCTCCTTTATTACAATGAATAATTTTTAAAAATATGTTTTTGAGGATTTTGATACTCTTAAATAACTATATTGGTAGGTACCAGGAAACAATATTGATTTGTATTTTTGACCTTGTGTTGAGATAATCAGGTTATATCCATTCAAATTCCCATTGTATAAAAATGTGTAATATTTGCTATCCAATTTTATTTCTACCAGAGAGTATGTACACACAATTCTGCATAGACTAAGTCTTCAACAAATATTTAATTAATTCACGACTCCTTTCTTTCTTGGAAGAATTAAAAACTAAAAATCCATTCAATCAATTTATGTCTCTACTTCAGAAAAAAAATAAATACCAGTAAATAAAGGTCATGAACATATTGTTCCCCAAAGCAGTCAGCAGGTCAACCATCTTGATTTTTACTTTTCATTTTCCTTGACTTCAAGGGAAATATTTTCGTTTCCTATTGCTGTTTGTAATAAAGTACACAAACTTAGTGGCTTCAAAGAACACAAATTTATTCTCTTGTAGTTCTAGATGTCAGAAGCCTGAAATGATTCTTTTGGGGCTAAAATCAAAGTGTTGGAAGGGCTGGTTCTTTCTGGAGGTTTCAGGGAGAATTCATTTCTTTGCCTTTTTCACCTTGTAGAGGCCATTTGTATTCCTTGGCCCAAAGCCCCTTCCTTATTCCAATTCAACTTTGTGCTCCAACGTTACGTCTCCTACTACTTACTCTGATCACACTCTCTCCTTCTTACAGTGACCCCTGTGATTATATTGAATTCACCCAGATAAGCCAAATCCAGAATAATCTCACCATCTCCTTTACCACACCTGAAAAGTTTCCTTTACTATATAAAGTGACATACACTCAGGTTCTGGGAATTAGGATGTGAACCTTTAGGGAAACATTATTCAACCTACCATAGAAAGGGATTGGCAAAATGAAACTCACAATACATTTCTACATCTGTATTATAAATCAATTATATATGTACACACATACCTTACATTTACAGAGTGTTAGTCTTTTTTTTTAACAGCAGTGCTTTTCACTTCCAAGAACTAATTTGAGTATTACTCTTAGAGTAGGTAGTGAGGCAGACATGAACAGGCCAGGAGACAGCCCCTCACCACTGTCAGGCAACCATCAGGAGATGCTCAGGAGGTTATTAAACTGTCTTTCTAGCATAATAATTGGTCACAGCCAGCGCCAGGGAAAGGCAATCTCCCAATAGGTAGAAAAAGCCTGAGACTGGTGATCAGCCGTCTTCCCAATAAGATCTCAGGAGTTGGCAGAGTGGGCTCAAGCATGAACAGTACGAGAAAAATGGCAGAGTTTAATTTGTATATGATCTTCCTCTAGGAACATTTGGTAAGAGAAGAACGCCTCAAGGGAGCATGTGCAAAGCTACGGTAAACACACTGCGCGTGTGGCCCCTCCCAAGGGCTGGCAGCTCCCTGCGCATGCGGACAGCCCACCCCAAGGGAAGAATCAGGGCAGAAGGGGTGCAACCCCCTGGAAGTACTCCAATGTATCAACCCCAAGTCAAAGGTCCAACTGCACACATTCTCTCAAGCCGCCTGCTTGGCCCTCTTCCAAGTGTACTTCACTTCCTTTTGTTCCTGCTCTCAAGTTTTTTTGTTTGTTTGTTTTGAAACGGAGTCTTGCTCTGTCCCCAGGCTGGACTGCAGTGGCGCCATCCCGGCTCACTGCAAGCTCCGCCTCCCGGGTTCACGCCATTCTCCTGCCTCAGCCTCCCGAGCAGCTGGGACTACAGGCACCTGCCACCACGCCCGGCTAATTTTTTGTATTTTTAGTAGAGACGGGGTTTCACCGTGCTAGCCAGGATGGTCTCGATTTCCTGATCTCGTGATCCGCCCGCCTCGGCCTCCCAAAGTGCTGGGATTACAGGCGTGAGCCACCGCGCCCCGCCTGCTCTCAAGTTTTTTAATAAACTTTCACTCCTGCTCTGAAACTTGCCTAGGTCTCTCCTTCTGCCATATGCCGCTCAGTAGAATTCTTCCTTCTGAGAAGGCAAGGACGGAGGTTGCTGCGGACCTGTATGGATTCACCGCCTGTAACATCACAGCACCACGGTGGTGTAGACCAGACAGGTATTGTTGTGCTGCTTTTCTTTTTAATTTTTTTTTTATTTTTTATTATTTTTTTTTTTTAGACGGAGTTTTGCTATCTCGCCCAGGCTAGAGTGCAAGTGGAAGAATCTCGGCTCGTTGCAACCTCCGCCTCCTGGGTTCAAGCCATTCTCCTGCCTCAGCCCCCCGCGTAGCTGGGACTACAGGCGCCCGCCACCACGCCCAGCTAATTTTTTTGGATTTTTAGTAGAGACGGGGTTTCACCATGTTAGCTAGGATGGTCTCAATCTCCTGACCTCGTGATCCGCCCACCTCGGCCTCCGAAAGTGCTGGGATTACAGACGTGAACCACCGCGCCCGGCCTTGTTTTGCTGCTTTTCATATGCTCATTAGTAATCACGACTGCAACCTTTTCAGTGTTTACTATGGGCTAGGTATAATGTTGGGAGTCTTTCATTTCCTTTAATTTTTGGAACCACCCTATGAGGTAGGTTTTATTATTATTCTCACTTCCATGTGAAAATAAAGGAAGATAGAGAGATTAAGTAAATGAGCAACAATTATTAAGACATTTTTAATATTTAGTATTTACTCAGTCACTGTAGTACTTCACATACATTATCCCATTGAATCCTTTCAAAACTTCAATGAGTAGATAATGTTATTAACGCTCACAGTTTGGAAAAGGTTAAATAACGTGCCCAAGGTCACGCAGCTTGTAAGTGGCAGAGCCAGGATGCACACCGGGCTGACTGGATTTTGGGAATCATATTATTAACCATTCCACTCTGTTGAGTAAGGAACTTGTCTACGGTTGCATGGTTCATACGCAGCAGAACTCAAGTTACAACAAATAACGCCCGTTTCCTAGGGTGTTGTTCTTTCGGTCACAAAGCCATCAGGATGATGGTCTGTCTGGCATTCTAGTGCAGCCACAGCCCTCAGATACCAATTCTATTAGCCTGAGGTGAGGCCCAAGCACTAGTATAGTTTAAAAGCTGCCTGGGTGATTAAAACGTGCGGGCAGGGTTGTGAACCACTGCCACAAAGGGTAGATCCTAAACTTCTGGGAAGCAGCAGGCTATGATGCATAGAAAAAAACAGAAAAAATAGAAACTGTTCTGGGCTAGGCTCGGTGACTCACGCCTGTAATCCCAGCACTTTGGGGGCTGAGGCAGTGGATCAGTTGAGGTCAGGAGTTCAAGACCAGCCTAGTCAACATGGTGAAACCCAGTCTCTACTAAAAATACAAAAATTAGCCAGGCGTGGTGGTGCACGCCTGTAATCCCAGCTACTCAGGAGGCCGAGGCATGAGAATCGCTTGACCTGGGGAGGCGAAAGTTGCAGTGAGCTTAGATCAGGCCACTGTGCTCCACCCTGGGCGACAGAGTGAGACCCTGTCTCAATAAATAAATATAATTTTTTAAAAAAGTTGTTCTGGAGGTCAATTACGTGCCCTTGTCACCAGCCATCAGGAGGTTTGCTACATCCTACAGCCTGCATGAGGTTACAGAGAGTCTGCAGAGAGCTATTAACCATTTCTTTGTTTCTACTTCTGCTGACAAATACAGTGAATGGGAACCTCTCAGAAGCCAAAATTACATCAATGTAATCATTAGTGACTCTGATAAGAGAATAGCCAGAAGTCCCCCAAACTGTGAATGTGCTTTCAGTGAGCTCACATTTTAAAAGCATGAATATAGAACAAAGAAAAAAAAAAAGGAAGCCTAATCAAAAATAGATTTAGAAGTATAGCCCAGGCCTGTAAAAATATTGTTAGAAAGGCCAATATCCAGAGTGTGCTAAATTGCAATAAGTCTAAAAACAAAGCAAAACAAAAAAACATTTTTAGAGATACGAGAAGCAAGGCCAGGCATGAGGCTCATGCCTGTAATCCCAGCACTTTGGGAGGCTGAAGCAGGTGGATCACTTCAGCCCAGGAGTTCGAGACCAGCCTGGGCAACATGGCAAAATCTCATCTCTACAAAAGAAAACAAAAATTAGCCAGTGTGTTGGCACATGCCTGTGGTCCCAGTGGAGGTTACAGTCAGCCAAGATCATGCCACTGCATTCCAGCATGGGTGACAGAGGGAGACTCTGTCTCAAACAAACAAAAGCCAAAAAAAAAAAAAAAAAAAACCAAAAAAAGTGAGATACAAGAAGGAAGAATTTTAAATAGCACAGGCCAAGATATCAGAAAACCCTCCTTTAAAAAAATCCACTGAAGTTTGTACATGTTTTCCCTATCATTTAGAATGATTCTCAGACTGGAAAAGATAAGACAAGTATACCTTATTAAATCAGAATTTTAGAGCAAATTTAGAGAATCTAGCTTGTGCTCACTTCACAGCCCTTACCAAGCGAAGTCTTATTTTTTTTTATTTTTATTTTTTGAGATGGAGTCTCGCTCTGTCGCCAGGCTGGAGTGCAGTGGCACGATCTTGGCTCACTGCAACCTGCGCCTCCCGGGTTCAAGTGATTCTCCTGCCTCAGCCTCCCGAGTAGAAGTCTTTTGAATATGTTATTAACTTGGCCAGTCAATAGACTTTTTTTTTCCTTTTCTTTTTCTTTTTTGAGACAGAATCTCATTCTGTCGCCCAGACTGGAGTGCAGTGGCACGATCTCAGTTCACTGCAACCTCTGCCTCCCAGGTTCAAGTGATTCTTGTGCTTCAGCCTCCCAAGTACCTGGGATTACAGGCATGCACCCCCATGCCCAGCTAATTTTTGTATTCTTAGTAGAGACGAGGTTTCACCATGTTGGCCAGCCTGGTCTCGAACTCCTGGCCTCAAGCGATCCACCTGCCTCGGCCTCCCAAAGTGCTGGGATTACAAGCGTGAGCTGCCATGCCTGGCCCAATAGGCGTTTTTTGAGTGGGTGAGACTCCATGCTGGGTTCCTGTGAAGGAGCATTGTCCCCTTGCCACATCTCCCCGTCTCCTCTGGGGCTTGGTCTAGTCTAATGAGTTTATATTTAAACAGCAATGTTGACTTACTATTGAAGCATCAGGAGAACACAGAAATAGAAAGCTGGGCATGTATAAATATTCTCATCTCAAAAATGTAAGGTAACATCTATGAACTTCAGACTTGCAAAGTTGGTGTTGATCTCTAGACAACTCACAGGGCCTTCTGAAATAAGATTTCTGCCATCCTTCTCAGTGCATCAAGCAGAGCCTAAATCACACAGGGTTTTGCAACTCCAGGTGAGGTTGCAGTGAAAGCCTAGAGAACTCCAGAGGAAGAGTGCATTTAGCTTCTTTTCATTTCTAATTGAATTTCAGACTAGGTTTATATTTCTAGAATGGAAATAATTTGCCCTCAAAAGCATGAAAACTTTGCCCCATTGTCTTCAAGGTATTTGAATTCTCCTTCTGGAAACATATGACCTGTTTTTTCCTTGTAGAAACATTTAGTCTTCTTTTTTATTCCTGTTATTTTGAAATGTTATAAAGATATTCTTTGATACTTGTCTTTTCCCATTCATTGTGCCGTGCCCTCAACAGGAAATTTTGCTCTGAAAATTCTTACCTTTCAGTTTGGAGAGATATTCTTACATTATGTCTTTGATATTTCTCTCTCTATTTTCTCTGTTCCTTATTTCTGGAACTCCTACCAAGGAAATTTTTATCTCTTTTCTGACTTTATTTTTGTATCCTTTTTTTTTTTTTCCTATTTTGCATCTCTTTGCTTTTTAACCTTATTCTTTGAGAGCTGTCCCCAACTTTATCTTCCAATCCTTCTATTGCATGTTTTATTTTTGCTATCATAATATTAATTTCCCAGAGTAGTTTTAGTTATCTGAATGCTCCTATATTTTTAAGATCAGTTGTTTCATGGAGGAAATTTTTTTCATAACTTTAAGAATATCTATCTATATATGCATATTTCCTCCTGCTTCCTGTGCTTTCTCTGCCTGTGAGTTTCTTTGTTTTGTTCTTTCATGTCTGGGTTTCTTCAAATGTTCAGTGATCCCGCATGGTCTGTTCCTATTTTAAAATGAGGCTCTGAAAGACTAATTTGGAAGCTCTGTGTGTTCAGGCAGTGCTTTTTGTATTGTGAGTATCATGTGGGGATATTGTGACAAGGTCTATCTTTACATTTGCTTTTTCTTTTTTGGGTGGTCAGTTTCCTTAGAAAGGGATGAATACGTGGCTGTCTGTGTGTTTGGGAGTGAAACTGGGACACACTTGTCATGATGAAGACTTCCAGTTTTCTCCCTCGTTGCAGTTTAAGAAAAGTGTGCCATCTGTTTCCTGCCCAGAACCTGCCTGATAAGCTTTTGGCTATGCCAGAAATCTCTTGTCCAGAGCCCCTCTGGTTCAGTGTATTCAATGAATAAGCCACCAAGTCTTTGCCACAGATTAAGTGAGAAAACAAATGTTCCAAAAAAAGTTGCAGAACAGTATATGCATAATATGATTCACATAATTTAAAATAGTGTGCATGCATTCCACTTCCACATGCCTCCTATATGCGTTGTGAAATAAAGTTTATGGGAGGCCATTGTTTTGGACTGAGCTCCTACGCTAGACCCCGACAGACCAGACCAAACCAGAATGGGTCACTCGTGCCAAGTGCCATGTAATCAAACTGAACTTAGAAATGGGTGTTTCCAAAAAACGAGGAGAATAACAGCAATCAATCCAAAGGGGCCTAGTCCGATGTCCAGCTGCTTCTCCTTTCTCTGTCGATTGAGTGTGGGTTGGGAGGTGGGGTGGGCCACGGGTAGTTTAGGAAAAGGCAATGTTTGAGCAGAAACAGGGATGTAAGTTTTTACCTTGGGCTGCGGTCTTAGGCTTTTTGGCTTGAGTGTGGGACTTCGCCAGGGACTCACCTTTTTCTGCCTAGAATTTCTCTGCTGCCTGTCCCTATCTGAAGGAGTACACTCTAAAACAATAATAAAAAATATAGTATAGTAAGTACATAAACCAGTAATGGTCCTTTATTGTCATTATCAAGTATTATGTACTATTCATAATTGTACGTTATGCTTTTGTACAACCAGCAGCACAGGTTTACACCAGCGTCACCACAAACATGAGTAATGCATTGCACTATGACGTTAGGACAGCTATGACATCATTAGGCTACAGGAATTTTTCAGCCCCATTATAATCTTATGGGACACTCTGTACTACATCCATTGCTCACCAAAATGTGGTTATGTAATGCATAACTGTACATTCAATTGTTAACAGGATTTAACTCTAGGAAATGGTTGTGGGGTAAAAGAAAGAAACAAAGAACTTCTTATTTTTAATTTTTACAATTCTCTGCTCTTCCCCAGAATGACCATATATATCTTTATAATGTTTCTCACAAACAGCTCCCGGTGTAATTCTGATGATCAGCTAGACTTGGAATCACTGGCTACTATTTCTGTGTTCCTCTCTCAGCAGAATATTGGAATTAAAACGATAGCAAAGACTGAATGGCCGAATGATAGGAATTCTACAGAAGTCTTCCTGTATGAGGTTGTGGGAACATGGGTGGTGCACAAAGAAAATGGTCAGCTTGGATTGTTTTTCATTTAATGCATTTTTGGTATAAAAATATCTCAGTTTTTGTTGTTGTTCGTTCATTTGTTTGTTTGACATAGGGTCTCCCTCTGTCACCCAACTTCAAGGACAGTGGCAAGATCACAACTCACTGCACCCTCGAACACCCTGGCCCCAGTGATCCTCCCACCTCACCCTCCACAGTAGCTGGGAATACAAGTACATGCTACCACACCCAGTTTATTTTTTAATTTTTAGTAGAGGCAGGCTGGTCTTGAATTCTTGGGCTCAAGTGATCCTTCCACCTCAGCCTCCCAAAGTGCTGGGACTACAGGCATAAGCCACTGTGCCCATCCTGAGTATTTGTTTTATAGAGTACTGTGGACATCCAATAGATATTGATAATTATATCAATAGTTTACCTGTGAATCTAAACAAGTAGGACTACATATGGTGCAATATGGCTTTAAGTTAAATAAATGATATTGTCTTAAATGCACCCCCATACTTAAAATAGCCATATGAAAAAATACTGATCTATATTGTTCCTTTTTCATACACACACATACATTACAGAATTTGTTTGTAAAAGCAAAGCACTAATTACCTAACCACCTTAACACAATGACTATTTAAAAATATTTCTTTACATTAGATTTCAAAAAAAATCTTCTATTGTTCATGTAAGTAAATTTTCTTGAGTTTTGTCTGATTTTTATAATTCTGAAAACTAGTAATACATTTCACTTTTCTGTACACAGATATTTCTATAAACTGCAATATGTTTGAAAGTATTTTTTCCATTAAATAAAAAAGTAGTATTATGTTTCGAAGTGTCTGCTGTTACTGTTTCCACCCACTAAAAAAACATTCCATTGCTACTGAAAAAAAGTCACTTTTTTCCCTCAAAACATTGTCAGAAATTCATGTGATAGTCTTTTTCTTTTCTTTCTTTCTTTTTTTTTTTTTTTTAATTCTTTGCTAGGGCAAAGGGGAGGGAATATTATGTTGTAGATCATGGCCTTATATACCCTTGTAGTTAAATTTTGAGAAAAAATAGTTTTGAGTAAACAAACAACTAAAGCACCAACTATTTTATTTGTAACCACCGTTTTAAATCGTGTGTGGATCTTTTGTTTCTGGCTATGGGAAAGGTAAATAGGGCAGTTCCTCTTACAGTCATGAGCCAGATTCCATTACGTTTTCGTGCTTGTCCAAATTAGTGAACGATGGCATTTGTTGCTGTTCACAGCTAATTATCAGTTTTTCTACAAATTCAAGCAATTGTATTATTTGGAATTCCATGCTCCTTTAAGCCACGCCAATGTTTTGTTTTGTATTGTAGTGCTCTGCAAATCTGTATAAAGCAATGTATCATTGTTAAATAGAGAAAAAAAAGACCTTTCAGAAAGAATTACCCCGAAACTTTTAATACGACAATTTTTTGTTGTTTGTGCCTGGCTCCAGTCTGAATATCAGCATAAGCATCACGCTAATTTGTGAGTTTTCCATTGTCTGTGAATGAGGTGCCCTTGGATGCTTGAGTTTTTCTAAGCCTTTGCTTTCATTCCAACTGTGGGTCCTGCCACGCCCTAGCCACATTTCAACAACAAAGGCACGCCTCTCAAAAGTATGCAGCACGCTCTGTCACTTTTTCCTCCTCGTACAATCTTACCATTGAGCAAATGATGCGCTTGTTGTTTAAGCAATTAGATAAAGCGATGATGAATAAACAATAATTTCTTGTTTATTCTAATGAAAGAGTAGTTGTTGAAAATGGCTAGAATGGCTATAAATATTCAAATAGGAGTTGTACGTTGCCAAACACCTTCATTTATTTACTGAACATGCCCTTCAAAGAGATTTTTTTTCTTCTTTTTTTTTTAAATTATACTTAAGTTCTGGGATACATGTGCAGAATGTGCAGGTTTCTTACATACGTATACATGTGCGATGGTGGTTTGTCTCACCCATTAACCCATCATCTACATTAGGTGTTTCTCCTAATGCTATGCCTCCCTTTGCCCCCCACCCTCCGACAGGCTCCTGTGTGTGATGTTCCCCTCCCTGTGCCCATATGTTTTCATTGTTCAACTCCCACTTATGAGTGAGAACATGCAGTGTTTGGTTTTCTGTTCCTGTGTTAGTTTGCTGAGAATGATAGTTTCCAGCTTCATTTATGTCCCTGCAAAGGACATGAACTCATTCTTTTTTATGGCTGCATAGTATTCCATGGTGTATATGTGCTACATTTTCTTTATCCAGTCTGTCCTTGATAGGCATTCGCATTGGTTCCAAGACTTTGCTATTGTAAATAGTGCTGCAATAAGAATACGTGTGCATGTGTCTTTATAGTGGAATGATTTATAATCCTTTGGGTATATACTCAGTAATGGGATTGCTGGGTCAAATAGTATTTCTAGTTCTAGATTCTTGAGGAATTGCCACACTGTCTTCCACAATGATTGAACTAATTTACACTCCCACCAACAGTGTAAAAGTGTTGCTGGAGTGCAGTGGCATGATCTCAGCTCACTGCAACCTCCGCCTTCTGGTTTCAAGCGATTCTCCTGCCTCAGCCTCCCGAGTAGCTGGAATTACAGGTGTCCACCACTACATCCGGCTAATTTTTGTATTTTTAGTAGAGACGGGGTTTCGCCATGTTGACCAGGCTGGTCTCGAACTCCTGACCTTGTGATCCACCTGCCTCGGCCTCCCAAAGTGCTGGGATTACAGACATGAGCCACCGTACCTGGCTGCTTTTTTGTGACAGGATCTCACTCTGTCACCAGGCTGGAGTGCAGTGGCATGATCACAGCTCACTGCAGCCTCGACCTCCTGAACTCAACCAATCTTTTTGTGTCAGCCTTCCAAGTAGCTGGGACTACAGATGCAATGCCACCACACTTAGCTAACTTTTAATAGAGACAGGGTCTCCCTATGTTTCCCAGGCTGGTCTTGAACTCCTAGGCTCCAGTGCCCGGCCTATATCCTGACTTTTTAATGATTGCCATTCTAACTGGCGTGAGATGGTATCTCACTGTGGTTTTGATTTGCATTTCTCTAATGATCAGTGATGATGAAAGTCTTCCTTTGAAAAGTGTCTGTTCATATTGTTTGCCCACTTTTTGATGGGGTTGTTTTTTTCTTGTAAATTTGTTTAAGTTCCTTGTAGATTCTGGATATTAGCCCTTTGTCAGAAGGATAGATTGCAAACATTTTCTCCCATTCTGTAGGTTGCCTGTTCACTCTGATGATAGTTTCTTTTGCTGTGCAGAAGCTCTTTAGTTTAGTTAGATCCCATTTGTCAATTTTGGCTTTTTTGCCATTGCTTTTGGTGTTTTAGTAATGAAGTCTTTGCCCATGCCTATGTCCTGAATGGTATTGCCCAGGTTTTCTTCTAGGGTTTTTATGGTTTTAGGTCTTACATTTAAATCTTTAATTCATCTTGACTTAATTTTTGTATAAGGTGTAAGGAAGTGATCCAGTTTTAGTTTTCTGTATATGGCTAGCTAGTTTTCCCAACACCATTTATTAAATAGGGAATCCTTTCCCCATTGCTTGTTTTTGTCAGGTTTGTCAAAGATCAGATGGTTGTAGATGTGTGGTGTTATTTCTGAGGCCTCTGTTCTGTTCCATTGGTCTATATCTCTGTTTTAGTACCAGTACCAAGCTGTTTTGGATACTATAGCCTTGTAGTATAGTTTGAAGTCAGGTAGCATGATGCCTCCAGCTTCGGTCTTTTTGCTTAGGATTCTCTTGGCTATACGGGCTCTTTTTGGTTCCATATGAAATTTAAAGTAGTTTTTTCTAATTCTGTGAAGAAAGTCAATGGTAGTTTTATGGGAATAGCATTTAATCTAAAAATTACTTTGGGCAGTATGGCCATTTTCATGATATTGATTCTTCCTATCCATGAACATGGAATGTTTTTCCATTTGCTTGTGTCTTCTCTTATTTCTTTGAGCAGTGGTTTGTAGTTCTCCTTGAAGAGGTCCTTCACATCCCTTGTAAGTTGGATTCCTAGGTATTTTATTCTCTTCATAGCAGTTGTGAATGGGAGTTCACTCATGATTTGGCTGTCTGTGTATTTGTGTATAGAAATGCTTGTGATTTTTGCACATTAATTTTGTATCCTGAGGCTTTGCTGAAGGTGCTTATCAGCTTAAGTTTTGGGGCTGAGATGATGGGGTTTTCTAAATATACAATCATGTCATCTACAAACAGGGATAATTTGACTTCCTCTCTTCCTATTTGAACACACTTTATTTCTTATCTTGCCTGATTGCCCTTCCAATACTATGTTGAATAGGAGTGATGAGAGAGGGAATCCTTGTCTTGGGCCAGTTTTCGAAGGGAATGCTTCCAGTTTTTGCCCATTCAGTATGATATTGTCTGTGGGTTTGTCATAAATAGCTCTTATAATTTTGAGATACATTCCATCAATACTTGGTTTATTGAAAGTTTTTAGAATGAAGGGGTGTTGAATTTTGTCGAAGGCCTTTTCTTCATCTATTGAGATAATCATGTGGTTTTTGTCATTGGTTCTGTTTATGTGATGGATAACATTTATTGATTTGCATATGTTGAACCAGCCTTGTTTTTCAGGGATGAAGCTGACTTGATCATGGTGGATAAGATTTTTATTGTGCTGCTGGATTTGGTTTGCCAGTATTTTATTGAGGATTTTCGCATTGATGTTCGTTGGGGATATTGGCCTGAAATTTTCTTTCTTTAATTGTGTCTTTGCCAGGTTTTGGTATCAGGATGATGCTGGCCTCATAAAATGAGTTAGGAAGGAGTCCCTCTCTTTATATTGTTTGGAATAGTTTCTGCAGGAACGGTACCAGCTCCTCTTTGTACCTTTGGTAGAGTTCGGCTGTGAATCCATCTGGTCCTGGGCTTTTTTTAGTTGGTAGGCTATTAATTACTGCCTCAATTTCAGAACTTGTTATTGGTTTATTCAGGGATTCAACGTCTTCCTGGTTTAGTCTTGGGAGGGCGTATGTGTCCAGGAATGTATCCATTTCTTCTAGATTTTTGTAGAGGTGTTTATAGTATTCTCCGATGGTAGTTTGTATTTCTGTGGGATCAGTGGTGTTCTCCCCTTTATCATTTTTTATTGTGTCTGTTTGATTCTTCTCTGTTTTCTTTTAATCTTTCCAAAAAACCAGCTCCTGGATTCATTGATTTTTTTTTGAAGGGGATTTCGTGTCTCTATTTCCTTCAGTTCTGCTCTGATCTTAGTTATTTCTTGTCTTCTGCTGGTTTTTTAATGTGTTTGCTCTTGCTTGTCTAGTTCTTTTAATTGTGATGTTAGGGTGTCGATTTTAGATCTTTCCTGCTTTCTCCTGTGGGCATTTAGTGTGATAAATTTCCCTCCAAACACTGCTTTAGCTGTGTCCCAGAGATTCTGGTACGTTATGTCTTTGTTCTCATTGGTTTCAAAGAACTTATTTATTTCTGCCTTAATTTTGTTATTTACCCAGTAGTCATTCAGGAGCAGGTTATTCAGTTTCCATGTAGTTGTGCGGTTTTGACTGAGTTTCTTAATCCTGAGTTCTAATTTGATTGCACTGTGGTCTGAGAGACTGCTTGTTATGATTTCCGTTCTTTTGCATTTGCTGAGGAGTGTTTCACTTCCAATTATGTGGTCAATTTTAGAATAAGTGCAATGAGCTGCTGAGAAGAATGTATATTCTGTTGATTTGGGGTGGAGAGTTCTGTAGATGCCTATTAGGTCTGTTTGGTCCAGAGCTGAGTTCAAGTCCTGCATATCCTTGTTAATTTTCTGTCTTGTTGATCTAATGTTGACAGTGGGGTGTTAAAGTCTCCCACTGTTATTGTGTGGGAGTCTAAGTCTCTTTGTAGGTCTCTAAGAACTTGCTTTATGAATCTGGGTGCTCCTGTATTGGGTGCATATATATTTAGGATAATTAGCTCTTCTTGTTGCATTGATCCTTTTATCATTATGTAATGCCCTTCTTTGTTATTTTTTGAGCTTTGTTGGTTTAAAGTCATTTTTATCAGAGACTAAGGTTGCAACCTACCTTTTTTTGCTTTCCCTTTGATTGGTAAATCTTCCTCCATCTCTTTATTTTGAGCCTATGTGTGTCTTTGCATGTGAGATGGGTCTCCTGAATACAGCACACTAATAGGTCTTGACTCTTTATCCTATTTGCCAGTCTGTGTCTTTTAATTGGGGCATTTGCCCATTTACCTTTAAGGCTAATATTGTTATGTGTGAAGTCGATCCTGTCATTATGATGCTAGCTGGTTATTTTGCCCATTGGTTGATGCAGTTTTTTCATAGTGTCGATGGTCTCTACATTTTGGTATGTTTTTGCAGTGGCTGGTACCAGTTTCTCCTTTCCATATTTAGTGCTTCCTTCAGGAGCTCTTGTATGGCAGGCCTGGTGGTGACAAAATCTCTCAGCATTTACTTGTCTGTAAAGGGTTTTATTTTTCCTTCAATTATGAAGCTTAGTTTGGCTGGATATGAAATTCTGAGTTGAAAATTCTTTTCTTTAACAATGTTGGATGTTGGTCCCCATTCTCTTCTGGCTTGTAGGGTTTCTGCAGAGAATCCACTGTTAGTCTGATGGGCTTCCCTTTGTGGATAACCCAACCTTTCTCTCTGGCTGCCCTTAACATTTTTTCCTTCATTTTAACCTTGGTAAATCTGGTGATTGTGTGTCTTGGGGTTGCTCTTCTCAAGGAGTATCTTTGTGGTGTTCTCTGTATTTCCTGAATTGGAATGTTGGCCTGTCTTGCTAAGTTGGGGAAGTTCTCCTGGGTAGTATCCTGAAGAGTGTTTTCCAATTTGATTCCATTCTCCCCATGACTTTCAGGTACACCAATCAAACATAGGTTTGGTCTCTTCACATAGCCCCATATTTCTTGGAGGCTTTATTCATTCCTTTTCATTCTTTTTTCTCTAATCTTGTCTTCGCGCTTTATTTCATTAAATTGATTTTCAATCTCTGATATCTTTCTTCCGCTTTATCAATTTGGCTATTGATACTTGTATATGCTTCCCAAGTTCTCGTGCTGTGTTTTTCAGCCCCATCAGGTCATTTATGTTCTTCTCTAAACTGGTTATTCTAGTTAGCATTTCCTGTAACCTTTTATCAAGGTTCTTAGCTTCCTTGCATTGGGTTAGAACATGCTCCTTTAGCTCAGAGGACTTTGTTATTACCCACCTTCTGAAGTTTACTTCTGTCACTTAGTCAAACTCATTCTCCATCCAGTTTTGTTCCCTTGCTGGCAAGGAACTGTGATCATTTGGAGGAGAAGAGGTGTTCTGCTTTTTGGAATTTTCAGCCTTTTTTTCCGCTGGTTTTTCCTCATCTTTGGATTTGTCTACCTTTGGTCTTTGATGTTGGTGACCTTCAGATGGAGTTTTTGAGTGGTAATCCTTTTTGTTGATGTTGATGCTATTGCTTCCTGTTTGTTAGTTTGCCTTCTAACAGGCCCCTCTTCTGCAGGTCTGCTGGAGTTTGCAGGTGGTCCACTCCAGACCCTGTTTGCCTGGGTATCACCAGTAGAGGCTGCAGAACAGCAAAGATTGCCACCTGCTCCTTCCTCTGGAAGCTTCATCACAGAGGGCACCTGCCAGATGCCAGCTGGAGTGCTCCTGTGTGAGGTGTCTGTCAACCTCTGCTGGGAGGTGTCTCCCCATCAGGAGGCACAGGTGTCAGGGATGCACTTGAGGAGGCAGTCTGTCCCTTAGCAGAGCTCAGGCCCTGTGCTGGAAGATCTGCTGCTGTCTTCAGAGCCAGCAGGCGGGAACATTTAAGTCTGCTGAAGCTGAGCCCACACCACCCCTTCCCCCAAGTGCTCTGTCCCAGCGAGATGGGACTTTTATCTATAAGCCCCTGACTGGAGCTGCTGCCTTTATTTCAGTGATGCCCTGCCCAGAGAGGAGGAATCTAGAGAGGCAGTCTGGCTACAGTAGCTTTGTGGCCCTGCGGTCGGCTCTGCCCAATCTGAACTTCCAGGAGGCTTTGTTTACACTGTAAGGGGAAAACTGCCTACTCAAGCCTCAGTAATGGTGGACGCCCCTTCCCCCACCAAGCTAGAATGTCCCAGGTCGACTTCAGACTGCTGTGCTGGCAACGAGAATTTCAAGCCAGTGGATCATAGCTTGTTGGGCTCCGTGGGGGTCAGATCCACTGAGCAAGGCCACTCAGCTCCCTGGCTTTAGCCCCCTTTTCAGGAGAGTGAACGGTTCTGTCTCGCTGACGTTCCAGGCGCCACTGGTGTATGAAAAAAAAAAAAAAAAAAAAACTCCTGCAACTAGCTGGGTGTCTGCTCAAATGGCCGCCCAGTTTTGTGCTTGAAACCCAGGGCACCCGAGGGAATCTCCTGGTCTGCAGGTTGCGAAGACTGTGGGAAAAGTGCAGTATCTGGGCCGGAATGCACTGTCTCTCCCGGCTCAGTCCCTCACGGCTTCCCTTGGCTAGGAGAGGGAGTTCCCTGACTCCTGCACTTCCCGGGTGAGGTGACAGCCCACCTTGCTTCTGCTCACCCTCTGTGGACTGCACCCACTGTCTAACCAGTCCCAATGAGATGAGCTGGGTACCTTAGTTGGAAATGCAGAAATCACCTGCCTTCTGCGTTAATCTCGTTGGGAGCTGCAGATTGCAGCTGTTCCTATTCGGCAATCTTGCCCAGGAATCCTGAGATATATTTTTTTAAATCTTAGATTCAGTTTTGTTTCTCATGAACTAACAAGTTGGGGTTATTTAAGATGGCCAAGTAGAATGGTTTAAAATGTGAAACGTGCTACACTATCATTCCTTTAACGTCGAGAGGGCAGGCAGGATATGTGCTGTAGCCCATGGGGAGACATCTCAGGATTCAGGTGGTTCCCTCACACCAGCAAAAAACCCACTCACCTCTGATTCAGGCAGAGAGAGCCAGCTCCCTAGTTCTCCTTCATCGTTTTATGAATTCCACCCAAAGGCTATTGTCACTTACACACAAACACACAGCAGAAGAAAGACAAAGCTACCCCAGAATACAGTTTCCGCAATTGGGATAAATTAATGGTACAGTTACTAACTGGATGACCCAGCTGGGATCAGGAGTTTCTCCAGGATTTGCTTATGAATTAAACTGTACTCTTCATCAGGAAGTCATGTCTTTTTTGATTACTGCTGGTGTGTTTTTTCCTTTCAACTAATTTTCCCACTCACTTTTTTTTGGGAGTTCTGTGATTTGGTTTCCTTCCTCTGCCTACACTTCCTTTTCATCCCCATGTGGCCTAAATGGGGGCCGTGAGTGAAAGGCATTCCGTAATTTTGCCCAGGTTACTACTGCTGGTGTGCTTTAGCATGAACGTTTGATTTGACCCTGGTGTGACTGCCCAGGCCTCCTTGTCACTGGGATTCAGAAACTCCAAGGTGTGGAGGCCCCGGTCAGGTAAAGGATGGAAGCAGCTGGCTGGGGAATGCAGAGCCCTGGAAATCAGCAGATCCTCTGGGCTGGGTCTCCTGTTGAAAACCGCCAGTGGCTTTTCACTCCATTTAGATTAAACCCAAACTCCTTCACCTACATCGGTAGGTCCAATAAGCAGGATCAGAACAGAAAGCCAATCCAGATAAAGGAGGTGAAACTGCAGAGTGAAAACTGTGTGTCCACTAGATGCTAGGTGAGCCAGGATTCCCATTGGAAACAGACAAAGATAAATCAAAATGTCAGGACTAGTGCTGTGAGCTGTGTGCCTGGGGAGTCGGCACCCAGCAGGAGGCCTCGCTTAGGGGACAGAGGCCTGCAGTTCCCCTTCTCTAGGACTGGGGCTGTCAGTAGCACATCAGTTGCCCAGTTACCTGCATGAAGGACTGACGAGGTTTGGAGGGGATACTTGGCAAGCTACAGAAGAGAAACACCCATTTCTACTTCTACTGCATGGTAAAGGTTCCTGGTGTATGTCTGTCTAGACTGGGTTCTGGAAAGAAGAAAAGAACATACTTAATGTCAGTTTGATGTTCTGTTAGAACTCGGACTGGCATAAGGTAACAATTTATCATTAAATTTGACTCTGAGCATTCTGGCAGTCAACTCCAAAAACCATGCAGTCAACTCCAAAAATCCATCAACTTATTGTGGGTCTGTGTCAGTTATCAGCGATGATACTTTTGCTTGAAAATAACAGAACACCCAGCTCGGAAGGTCAGCGGGAAATTCTTCGCAACAAGCAGTCTGGAAGGGAGGGTGAGTCTGTGGGTCATTAAGTCACAGGCTCAAGGCATCATCGAGGGAAAAGGTTTCCCATTCTTTCAGCTCCGCCTCTCTCAGAGCATGTGACCCACCTCCTTCCACCTCCCTGTGGTCACAAGTTGACTGCGGAAGCTTCAAACATCATGTGCTCACACGAAAATATCCAGACGCAGGATGGACAATGAGGAGCACATTCCTGCTCATGCCCTAGTTTCAGAATCAGTCCCCTATGGATTCCTTCCTCCCCATGTCTCATGGGCTGGAGCTGTATCACAGCCATTCCACCAGTCTCTGGCCAGCAGAATGACGACCAGGGTTCAAGCCCCACTCACCTAGGACCGTGGAGGACTCATCTCCCTGAGAACCAAACATAACCGCAGGACAGGCAGCAGGATGTGAATGGGGGAGGCGGCAGCCTGAACACCATTTGCCACAGTGGTTTATGCAATTCTTCCATCCAGTAAAAAGAATATATCAATATTTTTAACAGAGGCTGATCAGCGTTGATATTCATTCAACAAATATATATGGGATATGTCCTTTTAGCTAAACACTGTAGTGCTAAGGTCCTACAGTAGACAAAATATGGAAGGTCATTAAAATATACAGTGATTAAGTCTCATACAGCATGCATAAACCTAGCCAGCTGCACACAATGAACTTACTTTATTTTTACCATGTGTTCCCAAATTTAGCTTACTACTGCAAAAAGGCTAACAATTTCCAAGTGAAAAATGTGTTTTCCTGCAGTAAAATAAACACACTACCACAATAGTTTCCCCACCCAAGCTGATAAATACTTCCAAGTGGAAAACCTACTTTAGTGAAACAAATAGAGTCACTGAAACTTAAAAAAGAAGATCATTACCCATCAACAAATACTTAATTGCAATTGAATTCAGTACTGTTTTGAGAGTATTGAATTCAATACTGTTTTGAGAGACAACTTTTCAATTAAGAATAACACTTGTTCGTTACCTTATGACTCTGTGTGCAGAAATATGAATAAGCCAGGAAAAGCTTATCTGAAAATAGCCACAGGATTTTAGTGACTGTGAGTAGAAAATGCATGGGTGTCAATTCTTTAAAGTGACACTGAGCAAACTATAGATATTGCCATGAAAAAATTTATGCATTATTCAATAGACATTTACTCAGAGTTTTAAAATTCTTAAAGTCATTTTTTTCTTGAGATATTTTCTGTGATTTTTAAAAAATCTAAGGCTATAATATTGTGGAGAAAGCAGTAAAGTAATCACATTGTCAGAAACAATGCAATTTTTGGTAAACTTATTTTCTTAAGATCTGTGGGAAATCCAGAAGCATCTAAGAAGGTTACTACCATTTGCCTATATATGACAAAATCAAAATAAATCGGTCTAATGTTGATCTTAGACTCAGACAGATATATCACATTTTGCTTATCTTCTCTGTGATGATCAATTCTCAAAACGAAATTAGTATACTTCACAAGCAGATTATCAACAAAACTGTCTTGACTTGTTCTTTCTACTGGTCTATTTTAAACATATTACTTTTCCTCCTTGGAAGATATATTGGTAAATACTGAAGCACTATGTTTACCAGGCCTTTTCTCATGCATCAGTCCTTTTGAGTACGGGAAAACAAGGGGAGTTCATATCATTTTCACTCTACAGATGGATATGGAGGCGCAGAGATGTACTGTTTCCCAGCCCAGAGATCAGATCTTGAATTCAGATCTTCTGACTTCAGTAGCTGGAGTGCTGAGGTGCTATCTTGGCTCACTGCAACCTCTGCCTCCCGGGTTCAGGCAATTCTCCTGCCTCAGCCTCCCAAGTAGCTGGGATTACAGGAGCCCGCCACCATGCCTGGCTAATTTTTGTATTTTTAGTAGAGACAGGGTTTCACCATGTTGGCCAGGCTGGTCTCCAACTCCTGATCTTGTGATCCACCTGCCTTGGCCTCCCAAAGTGCTGGGATTACAGGCATGATTCTGGTCTTTTTAAATAAGCAGCTGTGCTTCTGATCGGAAGGAATGTTAACAAAGAGAACAACAGTGAGTATATGAGTTTCTGAATCTGTAAATAATTGACAGGGAAGGCAGTGAGAGAACTTCTGCAACTTAGATACCTACCTTTGCTGGTCCGAAGGAGTTCAGGACATACCAACCCAAAATATGTCTCTTTGGCATAAGAATTATTTTGAGCTAAAGGTACTTGAAAAAGCAGCAGGTGCAAGAGGGTCACTGTGAACCCCCTCTTTCTTCCTGTGAGCAGGAGATAAAATTCTCATGTGCAAGATGCTTTCCCTACACCAGAAGGAAATCCCTACACCAGGAGGAAAGTAAGGTTATTGTTATCAAGGATGGGAAGGCAAAGCCAAGAGAAATCCGTGCAAACAAACCTTGTTCAGTTAACTAACCCTTATCTTCCCAGTGACTTCACCACTCAGTTAATTACCCTGCCCCCTGCCCCGAGCCCCTTTGCCTTGTCATGTTTTTACAATCTACTACCCTTTGTCCAACTCAGTATTAAATGTTTGACTCTCACTGCTTTGTTGAGTCTTCGTTTCCTTTGCCCCTGTGTCATGCAAACCTTTTACTAAATAACTTTGTATGCTTTTCTTCTGTTAATCAGTTTTATGTCAGTTTAATTCTCAGACCTAGCCAAAAACCCTATGATGGTAGAGGAAAAATTTTGTCTCCCCTACACATCCTTATCTTCTCTGGGGAAGGCCTAAAAACTATCTTAGAGTTTTAAAACCTATCATACCTGCTGGGGACAGTGGCTCATGCCTTTAATCCCAACACTCTTTGAGGCCAAGTTGGAAGGAAAAATTGATTCAGGTCAGGAGGTTGAGACCAGCCTGGGCAACATAGGGAGTCCCTATCTCTATAACAACAGCAACAAAATACCAGATGTGGGCCTACTTTTAGATGAGTTAAAGTCAAAGGAAGTTATGGTTATGAGAAAAAGAATATTTTTATTCTTTTTCCACCTTGGCAATTGATTTTCCTCTCAGACCTAGTATTGGTTTTAATAAGAAGAATAATGACAGGCGTGGTACATGATGGTGTGGATTAGACTATTCTCCAATGTGAAAGGAATGGGACATTTTAATTTGATGTTATTCACGAGGGGAAGAAGTCCTAAATAAGTTAAAATGAGTAAACACACTTACCTTCTTTTATAGTATGCTGTATGTGTTAGTCTGTTTTCATGCTGTTGATAAAGATACACCCAAGACTGGGCAATTTCCAATTTAGTGGACTTACAGTTCCACATGGCTGGGGAGGCTTCACAATCATGGTGGAAGGCAAGGAGTAACAAGTCACGTCTTACATGGATGGCAGCAGGCAAAGAGAGCTTGTGCGGAGAAACTCCCGTTTTTAAAATGATCAGATCTCATGAGACTCATTCACTATCATGAGAACAGTCCAGGAAAGATTCACCCCCATAATTCAATCACTTCCAACTGGGTCCCTTCCACGACATGTGGGAGTTATAATTCAAGATGATATTTGGGTGGGGACACAGCCAAACCATATCAATATCGAAAGATAACTCTTACGTAAAATATCCACAGACCAACCTTTGGGAACCACCAATAAAGAGAAGGCATGAGGAGATCTGGTTTCTAGTCCTAGCTCTGCCACTAACTCTATGACCTAAAGGAGTCACTTCTTGCTGGATCTCAGGTTCTTCTTGTAAGACATGGAAGGTACTGGATAAGTACCTTCTGTGTCTCAAATGTGTCCTAATGCCCAAAGGCATTTAGTTCTGAAATTTTACGCTCTTCTATTCCTGCAGGAATCTTCCGCAGTCTGCACCAGCCCTCACTATGCCCTTACTACCGCCTGCCAGTTGTTAAGCATTTTCTAGCCATCACTAGTTAGAAGTGATTTGCTGATTTTTGTACTAACTCCCTGCTATGGACTGAATCGTGTCCTCCACAAAATTCCTATGTTGAAACCCTAACCCCTGATATGGCTGTATGTGGAATAAGGACATAATTAAAGTTAAAGGAGGTTATAAGGCTGGAGCACTGATTTGATTGGATCAGTGTCTTCGTAGGAAGAGACCCTAGAGAGCTCACTCTCTCTGCTGTGTGAGGACACAGTGAAAAGGTAGCCATCCATAAAACAGCTCCCATCAGAAACCAAATTGGCTGGCACTTTCTTCTTGGACTTCTAGCCTCCAGAACTTGAGAAATGAATTTCTGTTGTTTAAGCCACCCAGCCTATGGTATTTTGTTATGTCAGCCAGATCAAACTAAGACACTCCCTAAATACTAGAAGTATGTGTCTATGGGAATAGGTGGGCAAAAGAGATAGAGTTGGAGATGGTTTATTTGTCTTAGGGCTCCCAGCAGAACACTGAGCAGATGACCAAAAGGAGATGAATATTAATAGTGAAACCACCTTGCAAAAGTGTGACAGAGACAGTGAAATAGGTCCAACTTAAACGACTCCATCTTGCCTCTAACCTCCAAGCCGTCCTTGTTCATTCCTGGGCATAGGCTGAGCTAACTTTGGGAGGAACTTAGTTTATAGTTTATAGTTTATAGTTTAAAACAAAGACGATAAGAGCCCTTTCCCAAAACAAACCTCCTTCTTGCCTGGGGACTAGATTACTAACACTGGCCACAAGATTAGAAATTATGGTTTTGGAGTCACGCAGCTGGAGGCTATGAGATTCTGACCCTTCCTAAACTGGTCCTAAAATCAGTGCTTGAGTTGTTTTGTAGACCCTGCACCTGATGGATCAACTGGCACCATCCAGATGGAGAAACTGGCACATCTGACTTGTGACCCCCACCCAGGAACTGACAGTGCAAGAAGACAGGGATGCCCCATGATTTCATCTCCGACCCAACCAATCAGCACTCCCTGACTCACTGCCCCTCACCTCCTACTAAATTGTCTTCAAAAACTCTGATCCTCAAATGCTCAGGAAGACGGATTTCAGTAATAATAAAACTCCAGTCTCCCACACAGCCAGCTCTGCGTGAATTTCTCTTTCTCTCTTGCAATTCCCCTGTCTTGAGAAATCAGCTCTGTCTAGGCAGCAGGTAAGGTGAACCCACTGGGCAATTACAGCAATGCAATAGAAATGGTGTTTCCCTTCTCCCTGACTTGTTTGTTTGTTTGTTTTGAGACAGCATCTTTCTCTGTTGCCCAGGCTGGACTGCAGAGGCGGGATGGCTCACTGCAGCCTCAACCTCCTGGGCTCAAGTGATCCTCTCACCTTTGCCTCCCAAGTAGCTGGGACCACAGGCATGCACCATGGTTATTATTATTATTATTTTTTTTGGTAGAGATGGGGGTCTCCCTATGACGGGTCTCAAACTCCTGGGCTCAAGCAATCCTCCCACCTTCAGCTCCTAAAGTGTTGTGATTATAGGAGTGAGCCACTGTGCCTGGCCCTCCCTGTCATTTAACACATATATATTTACACACACACACACACACACACACAAACACACACACACACACACGTATATCTTAAATATTTTTCTAGTCTTGATTGCCAGGGCAAACTTAGAGTAAATTTATAAATATCAACCTCTCCCTTGTCATCGTAACACACGTTCTTTTATTCATTTATTTATTCATTAACACATTCTGCTTTGTATCAGGTGCCAGTGGTTGATGCTGAGGATATATCTAAAGCTTATCCAGTTTCTAGACTTCGGAGAAATAATAAAATTCTCAGCCCCTAAATGACTGATTGGACCCCTTCTTGGCCACAGGGACCCCAGAAATGCCTTAGAAGCTGAATTTCCAGCCATGACAGGATGGGGGTCAGACACGCCTTATTATACCCACTCCCTCAAAAACTGCCATTAGGGTCTCTTCCCTAAGAGGAAACAGAAGCCAGACTTTTCAAAAGATTTCACATTGATAATGACAATTACCAGCTTATCTTCCCAGGCACAGAACAAAGACAAGATGAGATTAATTTTTCCTTCACCCTTAGCTGAGACACCTGCTTCTTCTATTCTCTTTTTCTTCAAATGTTCACCTATGTAAAATACAGATTTCTTGGGGACTGACTAAAGTCTCACTAGTATGTAACAATTTGTCTCACTGCCCTTTTAATGAAAATGCATAAATACTAAACTTTCTAAGAAGTTCTTTGGAAAAAACAGCCACAGAGGACATCTGTGACTCATGCTTTTCCTAGGCACACCCTCAAGCTGGTTCAATAAACCTCAATTGATTGAGAAACCTGCCTTCATCAGCCATTTTGGTTGTAACTTTCTAGATCTCTGAATGAGTTCATTTCATGAGCCAATAATAACTAATACTAGACAATACAGTTGAAACCCTAGCAGAGATTATATTAGCAGATGAAAGGGAAATTGGACATATAAGAGTTAGCTTCAGAATTTAAGAAGAATAAAAGGGAACAACTATATGGAAAGGCCTTTAGTGCGAGCCTGAATTGCACATCTCAGGAGGTTATGGGTAGAAATGAATGGAGTTTTCTTGCCACTGGAGATGCCAGATAAAAGGCATGAATTATTTTGGTCTTGCAGGTTATTGAATTTAGGCTCACCAGCTTTGAAGCAAGAGATTCTCTTGCTCCTTCAGGTTCTAGATTTTTACACAGTTTTAACTTTATGCAATGTCCCCTTGATACTGTGGGAAAATAAAATTGTTCACAGGAAAACCAGGTCTTTGGTAACTCAATGGGAGGAATGAAACTGTGTCATTTATTAGTTGTGAGATCCTAGACAAATGCCTTTAGCCTTTTAATTCATTCTCCTCATTTGTAAATGGAGATTAATAACAACTTCCGTATAACATTCTGGCAATTCAGTGAGAGATTAAAAGATGTACCTGACACATATACTAAATTTAAGTCACAGTAATTATTAAAAATAAGCATTTTCAAAATGGATATTCTTTTTTGCAAATTTAATAATCATTTCATAATCTTGAAATCCTAATGCCCCACTACTGAATAGAATATATTTTATGTATTCCCTATGCTATTATGATTGAGTAACTTGCACAACAATCAACTGTCTAAAAGTTGCAAGAAATTTCTGATTGTAAGATAGTCTTTAAAGTATTCATAATAAATCTTTCTCTACTGCTGATACAATAATTGTGTATGTTTATGTCTTTAAACCAAAACTTAATTAGACTCAGTTACTGCAACCTGCAGTAATACATTCTTAGAAGTTCCTAGAAATAATGTAATTGCCCAGCCTGGTGCTTCTTGCCCACTGCACAGATAAAGCCAATGCACTGAGACAGCGGTGTTGCAGCAGAGAAAGAGTTTAATTATTGCAAGGCAGCCAAGTGAGAGGATGGGAAATATTTCTTAAATTCACCTCCTTGAGAGCAGAGAGGCTATGGTTTTTTAGGAAATTTGGCAGGTGTCAGTTTCTTGTGGGGGATGTCACAGGACTGATTGAGTCATGGGTCTGGATGGGTCATGGTGGTGTCGGTGAGTCTGCACAAATGCAAAGGTCTGAAATACATCTCAAAGATCAATCGTAGGTTTGACAATAGTGACGTTATTTATAGGAGAAATTGGGGAAGTTACTAATCCTGTGACCCCTGGCTACGTGATTCTCAAGCAGTAAGCAATTATAGAAAGGCAAGCTATGGAATAATGGCTGGTTTTTGTTTAACCGTGCCTACATCTTAGCAGAATTCAGGCCCCTCCCATAATCCTAACCTTGTAGACTTTGATGAGACTTACAAAGGCAGTTTCAGTCCCTGAGCAAGGAAGGAGTTAGTTTCAGGAAGGAACTGTTATCATCTTTAACAAAGTCAGTTAGTTTGTGCTATTGGAAGCAAGATGGGGGTATTTATGTCAGATTTCTCTCACTTTTATAATTTTTGCAAAGGTGGTTTTGATAACCAAAAGCTAATTAAAATGAATGGATAAAAGAAAAGAGGAAAGTTTTCTTTCTTTCCGTGGCTCAGTAGTATTATCAAGTAAATTATCTGATGGATGTGATCTGATGCATTTGATCAATAATAGAGTCTGGTCAAGAGATTCTTATTTGGTTTTACTTGCCTGAAAAAGTGCCTTCACCTTTTATATAACTGTGTGTATATTCCATGATAGTGGTTAAACAAGTCATTTAAATAGATAACATATTATAGCTAAAACCAGATGAGTGTCATTGTAAAAAAAAATTTGCAAATATTACATTTCCATCTGAAATCAAGGACTTTCTCAGGCCAATAATTGTTTTCAAGGATGGCGTTAAAAAAAGGAATGCACAAAAGGGACAGAGCTAAAATCCTAGATTTTACTAAACTCTATGTTCCATTAGGGCAGGGGCAATAACTTATTTATTTTTGTTATCTTCAAAAAGATGTTTTGAATGGATGAGTTAATAAGTGCAGAGTGATCATTAATTCAAATACGCAAAATAGTTAAAATCTGGACATGCAGATGTATCATAAAAATATTTTCACAAATGAAATTACCATTATTGGCTGGGTGCGGTGGCTCACACTTGTAATCCCAGCACTCTGGGAGGCCGAGGCACGTGGATCACGAGGTCAGGCATTTGAGACCAGCCTGGCCAATACAGTGAAACCCCATCTCTACTAAAAATACAAAAATTAGCTGGGTGTGGTGGTGGGTGCCTGTAATCTCAGCTACTCAGGAGGCTGAGGCAGAAGAATTTCTTGAACCCAGGAGGCAGAGGTTGCAGTAAGCCGAGATCATGCCACTGCACTCCAGCCTGGGTGACAGAACTAGACTCTGTCAAAAAAAAAAAAAAAAAAGAAATTGCTATTATTTAATATCATTATTAAATATGTGCTTCATGGAAAAGAACTCTTCCTATGACTAACATTCTTGTATATTTTCTATTATCAAAAACGTTTTAAATTTTTTCGTTAGCAGATATATAAAATTAACTAATAATTATTGATATTAATAATATTACTTTGGTTGCATTTTATAAAAACTAGAGTATCTCATTAATAGCTCTTTGTGTTCAATCCTATGTGTGATTTTTACTTGCTTTTCATAATATGATGCAAACCTGCTTAAACTTAAAACAGGGAAGATGCTACTTCAAGGAGTAGTGGGTGTTCCTCAACTCTGTGGTCTTATTTAGGTAGATGCTTTACTGTGCCCATACTGTGTTATTACAAGTCATACAGAATATATTGGGTTTCATTAATATTCCATATTTCTGATTAATTATTAAAATTTCAATATAGGCTTGAATTTCTACTGATGTTTAAAAACAATTCAAGTTGTATATCTGTGATTAATGATATGGGGATAATTCCCTTGATAGTTAAACTAAGATTTGCTTTTCAGAAATAACTAAACATAACCAGTATAATATACTTTGAATTGAGCTCACTTTCAATTACAGTTAAAGTTCAGTAGGGGATGGGACCGAGGAAAGAATTTCCAGCCAAATTTTACATCCTATGGAATAGAGACAAAGGTTCTAAAGGTTCACATGACAATTGAGTCACCCTTCATAGATTTGTAGGGAAATGAGGCAGTTACCGAGGTCTAATGCTTATAAATATTGTATTATTATACCCTAGCAGGAACCACCAAGTAGTAAACCATTCTGAAAGGCTGAAAGAAGTATGAGTCATAAATTAAACATTTGGGAGAATAAAGTATTGACCATTTGCTGAAAATTCAGAATAGATTCCCCATTCAAGAGAGAAAAGATATGCTAGTCTTTGGGGATATCCTCTCAGTCTTCACCTGGAATGGAATGCCACTTTGTCTCATATAGGAATAAAAATTGGCCCTCATGGCTTCGGTTCATACTGGAGCTTTGATGCCAGTGAGGAGCTGCCACCCTTTTGTCAGTAATAATAGCACATACAAAAGGTGTCACTGCATTTGTCAGGGTTGTTGTGCCAGTTACTAAGCCACTGCCCCTCCGCTTCAAACCACCCTTGGTACTGGGTTTGGTGATGTTGGGGCTGAGTATCTACAACCCACACTTCTGGTCTGCTGGCTGTTGGTCCTGTCCTTGGGAAGGCTTGGAGGGAGGCTCCATGGCTCGGCAAGGACAGGGCTTCTCCTTCATGTCTGCCCCTGTCACTGTGAGCATCACCTCAGCAATAATGCTGCATTTCATTAGCAGCAGCTGATTCCTATGGCACAGTTGAATCCAGTTTGCAGTTTTTCTTCTCCTAGAAGAGCTAGATTCAATGTACCTCCTCAGGAACCACCAGTATCAGCCAGCTCTCAGAAGTCCAGATTCCAGTGCCATGAAGCCCAACTCTGAGCTCAGAATCACCAGGACCAAGCAGCATCCCCTTCTCAGAGGTCTGGGCTTCAAGCTTTCCTTAATTTCTTTCTTCTTCTTTCTTTCTTTTCTCTCTTTCTCTTTCTCTGTTTCTCTCTCTCTCTGTCTTTCTCTCTTTCTATTTTTCTTTCTTTCTTTCTCTTTCTTTCCTTCTGTCTTTCCTTCTTTCTTTCCTTCCTTCCTTCTTTCCTTCTGCCTTTCCTTCTTTCCTTCCTTCCTTCTTTCTTTCCTTTCTTTCTTTCTTTCTTTCTTTCTTTCTTTCTTTCTTTCTTTCTTTCTTTCTTTCTTTCTTTCTTTCTTTCTTTCTTT
The DNA here is from genome assembly GCF_028885655.2 of Pongo abelii. Taxonomy (NCBI): domain Eukaryota; kingdom Metazoa; phylum Chordata; class Mammalia; order Primates; family Hominidae; genus Pongo; species Pongo abelii. The sequence continues at coordinate 85,252,707 of NC_072002.2, read as the reverse complement.
CTTTCTTTCTTTCTTTCTTTTCTTTCTCTCTTTCTCTCTTTCTCTCTTTCTCTCTTTCTTTGACAGAGTCTTTCTCTGTTGCCCAGGATGGAGTACAGTGGCACAGTCATAGCTCACTGCAGCCTCCAACTCCTGGGCTCAAGCAATCCCATGCCTCAGCTTCCTGAGTATCTTGAACTACAGGTGCATGCAACCATGACTAGCTTTTTTTCTTTTTTCTCCCATAGAGACAGGGTGTTGCTATGTTACCCAGGATGGTCTCGACCTCCTGGGCTCAAGGAATCCTTCCACCTCAGCCTTCTGAGTAGCTGGAACTATAGGTTCGCACCACCACACCCCGCTCCAATCTTCACTTTAGTCCCCAAAGAGGAGGGCCCTCTGCTTCCCATAGTTTCTAGGGTGGTGGTTGTTTAATGTTGTATTTATCTTTTCGGCACTTTGATGTAGTTACCGATTTCACATACCTAGTTATTTATTCTTTTTATTAAATTGTGTCTGTTAAAATAACTCATATGATTTCTGTCTACTGGCTGATACACTTATAATAGGAGAAAAGGGATCAAAACAACTCAACTACAAAAATTAGTCAAATAATAGGGTTAGAATTTTACAAAGAACCATATTGATTTAGAAGATTAAATGGCTGCTTATAATATTTTAAGAAGAGGGAGGTAATGTGAAAGTACTTTAAAAATTGGCTGAATCCAACCGCTTTTCTCAGTTCTTGTAAGTTTGCTGTCTTATTTACAAATATTCAATTCTGCTACAGAATTCAATTCTGTATTCAATTCTGCTACAGGAGAGACAAATGGGTGGATGAAACACGTAAGTGTTAAAGTAGTAGCTTATGAGTTATAGACAAAACTCACAGATTGTGTTAAAGAATTAAAGCAAAACCATGAGTAAGGGGGTACTACCATATTTTCCATTTTTTATGGACCTCATAGTGAGTGTGAAGAGATACCTCATTGTGTTTTGTGTTATTTTTAAGAGACAGGCTCTCGCTATGTTGTCCAGGCTGGACTTGAACTCCTGGGCTCAAATGATCCTCCCATCTCAGCCTCCAGCGTAGCTAGGACTACAAGTGTTCATTGTGGTTTTGATTTGCATTTCCCTAAATACTAATGATGTTGGATATCTTTTCACGTGTTTATTAGTCAGTTGTATGTATATCTTCTTTCGAGAAGTGTCTATTCAAATCTGTTGCCATTTTTTCAGTCAGTTTATTTATCTTTCTATTGCTGAGTTGTAAAAATTCTTTATGTATTATGGATTCTAGATCTGTATTTAATTTGCAAATTTTTTTTTCCATTCTGTGGGTTGCCTTTTCATTTCTTGAAGGTGTCCTTTGACACAAAAGAAGTTTTAAGTTTGGATGAAGTCCAATTTTTCGCATTTATTTTTTTCTTTGGATGCTGTGCTTTTGGTGTCGTATCGAAGAAATGGCTTCATCCAAGATCACAAAGATTCACATCTATGTTGTCTTCTAAGAGTTTTATGTTTTTGGTTCTTATGCTTAGGTCTTTGATTCCCCCCCCAACATGGAGTTAATTTTTCTATATGGCATAAGGTATGGACCAACTTCGTTCTTTCCATGTGGATATCCAGTAGTCTTCACATCATTTATTGAAACGACTAATTTTATTCCCCATTGAATGGTTTTGGCAGCCTGTCAAAGATCAATTGAGGATATATTTATGGATTCATTTCTAGACTCTGAATACTATTTGATTAATCTATATTCGTGTATTTCTTTTGCCAGCACCACACTGTCTTGATGACTGTAGCTTTGGGGTAAGTTTTGAAATCAGAAAGTGTGAGTCCTTCAACTTTGTTCTTCTTTTTCAAGATTGTTTTGGCTATTATGGTTCTCTTGCATTTCATATGAACTTTAGGATCACCTTTGTCTGTTTCTGTAGAAAGGGCAGTTAGAATTCTGATAGGGGTTGCACTGAATCTGCAGATCAATTTGGGAGTATTGCCATCTTGACAATAATTAATCTTGTAATCCGTGACAGAAGATATCTTTCCATTTATGTATTTAGGTCTTTTAAAGTTTCTTTCACTGAGATTTGTAATTTTCAGTGTACAAGTTTTACATTTATTTTGTGAAGTTTATTCTTAAGAATTTTATGATAAAATTCTTCTTGATGCTATTTTAAATAATTTTTGTAAGTGATTCTTATTTTTCATGTGGTAAACAATTCACATTCTGGCTGCAGCACGCAAGTCTTTATCAGGATGGTGTCTCTATTATGCCCCACATCTCCTGGCTGTTCCAGCTCATGGATAGAAGAAAGAACAAACCAGCATCTCTATTTATTGTCCACATCTCCTAAAAAGGGCAGCTTTATAGTTCTGTATTGGAACATGATTTTTCTAGAATGTTCTACATCTGAAAAGTTGTCTCTCGTCATCACTGAGTGAATTTGTGGAGCTGATGCTGTGGAGAGCCTGGAGCACATGGCATCTGATCCGGTAAATGCCACTGCTCTCTAATTAATTGAAAAACGCTCTTTGCTGCTGACTACTGCTTCATGCTGGAAGACTATGTGCCATAATTTAATTAGTGGATAATTCTAATCTACTAACCTAACTAACTCTTCTTTTGAGCATTGTGTCATTTGGCACAACATTTTAAGACAACAGAAAAGTGCACAGTTTCTGGGCAGTGTGCCTTAATTTACTGAACAACTATGGTACTTTCATATTTGATTTAAGTATTCTGCTCTTTGGTATTACAAGGTTTTCAGCCAAACCTATTGACGTGTGCTCATTAAGACCAGTTGTCTACAAAGCACCTGCTTTCCTGTGAAAAGATCTTATTACTAAAACATAGCTAGTTCTTGCCAAGAAAAGGGCTTAAATTTCTTTGGCTGGCTTGATGCTTTATCGGGCTGCCTGTTTGGTCTTTGTAGTCATTGTGCTTAGCCCAAATTTCTTCCTTCTCCTTTTGTTCTGGGAAGGTCCTGCTGTGAATCGCTTTCCATTCTCCCTTCTGGAGGCCAGATCGCGCTGTGCCCAGCCCTGCATCTAGATTGTGCTGTGATACGAACACAATGGTTCTAGTTCCTGCTACCATCTCAGGGGAGTCGTTTGGGTCCAAGGACAACCAAAGAGTTACAGTCTGCACCTCCTCCTCCACCCGGCCCTGTCAGCAAATCCTGTTCCCTTCCTCTGCTTCTATTCTAGTCACCCTCGTCTTTCCCTTATTATGTAACTTACCTGCACATTGCGCACATGTACCATAAAACCTAAAGTATAATAATAATAATAATAATAATAAAAAAAAGAAAAAGAGACAATAATTATAAATTAAAAAAAAAAAAAAAAAAGAACTCCTGTTGGAATCACCAAAGGCAGGGCCAGCAGAGAAAGGGGCTGAGATACAATCCCTCCCATTGTTCTAAGGACAGCTAGTTCCAGCATCGCTCTCCTAAAAACGGAAATACTCCCGTGGGGGAAGCCACCTGAAACTTAAAATACCTCAATGAAAGGGAGAAGCAGAATTCGCTAAAACTGACCCTCTGTTCTAGGACTTGAAGCCACGTTTCTTCAAATCTCAGTTTCCAGATCTGAAAAAGGTGAGAGCAGACTAGATCCGTTTCTTTATTTTGTGCAGGCTGACAGAATGCTTTGGGAATCTGATGAAAGCCGTGGACTTTCTCCTTAGAATAGCGCACACGTGCAAATATATAACACAATTATGAACAGGCTGGGGATTGACTGACACTCTGGAGGTCCGTGTGCACTGAGTTACAAACAAAAACAGAAAAGCAAGCAGATCCATGAACACAATCTCTAAATTCATTTTGAAGCCTTATAGTCTGTGATTCCAACCTCCCTGTCAAGGCTCTTGACCTGACTCAGAAAGTCCTCAGCACCGATGAGTCCCTCGTGCCTCATTCCTGTGACATCGTCAAAGTGTTTGGTTTCCTATTAGTTAACTGGAAAAGGTCATCTTTGGGCAAAATCATGAAACTGCGATGAGACACTATAGGGCTCCTCTACCATTAGGCATTTCTTTACACTTTTGAAATTTTTCTGTTATTAAAAAATTTGTTTTTAAAAATTGTGATAAAATATACATAATATAAAATTTACCATCTTAACTTTTTTTTTTTTTCCGACAGAGTTTTGCTCTTGTTGCCTAGGCTGGAGGGCAATGGCATGATCTCGGCTCACGGCAACCTGCACCTCCCGGGTTCAAGTGATTCTCCTGCCTCAGCCTCCCGAGTAACTGGGATTATGGGCACGCATCACCACGCCCGGCTAATTTTGTATTTTTAGTAGAGACGGGGTTTCACCATGTTGGTCAGGCTGGTCTCGAACTCCTGACCTCAAGTGATCCACCCACCTCGGCCCCCCAAAGTGCTGGGATTACAGGTGTGAGCCACTGTAATCCCTTAAGATTACAGTGGTTAAGATGCGCCTGGCGCATCTTAACCATTTTTAAGCATACTGTTCAGTGGCATCACGCACATTCACATTGTTATATAACCATCACCACCATCCATCTCCAGAGCTCTTTTCATCTTGGAAAACCGAAACTCTGTACCCATTAAAAAGGAATTTTCCATTCCTCCTTTCTCCAGTTCCTGGTAACCACCATTCTACTTTCTGTCTCTATGAATTTGACTATTCTAAGTACCTTGTATAACTGCGATCGTACAGTATTTGTCTGATTCCAACCAAAATTGTCACTGGCCTATTTTACTTAGCATAATGTCCTCAAGGCTCATTCATGTAGTAGCATGTGTCAGAATTTTGTTCCTTTTTAAGGCTAAGTAACATTCCATTAAATGTATATACCGCATCCTGTTTATTCACTCATCTGTCAATAGAAACCTGAGCTGCTTCCACATGTTGGCTACTGTGAATAATACTGCCATGAACAATGGTGTACAACTATCTGTTCAAGTCTCTGCCTTTGATTCTTTTGGGTGTATACTCAGAAGTGGAATTACTGGATCACATGATAATTCTAGGTTTAATTTTTTGAGGAATAATCATATTGTTTTCCATATGGCTGCACTGTTTCACATTCCTACCAACAGTGCACAAAAGTTGCACTTTCTCCACATCTTGGTGAACACTTGTTAAATTTTGTTTTCATTTTCTCTGATGGTAGACATCCTAATGGGTGTGAGGTGGTATCTCATTGTGGTTTTGATTTCCATTTCCCTAATGATTTTAACACTGAGCATCTTTTCATGTGCTTATTTGTCATTTGTACATCTTCTTTGGAGAAATATCTATTCATGTTCTTTCTCTCTTTTTATTTTTATTTTATTTTTGAGATGGAGTCTCACTGTGTTGCCCAGGCTGGAGTGCAGTGGCGCGATGTCTGCTCACTGCAACCTCCACCTCCCAGGTTCAAGTGATTCTCCTGCCTCAGCCTCCCAAGTGGCTGGGATGACAGGCATGTGCCACCACACCTGGCTAATTTTTGTATTTTTAGTAGAGACAGGGTTTCACCATGTTGGCCAGGCTGGTCTTGAACTCCTGACCTCAAGTGATGAGCCTGCCTCGGCCTCCCAAAGTGCTGGGATCACAGGCGTGAGCCACTGCACCCTGCCCTCTCTCTTTTTAATTAATACATTTACGTTTTGCTATGGACTGAATGTTTGTGTCCTCCCAAAATTCATATTTTGAAGCCCTAACCCCCAGTGTTACTGTATTTGGAGATAGGGCTTTTAGGAGATAAGTAAGGTTAAGTGAGGTCACAAGAGTGGGCTCTAATCCTATAGGATCGGTGGTTTTATAAGAAGACAGGCCAGGCATGGTGGCTCATGCTTGTAACCTTGGAGCTTTGGGAGGCTGAGGGGGATGATCGTTTGAGGCCAGGAGTTTGAGACTAGCCTGGGCAACACAGCAAGACCCTGTCTCTATGAAAAGTTAATAGATTAGTTGGGTATAGTGGTGTATGCCCGTAGCCTTAGCTACTCATGAGGCTAAGGTAGGAGAATTACTTGAGCCCAGGAGTGTGAGGCTGCAGTGAGCCATGGTTGTGCCACCTCACTCAAGTCTAGGTGACAAGGTAAGACTCTGTCTCAAAAAAAAAAAAATGACACCAATGAGTTTTCTCTCTCTGTCTGCCACATGAGGACACAGAGAGAAGATGGCCAGCTTTAAGCCAGAAGAAAGGTCATCCTCAGTCTAGCAGCTTGCTCATACTATTTCCATACTCTCTCTTCTTCCAAGTGGTGTGAAAAAATCATTGATTTTTTTTTGGAGAAAATACCCTTTAAAGTAACTCTCTTATTAGAATGCAACCCATTGGTAGCTGATGTAGTTTGGCTCTGTGTCACCACCCAAATCTCATCCTGTAGCTCCCATAATTCCCATGTGTTGTGGGACGGACCCAGTGGGAGGTAATTGAATCATGGGGGTAGGTCTTCCCTGTGCTGTTCTCATGATAGTGAATAAGTCTCACAAGATCTGATGGTTTTACAAATGGAAGTTTCCCTGCACAAGTTCTCTTCTCTTTTCTGCTGACATGTGAAATGTGACTTCCGACTTCCACCTTCCACCATGATTGTGAGGCCTCCCCAGCCACGTGGAACTGTAAGTCCAATAAACCTCCTTCTTTTGTAAATTGCCCAGTCTCAGGTATGTCTTTATCAGCTGTGTGAAAACAGACTAATACGGTAGCCATGCACTCTTACAAGACAATAGCACTCAGTTTATTCATTCATGCACTAAATATACTTATTATTGTCTCCTATGAGTTAAAAATTTGGCTACACTCTAGGTATAAAGTAGAAAACAAAAACAGAAAACTTCCTCTCACAGAATCTGCATTCCAGAAGAGATGATGGATACTAATCAAATACATGTAAAATTGGAATTATAATATGTCACAAAGGTGAAGAATATTGTGCTTCAGGAGTGTATAACAGAGGTTTTTGAACTTAGTCAAAAAAGAAAAAGGCCTTTCTAAAGAGGTTATGCTTGAGCCTATGAAAATATAAAGGGTAGAGAGGAGTTTATGAATCAAATAAAGGAGAATAAAACATTTCAAGCAGAAATAAAACTATATTCAAAAGCCCTGTGGCTTAAAGGAACACAAAAACACATCAGATCTGTAAATCTGGCCAGAGCGAGTGGAGCACTGAGAGTGAATGGGAGCATGGCATGAGATGAGGTGGAGAGAGGATTTGTTCCACACCCTGAACACCATGTTTAGTGTTTTCTTTACACTAAAAGTAATTGGAAGCCACAGAGTACATCAAGCAGTGAAGTGGGGAGGGGTGATGTTACAAGATTTACATTTTGAAAAGATTGCTCTAGCTGTCTGCAGAAAATCGATTTGAGGGGACATACATATGTATTTACGTAAATCGACAATTTAGAAGGATAGATGGTCCCTGAAATAGTCCCTAAATGTTTGGCACCAGAAGTGTTTCAAATTTCAGATTTTTTCAGATTTTGGAATATTTGCATCCCAAATCTAAAATTCCCAAATCCCACATGGTCCAATGAGCATTTCCTTCGAGCAAAAACCTTTGAGTGTCATGTTGGCACTTGAAACGTTTCAGGTTTTGGAGCATTTTGGCTTCTGATTTTTGGATTAGGGATGTTCAACCTGTATTGGGTTTGGAGATATTTTCCATATAGGAGTAAGGAAGGAGAAGCATGAGGGTTCCTCCAGTATCTAGCTTGCAGAAACAGGGAGCCGGCGCAGCTGTTCACTGAAATAGGAAACATTGAAGGAATATGATGTTTGGGAGAGAGGACCATGTGTTTAGATTTTTGTGTGTTGAGTCTGAGATGCCTCTGAGATGTCAGACTGAAGATGCTGAGCAGGCAGTTGAGTACCCTGGTCTGGATCTCAAAAGAAAGAAATGGAGATATAAATAAATGTGTAAGTTGCTTGTGTTTGTTTTTAACTGAAACAAAAAATGTGAATGAGATTAGGGAGTGAGAGCAAATAGCATGGGCCCCGGCTTGAGAATTTCAGAACTTCCAAGATTACTGGTTTATGAAGGAGATCTACCCTTAGTGCTAGGATTTAGAGAAAACACATATTAAAACAATTCAGGCTGGGTGCGGTGACTCATGCTCGTAATCCCAGCTCTTTGGGAGGCCGAGGCGGGCGGATCACGAGGTCGGGAGATCGAGACCACGGTGAAACCCCGTCTCTACTAAAAATACAAAAAATTAGCCGGGCGTGGTGGCAGGTGCCTACTGTAGTCCCAGCTACTCGGAGAGGCCGAGGCAGGAGAATGGCGTGAACCTGGGAGGTGGAGCTTGCAGTGAGCCGAGATCACGCCACTGCACTCCAGCCTGGGTGACAGAGCGAGACTCCGTCTCAAAAAAAAAAAAAAAAAAAAAATTCAACTTATTTTCCAATTTCATAAAATCTCTTTTAAAAAGATTAAGTCTTTTCTGATTCATGACTTAATAACTCACTTCCCAACAGAAATGATCGTAAGCATCACCTGGAAGTTCGTTCATTTATTCAATCAGAATACTTACCAAGCAGGGCTGGGCACAGTGGCTCATGCCTGTAATCCCAGCACTTTGGGTGGCCGAGGTGGGCAGATCACCTGAGGTCAGAAGTTCGATACCAGCCTGGCCAACATGGCAAAACCCCGTCTCTACTAAAAGTACAAAAGTTAGCTGGGTGTGGTGGCGTGCACCTATAATCCTAGCTACTCAGGAGGCTGAGGTAGGAGTATCACTTGAACCTGGGAGGCAGAGGTTGCAGTGAGCCGAGATCGTGCCATTGCGCTCCAGCCTGGGAAATAGAGCGAGACTCTGTCTCAAAAAAAAAAAAAAAAAAAATTATGAAGCAGATGACATGGGTGGAATCTCATAGAAAATCAAAGATGGAGAGGTCTTCAAGTGACCAGCTGTAGGCCCCTTCGAGAGCCAGCCTGTCCTGGGCCACATGAGGTGTGCAAAAATGCTATAAATAAAAAGCATTATTATTAGATTGTAGAGACTAGCCTCATGAGAAGAGATTCTTTAGAATTCCAAGGCTTTTGTCTTCATTTGACAGTTAACATGACACAACGTTTAAATCTGAGTGCTGTGCAGGGTTACCTTCCCAAATTAAGGGAGGACTTCAGACACTTTTATAAAAAAATGACCAGTGTTAGGCCTCCACTGCTTTTTTACATTAACTGATTAACTGCCTTTTCCCCTTAGTGATAACTGGCTTTAAAATGGAGTTGGCACTGAAAAGTATCACAGTATCAAAATACATTCTGCAGAAGTGACTGAAATCAGTATTTTATTTACAGACCTGACACACATTCAGCACAGACGTATCACTAGCCAAGATAGAGCCGAAAGTCAGGGTCAGGTTCTGAACTTCACCTCAATAGATGTGACTCAGCTGGAGCCCCAGAGGAGACCATTATTGTTCAAGTTGAGCGGAGAGGGACTGCTCGCAGGAGCTACTTGAAAGATCACAAGAAACTAGATCTTTGTGTTACATATCTAAAGAGCTGGTTTTGTTCTTTCTTTCTTTTTCCTGGAAATATTTCCTGCCAAGAATCATATATCTGACTGTAATAATGAAGTTATATGTCTTTATCTGTTGAAAAAACTTCTTAACATTATAATAATCTTACCTTGAACTTATACTGCACTCTTCATGGAAGGACTTTCTCATCTTGCTAAGCAAATCTCACAATTTGGAAATCAAAGTACATACTTACCTCATTTTACCAAAAAAGAATGTTTTGAGAGGTTAAATGGTAGAGTGAACAGTAACCCCAACTTGAAGGACAAGGGGAAATGGGGCAGAAACATCTTGCATTTGCTGAATAATGTAGATAACTGGCAATGGTGCTCTAAGGTTCACAAAAGGGCCAGCCGTCTGATCTATCACTGTAGGAGGTTTACATCTAAACGTCATCAGTAAATGGAAAATAACGCTGTCATAAATTCCCAGGAAAAGACACTGATTTTCCTTAGCAAACTTTTTGTGTCTTTACAAAATAAATTCTTTACGAAATAAATTCTTGTGTTTAACTTAATATCAGCCTATTGCTTTTTTGGGTACTACATTATTAAGATACTATTCAGGTACTACAAGATTCACCAATTTAAAGTGTACAATTCAGTAGGTTTTTTATATTCACAGATATGTGTAACCATCACCACAGGCAATTTTAGAACATTTTCATTACCTCAAAAAGAAATCCCTTATGCTTCAGATATTACCACTCTATTTCCCCAACGACTCCCAAATCTAAGCAACTACTAAGCTACTTTCTGTCTGTATAGATTTGCCTTTTCTGGACATATCATATGAATGGAACCATATACTGTAATACATGTACTTTCATGGCTAGCTTTCAGTTAGCATGATGTTTTCAAAGTTCATCCACATTGCAGCACATATCAGTACTTCCTTCCATTTTTAGCTATATAATATTTCATTGTATAGATATGGTTTATTTATTCCATAAGTCTATTGTTTATTCATGAATTGATGGCCATTTGGCTTGTTTCTAACTTTTGGCTCTTACGATAATGCTGCTATGAACAATTGTAGACAAGTTTTTGTGTGTACTTATGTTTTCATTTTGGAGAGCAAGTACCTAGAAGTGAAATTGCTTGGTCATATAGTCACATTCTGTTAACTTTTGAGGGACTCCCAACTGTCTTCCAAAGTGGTTGTAACATTTTATATTCCTACTAGCAGTGTATGAGCTTTCTGATTTCTTCACATCCTTGTCAACACTTATCATTTTCTATTTTTTTAGAGTTTCATTTTTTTTAATTGAGGGGAAATTCACAGAACAAAAAATTAACATTTTAAGGTGTACAGTTCAATAGCATTTAGTACATTCACAATGTAGTACAACCATCACCTCTATCTAGTTCCAAAACGTTTTCATCATCCCTAAAAGAAGGCAGCAAAGCCAAGGAGTCACTTCCCATTCCTGGATTCCACCAGTCCCTATCAACCAGTGATCTTTGTCCATCTATGAATTTACCTATTCTGACTAGTTCATTTTGTTATGGACTGAACTGTGGTCCTCTCACCCTCCCAAATTCATGTGTTGGAGCCCTAACCCCCAATGTGATTGTATTTAGAGATAAGGGTGTTCAGGAATTAATTAAGTTTAAATGAGGTAATACGGGGGAGATGCTCATCTGATAGGTCTGGTGTCCTGATAAGAAGAAGAGACAACAGAGATCTCTCTCTCTCTGAACATGCACAGGGGAAAGACCATGTGACACAGCAAGAAAGTAGCTATGTGAAAGCTAGGAAGAGAGGCCTCCCCACACACCGAACCTGCCAGCATCTTAATCTTGAACTTCCCATCCCCTAGAACTGTCAGAAAATAAATTTCTGTTGTTTAAGCCAACAAGACCATCATATTTTGTTATTGCAGCCCAAGCAGACTAATAGACATGTAAATGGAATTATCCAATATATGGTCTTTTGTGACTTGTTTCTTTACTTAGCATGATGTTTTCAAGGTTTATCCATGTTGTATCATGTCTCACTACTATATTCCTCTATCGATAGACATTTTTGTTGTTTTCAGCTTTGGCTATTGTAAATAGTGCCTCTATAAACATTCATGGGCAATGAATTCATTTGTTGGAACATCTATTTTCATTTCTTTTGAGTATATACCTGGGAGTAGAATTGCTGGGTCATATGATAATTCTGTGTTTAACTTTTTGAGGAGCTGCAAGACTATTTTCCACAGTGGCAACACTATTTTAAATTCTTAGCAACAATGTATGAGATTTCCAATTTGTCCAAATTGGAAACTTGTAGTTTCTCCAAATCCTCATAAATAATGTTATTTCCCTTATTTTTGACTATAGCTATCCTAGTAGGTATGAAGTGATATCTCATTCTGGCTTCGGATTTGCTTTTCCTTGATGACCAATAATGTTGAAGACCTTTTTATGTGTGTATTGGCCATTTATGTAGCTTCTTTGATGAAACGACTACTTAGATGCTTTGCCCATTTTAAAATCGGGCTATCTTTTGCATTTTTGTAGTTTTATTTTTTTGAGACAGGGTCTTACAATGTTGCCCAGGCTTGAGTGCAGTGGTGTGAACATGGCTCACTGCAGTCTTAATTTTGTAAAGAATTTAATGGGTTCAAGTGATCCTCCTACCTCAGCCTCCTGAGTAGCTGGGACTACAGGTTTGCTCCACCACACCCATCTAATTCTTTTATTTTTTATAGAGTTGGGGTCTTAGTGTGTTTCCCAGGCTGTAGGTTGCCTTCTTATTTTTGAGTTGTAAGAGTTCTTTGTATATTCTGGATAATAGTCTCTTACTAGATATATGATTTTCAAATATTTTCTCTCATTCTGTGTATTGTCTTTTAATTTTATTGATCATGTCCTTATGTTCGCAGTAGAAGAGACCTCAAGTTACTGGTGACCTACCCTTACGAGTCCATAGCAACTTCAATCCTTGCCTCCTCAGAACAAAGAATTTGACTGAGGGGCATAAAGGAGAAAAAGAGACAGAGGCAAGTTCCAGAGCAGGAATGGAAGTTTATTGAAAAAGGCCTTAGAACAGGAAAGAAAGGAAGGTGTGCTTGGAAGAGACCCACTGCTAAAACTTAGAAGTACAAAAGTTTTTAATTTTGTTGATGTCCAGTTCATCTATTTTTTTGCTTGTGTTTATGCTGTCAGATCTGAGAAACCATTGCTTAATTTACAAAGATTTATGCCTATGTTTTTTCTAAAACTTTATAATTTAGCTCTTGCAGTTAGGTCTTTGATCTATTTGGAATTAATTTTGTATATGGTGTGAGGTGCAGATCCAAATTCCTTCTTTTGCATGTGGATAGCCAGTTATCCCATTTGTTGAGAAAACTATTATTTCCCTAAGAGTTGTCTTGGTGCACTGGATGACAATCAATTGACCAGAAGTGTGAGGGTTTATTTCTGGACTTTCAATTCTATTCCATTTTCTGTCCTTATACCAGTATCACACTGTTTTGAATACTGTAGCTTTGAAATATGTTTTGAAATTCAGAAGTATAAATTATCTGATTTTGTTCCTTTTCAAGATTGTTTTGGTCAGTCTGATTCTCTTGATTTCCACATGAATATGAGGACAATCTTATAAATTTCTACGAGAAAGGCAGGCGAGTATTTGATAGAAATTGCTTTGAATCTGTAGTTCAATTTTGGGGGTATTGCCATCTTAACAATACTAAATCTTCCAGTGCATGATACAGGATGTCTTTCAATTTATTTAAATAATATTTAATTGCTTTTAATAATGTTTTATAATTTTCAGTGCAGAAGTCTTTCATTTATTGTGTTAAACTTATTCCTAAGTATTTTATTATTTTTGATGTTATTGGAAATTGAATTATTTTCTGAATTGGACTTCTGGATTGTTTATTGCTAGGGTATAGAAAAAGAATTGATTTTGTGTATTGATCTTGCATTCTGCAACCTTGCTAAAGTCTTTTCTTTGCTCTAATAGTTTCTTTGAGAATATCTTAGGATTTTTTTTTTTCTTTTTTTTGAGATGGAGTCTCACTCTGTCACCCAGGTTGGAGTACAGTGGTGCCATTTCAGCTCACTTCAACCTCTGCCTCCCAGGCTCAAGTAATTCCCTCACCTTCCACCTTAGCCTCCCAAGGAGCTGGGACCACAGGCACATGCCACCACTCCTGGCTAATTTTATTTTATTTTATTTTATTTTATTGTATTTTTCATAGAGACGGGGTTTCACCATTTTGCTCAGGCTGGTCTTAAACTCCTGAGCTCAGGTGATCCACCCGCCTTGGCCTCCCAAAATGCTGGGATTATAGGCATGAGCCACCACTCTCAGTCAGGATTTTCTATATATAAGGTGATGTCAATTACATATATAAATTTTCTTTTTTTCTAATCTGGATGCCTTTTATTTCTTTTTCTAGTTTAGTTACCCTAGATAACACTTCCAGTACAATGCTCAATGGATGTGGCAAAAGTAGACAACTTTATCTGTGTCTCCCCTTTTATAATTAAGACAACTATTTACTAAATTGTGAAAAGAAAGCAAGGCTCAATCATGTTGCTTTAATTGAAATGGAAAGTGAATATATCTTGTTTCAATCCTTCCACTTTAAAATGGCATAAAATATGTATTAACTTTCTATTTTGGTATTGAGAGAATAAATTAGAATTTGATGATACCCTTAAAAATTAAATATGTGAATTCATAGGACAAAGTTACGGGGCATCATTAGGAAAATTCGTAAGTGAGGGATGAAACCTTGGGTCATTTTTCCTTCTTAGAGCTCAGAATTATTAATAAATCATGACCTTTATTCTGAAAGAAGGCAGGCTGGGGTGCCAGTGACTTTCCTGGAAGACACACAAAACGTATGCCTGCCCTAGGGACAATGAATAACTTCTACACATATATTGGTTTGAGCCCCCTTTGTTTAGGAATCCTGCTTGCTTGCTATTTTTATATGATGTTTTCATAAATAAATTATGATCCCAGTTAATGTAAAAGTAGGTTGTAAAAGAATTTACTTCTTGGGCCAATAATCTCTCCCCTCCGAAGAATAAGAAAAAAAGTATCAGAGTGCTGCCTTCCCCCTTTTTCTGTTGCTGGAAATGTTGTTTGGATATGGCTGCACAAATAAATGCAGTAAGGTTGTGGGCGCCTCCGCTCTGCAAGCCTCCATCACTTATGTAGCAAAGTTGTTTCTGGGGTGTAAGATCCCTCTGATGAAGGGAGCATCTACCTTACAGTTACATTCAGAGACAGTACTTGAGCATGGTTTGACATTGCATTTGATTCCTGGAAAGGGAGGTATCTCCAAGTTTGACAGGTGTTGAAACAGAGCTATTATTTGTAGTAACTACTTATTATGGGAGGTCTTGGAACAAATCCTTTCTCTAAAACATCTTCTTTGGCCCCCGGCAGTCCTATTAGTAGGTATTATTCATCTTAATTTTCACCTGTGGAAGCTGAGGCTTAGTGAGTCTAGAGATACCATTTTTTTTTCTTCCCTCTGTGCAAGATTCTTTTCCCTCATTTTCTGTGAATAACATACCTTTTTAAGTGGAAGTCTTCTGCCCCACTTTCTGTAACTCTAATTTTAATAATTACAATATCCTGCCCTGCTGTTTAGAGAGTGTGAACAAATAACATAGGATCAGGTAATGTCCTAATGGTAATCCTGATTAGGGTTCTTATCATAGACTTTATATCTGGATGCTCAGAGAGAAGCTTTCTTTTTCTTCTGGAGTCCTTAGATGGGAAGATGGAAGTCTGGACCACAATCTTCTCTTCCTCTACATCTTGAGGAAATTCTGCCTGTAATAGAAGAGAAACATACAACACACTGAGAAAATCAAAGCCAAGAGACGAATAAAAAATATTGGTATTCTTTTGAGTCTCTGAGGCTAGATCCACTTCTAGAGTGAGATAATAGATAACCCATTTTTGCTTACTTGCCTGACTTACAGCTTTGTTATTTGCAACCGAGAAAGTTAATCAGCTTGCCCACAGTTGTGTGATTAGGGAAGGCGCAACACTGCTTTTAAATCCATGTCTGTCTACCTCCAAAGCTTGTGCTCTATACAGTATTTTAGCTTATACTGATATGAACCAGATTTGGTCAAATATTAACAGAAAGAAAGGGTATAAAATGCACATGATCACAACTGACAGATCTACCATATATAACCCCAAATATGAAAACTCATGTCCAAAGTGTGAGGAATAGCAAAAATGTATGTCTTTTCCAAGAGAAAAAAAGCCTTTCATTTCCCCCTAGAATAAATTCCTACAGATAGTAATATGAGTTCTTAGGAGAGTAACTATTTCCTGTGACTTTGGGTATAAATATCTCATCTAATCTAAGTGATCTGATTCAGCACACGGAGGCAATGACTGTCAGTGATTTTACAGGTATGACCAAGAGGTTGAAGATGAATCAGATTCAAGGGGAAATAGCAGAATTGGTAGATAATTAGATAGTAGAATTTGACCTCCGCCTTTGGGTTCATGTGTCCTTAATGTCCTGTGGCTTGTGATCACAGCAAATCTCAACATACAATAGCTCTACCTATGACCCCTTCCCAATCCATGTATATATCACCAGTTGAGTGACCATCATTTATCATCATGTAAAATTCAACATAAGTTTTTATACATAGCATTTAAATAAATACAACAAAAACCACTGTAAATACAAGAAGAAAATTACATATGGTTTTCTATACATCCACACAGACATCTATTGCCCATTTTTTTCAAGTTCACTTAAAATCTTTGACTTTAACATTCACATTACAAAAGGCCCTGACCTTTTGTAATTGTTGCTGACTCTATATAATAAAAGTCGAAATTAATAACTAAAGCATATGTAAGAAAGACTTGGTGATTAAAGACCACCTTCCTACATGGATCTTGGGTGAAACAGAAAGCACCAAAACAGCAGTTTCAGATTGGTTGAGAACACAACCTTACAAATCGAAACTCATGATACATGATTAAAACTTTTTTTACATGCAAATTCATGGACTTAAAATTCTCTATAACTAAAAAAGAAAGAATGTAAACAAGACCTTTAGCTTAAGAAGTTAAAAAAAGAACAGCAAAACACACTTAAAGAAGGATGTAGCCCAGGTGCGGTGGCTCACGCCTGTAATTCCAGCATTTTGGGAGGCCGAGGCAGGAGGATCATTTGAGGTCAGGAGTTCAAGACCAACCTGGCCAACATGGCGAAAACCCATCTCTACTAAACATACAAAAATTAGCTGGGCGTAGTGGCTCACGCTGATGATCCCAGCTACGCAGAAGGTGGAGGCAGGAAAATCACTTGAACCCAGGAGGCAGAGGTTGCAGTGAGCGGAGATCACACCACTGCACTCCAGCCTGGGCGACAGAGTGAAGTAACTGGTAAAAAATAATACAGTTAATACACTAGAATATATGTGTGTGTTTTCAAATAGTAGAATTAATAAATCGAAGGTTTTTTTTTTAGGAAAAATTGCTGAATCAATAGTCTAATAGGAGAAGGATAGATTATTTGCTTTGAATGTAATGAATGGGATTTAATTATTTTTGTCTAATTACAGGAGCAATATATGCTCAACAATGAAAATAAAATAAAATGTTTATGTTGATCTTGGGTGCAACATAAGTAAAACCCTTTCATAGTTTGACCCCCATTTTACTTGTAACATGCTTGTTTTAAGTCAATGGATTTTTTATATTTCTTCTATAGTATTAACGCCCCTTACCCACTGCATCTACAGTCTCTCATCATCTAAGATTGTTCATCTCAGAAATATCATTGACAAGTTATTTCTATTATTTTTCTGTACTGTCACGTGTTTTTTGACCTTGACACTTCAAATCTGTAATTAACACCTTCCTTCCTGGATAGCTACAGACACTTCTGAGCTGGTGTAACTGGTTCTGCAGTGCCCACTGTGGTATGCTATCCATCAGGAGATGTGGTCTTTGGGTCAAGGAATTCAGCCACTGTTAACAATCCTGGCCAGGCAGGCTTAGGCATGGGCTAGTGGAATCTTGGTTTAATATTCGTATCTCTTTCCTCCTACTTTCCAGTTTCCTGCTGATGTCTCCTATAGGCGGCAGCCAACTGGAAGCCAGAGGGCCAGGCAGCCTGGGTAGTGCAGTCTTTTTGCCTGATCAGCTCAGTTGATGCAGAGCTGGAAGAGCTGGGAGGAACCACTAGAAGGTGGAATGGAGAATATCCAGCATGCTAGCAGCTCTCTTGCCCTGCCTCTCTTCTTCCCAGAGATAATATGGCCACCTTGAATTTTGTTCTTTTCCCGAATTTGACACACTCCGTCTGAACTCTTGCCTTTGCAAATACAGTTTTCTCTGGCAGGAATTTCCTTACCCAACTTCTTTGTGTGGCAAACTCCTACTTACTCTTTAAGATCCAACTCAAATATCATCACTCTCTTATTGACACACATGAGGAGGCAGCAAGGTACTCTGAATAGAACAAAGAAACATCAGGTCAGCTCCTCAATCTGTCACTTACTAGTTAATGTGACTTTGTGTGGGGGTACTTCTGTGATTCTAAGTTCCCTCTTTGGCAAAATAGGAATGGGAATACAGTAGGCCTTTGCTGTCCACTGGTTGTACACAGAGAATTCAACACACGGGATGGAAAATGTTCGGGAAAAAAAACCCCACAATTGAAAATAACAATACAACAATTAAAAAATAATACGAATAAAAAGTACAGTGTAACAACTATTTACATAGCATTTACAGTGTATTAGGTGTTGTAAGCAATCTAGAGATGATTTAAAGCATACAGGAGGATGTGTGTAGGTTATATGCAAATACTACACCATTTTATAAAAGAGACTTAAGCATGGGTGGATTTGGATATCTGCGGGGGTCCTGGAACCAATTACCTAGGGATACCGAGGGCCCACTTTACCTGCCTTGACATCCCTTTCCCAGGGAAAGTGAAAGGATCAGAGCGAGAAAATGCAAATCATTTTCCAAATGTAATTTTGTTGTTGTTCTTACCGATGCTTAGAATTAACAACAACAACAAAAAATGATTTGCTCAGCTCGATCACTGTGCACGGTGCAAAAAATCAACTTTGGTGGCATTCAGCAAATCATACCCCCACGTCCCGCCTTTATTTTCCTTTTTGCAGCCCTGTTTCTCTCTTCTGCTCACTCATACCCGCCCACTCCGCTTTTGTAGCTTGCTTGTTCATATCTGAACTTGGGTATCCAAAGACACTGCTTGACTTTGCAGGTACATTCCACCGTTAAAGAGGGTTCGTCATTTAGTTCATTTAGTAGTCGGGGATGGGGAGAACTGTCACAAAGCAAAGTCTACATTCTAAATCGTGAAGTTCTGGGAGCTGAGAATCAGATTGGCAGGGCCAAGAACGAATCCGTCGCCGAGCCAGGAGGCGGGGCTCCTGCTGGGGCCTCTGCAGCCCGCGCTGGGTTCCCGAATTCCCGCGCTGTAAGCCGGAACCCCAGGCCAGCGGGCGCCGCCGCGGGCCCGGAGATCGGTGCAGGACGCACGACCGAGCCAGAACTACAACTCCCGACGTGCGCGGCGGCCAACGCTGCTTCTACCCCTGCTTGTTGCTTTTTTTTTCCCCCTCCGTTTCTTGCGACGGAGACTGCTGTCCAGGAAGTGCGCAGTAGTGATTCTAGAGAGGCTGGAAGTTCTCCTGGCGTCGCTGGGGCCGCGAAGGGCTCATGTAATGCCTCCTACTCCCGGTGAGCGCAGGCGTTGCGGAACTCACCGTCCCACAGGACGTGTTTCCGGGGTACATTAATTGTGGCTGGACGCAGTGGCGCGGCAGTTTAATTCTCCGGCAGCTGCAGATTGATGGGACGAGATGGTCCTGGCGGGGCTCATCAGGAAACTCGGTAACTGTCAGGTTGCCCCTCGCCCAAGGCACCCCCCACCCGCTCTGGCCACTTGCTGAGAATGGTCGTGTCACGTTTCCCCGGCCGGCCGCTCCGCGACTGCTCCCTCTTTCGCCCCCGCTTTGTCAGGGTGGCCCCCGGCGACCCATCTCGGACTTTGTGTGAACTTCGCGGTTCGAGTCCCGAAGGCACCAGTGGCCTGCTTCTGAAAAAACTGGTTTATTTTGTCTTCACGCCTCTCCTGCCCACAGCATAAGTAACGTAGTCTCTTTGCAGTCGGGAAATAAAATAGTTTTGTGCCGTTCGTTGACAGGTCATCAGCTGGCCGAGATCAGGGAGCGCGCTCTCAAGAGTATTCTCTGCAAGATTGAGCACAACTTAATCTGCTACGCTGATCTCATTCAGGAGAGGCAACTTTTTCTTCATTTGCTGGAATGGTTCAATTTCCCGTCCGTTCCGATGAAGGAAGAGGTTCTGAACCTGTTAAGCAGATTGGTTAAGGTAGGGTCATTTTGAAATAAAGAAAATAATCAGACGAGTGACTGTTTCTTAGTCATTTAATTGTAGCGTTTATTGAAAGTTAAATAATTGGGGTTAAAAGTTTTTTAATCAACCAGAGATGTTTAATTTTAATTAATCTGGGTATATGGCTCATCTTTTATTTGTGATACTGAATCCCACATGGTCTCTGCTGTGCTCAGAAGTAACACAACTTCTTTTGAGTTTTGGTATGTTCTGTGTTTTTGAGTTATCTTTGGAGGTTAATATTTGTATTCTGTTTTTATTTTCCGATATTTACATCTTAAAAATTAGATATGTCATTATGAAAGGGAGCACATTTAAAAATAATGTTACATAACCGTGATTCATAAATACCAGTTTTAAGTTGCTTTCCCATATGCTTTTAGATTGGTATTCTTATGCTGTCAGGGTCAGATATCAAAGTGTGGGTTTAACCTTTCAAAACTAAATCACTGTACGTGGTAGAGGAATCTTAAACTACTTTGACATCCTGTTGACCGGTTGGGGCTGGGACCAGAAGGTGAGTGTCAGTGGAAAAAAGTAACCCATTAAAAAAATAAGAGTAGGGATTGATAATGTGCATTTCTAGTGTTCAGTGTTGGCTCATCTTGCATAAATGTTATCAAGTGTTGGATGTATGTCTCTATAGGTGTATGTGCTCCTCATGGAGCACAAAGTGCCTTACTTTGGGGCAGAGCCATGAAGGATTTGTTTTTCAGAAAAGGAACATGTGATATACCAAAAATAATTTTATGTTTTGATTGCTGTAAGTTAATAGAGATTTTGATACAGTTATTCTCAAGATCATCCTCTTCTTATTTTAGTATCCCCCAGCAGTCCAACATTTGGTTGACTTTGGTGCAGTAGAGTTCTTATCTAAGCTTCGGTCTAATGTGGAGCCAAATCTGCAGGCTGAAATTGATGGCATTTTGGATGGACTTTTTATTCTTCCTTCGGAAGTTCCTGCAGTATCTTCTGCCTCATACCAAACCAATCAAACTGGTAACTCTTTGGAATCAACTTGATGGAATCTGTTAAAATACAAATGTATTAATTCTAATGGGAAATTTTAAGGAAAGGGAGATTAGATTTTTTTAAAAAGGATTTCTCCCACCTCCCTCAAACTTATTTTTCTTGTGTTAACTTACATGATTTTGACCTTTTTCCCCTCCTCTACTGTTAGTCAAAGGATGGTACATTTGCATTAATTGCTTTTTGGGTCAGGCCTAAAGGATGCCAGTGACTTTGCTTTTATGAGACCAGTTTGACATATTATTTCTTTGACAATAACAACGTATTTTTATTGAGCACATGAGTGCTCATTGTTCTTAGTGCTTTATATTTGTATTTTTGACCTTGTTCCTCATATTGGAGTATAATGATATCTGTCCTAGCTCATGATCTTGTTGTGGGGACCAATCAAAACGACATAATGCAAGTATTTTTATATGCTGCAGTCCATCATGATATACTTGTTAAAATCCAAGTCAAAGAGACATGGATTTAAGTCTCAGTTCTGCTGCTAGTTGTGTGACCTTGGCTAAGGTAATTAACCCTTCCAGGCTTCAGTTTTCTCATTCAAAAACTGGGATAATAAGAAAGAACACCGGGCTGGTCATGGTGGCTCACGCCTGTAATCCCAGCACTTTGGGAGGCCGAGGCAGGTGGTCAGAAGTTCAAGACCAGCCTGACCAACATGGTGCCCCGTCACTACTAAAAATACAATACAAAAATTAGCCAGACATGGTGGTGGGCGCCTGTAATCCCAGCTAGTAGAGAGGCTGAGGCAGGAGAATCACTTGAACCCGGGAGGCGGAGGTTGCAGTGAGCTGAGATCACCTCCATTGCACTCCAGCCTGGGTGACAGAGCAAGGCTCCATCTCAAAAAAAAAAAAAAAAAAAGAACACCTTTTTCATAGAATTGTCATGAGATTAAATGAGACAATGTCTGTAAAGTGCTTAGCACAGGGCCCAGCGTGTATGAAATGTGGCAGTGTTGCCTGCTGTGCTGCTGCTGTTGTGTTGTTGTTAATGCCTAGTATAGTGCCTTGCACATGGAATGCATTTGAATTGATTTGAAGAAAAACATCTTCATGCAATTTATGTGACTGAGTAGTAAAAGTAAAAAAAAAAAAAAAAAAAAGTTTTGCTGCTTAACCTGTTAGACCATATTTTCTTCTCTGCCAGTACTGTTATAGCTTCAGCTGTGGGTACTGCGGTTCACAACAACAATAGCAGCTGTCATTTATTGAGTTTCGTTGTGGGGCATTGCATACATTGATTTAAACACATCATCTTGTTAAATCTTAAAACAGCCCTTTGACTGAGATGTTATTAGTCTTACTCTATAGCTGAGAATAAAAATATAAAGTAACTTGCCCCACAGTACCCAGTTTTGTAACCTGTAGCAGATGCAGGAGTCTAACATTGCTTTATCTGGCTCCCAAACCTGTGATTTTTAACAATATATTTTACAGTTTCTAAGACATCACAAATAAAGTAGAGGCTTACACTGTGAATTTTTAATCTAATTCCTTGCGGGTGAGAGTAGAAGAATGGTTTAGGGCTAATTGTTATTTTTCTTTATTAGTGTTAGGAACTATTGCCATGAAAACTTAAAATTACAAACTATAGTTTTAGCCTTTTCCTCATTTTCATTGCAGCTGAACTGCTGAACGTATAATCACATGTTACAGGGAATTGTAAAGGTATTGAAAGATAATGTTTGACTTCTTTGTTTTTGACAACTTTCTTTTTAAGGTATGAATGAAAATTGAAATGATCAGGAACTATATAATTGGAGTCAAGGGAGAGGGAGATGGATTAGGAAGTAGAGAGGGATAGTCCTTGAATGCTTTGTAGCAGATTCTTCGTGTACATTCTAACAAATAACTGTGTTTGGCTAACAGTAAAAGTGAGAGGGAAAAAGTGTCTTAACTGGAAGTGGGCTCAATGTGCACATTTTTTCCTCTTTAGGAAGATAGATCATTCAGAAAAAAAACTGGACTTTTTTTTTAATTTTTAAAATGATTCCAATACTTAAGAGAAAACATTACCATTTAAAGAAAGTAAGTTTCACTTTTAGCAAATAAGGAATCGAGAATACAGTAATGTTTATTTTCTTTTCAGAATTGTCAAAAAACCGTGAAATCTTAACAGGATATTTTCCCCAAGACAAAAGTAATTTGCAGCAGATGGAGGTGCCGCCACGACCAGTGGGTGTGTATATGTTGGGAAGTAAATCCTGTTGCCTTGGGAAGTTGAAAATTAGTGTACTTTCTTCATTATTGTGAAGATGTATTTTTACCAAACTTGAATGTTTCAGCACCAAACTACCATTAAGTGTTTTAGTTGTTTCAAGTTAGTTTAGGATATCGAGTAGAAATGA
Organism: Pongo abelii; assembly: GCF_028885655.2. Classification (NCBI taxonomy): domain Eukaryota; kingdom Metazoa; phylum Chordata; class Mammalia; order Primates; family Hominidae; genus Pongo; species Pongo abelii. Next base: position 85,229,446 of record NC_072002.2, on the reverse strand, counting down.
TCAAATTTTGTGTTATTCTAACCATATTTGAACAGCTGTGTAGATGGATGGTATTAATGGCAGTAGTATGTTGTACTGAATGAACAAGAGTTTTTTGACGCATTGTGCCCTGCACTACACATGTCATCTCATTTGTTCTCCAGCTTACCGATGGCACCAGCTATCCGGTTATGCCAGCCAGAGACTGAAGATCATTTTAGTTTCTTTTCCCATTTCCTCAACACCCAGTTAATTAAAAAATTCTGATTTAGAGCCCCGTTTCTGGAATCTGGAACCTCATCTCCATCTTTTTGTATCTGGCTGTGTTCAGCCTCAGCTCACATGCCACCTCATCAGAGACCTTCCTGATGATTCTAGCCAGTGATCACTTCCTATGTGTAGTTTTCTTCCTAACACATTATTTTTTATTATTTTTGTTTTAAGTTTGGTAATAGCCGTGAACATTGCATTATTTTCAGTGTCTGGAACAATGCCAAAAAATGTATTAGGCACTCAGTATATATTCTTTGAAGGAATGAATGAATCCTCCTGGAGTGTCTTTGAGATTGGTATTATTAGTGACCACATTTTACTAATAGAGACACTGAGATTAGAAAGGTTGAAAACTTTGTCCTTGGTGAGGCAGTTAGGAAGTAGTTAAGTAATCACGTACTTACTATTTTCTTGCCTGCACAGTTAAGATGAAAAGGATATGTTCAAGAGTATATCTGCTGATGTCACATATTCAAATGAACTCCATTTGGAAGCCTCTGTTATTAAAAAGCTTTCATGGAAACTCACAGATGAAATAACAAGAAAGAACTGAAAACTTGTTAAGCCATTAGAATACTTTACCTTTTCATTCTGGAGAAGTTTTGTTAGGCTTGTAGCAAGCTTTGTTTTTGAGGCCAGATGGCTGAGAGGCTTAATTCCATCAAGATGAGAGACATCTGAAGGGAGGGGGAATCTCTAGGGTTGGTAAAGGATGGGTGTCTGAATGAAGCCGATGAAAACATTAAGGGGGATTGAGATTGTTACACGTTTATGTGAGTTGCAGTTTGTCTTGATTGAGGGTCTGGCTTATTTTGGACACATTTTTACTGTGTAGTGTAAGCCTGTCCTTCCCTCCACCCACCTCTCCTTATTTCCTTAGAAAGTAAATCCTGCTTTTATGTTAGCACTTTTGAAAGAAGTAACTGTGCTATGTTTGGGAATTTAATAATACTGCTATCCACATTTAGCAATTCCATGCTCTTTTCAAAGCATTTGGCAGAAAGACTGCCATTTGGAAGGACTTATGTAGATGCTATTTCTCAGTGTTGCCACCTTAACTTGTACTATATAAGATCTGTTAAAAATAACTTGCATGGGGATAGTTTAAAACTGTGTTGCTTTCTCAGATCTCTTTTAATCTTGTTTGAACACTGATACTTGTTTTTTGACCTTACGATCTTCAAGTCATCTTCGCAGAGGTTTGAAACACCTGACACCATATAGGATATTTGAACATGGCTAGATATAGTATATCATTATGTTTTGTCATTTTTAATTTCGAAAAGTTAAGGTTTTCCCTGAATGTCAGTTCCTTTTATGTTGAATTTAAGTTTGATGTTCTGGTCAGCCACAGGGTAAAATAGAAAATTTAATGGAAACTTTGTATGTCAGTCTGTATTGGGTTGTGTTTAATGCTCTTCTTCTAATACTTATTTTAATATCATATGAGTTCTGTTTAAATTATAAAAAGAGAACTCTCTTATTTATCCTGTGATAGAACAAATTTGCAGCTGACCTTGTTTGGTATATTTTAGGTTACTGTAAGATGCAGCCTTTATTTTGGGACTTGTTTTAAAGGGAAAACTTACTCTTAACATTGTGAATCTGTCATCTCTTTATTGTTTGATACCTTAAGATTTGCTATTTCATTGACAGTAAATCAGACTGTGAAGTGCTTGAAGTTTTCTATATTTCCTTGGCTACCCCTGACCACCACAGACAGACATGTCCTCTCCTCTAATGAAAGGTATGGTGCTTGATATATTTTCGGGTATTTTTGTTCACTTATAGTCATTAAGTTTGATAGTTATTACAATATGTTTTACCAGGAAAAGATACTAGTGGCAGTGAAAGGTAGTAATGGTCATATTTAAATGATTTTTATTTTTCAAAAAGCCAGAAAAAAATTCCTATTTACTTTTAATCAATCTACACATCAAGTTTCTTTTATTTTTTTTTTTTTTGAGACAGAGTCTCGCTCTATCACCCGGGCTGGAGTGCAATGGCACGATCTGGCTCAGTGCAACCTCTGCCTCCTGGGTTCAAGCGATTCTTGTGCCACGGTCTCCTGAGTAGCTGGAATTACAGGCACGTGCCACCACGCTGAGCTAATTTTTGTATTTTTAGTTGAGATGGGGTTTCCTCATGTTGGCCAAGCTGGTCTTGAACTCTTAATCTCAAGTGATCCGCCCCTCTTGGCCTCTCAAAGTGCTGAGATTACAGGCGTGAGCCACTGCATTTGGCCCACGTTCCTTTTTGTGGTTGGACTCTTGTGTAGTCGTTGGTGACAGGAGTTTTCTCTTATTGGCCAGGTTCTCTTATTGGCCATTGCTTATGCTCTTGATTAATAAAAATGGAAAATTAAATATAAATGTAGTCTTTTTGGCAGAATATATTTCAAAATGTGGGCTTCGTTAGGAGACAAATTAAACCATGTGGATAAGGTTGGGTACCACTGATCCAATCTAATGTAATGACTGTTAATTGATTGCTACCCACAAGAGTAAATAGCTGATATATAGAAATTTAGAGAGTATTTTAATGTCCAGATTCACTTTGTGCAGTTTCATAAATGCCACAATACACGAGTTGTCTGCTTTTTTGGAGTATAAATCTGGAAAATAAAGACCAATTTACTAGGGCTAGGTCCAGATTACAGGTGGATGCCATTAAATTATTTTTAATAATGACATGAATTCTCTTGGAACAACATATTCAAGAGGCAAAGTGCACATGGGAAAGGGTTAGGAGGTTGTCTGATCTCTCAGTTTTGAGTCAGTCCCAAAGGCAGAGATGGCGATAATTTCTAATGCATGCCTCTAGATAGTGAATGGTGGATAGTGTAATGGAACTAGGCTGAGAGAAGGGGTGTGATTTTTTTGGGGTGGGGAGTGAACAACTGCCAATCCTAGGTGGGCAGAAGTTGATAGGTGTCCTCTGTATGGGATAGGAGAGGAGTCCTAATCTGATTCACTTTGAGTGGAGAAAGATCAGTAAGGACTTTAATTCTTAGAATTTGCCTCTGTACTGTTGTTCTGTCTCATTTCTTAATTTATTTGGCAGATTTCCTAGAATTGTGTGCTCTTTGACCTTATTGAACTAATTTTGCAGCCTTATGATAATCTCTGAGGGTACAGTGGTTAGTATGATGTCGTTCCTGCTCTTGAGAGGGTCTAGTGGGGAATGCAAAATCAACAGGCAGTTATAATATCACAAATAATGGACAAACGGAAGAAGCACTGCCCTAGAGTTGTTTATTGGTTAGGGAAAAAGATCTAGGAAGACTTTTCTGGAGAATTGATATCTCAGCTGAGACCTGAAAGATTGTTAATGGAGGCATTGTGTCAGTAGGCTACTTAGAATCTGGAATAGATGAACTCTTCTTAAAAATGGTTAACACTGTGTTTTGTAGCTCTTTAAGAAGTAGTAACCACACTTTAATCTGGAACACCTGTGAACTATTGAAGGACGTTATCATGCAAGATTTTCCTGCTGAGATTTTCCTTCAAAGACCAAAAATTGTTCAGGTCAGTGCCCTCTATAATTGTTTTAGATTTTGAACTAGAGAACTTTTTGCAATAAAGCAAATTTTGCAGAGTAGGAGTTCTTGGGAAGCAACTTTGTACTCATGTTTTTAAAAAGTGAAGTATTTGGCTATTTAAAGCACTTATTTGCTAACTTAGGTGGATAGTTTTAGTTCTTCCAATAGTAGTAGTTTCATTTGACACTTGCAGTCCAGTTTGGCCACCTTGAGTTACCATTTATGGATCACCTAAATGGTAGAGTAGACTTTGGACATTGAGGTTGTGCAGGAGCCCTTATTAAAAGTAAGAATAGCATTGCTTCTTGAGTATCTAGTTTATTTAACGCACAGTGCTACATGCTGGGAAAATACAGTAGCAGTGAGTAACACAGATGGATTCTTTTCTTTTTTTCTAGTTTATTGCTTATATAGTAGAGAGAGAGGGATCCAGGGTGGGGAATTGCAGCATCTTCACAGCAGCCAGTAATGGCTCAGCATTCTCGTTCCACACTCCCAGGGCTGAAATGGACTCCAGTGGGTGCCAACTGTTAATACCTAGGATCAAAGCTGGCAAATGATTGCAGAGGAAAGCTGTTAATTACCAAAATGTGGTCAAATGGTTTAGATGCTTGAGATGAAAAGGGCTTGCTGTGATTTTTAAAATGTTCTCTGTAATGTAATGTCCTAAGTGGGGAATAATTTCTGTCTTCTCTCAGAATGGTTACTCAACTAACAGATTTTAGAAATAGGAAACACTGACTATTCTATTTAAATGTTGTCTTATTTTATGTTGACCCATCTCCTTGCTTTATGCCAAGTCATATTTGCCCATTTCTGTTTCTTATGTCTTACAAATATTTGGCAACTTATTTTCTCTTGATTATTCACTTAGGCTTGCTTACTTAAGCTCCACCTTATGCTTTGAAGTTGAGCACTTTGTTCCCTTAATCATTTTCACGGCTCTTCTTGATTTCAGAGCCTTTTATCTCTGTTGAAACTGGCCTTTGGAGGAGATGGAAAGCATCGCCTGGCATTACAGTCAGTGTCCTGCCTGCAGCAGCTGTGCACGTATTTAAGAAACAGACTTAACTTTCACCGAGATCCAGGTTTTTTCTCCAATAAACAGGGTATTTATTTTTATCTGTTTATTAGCCACTGGTGTTATTTGTAGATTCTTCTGGGAACTTTCCATTGTAGTTACTGTTAGGGTTTATTGTGTACGCATTTTCACAACATAAACTCCCCACTCCTAAATGTATTCAAATGATTATCTTTACAGATTGCGTGAATGACAGAAACTGCCATGATCTCTGGAGCCTTTTTTTTTTTTTTTTTTCTGGATAAGAGATATTTACAAGGTGTTTTTCTTTTTTCTCCCAGACTTGTAGAGATTCTATATAAATAGTGTTGTTGGGACGTAGTGACTAGGATATTGGGTATGGCTATTCATGTAGGACTTTGGACAATTTAGCAAGTTACATATAGTGTTAATACGTTGTTTTGTTTGAAAAATATTGATTTGAATTTTATGAAAAGTATTTTTATGCAACTTGCGATGTAGTCAAGTGTTAAAGCAATGCCAGACTTTTCAGAGAAAAAGCGCCACCTAATGGCCAAATAGAGTACCAGACTGGCTTCGACAAAACAGTACAATTTAGGATTTTTGTGTGCTTAATGTAATCTGCATCGAAAGTCAAATATTATAGTCATTTGTCATCATGTTTCATAGTTAATCCCTATTTCTTTGGGAGTTTCATTGATCCTGTGCTACTTGAATATTTATGTTTTACCTTGGTTTTATTCTAGATCTTAGAGGATATGGCATTGTACAAATGACTGATAATAGAGAACGTCTGGGTACCCCATACTTCAACAGAAAAAGAGTTACAATGTTGATTTAAAAAGTTGATATCTCTGAAGAATTGTTAATGTATTTAATAAGTATGTATTTATTACCTGTTTTATGCCCCTGATATTCTAGCCTCTAGGGAAGTATAACACTGAACAAACGAATAAGATCCAAGCCCTTATGAGCTTCTATTTTAAAAGGCTGGGGACAGGTGATACACAAATAATCAAGTTTGCTTGAGATAAGGAGAAGTACTTGAAGGAAATAAAAAGGGTGATGTGACAGAACGTGGTTGGGTAAGCATAGCTTCATTTAGGATAGTCAGGGAAAGTCCCTCAGAGGAGGTGACCTGAAGGGTGACAAGGAACCATCACTTGACGAGCTGCAAGAAGAGTGTTCCAGGGAAGGCCAGGCCTCAAGGTTAGCGCTGAGGGTGATGTCCTTGAGCAGCTGAAATAAAGCCCATGAGAGTGGAGTGCAGTGAGCTGGGCAGGAGAGGAGAATGAGGTGACATCAGAGAGGTAGTTAGGGGCCAGAGTATATTGGGGCTTGCAGATCTTTTTAAAGATTTTATATTTTCTTTGAAGTGTAGTGAGAAGCTCTTGGAGAGTTTATTTTTTTCCCCCTCTCTCTGAGTGTCAATGCTTTTATTACCTAATTCTTTTTTTAAACTGGGGTAAAATATATATAATACAAAATATGCCATTATAAACATTTTTAAGTATACAATATGGTGACATTAATAACATTCACATTGTTGTGTAGCCATCACCACGATCTGTTTCTAAACCTCTTCATTATCTTAAATGGAAATTCTAATCATTAAGCAGTGATTCCTCATTTTTCCTTTCCCCAAAGCTCCTGGTAACCTCTAATTTACTTTCTGTCTCTGATTTTGTCTATTCTAGGTACCTCATCTAAGAGGAATCATACAGTATTTGTCCTTTTGTGTCTGGTTTATTTATAATGTTTTCAAGCTTCATCCACATTGTAGCATGTATCAGAACTTCATTCCTTTTTATGGCTGAGTAATATTCCATTGCATGTGTATCCCACATTTGATTCATCTGTGCATTTGTTGATGGGCGTGTGGGTTGTGCCCACATTTGGCTGTTGTGAATAATGCTTCAGTGAACACTGGCATGCAAGTATCTGTTCAGTGCCTGGTTTCAATTCTTTTGGGTAATACCTAGGAGTGAAATTGCTGCATCATATGGAAATTCTATCTTTAGCTTTTTGAAGAATCGCCAAACTATTTTCCACAGCAGCTGTACCATTTACATTCCCATCAGCAATATATAAAGCTTCCAGTTTTTCCACATCGTCACTAACTTGTTTATTTTTTTCTTTTTTAAAAATAATCATAGTCATCCTAGTAGATGTGAAGTGGTATCTCATGGTTTTGATTTGCATTTCTCTAAGGACCTAATGATTAATGACCAATGAATCTCTAATAACTTTTTATGTGCTTATTGTTTGTTCATATATCTTCTTTGGAGAAATGTTTATTAAAGTTCTTTGCCCATTTAAAAAATTGGACTGGTTTCTTTATTGCTGGGTTTTAGGTTACTTATATATTCTGAAAATTAAACCCTTATCAGATATATGGTTTGCCAATATTTCCTCCCACTCTATAAGTTGTCTTAACACTTTCTTGTAATGTTCCCTTGGTGTACCGAAGTTTTAAATTTCGATGAAGTCCAGCTTATCTGTGTGTTCCTTGGTTGTTTGTGCTTTCGATGTCATATTTAACAATCGATTGCCAAATTCAAGGTCATGAAGATTTATTTTTTCTGCTAAGAGCTTTATGGCTTTAGCTTTTATATTTAGGTTGTTGATCCATTTTGAATTAATTTTTATATACAGTATGAGGTAGCCATTCTTGGAGAGTTTTAAGCAGACGAGTGCATGATCTAGTGTTTTTCTGCTTTGGTAGTCTCTAATGTTGTAACTGAATGCCATTGACTAGAAGGTCCCATGTAATCAAGTCAGTTAGATATAAACCTAAATGTGCTAAGTGAATACTTATAGAAAAGTTTGATCTTTGCTTTTGTTTTTACCCCTGTAGAAGGATTCCTACTATCTTAATTTATTAATGTTTTTGGAAGAATGATACATAAATACCACATAGTCAGAAGTCTGTTTCTACTAAGGGATAATTTTATTCTTTCTTTTTTTCCCCAGACACAGTTTCCCAAAATTCTTCTTTGTCTTATTGTCATGAAGCAAGAGGTACTCATCATTCCCAGAATCCTTCCCCAGGAAGCAGCAGCCCTCGGCCTTCTGTGGTTGGGCGCACAGGCCAGCGACCCAGAGGAGATGGCCAGGACTGGGATGCAGCGTCCTCTAGGTGACTGCTAGCAGTGTCTCTGGGGAAATTAGAAATGCCGGTTAACTTGTGTGTGTTAATTTCAGAAGGAGATAATTATTTTTCTGTCCTTTTTTTTTTGAAACATTAACACAGGTATAGGCCTTGTGTTAAACCCTGGCTTCATACTTTTTTTGACCATGATCCACAGTAAGGACAGATAAATATTACATCGCAACTCAGTGCTCAGTACGTGAACATATACTCTGTTTATGTATATATGTGTGTGTATGTGTCCCCCAAAACAAAAATTCACAAAATAGTATTCTGATACTATATTTGACACACCTAACTATATTTTCAGTTCCAATTTCATTAAAAAAGAAATGATTTTGATCCACTAAATTGTTTTTACCAGCCGCAAACGGAATATGATCAAGTTTAAAAGCATAGCTTTAAATGATAGATACCTTGTTGATAGTATTTTACACATATTTTTGTAAGTCTTATAACAAATGGATAAGTGTTTACTGTTAAAAGGAATGGTTGGAGAATTTTATAAAATAAGGACTCCTTCAAGGTGAACAATTTATGGTATTTGTTAGTGTAAATACAGATTTTTTTCTTTTTTTTTTTTTTTTTTTGAGACAAGGTCTCACTCTTGCCTAGGCTGGAGTGCAGTGGCACGATGATAGCCTTGACTTCTGGGCTCAAGTGATCCTCTCGCCTCAGCCTCCCGAGTGGCTGGGACCACAGGTGTGCACTACCACACTTGGCCGAGCCTTTTATTTTTTGTAGAGATGGGGTCTCACTATGTTTCCCAGGCTGGTCTCGAACTCCTGAGCTCAAGTGATCTTCCCATCTTGGCCTCGTAAAGTGCTGAGATTGCAGACATGAGTCACCATGCTTGGCCCCAGTGCTTGGCACCCAGATTTTCATACACCAACTCTGCTTAAAAGGATTGGTGTGATATTTGTATGTTACCTTATCCTTGGGCACAAACGTGTTAGAAACATATTAGTCTCTTCTTTAGTGTCATTCTAGAAAACGTTCAATAAGTTAAGCATTAGTCTGTTGGCTTGATTATTTTCTTGCAATACTGCTACTACTGTTAACAAGCTAATACCAATTCATACCTGCTGTGTGTATGGTGTTATGCCCTGTGCTTTGCATAGTTTGTCTCCTTTAGTTGTCCTAGAATAGGATTGATATTATATATAGGATTAGTATTATTATTATCATCCTCATTGAGGTTTAGAGAGGTTAAGAGCATAACAGTTGGTAAAGAGCAGAGGTAGGGTTAAATAAAATGATAGGAGAGTCTATGCTCTTAGTCCTTCTATTGTAGTTGGTTGTTCAGCCATGTTTTTCTCTTTCTCCTTGTGAAACCTTTCTGCCTCATTCTCTTGTGTGCTTCCTGCTTGTAAGTTTTCACTCCTGAGTGAACAGCCTCCTCACTGAAACTTCCTTTCAGAGTTACAGAGAAGCCCGAGTTGTTTCCGTATTTTGGGGTGCTTGGTATCTTGAAATGGAAGAAACGACAAAGTTGGTATATAATTTGGGCAGATTTAAATGTTCCATAGCATTAATATATCTCTTGTGATTCAGCTTCAGTTGTGGATAACATCAAAAGACAGAATTTTGAGGTTGTTTGTAAGTGTGAGGCTCTAGCCTTTCTACACTTTTTAAATCCTTACTCCAGCACTTTACATCCGAGGTAAGAACTTTTTAATGAAGAAAGCCAAGGACAATGGGATGTTCCATTTTTTTGGGTGCATTTTTGAAGTCACTACATGATGTCGAATATACTAAATGAAGTAATACATTTCCCGTGATGTTTTTCTGGAAACATCCTTCATTTACTAACACTGGCTTACTCAGAACAGTGGTGAAACTCAGAAAATCTAGGAAACTGTATGAACTATTGGTTTTGTCTTTACACGTTGATTACAGAAGAGCTTTCCTATAAATCTGCTTGTTTTCTTTTAGAAATGAATGGGTTATCAGTGCTAATATTGATTGCTACTATAGGAATGTTGACATGTTTTGAGATATCAGCCTGAAAAGCAAAATATAGATGCATTTTTGGCTTCATTTACAATTTAGAGTCTTTTTTTTTTTTTTTTTTTTTGAGGTGAAGTCTTGCTCTGTCGCCCAGGCTGGAGGGCAGTGGCGCTATCTCAGCTCACTGCAACGTCTACCTCCTGGCCTCAGAAGATTCTCCTGCCTCAGCCTCCCCAGTAGCTGGGATTACAGGTGCGTGCCACCATGCCCAGCGAATTTTTTTTTTGTATTTTTAGTAGAGATGGGGTTTCACCATGTTGGCCAGGCTGGTCTTGAACTCCTGACCTCAGGTGATCTGCCCGCCTTGGCCTCCCAAAGTGCTGGGATGACAGGCATGAGCCACCACTCCTGGCCTTGAGTCGTCTTTATGGAATTTAATTTCGTAAATTTGTCAAAGTTTCTACAAATCTGACCAGAGTTGAATGAAGCAATAGAGTTGTGACTTGTATGGGGCTTCTAATATGCCAGGCTGCAGATACGCAGTAAATCTGTTTGGGGATTGTTTCTATATGCAAGGTTTATCATTTGTTTATTTTGCAGTGGAAGTAGCAGTCATGCTCACGTAAACTCCAGGATATCCGTTCATTCACCTTTGGATATGGGACACATAGACCTACCAGAGCTGGAAACTGAAGACACATTGGAACTACAATTCCAGCAGCTCAGTCTTCCCCAGTTTTGTGTCTCCATTCTGGAATCAGCTGTTCCTCTCTTAAGAACAGGTTAGTTGTTTTTGAAATCGTAATTCTGATGTAATTTGTGTTTGTTTTGTGTTTCGTTAGGATTTTCCTTTTTTTCTCTTCTATGTTAGGGCCTTTGGAATCTGTATTTACTTTTCTTTTGGGATATAAATTTCTAAAAACCTAATAAGGTCTTTATTATTTTTAAATTAAATGTGGATGCCATGGAGGGCTATTCAGCTTGCCCTCCCATTTTATGAGTTTTTATTGGCACAGGCTTTCACGCTTTTTTTTTTTTTTTTAGAATTTTTGTCTATATTTTGCATTTATTCTTGCTGTCATCTATTTTTTTCTTTTTTTTTTTGGATTGTATGGCTATTTTAAATTTGAGCAGTGACAACATAGAGCAACTGGAATAAGGTATAAAATGTGGACTGGCATGAATAGACCAGAATTAAAAAATCTTTGGCTTTTGCTCTTTGGAAACTTTTTGATTAGCTGTCAGTTGTTCACTCTTCCCATTCATTTCTTACTACTTAAGCCACTTAACATGTTAAAAACAAAACTCCAAAACTGGATTCTTACCTTTGTAGTAATTTTTCTTAACCCACAAATATTTTGAGATTCCATTTTTGTTCAGATGTGCTAGGAAAATTTGAAGAGGTTTACTGAAATATACACTGGTATTTAATTGTAATTGTACTGAACAACGGTAACAGCAATAGCAATATGACAGATGTCTACTGAGTCTAGTAATGAAACAACAGTTAGCATGTGTCCCTACTGGGTTCTGCCTTCATACTTGGTTTTGTGTGCATTATTTCATGTATTCTTCATATCAACCCATTTTGTTTTTTCACTGGTAGTTACTAATTTTATCTCCATTTTTACAAATGATGAAGCTGAGTTTTTGAGTGGTTTAGAAACTTGCCTGAAGTCAAACAGCTAAAAGCAGAGACTTGAACCACGATTCTTTTGAATCTAAAGTCCATGCTTTTAAATACTTTAGCATTTTGCAAGGTGTAAAGAAAGTTTTAGAAAGAAAACAGTCATGATTTTTATTCTCAAAATCTATACATTTTCAACATTTGATAAACTCATCAGGATATAAATAAGAATAAGCAAGTTTTGCCCTTTTTACTTTATACTGGCAAAGTAAAAATATATATTCCAAGTTAATGGTTAAGTCCCATGTCTATTTTTTGCCACTTGGTGGTGATGGAGGAGAAAGAAGCAGGAAGGTATATATTTGGAAAACATTTAAAATGTTTTTATTCTGAGGAAAACTGTGTACTTATACTTTTTACTCAGTAAGTGCTTCTACTAGCTGGAACTATATATTAATTCATATACTAATAATATGAAATAAAGAAAGATCTGAACTTTGGCATCATAAAGTACATATGTTTATCTGTCTGGTAAGCTGAGAACAGTTTTAGACTTTAATGATTTTGCATTTAACCTTTCCTTAATTTGCTTTAGAAAGTCAGATTGATAATTATAAAGCTATATCTTGGTACATAAAAACTTCTAAATGTTCTCCTGCCCTTTTGTGGTAAATTATGGCATGATTTGTAACTGTTCAATATCATAAGAGATTTCTAAGAGAATTTGGTCCAGCTGTTTGAGTGAAAAAATTAATCTAGATCCTTCTAGTCTGGTAGTTTGCTTTACTTTGATTCATTAGAACTTAACCTTTGGGATGCGGGGCGGGAAAGTCTCGTGTGAATGTTCATCTCACACAGGATGATGGAAGTGGAATCTGTTATTCTGTCTCTCTAGAGAAAGGAGGTTGCTCTGGTGGGTGTGACTTTGGGAAGTTTTCTTGAGTTTAACGTGAGTACAAATAGAGTTTCTTTAGCAAATGTCAGTATGTTCATTTATTCCTTTAGTTGCTCCAGTCCAAGCTTAGCTTCCCAGGCAACTCCTGTGTGGGAAAATACTAATTTATGAGAAGGCTCACGCCTTCTAGTACTAAGTAGAAATTATTGGAATACGTTTTCTAAACCTTTCTGGTGCTTTGTCACATATTACGTGTAAAATGGATGGTCCCTAAATTCGAAAAATTATTTTATTCTATCTCACAGTACTTGTTAGATTATTGCTACTTTCAATATCTTTTCCAATTATAAATGTATTTGATTTGTTATATAGTAAAGTAGTATTGTGACTGGAACAGAAGCCTTCAGTGTGATTGTAAATTGTGATTTCTCTACAGTTCTAAGAACATTAGAAAAAAAGAGAAAACGTTGGAGCATGACTAACTAGAAAATTGAGCAATATGATATTCAGCTGATTATTTTAAAGTTAAGTAACTTCTTCTCCTTTACTTTTTTCTGTTTGTATTCTTAGGTAGCAGACAAGTGATAATAAGAGTCCTGGAATTGCTTGCAGAGGATATGACACTTATTGGTGAAGCAATTTCAACAGATATCTGGGATGACAGCAGCCTTTTTGGTATAGATATGGTAAGAATCAATGTTTTCTTTGGGATATAGGGAATAGTATTTTTTAAGATTTTGGTTCTTTTAAGCTGGTTTCATTGTCTCATTCGTGTTCAAAATCTTTTTTCTTTTTGACTCAATATGTCCCAGGCTTATTTTATAAATAGCCTGGAACAGGCCTATTTTTCCAAAGGTTCTGGTTACTTCTAATAGGGGAAGGATTATTAAGACCAAAACCAGGCCATCAGAGGTGGTTATAGCTACTGTGGTATCATTCTTTTCTTTCAGGAACAATTAGGAAATACGTATTTTTAAAGATCGTGAATTTATATTGCTATTTTTCTTATTTTAAATTCATATTTCTTATCCTTGCGCTTGCTTGTAGAAAGTCTTCGTTCCTAGCAGTATCAGCATAATTGCTTATTAGCTTTGACCTTAAACATACATAAGATAGTTTCAGAACAGCAATATTAACATTACTATGAACAACTCTAATGAAAAGTTCAAGATTTCCTGGCAGTTCTTTTTGACATAGACTAATCTCACTAAGGATATACAGTCAAAATACTATGCCTTAAGGCTACTGTTACAAATTCAGCATACAATTAGATTTGTTTTTGTTTGTTTTCACTATTGGGAATTGTTTTTTCTTCATAAAAATGTAGCTCAGAGATGCCTCCCTCCCGTCCAGTTACCTTTAAGATGTTTTCCTTATTGGTAGTCTTTCTGGCTATTTTTTCTATTTTTATTTTATTTTTGCAAATGTAAGCAACTAAGTATGTAGATTCTTATCCTCTCCCCATCCTGCATAAAAGGTGGTATGTTATATACACTGTTTTGCACCCTGTTTTTATAACTTAAAAATACGTCTTACATGCATAGAATAGTAGGTATGGGGATTATTCCCTATCTATCTATACGTGAGATTTTCTCATTCTTTTTTATAGGTAGCAAATGCTTCGTTGTGTATTTGTTAACCCAGTCTCTTGATGGATATTATTGTTAATATAAATTATGTACAATGAATAATGTGCTTATGCTATTTCATAAATGTGCAGGTGTGTCTCTAGGGTAGATTTATTTAAGTGGGCATGCTGTTTTTCTAAAAAACTTTTATTTAGCTTCAGCGGTACGTGTGCAGGTTTGTGATATAGGTAAACTGTGTGTCGTGGGGGTTTGGTGTACAGATTATTTTGTCATCCAGGTAATAAGCATAGCACCGATAGGTAATTTTTGTGATCCTTCTCCCACTCTCCACCCTCGAGTAATCCCTGGTGTCTGTTGTTCCCCTCTTTGTGTCCATGTGTTCTCATTGTTTAGCTCCCACTTATAAGTGAGAATATGTAGTATTTGGTTTTCTGTTTCTGGATTAGTTTGCATAGGATAATGGCCTCCAGCTCCATCCATGTTGCTGCAAAGGATATGATCTCATGCATTTTTATGGCAGCATAGTATTCATTGGTGTATATGTACCACATTTTCCTTAATCAGTCTGCCATTGATAGGCATTTAGGTTGATTCCATGTCTTTGCTATTGTGAATAGTGCAGCAGTGAACATACACATGCATGTGTCTTTATAGTAGACTGATCTCAAGTGATCTGCCTGCCTTGGTCTCTGAAAGTGCTAGAATTACAGGTGTGAGCCACCGCACCCGGCTGAGCCATGTTGTTTATGTAGCAGTACAGCAGTTCCTCGCTTGGCATCATAGATAGGTTTTCGGAAACTGTGACTTTAAGCAAACTGACTTATAACAAACCCAGTTATTTTTTCTCATCAGCATTTAGTGAAATGGCATGGAACTTGTAATGCTGTTTCATTAAAGTCAGTTTCCAAGAACGTGTTGACCATGTTAAGTGAAGGCTTGCTGTAGTTTATTCATTTTATTTCTGAGTAGTATTACATTGTGTGGACATACCACAATTTGTTTATCCATTCACCTGTTGGTGGACAATGGGGTTGTTTCTAGTTATTACAAATAACATTCCTATGGACATTCCAGTTATTCCACATCTTCAACATCTATTATGTTCAGTTTTTTTTTTTTTTTTTTTTTTCGGTGGGGAGAGGGCATTCTGGTAGATGTGCAATGGTATCTTACTGGGTTTTAATTTGCATTTCCCTAGTGATTGATGATTATGAGCATCTTTTGTAATTTTTAGAGAGCAAGTCTAGGTTTTTTTTAAAAAACACTTATTCTGAAGTATTTTATTCTTTTCAGTGCCATTGTGAATGAAAATTTTAAAAGTTTTTGGATTGTTCATTATTAGTATATAGAAATACAATTGATTTTTGTGTATTGATCGTCTATTTGGTGGCCTTGCTGAACTTACTAGTTCTGGTAGTTTTTTTTTTGTTTGTTTTGTTTTCTGGTAGATCCCTTAGGATTTTCTACCTATAAAATCTTGTTATCTGTGAATAAAAACAGTTTTAAGATCATCTTATCTGTGAATAAAGACAGTTTTATTTCTTTCTATTTACTCTGGATACCTTTAATTTTTTTAAATTTCCTAATTGCCCTGGCTAGAAGCGTTAGTATAATGTTGGATGGACGTGGTGAGAGCCTTCTTTGTGATTTAGAGGGAAGCATTCAGTCTGTCACCATTAAATATAATATTAGCTCCAGTACATTTGTATTTTGTAGATGCCTTTATAAAGTTGAGGAAGTTCCCTGTATTCTTAGTTTGTTGAAAGTTTCGATCATGAATGATTATTGTATTTTGCCAAATCTTTTGTCTCTATTGAGATGATCATTTACCTTTTTGAAGAGCAGAAATAATTAATTTTGATGAGGTTCAGTTTCTTAGTTTTTCTTTTATGGATCATGCTTTTGATATTTTATCTAAGAAATCTTTACCTAAAGTGGAATACAAAGAATGTTTCCTATGCTTTCTTTTAGAATTGTTACGTGTGTTTTAGGTTTTATATCTTTGATTAATTTTGAGTTGATTTTTATATACAGTACAAGGTAAGGAATGAACTTTTTTTTTAATGGGTATACAATTATTTTCTCAGCACTATTTGTTCAAATGACTATCCTTTCTTTCCTGAATTCCTTACCAACTAACTATATGTGGGTTTACTTCTGGAATCTGTTTGATCAGTTTTCTCTTATGATGCCAATACCCAACTGACTTAATTATTGTAGCTTATAGTGAAGGCTTATAGTGTAGCTATAGTGAAGCTTATTGTAAGTCTTGAAATAAGGTAGTATAAGTCCTTCAACTTTGTTCTTGTTTTTTTTTTCTTTTTTTTTTTGAGATGGAGTCCTCGCTCTGTCACCGAGGCTGGAGTGCAGTGGCGCCATCTCAGATCACTGTAAGCTCCACCTCCCGGGTTCACGCCATTCTCCTGCCTCAGCCTCCCAAGTAGCTGGGACTACAGGCGCCCGCCACCACACACACACACACACACACATACACACACGCACACACACACAACCTGCTGTGGTTTTGAATGGAATTGAGTTGAATTTGTAGATCAATTCAGGAAAAATTAACATCTTAATAGTATTGAATCTTCTGATCCATGAATACCATATATATGTCTTCACTTGTTTAGCTCTTTATTTTTATTTTTATTTTTATTTTTTTTGACGTGGAATCTCATTCTGTCACCCCGACTGGAGTGCAGTGGCATGATCTCGGCTCACTGCAACGTCTGCCTCCCGGGTTCAAGTGACTGTCACTACAGCTTCAGCCTCCCAAGTAGCTGAGATTACAGGCGTGTGCCACCATGCCCAGCTAATTTTTTTGTATTTTTAGTAGAGACAGGGTTTCACCATGTTTGCCAGGCTGGTCTCGAACTCCTGACCTCAGGTGATCCGCCTGCCTCGGCCTCCCAGAGTGCTTGGGACTACAGGCATGAGCCACTGTGCCCAGCCTTATTTAGCTCTTTAATTTGTCTCTGCATTGTTTTGAAGTTGTCAGTGTATAGGTCTTCTACATTTGAGTATTTCAGTTTTGGGTCTTGTCCACTGGCTGATTTTTCTCTTTATGGATCTTGATATGTGTAGTAATTTCTGATTGGATGCTGGACCTTTTCAATGTTACCATGCTGAATGTCTTGATTTTTTATTTTGCCCTTTTAGAAGCCCTTTGGGAGGGTTCTGAAGCCCTTTGGGAGGCCAGCATGGGAGCATTACTTGAAGCCAGGAGCTTGAGATGAACCTGGGCAACAAAGCAAGATCTTATCTCTTCAAAAATTAGTAACATTAGCTGAGCATGTAGGTGCATACCTATAGTCTCAGCTATTTGGAAAGCTGAGGCAGGAGGATCACTTGAACCCAGAAGTTTGAGGCTGACAGGTGGTTATGTTACTTGTAGAGCAGTTTCATTTTCTCAGGACTTTAAAAAATGTTGCTAGAATGGGTCTAAAATAGTGGTTTTCAACTGGGGGGTAATTTTGCTCCCCAGAGGATGTTTAGCAATGTCGGGAGCCATTTTTGATTGTCACACCTGGAGTGGTGCTACTGGCTTCTAGTAAATAGAAGCCATGACAGCTTACCACAACAAAGAATTTTTTAGCTCAAGATGTCAAAAAACCTTGAGGAAGTGTTGAGGTTGAGAAACCTGATCTAGAAGAACCTTTGCTTGGGGTTAAACTCTGCTCCTGAGATGTGATCCTTTGGGACCTCTATTGAATGTCCAAAGTGATTATTGATGACTGTCTACTCTGCCTGGTTGAAGATTGAGTTTTATTGTCTTGTGTGAGCCCTGGGAGTTGTTTAATTTAAATCTCAGTAATCATCTTTAGCCTGTATTTACAGAGTATCTACCTATAATCTAAGCCACCTAATCTCAGCATGGTCTGGATGGAAACTTGTTTAGGTCTCTGAAATTCTTCCTTTGCATAGCTCTCCCACAATTCCTAACCATGTCAGCTTCCACAAGCATCTTCATCTCCTAAAGTCATCGAGACTGTCAGACTCTTTGGATTTCTCTTGCCTGTGTTTGCTGTACAGTAATTGTTTTCAGGTATAGTAGGACTCTCATTGCTTATTTTCCTTCTCTCTGGCATCACAGTCCTGCAATGACACTATGCCACTTTCTAGTTGATTTCTGGGGAAGGAAGGAGATGTCCTTGTTCTTATTTCATGGCCAGAATTGGAAGTTTAACATAAAGTTTTTAATTATGTCATTTAAGCAACTGGCCTATCTGTGAGTTATTAGGTGCGTAAATGTACATTTATCTAGAGTGAAAGTTCTGGATCAACTTTAGAATAATCATTCAAAGTGTGGAGAGTTCAGGATACCTTGTTTTTTGCTGTTTGTATTTCAGTAGAGTAGATAATTTTAGAAAATATGGAATTAAATTTTGTTTTTTTTGCAAGAAGTGTTTTGATAAGTAATATTTTGCATGAGTAATCAACACGTGTATAGTAGTAGCCTTAAGAATGTTATATTACAATATAATATTTAAGAGATCTATGGAATGCCAGAGTATGTCTCCATGTAACTGGAAACCATATCTTTTTTAACATTTCAAAATATCATAAATCATTTGTCATTTAATATCTTTCATTTTGAAATTGTCATCTGATAACCTTGCCTTCCTTGAAGATTTGGCATTCTATCTCTTCTGTTAATGTGAATTCCTAATGTCTGGTCTTCCTTCCTCTCCCTTTCTTCCTTCCCCTCTCCCTCCCTCCCTTCCCTTTTGCTGCCTTGTCAGGGCAGTAGAATCAAAATTTATTAATCATAAAAATATATATTGACTGTTACATTTATCAGGTTTTTTTCTCTTTATGCTATTTTGATGTCGGTCTATATTTAATTAAACATTGTTACAGGCTGTCTGAAATCCTTGTGAATAGAGGTCTGAATATTAAAAAAAATAAATTACAGATATTTACATAATAACAATACCCATGTAAGAAAGAAACCCAAACTTTTATTTTTTTCATAACATGAACCTCTTAAAAAGAGAAAGAAATTGCGTGTTTTAAAATGGGTATATTTTCAAGTCTTTCCTTTTCCGATGATAGTTCTGAATCTTGGTTTTTCTTTAGTCCTTAAGGTTATCACACTATTTTGTAGTACTTTTAGGAGATTTTTCACATATTGAAGGTTTTCAACAAGTAAATTTTTCCTTTGAAGTGTGAGGAATGCTTTATCAGTTGTTTCTTAAATTAACTTAAATTTTCTTGGCCAGAACATTTATCTGTAAAAGTTAGTCATTCACTTTTAACTTTTGGCTGCTGGTACTTTATGATTCAATGAATTATTTTTACTTTAAAGGTTAATTCTGTTGTACAAGTGCCAGTTGGTATGTTAGAAATGCTAAATAAAACAGAAGTACTTTAAATTATATTTGATTTACTTTTACTTGTTTAAAAAGAATAAATGTGTCTTTTCTTTGGCTATATTTTAAAAGAAGCAAACAAGTAAAATTTCTTAATGTTCATACTTTTGCCAGTTTTCAAAAGAAAGACAGAAGCAGTATTTTTGTTGAGTCATTAAAGGAACAAAATAATAAATGTTGCTATCAATTTAGAAATTAAGTACCGGAGGATATATAATCAAATCTCTAGGTATTTCCACACAGTGCTAATATCAGTAGCATCAGTCGTGTCTGGAACCCTGTAACTCAGCATGGAAGGGAATTTCAGTTTCCCCCCTTAATTGAATATTTTTATATTACTCAAAGTGAATAAAAGAAAAAATATTTTCACCAAAATTAGTTATGCTGACCTAAAGTGTGTCATATGTCATTCCCCCTAGTCCTCCATCATCAAATCAGGTCTATTTTTTCCCTATTTACATGCTAAGTCAGGTTCAAGATCCAAGGAGAAAGTAGCTTTCACCTCCTGCCAGATAACCTAGACTCTTAGGTCTATATTCTGTTTCTTTTCCGCATTTCTTCTGTGTCATTCCTGTCATTGCAGTCATTGGAAAGCAGTCTTCTCATCTTTATGACTCATTGCTTCTAAATTCCCATCTGACTGGCTGTGGACTGGTAACTTCCACATCAAGGCATGCTGGTAGAATTGTAGCATGTTGGTAGGACTTCAAGAGGGGCTAAGAGGATTGTGAAAGAAACTAAAGATCTTTGTATCCATTAAGGGCTCATTAAGGATATTTGGACCAGATTGTGAATTGATAACTGGTATAGTGGGATCTCTGATTACATAGACCTTCCCTGCTGCTGCCACCATTCCAAAGACAGTTATTTTAACTCACATTTCTTGATTGCCTATTATTAATATATGCTAGGCACTTGGGATGTCAAATAAGATGTAGTGCTTTTTATGCCTGTGGGTGATAGATACTTTTAATATGACATTAGTAAAACAGAGATAAGCATACAGGAATAACACTTAAACTAAGATAGTTTAAATATAGCACTTACTATATGTCAGACACCAAGCACTATTTATGAAGTCATTTAAGTATCATGACCCTGCAAACTCCGTAACTGAGGCACAGTTTATTTTTCAGGGTCACTTGTGGTTTTGTATTTATAGCCATTATGTTCTATTGCCAATGGTGCTTTGAAAACACTATGAACTATGAACTTGGGATGTCAGTGAGGGCTTTTTTTTTTTTTTTTTTTTTTCTCTTCCCCATACTCAGTCTCACTCTGTTGCCCAGACTGAAGGGGAGTGGCGTGATCTTGACTCACTGCAACCTCTGCCTCCTGGATTCAAGCAATTCTCGTGCCTCACCCTCCCAAGTAGCTGGGATTACAGGCATGTACCACCACTCCTGGCTAATTTTTGTATTTTTAGCAGAGACTGGGTTTCGCCATGTTGGCCAGGCTGGCCTCAAACTCCTGGGCTCAAGTGATCCTCCTGCCTTGGCCTCCCAAAGTGCTGGGATTACAGGCATGAGACACCGTGCCCGGCCTCAGTGAGGGCTTTTTGTAGATCTGAATGAACTGAGTTTTAAATTATAAGTAGGATTTGGCCAAGCAAATAAAATAGCATTTTTTTTTTAATCTGGCGGAGAGTGACAATGAACCATGAGCCATGACAAAGAGGCATGGATAGTTCTGATCGGAGATAAAGGATAGGGCTGGTGGTAGATGGAACACAAGCACCTAGAGCGTGAAATATGAGGTGCAAATAGTGCAGAGAGACTGGTGGGATAAATGAGGGTCTGCCGGTAGGGGTCTTTTGACATGGTGCTCAGTAGTCCTGCCTTTCCTCTGAAGGCAGGATGAGATTGCCTTTAATCAGAGAAGTGCCTCATGAGACTGGCACGAGGAACTGTGACTGGCTGCAGTGTGGAAGGTCCATTGGAAGCATGTGAGGGGCAGAGCCTCCTGTAGTTTCTTCCTCCAGGTGCCTTGTAGAATCCACAACCCATTGTGTATTGCAGAGGTAGTGTATAAGTTGTGTTTACACTATAAAATCTGTTTTATTGGTAATATTTAAGACATTTTGCTAACCTGGTATTTCAGTTTTGTACCTTCTGTTGTAAAAACTATGAGTATCCTGTGAGGACTGGTCTTTCCCCCTCCCGTCAACTCCTTTAGGGTTGTTGCTTAAACATCTTTAGCCCAAAGAATTAAAAAATGTGGGCCAGTTACTATTGTTTTTCAATCCTTTCCTACAAAACAAAACAAAACAAAACAAAAAGCCATTTTTTTTTGATTAGAAGAAATGTTGGAAATAAAACTGTAAAACTCATTCTTAAAGTATTTGCTTTTTATGATATTTTGAGAAGTACTCAATTCGTCATTAGAATTAGCAAGATTATTTTAAACAATTTCACAAGTAAATAGACTTGAATAATAGAGATGTTGTTCTTGGTACTGTTTTCATGGAGAAATACTGTATGGAGGAATTAATTGCCTGTCAATATAATAAGACTGTCACTGTATTTCCAATTTGTTCTCTCTAGACCAGTAGTTATTTGTATGAGGATGTTTTACTTTTTCTGTTTTAATTTTTTAAGGATTGTTCTACTTTTGGTTTAAATATTTATTACTTTTTAGTTTTATTTCTTGGGGATCAGAGAAATATAGCCTTAAATATACATTGAAGTTTTCTTTGTGGTAAAGTATGTTTAAAGTTAATTTTTGTCAGTGTTTCTTGGAAACTTAAAGAGAAGTTATATTCTTTGCAGTGTTCAAAGTTTATGTCTATTAATTTTAATTACGTTCAAAAAGACTGAGTTAAAATCTATAAATTCATATCAATAACATGTTTTGTTGATGTCCTATGTTATTCAGATCACAGACTCATTTTTATTGAGTCTTTATTGTTAAACATGTCATCAGTAGAAAATTAATTTATTTTGCCCTAAATTATTCACCATTCATATTGCTTAGATTTTTTGTTTTAATTCTACTACTCATTGAACTTTTAACCTTTTATTCACAAAGATTTTTTTAAATTTTATTTTCTTTTTTTACTCGTAATCCCATGACAATTAAGGATTTATATATAAATTTTTAATTTTTGTTTTTTACTTCAATATGAAATTGTTTCATTTATGGGAAAATTTAAACTTTTTATAGTATAGTTATGCTTGGTCTACTCTCAAAAGTTTTTGCCTTATTTTGCTTATGTAGATTATTTTGTCTTCCTTTTACTTCTGCAGTGACATTGTTGTACAACTATTATCATTATCTATGCAACTTTTTCATCATCTCAAATGGAATCTCTTTACCCATTAAACAATAACCCCTCATTCTGCCTATCCCCAGCCCCTGGTACCTCATATAAGTGGAATCTATATTTGTCTTTTTGTATCTGGCTTATTTTACTTTTGTATTTGGCTTATTTTACTTTTGTATTTGGCTTATTTTATGTTTTAAAGGTTCACCCATGTTGTAGCATGTATCAGAATTTAATTCCTTTTGAATGCTCAACACCCTTTTCTTTTTTCTTTTTTTTTTTTTTGAGATAGAGTCTTGCTCTGTCGCCCACACTGGAGTGCAGTAGTGCGATCTTGGCTCACTGCAACCTCTGCCTCCCGGGTTCAAGTGATTCTCCTGCTTCAGCCTCCTGAGTAGCTGGGTTTACAGGCACGTCCAACCACGCCCAGCTAGTTTTTGTATTTTTGGTAGAGATGATGTTTCACCATGTTGGTCAGGCTGGTCTTGAACTCCTGACCTCATGATGTGCCTGCCTCGGCCTCTCAAAGTGCTGGGATTACAGGCATGAGCCATCGCACTGGCCTCCTTTTCTTGTACGTATATACAACATACCACGTTTTGTTTCTGCATTTACTGGTCAGTGGCCACTTTCATTGTTTCCACCTTTTGGCTGTTGTGAATAGTGCTGCTGTTAACCTGGGTATGTATACATCTCTTTTTGAGACTCTGCTTTCAATTCTTTTGGGTATATACCCAGAAGTGGAATAATTTGCGGGATCCTATGATAATTCTGTGTTTTTTTGAGGAACTGCCCATTGTATTTTCCACAGTGGCTGCACCATTTTACATTCCCACCAGCAATGCACAAGGGTTCAATTTTTTCCATATTCTTGCCAACGACTTGTGATTTTTGGGCCTCATACCTTTTAGTTGTTCCCTGTGTAGTCATCCTTGAATTGAAAAAATTCTGATATATTAGATGTTTGTTCTTAGTTTGCAGGTGTGTCTCATTCTTCTTTTTATATGTTTTCAATGGAAAATTGAAAGTTAAGTACTTCATTTTTTTTTTTCTTGCTTACTGAGGGTGTCCTTTTACCTGCTAGTTTATGGGGGCATGTCAGTATATCTGGGATATATTTTGTCTATATTGATGTGACTTACAAGTCAGTCTACTATGCATAGATTCTTCTTCATATTTAATATATATCTTTTAGTTTAAAAGATATTATTTCTCTTGAAGTAGTAAATTATTTAAATTTATGATGGCGTAACATTTTCCACTTGAAACCTTATTATCTAAAGAGAGTTTATAAAATTTGATATTTAATTGCTTTTTAATTATTTGACTTTCCTTGATTTGTTTCTTTAGAAATGTTGGTATCAATTTGAGGACAGGGATCATCATGTCTCTTGTACTAATGCATTTTTTTTCATTATGCCTGCCACTGTGTTAGGCGTATAGTAAGCATACGAAATACTTGACGAGGGGTTTATGTGTTAATGTTCCAAATTGGAACAATTAAGCACTAGAAACTAGGAGGAATTTATGGTTCATTTACCTTTTGTATTTTATTGTTCGTATTTATTCATTGTTAAGATTCATCATATTAAATATTTAAAGATTATTGTATTTTTAAAATGTAGGTTTGTTTATCATTGTTTATCATTGTTTATCGTGTAGGTTTGTTTGTCATTCTTTTGTGCTTTTTAAATTATGTCAGCAGGTATTGGTAATTCTCAGAGAGAGGAGTAAATTCCGTTTTGATTTGTTTTCCTATTAATGATAATGATAATATTTTAAACTGTTCTCCATGGCTTTTGTACACTGGCCCCTAAAATTGGTTGTTTTCTTCTGTTTCATGTCGTGTAAATGTTTTCAGAAAGAGAAACTACTCCTGGTGTTGGGAGCCCTTGGAGAAACCATGTGCTACCATAAAAGTAGTGTCAGTTTAGAGCGACCAGAGGTGATGCTCGTGCACCACAGAATGGCCTTTCTCAGCACTTCCCTGTTTGCAGTTCGACTGCTACAAACGCTTCTCCCTGTTGAAAAGGTGAGGCAGGTAGTGCTGCTCATTTGTACTCTACTGACTATTATAAATAAATGCTCTGTTGTAAATTTCTTCTGCTCTTTTCATGGTGTGTAGGTATTGTGCTTTAGGCCATTTTCAAAATAAGTGTAACAGATTATATGGGAAATGTAGAAATTGAGAAATGGCTAATTTTGAACAATTTTGACAAATCATTTGATGGGAAATTGTTTTTTAATCTTGCTGTTGTTTTTATTGCATATGTTTTATTGCAGTCTGTACGTTTGTTTGTTTATTCCTTGTTCATTCAGTGAATAATTTATTGATTGCCTGCAGTGGGCTAGCAGTATTACTTGCTGGATGTAAAACTGAATAGGTTAGAATTAGTCCCTGGCCTCATAGAACTTAGTTTTGTAAAAGACAAGACTTGGCTGTTATCTATAGGTATACACATGCGTATACATATACATATACATATACATATACATGTATATGTACATGTTTGAATTCTTTGGTTTCATTTCTTTAATAACTTTGGGATCACTTGAGGGAAGAGATTATGTCTTCTATACGAATACATTTTTCCATACATATATACATATATAATTGGTGCACTTGTATCTTTTAATTGATTGGAGGGCATTGAAAGCTTACTGATCTTATCTCTGCAGTATGTTTCTTGTTTCTTATCATTAATATCAAGAGTAGCCTTTCCTTCTCTTCAGCTAGCTACGTGTTGTCAGAGTTCTTTACTTATTCACTATTTCCCAGGTTCCTTGACACACAGAATACAAACAATAGTTTCCATTGCTGCTCCAGAAATTATTTTGTAGTTAGCATATCTTAATGTCATGGAACCTTTTCTTTTTCTTGTTTTATCTATTCAAAATAGTGTTAGCAGTGCTTTAGTTTCTAAGTGTTGATCAAGTTGGTTTCTGAGGACTGTCCTGTTTCTTGTATGTGTTGTACGTTATGTATATTGCTGGTGTGTTGCATATTTTAGCAACTTAAGGGATTTTTTTTTTTTTTTGGTCACATGCGTTTCTCTTGAAGGTATCCCACTATTTCCTTTCTGCCAGCAACTTAATTGCTTAATATTTTTATTTTAGCACCTGATCTAAAGAATTTCAGAAGATATCTTTGGTAGGATTAAATATCCTGGTTTTTATTTGATTCATCTAGTTAATATTTGGTAACTTGTTTTATGTCTAAACCATATTTATAGTTTGAGTTATGTAATACATGATTTCATACCTTAGTATGTCTTTTGAAAGTTTTTTTTTTAATTAACATGTTGCTTTAGGTGTCTTTCACAAAGCTGCTTTTCTGCCCATGATAGCAATAAACTATTTTCTGTGCTAGTCTTTATTCTTGTACTTTTCTTTTTCCTGCTTTTCTGTTTTACCTAGCCCTTTCTTTTCTTAAGCTTTGGTGTTTTCAGTTTTTAACTTTTATTCAGAAAATAAGATGTTTATTTAAAAAACATTTTGATGTACAAAGAAGAATAAAAATTCATTTATAATTTCCAGTTAGTTTTGAGGCTTTTTTCTTTTCTGCTTTAAGTCCAATTGACAGCATCTATAAAAGTTATTTATTCTTTTTTTTTTTTTGGTTTGGTTTTTGTTTTTGAGACGGAGTCTCACTCTGTCACCCAGGCTGGAGTGCAGTGGCACTTTCTTGGCTCACTGCAACCTCCACCTCCCAGGTTCAAGTGATTCTCCTTCCTCAGACTCCCAAGTAGCTGGGATTATAGGTGTGAGCCACCACACCCAGCTAATTATTTATTTTTTTTAGTAGAGATGGGATTTCGCCATGTTGGCCAGGCTGATCTTGAACTCCTGACCTCAGGTGATCTGCCCACCTCGGCCTCCCAAAGTGCTGGGAGTACTGGCCTGAGCCACTGCACCTGGCCTGTTTATTCTTTTTTTTTTTTTTTTTTACCATTTCTTATTATCTAACATACATTTTCCGTTTAATTAAACACTTCATAAATTTTAATGGGTACTAATATTTTACCAGCAAGATGTTCTATGATTTCCACAAGGATTCCAGAAATTAAGCTTTTAGGTTTCTTTTTTTTCTTTTTTTGGTATTTTGATAAATAACACTATGCTGAATTGCTAGTTACACATGTTTACTCATATTTTGGATTCTTACTTTCCTAATGGCATTGCTAGTTCAAAGGCTGAATGCTTAAACATGTTTTTATTATAAGCATAATTTAAAAATATTATAGTTTCACAAGTTTTATTGTTTTTAACTAAAGAATGGATAAAAAGAGTAGTACACGGAAAAGAGAATTGTGAGAATATATGGCAGGGAAATTATTAAAAAGAAGCACTTTTTGAAAGTGCCTAAGGCCGGTGTCTCTTCTGTGTGTTTGCTAATTACAGTTTCTGAAATTGTGCACTGTTAGTTTAATCAGAACACTTAAATTTTTAAATGATTTTTAAAATGCTATCAGGAAAAAAACATTAATTCTGTAAAGGCTTTTTTTTTTTGAAAACTTTCATATACATTCAGAAAAGTACATAGTTCAGTGCTTTTTCTACTAAGTGAACGTATCTGTCTTTAAAAAGTGACCACCCCCATAACAGAAAATAGAATGTTACCAGCATTCCAAAGGCCCCTTCCCATCTGTTACCTCTCCCTCCTTCTCCAAACCACACTCCTTTCTGACTTCAGTCACTATAGATCAATTGGCCTGTTTTGAATGTTGTTTAAATGAAATTATAAAGTATGTACTCTCTCAACTCCTTTTTGAGGTTCATAACTATTGTTGCCTATAGCATTAATTTGTTAACTTTTATTACAAAATATTCCATTGTATGAAGTCTGTTAAAAGTGATTTTAATATGTGTAAATATTTCTTTAAAATCTTCTCACCAACTGTATTTTTAAATGTGAGGTTATCTCTGAATTTGAATGTTAGTGATAAAAATATCTCAGATCATTCAGACATCAGTGTTTCGTGGTGTACTTATTACAAAAACAAAGGAGTGGCACACTAAATGCAGGTACGGGAGAAATTATGAAAACTAGAAAACTATTCCTTATGCCTCTTTGTTGCCCTTAGTTATTAAACATTTGCAGCTTTGTTTCCTAGAATTCTGTAAAGCATATAGTCCAAACTCTATTTTCTTTTCTTTTTTTTTTTTTTGAGATGGAGTCTTGCTCTGTCACCAGGCTGGCGTTCAGTGGCGTGATCTCCGCTCACTGCATCCTCCGCCTCCTGGGTTCAAGCCATTCTCCTGCCTCAGCCTCCCGAGTAGCTGGGATTGCAGGTGTCCCCCACCATGCCT
The DNA here is from genome assembly GCF_028885655.2 of Pongo abelii. Classification (NCBI taxonomy): domain Eukaryota; kingdom Metazoa; phylum Chordata; class Mammalia; order Primates; family Hominidae; genus Pongo; species Pongo abelii. Next base: position 85,201,452 of record NC_072002.2, on the reverse strand, counting down.
GGCTAATTTTTGTATTTTTAGTAGAGATGGGGTTTCACCATGTTAGCCAGGATGGTCTCGATCTCTTGACCTCTTGTTTTGCCTGTCTTGGCCTCCCAATGTGCTGGGATTATAGGCATGAGCCACCGTGCCTGGCCCAAACTCCATTTTCTAAGTATCACTTATATACGCAATGTATTATCAGGTGGTCCAGGAAAACAGGTAAAACACTGCATTTTAAATATAGTATTTTGCTTTAAGGAAAATGACATCACTTGTGTTACTTTTAATTTTTAACTTGTATTCACTAGTCATTATGTTTCTGAAGTCCTTTTCTGTTTTGAAGAGTGACAATTTTTCAAGGCATAAGCATCAAGAATGGAAGAATTCCAATCTCTTAAGACAGGAATTGAATTTAAAATATGGGTGTCTTCCTTAATATTATATAAATGAAAAATTAGTGGTGCTACAATTGCTTGCTATTAAGTATTGCAAATGATCAATCTATCTATGGGTCAAAGTATTGATGGAAAACTTATCCTATCAGTTGCATCATGTAGTTTATTTTTGATTGTATTTTTTCATCTATGTGCTTATTTGGACAGGAACCAAAATAGAAATCAGTAATTTATTTTCCTTAGTGTCAGAATAATGTAAAGTTAATTTTCCATGCTTTTTTTTTTTAAAGGTAGTTATTGTTTTATTGTTTCCGTTTTTAAAAACAAATCAATTATCTAATTTTTGGTAGTTATTTTAAATATATAACTTGGAACTTTATTAAAACAATTTTGATCATTGTGGGAGATTGTAATTAAGGTATTTGTTTTCAGATGATTATATTTGTTTTGATTAATTGACTAAGTACTTTAAAATGAGATCCAAACAAAAATGCTATTTCGTTGCTGTTAAATTTCTTCTTTGGTTTATGTAAATGTAAGGTTATGCTGCCCTCTGTCTGTTGCTAGCCCACTAACAACTGAAGTAGAATTTGCACTCTGAAACTTTTTGCCTTTAAAGTGGTTTTTTTGAGTTGCCACTGACCAAGTAGGTAATTTGGATGTTGGAAAATAAATATGAATCTATGTAGAGATTTCCTAAGTTTAACAAAATGTCCTCTGAGGCCTGTTTTGAAACTGATATTTGTTGATTTTAAATGATTTTGGAGAATACTCATGTATAGGTTAAAATGATACGTTGGTAATCTTGTGAAAAATATTGTGGTTGAGTAAACTAAATTGGTAAAACAAATGAAGGTAATTTCATTTGGGGAAACATCTGGGAAGTAAGAGCTAAAAGTACTAGCCCTGTTCTGGAAGCAGAAGCACAGAGCATCCTAGGAACTGCTGTTACTCTTTCTTAGCTAGTGATGCTCACCAAGGCTAAGGAAGAATTTGTAACACAAGGTCTTTAGCTTTTCAGGGAGGTATATAAAGAGATCTAATAACCTGGTGAAGCCAGTTGAGTGACTGAGAGCAGTGCTTTTCAAAGGGTAATGTTCAAACAGATCACTTAGAGGTATTGTTAATCACATCTTGCATATTCTGATTCATCAGGTAAAGGGTTGGGCCTGAGAGCTGGCATTTCTAACAGACTCAGAATTATGCCATGGCTGCTGAGTGGCTAGGTTTAGAGGAAACATTTATAGCCCCTCCTCCCAATGCACATGAGATGATGTTGCTGATTATTTTTTATCTAATGGGGTGATGGATTTGCACTGAAACATCTTCACTTTTAATTCTGATGGCATGTGACTAATGCTTATATATGCAGGACAGCTATCTTAGATTAGGGGCGTAAATTGTGATTAGTCCATTGGGCCATGTAAAGATTAGCTAATGATATTAGCATGGGGCTTTGAGTTGTTGAGATAGCAAGAGTTTCAAATACAAGTATGCAGGGTGAAACATTGGAATTCCTTTGTGGTGAAGCGAGAAAAGGAAATTAATATTTATTGAGTGCTATATGCCATATGCTCTGCTTAATGCTTGTTTAATTCTCACAGCAGCTGTTATTTTTCTGACTAGAGTCAGAGAGAACTCTCTTAAACTAGAACACAGTGCGTTTAGAGTTAGATCCATTAGGATTTACTCTCTTAGCACAGTGTAAATCGCCTTTGCTAATTTCTCTTTATCTTCCTAACTCTTCAGGAGTGGAACCCCAGGACTGACGGTAGCTGTCATGAAGTACATCCCATTTGTGATTGTTAAATGCCATCTATTTGTTGATGCCTGCCAAATTTATACTTCCAGACCAGACATATAACCTGAACTCTGAACTTACCTATATCCGGTGTCCTTTTTGATGTCTTCACTTGGATGACAATAAATGTCTCCAGCTGAACATGTCCCAAATTTCATTCTCTGTTTCCCCTTCCAAATATGTTCTTCCTATAGTCTTGCCTGTCTCAGTAAATGGCAATTTTGTTGTTCAAGTTGATCGTTGATGAGGCAAAAACCTTAGAGTCAGCCTTGATTCCTTTCTTTTGCTCATATGTAGATCTAATCCCTGAGCAAAATTTGTCATTTCTGCCTTGAATACCTATACGGAATCTGAAATACCTGAGTTAAGCCCACCATTCTGTCCTGCCTGGATTACTGCAGTAAAGTCCTCTGTCTCTTAGCTTCCACTTTTGCACTTTACCATCAGTTCTCTACAGACCAATTTTGATACTTGTTTAAAATGTTCCAGTGGCTTTCAGCAGAGGACAATTCCTTATGATGACCCAAAGCCTTAACTCATCTGGCCCACCACTCCTTTCTTACTCCATCCCTCAGAACCAGCTACACTGGCTTTCTTGCTACCGAATAATAGTTTTTGTAATTGCTCTTCCCTCTTCTATAAATGCTTTCCCTCAGATAGCCACATGGCTCCTGACCCTTCCAGGGTTCTACTTAAATGTCACCTTATTAGCGAGGCCTTCCTCTACTACTTTGGAGAAAAAGGCCTCTACTACTTTGGAGAAGTAGCATTTCCCTGCCTCCACTCCCCATTACTTCTCTGTTCCTCTTCATCTTTCCTATCCTGTTTTAAAACACTTTTTAGCCACACCTAACATCTTAGGAAGTATATCGATTTACACTCTACTTTCTTCAGTGGGATGTGAGCTTCATGCGGGCAGAGGTTTTATTTTGCTCTCTGCTGGGTTCCCAGGACTGGAGAGGTACCTGGCATATAGTAGAGGAACACAGTAAGGCCCAATTAATATTCGCTGAGTGAGTGAATAATAGGTGAGCAGATAATTGAGTTTCTCTTTTTCCTCCCCCGCCCACAAAAAAAAGCATAGTTCTTCACAGAATAATGACGTTTCTCTTTACTTTCTAATAGCTGCTGTTTTACTAATCTGGAGGTTTGTCATGTCTGTGTAATCTAAAATTTTGATTTCTGTAATTTCTGATCTTCATTTAACAACTATATTCATTGAAAGGTATTGTTGTTTAGCTGATTAAGCTCTTAGACTTTCAGGTAGTTAATGATTATCCTTGAAATAGGTTATCCATGAAATACATCATGACCAAACCTACTGTTGTAGAGGCAGCATTTCAGCCGTAATAGTGAGCCTTGTCAAGAGATTTTCTCTGAACATCAAATTTTTAGTCCTTTTTTTTCCTTTAATTGATATTTAGAATCCTGTCACAAAACTAGAACCATTTTTTTTAAAAACCATAGTTCTTTCAGTTTTAAATCTATTGATTTAAGGTTATAATGTGTATAATATTTCATTTGGGCATATTGATTTTATACTAATTAAGGGGCTATCTTCTGTATTTTAGAACTATTTAAAATATTATATTGAATTTCCACTACCCCTCTAAAAGACAAAACCAAAGAAAAAAATTTGTTTCTGTTCAAATCAATCTATAGCTATACTTGATTTCGTGTTATTAATATGTCATTAATAAGCTCTGTCATGTTCAGCTATGGGATGGGGAAGGGTTCTTGTCTTCAGTTTATCGGGTTATTGTGGAGATTTGTGTACATGTACAGAAAATACTTAGAGAAAAAGGCCTCATGCCTTAGTTCAATAGCAGAGGTATATACAAGGTGCAGGGCTCAGGGAGAGAAGAAGTTGGTTTGGGGAAGAAGAAAGCAGTTAGTATCCTAGGCTTTGAGAAAGAGTTGATATTTGGACTTGAGACATTTTGTATTGAACAAAGACATAGAGGTAGAGGTAGATGATGTGTTGGGAAATGGGATTTTCTTTGGAAAAAGCTTCAGTTTTTTGACAAAGAATTGCTAAAAAGGAAGTTGGATTAGATTAAGACTATAGCCCACTATGTTTCTCTAAAATAAGTTTTTTTTTAAACAAAGTTTTAATTTTTTTGTTTTTTTAATTCATCAAGGCAAGCGAGTTTTTACCAGAGCCTATGTCAACAGCATTATTTCTCCTTTCTTTGGACATGCCTATTTCTTTGGAATATCCAAATATTCATGAAGCTGTTGTGGCCTATTTGGAACAGCTGAGTTCTGAAAACTACAGTATTTATAAACGAACTGCAGAGGCCGCTTATTCAATTGAATGCACCTGTAACTTCCTGTCTGATATTGGGAAAGAGGTAAAAAGCTTTTTTAATATCTCTTTTAAATCCCTTTGACATATTTTGAAAATTTAATCTATACTTTTCAAATTGATGGACATATAATTGAATTGTCACAGGTGGGATACATTATTCCTGAGTGGGTCAATTATAAATAACCTGTTATTTAACAGGTTAAAGTAAGGATATGATTTGTATAGAAGTAAAACAAAGACTTTAATTAATGGTGTATATTCCTAATATCAGTGATTTACAAAAAAGCAGTGGTTATTACAAATGTCTTAATATTTAATAATGAGTACCTCTATGAAGTGACTTACTGATATGAACTGAATGACAGTTGATGTAACCAAAATTATAAGGGCTATTTTAGTGCTTACTTGTAGACATATTTTTGCCTCAATATTTTATAGATAGTTATTACATATATATAAAGCCTGATTTTTGAAATATATTAAGTACAGTCATGAACTACATTGTTTATAATGTATTAGGATGACTTTGTGGCAGTGTTACAGCAATAATTATGTGTCAGTATTTATCCCTTTTAAAAATACTACTAGAATATTAGTATGTTATCAATGAAAGGGTTAATGGGTCTTAGAGACAGACATTAATACAAGAGTTGTTTATTGTTTGAAAATAAGGACATGGATTCTGAAGATCTTGAGGAATTAGGGATAAAATTCTTACTCATTTTGGCGCCTACAGTAGAATCTATCTGAACCTATTTATTTTCTTGAAAAAAAATTTTTTTTTTGACAGCCTCCTCTGTTGCCTAGGCTACAGCCTTGATCTCTTGGGCTCCAGCAATCCATCTGCCTCAGCCTCCCAAGCAACTAGTACTATATGCACATGCTACCACACCTGGCTGATTTTTAAATTGTTTTGTAGAGATGAGGTCTCACTGTGTTGCCCAGGCTGGTCTTGAACTCCTGGCCTCAAGCCGTCCTCCCACCTTGGCCTCCAAAATGCTAGGATTAAAGGTGTTAGCCACCGTGCCTGGCCTTGAACTTGATGTTTATAATTTTTCTTATTTACCACGATAGTTTTTTTTTCCTTTCCTTTTGCCACATGTTAGTACCACTGTCTTCTTGTTTTCTCTGTGATAGAATTTTGAATTGTGTCTTTAAGTTGAAGTATTTCTGTGGCTTGTTTTTTTTTGAGACGGAATCTCACTCTGTCTCCCAGGCTGGAGTGCAGTGGTGTAGTCTTGGCTCACTGCAAGCTCCACCTCCCGCCTTAGTGTCTCAAGTAGCTGGGATTACAGGATCGTGCCACCATAACCAGCTAATTTTTTGTATTTTTTGTAGAGAAGGGGTTTTGCTATGTTTCCGAGGCTAGTCTTGAACTCCTGACTTCAAGTGATCTGCCCGCCTCGGCCTCCTGACGTGTTGGAATTACAGGCGTGAGCCACTGGGTCTGGCCTCTGTGGCATTTTGCATGGTCAGTTAATCACAGGTGTTCAATGTCCTGTATGTTCCTAGTGGTCAGGCTGCTACAAGAGGCAGGTTTATAATAAAATAAATACATTAGCCCTACTTTTATTAGGGGAGGTAGAGCTACAAAGAAGTAATCAAAGAATCAGGCAACTTGATTGTAACTTTAAGCTTACTCAGAGTTAAATAATAGAAAGCCTCATGTGGCATTTAGCTAGGGAATTTTCCTACATTTCTCCACCCAGGCTGACATTTTTAGGTTGCTTGATGAGAAAGTGGACTTAAACAAATGTAAACAGTCTCATGGTCTCTGAATGGTCTAATTTCTTGAAGCTGCTTAGTTAGCTGTTGAGAATATCATTGCATATGAACTTGACATTTATTGTTCCATTCTGCTTCTTTTTTAGGGAGAGAAGAATCTCTTAGAATTAGTGGAGCTGGCAGACCAAGCCTTGCGTAGCTTTTCCTATCATCAGCATTTCCCCCTAATAAAGGAAATCATCAGCATTTGTTCAAAGATGTAATATTTTCTTTCTTATTGTGATTACATTATTATTGGACACTTAGGGTGTGTGTAAACTTAGAAACAGTGAAAGTGAAACTGACCTTATATCTTTGTTATTTTTTAGTTTAATTGCTTTTATATGTGTCTGACTTTTAAAGGGTATATGTATGGCTGCATTAGGATACTTAACTGCTATATTCAAGATTAAACTTCAAAAATGTCATGCCTACAATCAAAATGAATAATCCTTGGATTTTTATACATTTGTTTTTAGTATCCATCCAGACTATTCACACACGTTGTTTATTTATCTTTAAAGTTTTAATTAATAATTTAAACTGAGAGTTTTGTAACTTTTATTACTTTGTACCTTTTTCTTATGTGGATTTTTAGAAAAGACTTGTGTATTGGTTAATTTATTTTGAGGACATAAGCAAATTTCTTTTTAGAACTTAGTGTCTTTATTGCTTTTGGAAAGGATAAATTCTGTGATGTGATAAACATCAACTGAGTAGTAGACATTTTGGGTTTTTAAAAATACTCTTTAAGACAGAACCTCCTCTGCCCTGAAACAAATAAGTGCTTAGGTGACTACTTGCTAATATTGGTTATTTTTAATAAGATCTCAGTTTGAGGAATTGGAGTAGGAAGAAATCCCTTCCAGTATGCTTTGCAGTCTTTTGCTTAGTAACTTACTTGCCTCAGACGTCTTGGTTGTTTTACTTTTTCACCAGCTGGAAATCTGCTCAGGCCAGTCCATTACTACAAGGAGAAAGTCAGAAGGTGCTTCTCCATATGTTGTCTCACCCGTTGCCACAAGTGAAAGCTGAAACTTACCGCTGCTGTCTGGAAATCACGAAGGTGAGGTTTTGTTCTTTGTATGTTTTGTTTTTGAGAACAAATAGTAGACTCTCTTGTTATACCTTCAAACTTAATTTACTTGACCTTTTTTATGAGATATAAGAACTATATCCCATAAAAGTAGATGATAATTACTAGTCAATTCTGGAAAATTTGTACTATTAAATTCTCTTAACTTAGTAAGTCCAGTAATTGAATTGCTTTATTCGAAGTTTTATTAAGAATTACATTTATGTTGTATTAATGATGGAAAAATTATAAGGAAAATTGATTTCCAGGTATTCAAAAGTGATTTCTATGCCCAGGAAACCTTTTAGGTTGTTATGGCCTAGATTTTATGGTTTTAATTCTGTTTTTTTGATGTTATTTTTTATTTTTCTTTTCTTTTGAAACATTTATTTTTCTGTCTTCTTAAATGATAAAATATTTTAGCATAGAATATTAAATATTTCAATGTTGAAAAGAACACTGTACATAGGACAATATTTAAAAGTATATATATTCCTATGTACTCTTGAAAGTGTCCTTTTGTATTTAACACTCTTGTAAGTACTGTTTGGTTATAATAAGTGTTTACATTTTGTCATTTTTACTTCTGATTCATTTTTATTCAAAGAAAAATACTAGTTATAGAGGAAGCTTCTTTGCTTTCTCTTCTCCCACCAGCATAGCCTAGCCACTCTTACACAGCTGGTGTATATTCTTCCCATCCAGTTGGTGTATATTATTTATAAAGCTGTATCTTTAATAAATAATATAAAGAATTTTATATATAGCATGGTTAGTATATATAGCAGGATTTGAGATTTGCTTAGTTCATTCACCTTAACTGCTATTAAGTTTGAATATACTTCCTTTTATTTATTGATAAATATTTAGGTTCAGTCTCCTTTTTATTGAAGTAAGTTTTTCAGTATTTTCAGTGACAGTCTGTGACTGTGTGCATATGTTTGAAAATGTCATGATTTCACCTTATTTTGAATAGTAATTTGGCTGCATATAAAATACAGGTTGACTGCTAGTTTTTATTAGCACTTTGCCAGTATTGCTTCATTCTTATTAGGCTTCTGTCATTGTTGAGAAGTCTGATATCAGTTAATTATGATTTCTTTTAATTTTTTTCTCTAGTTTGTTTTAAAATATTTTCCTTTTCTGTGGTGCCCTGCGGTTTCATTAAAATGTGTCTCCACGCATACATGATTTTCTAGTTATCTTGCTTAGGACTTTTTGCTTTGAACACTCAATCTGCCTTCACTTCTGTATAATTCTTGGTCATGCTTATTTTGAATATTGCTTTTCTCTTATCCTTGCTGTTTGCTCCAAGTGGAACTCTTATTAGACCTGTGTTAGACCTTCTTAGTTTACCCTTTGTGTCTTTTAAGCCTTCTTTCATATTTTCCATATCTTTTTAGGTTTTATTTGGGTAGAATTTCTCAGTGGTATCCTTTCAGTACAGTAATTCTTTCCTCAGCTTTGTCTAATTTACTTTTTTTTGATGGTGATATATATATAACATAAAATTTATTTTAGGCCAGGTGGGGTGGCTCATGCCTGTAATCCCAGCATTTGGGAAGGCCAAGGCAGGAGGATCACTGGAGCCCAGGAGTTTGAGACCAGCCTGGGCAACATAGGGAAATCATGTCTCTACAAGAAAAAAAAAAAAAAAAAATAGTTGGGCATGGTGGCATGTGCCTGTAGTCCCAACTACTTGGGAGGCTGAGGCAGGAGGATCGCTTGAGCCTGGGAGGTCAAGGTACAGAGAGCTGTGATCGTGCCACTGCACTCTAGCCTAGGCAACAGGGTGAGACTTCATTTCTGACAAAAAAAAAAAAAAAAAGAAAAAAATTTTACCATTTTAACTATGTTTTCAGTGTACAATTCAGTGGCATAAATACATTCGTATTGTTGTACCATCATCACCATTACCCATCTCCCAAATTGAAACTTTATAGTCATTAAACAATAACTCCACATTCTCCCCTTCCCCCAGCCCCTGACAGCCACCTTTCTACTTTCTGTCTCTATGAATTTGAGGTCCCTAGGTAACTCATATAAGTAGAATCATACAGTGTTTGTCTTTTTGTTACTGGGTTATTTCACTTAATATAATGTTCTCAAGGCTCATCCATGTTGTAACATGTATCAACATTTCATTCCTTTTTAAGACGTAATAATAATCTATTATCTGTATATATGAACACCCCAATTCTGAAAATCCAAAATTTAAAAGGCTCCACAATCTGACACTTTTCGAGTGCCGAAATGACACTTAAAGGAAATGCATGTTGGAGCATTTCCGGTTTTGAATTTTCAGATTAGGGATGCTCAACTGGAAAGTATAATGCAAATATTAAGAAATCCAAATGATTTCAAAATCTGAAACACTTCTGGTCCCAAGCATTTCAGATAAGGGACACTCATCCTATACTACATTTTGTTTATTCATCCGTTGATAGGCATTTGGGTTGTTTCCATCTTTTTGCAATTGTTTATATACCCAGAAGTGGAATTGGTAGATCACATGGTAATTCTGTGTTTAATTTTTGAGGAATTGCCATACTGTTTTCCAGTGACTGTACTATTTTATGTTCCCACTGGCAGTGCCAAGGATTCCAGTTTCTCTTCATCCTTGGCAATACTTATTTTCTGGATTTTCTTTTTTTGAGATGGAGTCTCGCTGTGTCACCAGGCTGGAGTGCAGTGGCACGATCTTGGCTCACTGCAACCTCTGCCTCCCGGGTTCAAGTGATTCTCCTGCCTCAGCCTCCCGAGTAGCGGGGACTACAGGCGTGCACCACCATGCCCAACTAATTTTTGTATTTTTTGCAGAGATGGGGTTTCACCATGTTGGCCAGGATGGTCTCAATCTCTTGACCTCATGATCCACCCGCCTTGGCCTCCCAAAGTGCTGGGATTACAAACGTGAGCCACAATGCTTGGCCTTGTTTTTTTTTTTTTTTTTTTTTTTTTTTTTTTTTTTTTTTTTTTAATAATAGTAACCATCCTAATGGGTGCAAAGTCATTTCCCATCATAGTATTTTTTTAAATTTATCAAGTTTTGATTATCACTTACACTATTTTTCGTGTCTATACCTTTTCTTTGGTTCTTTAATTGACTTGTTCTTTTTTCATGTAATCTTTCATTAGTTTCTGTTTTTTTTTTTTTTTCAACTTTTATTTTAGGGTTGAGGGTGCGTGTGCAGGTTTGTTGCATGGGTGAATTGTGTGCTGCTGGGGTTTGGTGTACAAATGATTTTGTCAGCCAGGTAGTGAGCATAGTACCCAATAGTTAGTTTTTTGATCCTCACCCTCTGATATGGTTTGTCTTTGTGTCCCCACCCAAATCTCATCTTGAATTGTAATTCTGTAATCCCCACGTGTCGTGGGAGGGACCCAGTGGGAGGAGGTAATTGGAATCATGGAAGCAGTTTCCCCCATCCTGTTCTTCTAACAGTGAGTGAGTTCTCATGAGATCTGATGGTTTTATAAGCATCTGGCATTGCCTCTGCTGGCATTCTGTCTGTCGCCTGCTGCCCTGTGAAGAGGTGCCTTCCGCCATGATTATTTCCTGAGGCTTTGTCAGCCATGCAGAACTGTGAGTCAATTAAACTTCTTTCCTTATGTATTACCCAGTCTCGGGTATGTCCTTATAGCAGTGTGAGAATAGGCTAATACATTCTCTTCCCACCTTCCCTTGTGAAGTAGACCCCAGTGTCTATTGTTCCCATCTTTGTATCCATGTGTATATGCAGTGTTCAGTTCCCACTTCTAAGTGAGAATGTGCTGTATTTGGTTTTCCTGTGTTAATTCACTTAGGATAATGGCCTCTGGTTGCATCCATGTTGCTGCAAAAGACATTATTTTATTCTTTTTTAATGGCTGAGTAGTTTTCCATGATGTATATGTATCATAGTTTCTTTATCCAATCCACTGTTCATGGGCATCTAGGTTGATCCCATGTCTTTGCTATTGTGAATAGTGCCGCCGTGAACATCTGGGTTCATGTGTCTTTGTGGTAGAACGATTTATATTTTTTTGGGTCTATACCCAGTAAGGGATTGCTAGGTCAAATGGTAGTTCTGTTTTAAGTTCTTTGAGACATCTCCAAACTGTTTTCCACAGTGACTGAATTAATTTAAATTCCCACAAGCAGTGTATAGGGCTTATAGTATTGTGTTGCCTTTTCTCTCCAACCTTGCCAACACCTGTTATTCTTTTACTTTTTAATAATAGCCATTCTGACTGGTGTGGGATGATATCGCATTGTGGTTTTGATTTGGACTTTTCTAATGATTAGTGATATTGAGCATTCTTTCATATGCTTGTTGACCATATGTATGTCTTCTTTTGAGAAGTGTCTGTTTATGTCCTTTGCCCATTTGTAATGGGGTTATTTGTTTTTTACTTGTTGATTTAAGTGCCTTATAGATTCTGGATATTAGACCTTTGTCACATGCATAGTTTGTAAATATTTTCTCCCATTCTGTAGGCTTTTTACTTAGTTGATATTTTTACTTAGTTGATAGTTTCTTTTACTGTGCAGAAACTTTTTAGTTTCATTAGGTCCCACTTACCTATTTCTGTTTTTGTTGCAATTGCTTTTTTTGGAGACTTCATCATGAAATATTTTCCAAGGCCTGTGTCCAGAATGGTATTTCCTAGGTATTTTTCTAGGGTTTTTATAGTTTTAAGTCTTACATTTAAGTCGAATCCATTTCGAGTTGATTTTTATATATGGTGAAAGGAAGGGGGTGCAGTTTCAATCTTTTGAATACACCTAACCAGTTATTCCAGCACTGTTTACTGAGTAGGGAGTTATTTCCCCATTGTTTGTTATTGTTGTCTTTTCAAAGATCAGATGGTTGTAGGTGTGTGGCTATATTTTTGTGTTCTTTAACCTGTTCTAGTGGCCTGTGTATCTGTTTTTGTACCAGTACCATGCTGTTTTGGTTACTGTTGCCCTATAGTATAGTTTGAAGTCAGGCAGTCTGATGCCTCCAGCTTTGTTCTTTTTGCTTAAGTTTGCTTTGGCTATTCAGTCTCTTTTTTTTGGTTCCATATGAATTTTAGAATTTTTTTTCTAATTCTGTGAAGAATGACATTGGTAGTTTGATGAGAATAGTGTTGAATCTGTAAATTGCTTTGGGAAGTATGGCCATTTTAACAATATTGATTCTTCCTATTCATGAGCACAGAATGTTTTTCCATTTATTTGTGTCGTCTCTGTTATCTTTCTGCAGTGTTTTACAATTCTCATTGTGATTTGGCTCTGAGCTTGGATGTTATTGGAGTATAGAAATGCTACTGATTTTTGTACATTGATTTTGTATCTTGGAACTTCACTGAAGTCATTTATCAGTTCTAAGAACCTTTGGGCAGAGAATATGGGTTTTTTTTTTTTTTCAGGTGTAGAATCATCTGTGAAGAGAGAGAATTTGACTTCCTCTTCCTATTTGGATGCCTTTTATTTTTCTTGCCTGATTGATCTGGCTAGGCCTTCCAATAGCATATTGAATAGAAGTGGTGAGAGTTGGCATCTTTGTCTTGTTCTGGTTCTCAAGGGGACTGTTTCTAGCTTTTGCTTGTTCAGTATGATACTGGCTGTGGCTTTGTCATGGATAACTCTTATTATTTTGAGGCTTCAGTGCCTAGTTTGATGACGGTTTTTAACACGAAGGAATGTTGAATTTTATCAAAAGCCTTTTCTCTTTTGTCTGTTGAGATGATCATGTGGTTTTTTTTTTGGTTCTGTTTATGTGATGAATCACATTTATTGATTTGCATATGTTGAATAAACCTTGCATCCAGAGGATAAGGCATACTTGATTGTGGTGGATTAGCTTTTTGCTGTCCTGCTGGTTTCAGTATACCAATATTTTGTTGAGAATTTTTACATTTATGTCCATCAGGGATATTGACCTCAAGTTTTCTTTTTTTGTTGTGTCTCTGCTAGGGTTTGGTATCAGGATGATGCTGGCTTCATAGAATGAGTTAGAGAGGAGTCACTCCTCCTTCATTTTTTGGAATAATTTCAGTAGGATTGGTACCACTTCTTTTTATATTTGGTAGAATTTGGCTGTGAGTTTGTCTGGCTCAGTGTTTTTTTCTGGTTGGTAGGCTTTTTTTATTTTTTAATGACTGATTCAACTTTGGAGGAACACATTACTGTTCTGTTCATGGTTTTAATTTCTTTCTGGTCCAATCTTGGGAGTTTGTATATTTCCAGAAATTTATCCATTTATTCTAGGCTTTCTGTTTGGTATGCATAGAGTTTTTCTTAATGGTCTCTGAGGGTCTTTCTGTGGGGTCAGTGATAATGTCACTTTTGTAATTTCTGATTGTGTTTATTTGGATTGTCTCTTTTTTTCTTTATTAATCTAGCTAGTGATATATCAATCTTATTTATTCTTTTGGAGAATCAAAATTTGGTTTTGTTGATCTTTTGTGTGAATTTTTGTGTCTCAGTTTCATTCAATTCAGCCCTGACTTTGGTTCTTCTGCTAGCTTTCAGGTTGGTTTGCTCTTGCTTTTCTAGTTCCTCTAAGTGTGGTGTCAGGTTGTTAGTTTGCAATCTTTCTAACTTCTTCATATAGGCATTTAGTGCTATATAGTTTCCTCTTAACACTGCCTTAGCTGTATTCTAAAGATTCTGATATGTTGTGTTTCTGTTTTTGTTAGTTTCAAAGAATTTTATGATTTCTGCCTTAATTTCATTCTTTACTCAAAAGTCATTCAGGTGCAGGTTTAAGTTCCCTGTAATTGTATCATTTTTGAGAGATCTTCTTGGTAATGATTTCTATTTTTATTGTACTGTGGCCTGAGAGTGTGGTTGGTATGATTTCAGTTTTCTTGAATTTGTTGAGAATTGCTTTGCAGCTGAACATGTGGTTGATCTTAGAGTGTGTGCTGTGTGCAGATGAGAAGAATGTGTTTTCCTTTTGTTGAGTGGAGTACTCTGTAGAGTCTCCTAGGTCCATTTGCTCAGGTGTCAAGTTTAGGTCCCAACTATCTTTGTTAGTTTGCTGCCTCAGTGATTTGTCTAACACTGTCAGTGGGGTGTTGAAGTCTCCCACTATTATTTTGTGGTTATCTAAAACTCTGTAGGTCTCTAAGAACTTGTTTTATGACTGGGTGCTCTAATGTTGGGTGCATATATATTTAGGATAGTTTAATCTTCTGTTGAATTGAACCCTTTATCATTATGTAATGCCTTTCTTTATCCTTTTGATCATTGTTGGTTTAAAGTCTGTTTTGTCTGAAATAAGAATAGCAACCCCTGCTCTTTTTTTGTTTTGATTGCTTGATAGATCTTTATCTCCATTCTATTACTTTGAGCCTGTGGGTGTCATTGCATGTGAATTGGGTCTCTTGACAGCATATAGTTGGGTCTTGGTTCTTTATCCAGCTTGCCACTCTGTGCTTTTTAAGCGAGGTGTTTAGCCTGTTTATGTTCAAGGTCAGTATTGATATGTGAGGATTTGATTCTGTCGCCATGTTGCTAGCTGGTTGTTATGTAGACTTGATTGTATACTTGCATCATAGTGTCAGTGGGAGATGTATTTTAGTGTGTTTTTGTGGAGGCAGGTAATGGTCTTTTGCTTCCTTTTTTAGCACTCCATTGAGGACCCCTTGTAAGTCAGGTCTCACGGTAATGAATTCCCTTAGTGTTTGCTTCTCTGAAAATGATTTTGTTTTTCCTTTGCTTATAAAGCTTAGCTTGGCTGGATATGAAATACTTGGTTTGAATTTCTTTAAGCATGCTGATTATAGGTCCCCAATCTCTTCTGGCTTGTAAGATTTCTGCTGAAAGGTCTGCTGTTAGCCTGATGGAGTTCTTTTTATATGTGACCTGCTCTTTCTTTCTAGCTTTCTTTTAAGATTTTTTCTTTCCTGTTGACCTTGGAGAATGATGACTATGTGTCTTGGGGGTGGTCATCTTGAATAGTATCTCACTGGGGTTCTCTGAGTTTCCTGAATTTGTTTATTGACCTGCCTAGTGAGGTTGGAGAAATTTTCGTGGAAAATATCCACAAATATGCTTTCCAAGTTGCTTGCTTTCTTTCCTTCTCTTTCTGGAATGCTGATGGGTGGTAGGTTCGTTTTGTTTACATAGTCCCATATTTCTTGAAGTTTTTTTTTGTTTTTAAATTCTTTTTTCTTTATTTCTGTTTGCCTATGATTATTCAAAGGAGTAGTCTTTGAGCTCTGAGATTTTTTTCCTCAGTTATGTTATTAATGCTTCCAATTGCATTATGAAATTCCTGTCATGAAATTTTTGTTTCCAGAAGTTCAGTTTTGTTCTTACTTAAAATGTTTGTGTCAGATCCGATCACGGATCAAACCACCATTTTACTGGTTTCCATGGGTGGGGCTTCAGCCTTCTATATCATTTCGAGCTTCCTTGCCTTCCAGCTTCTGAATTCTGTCATTTTAGCCATTTCAGTTTGGTTAAGAACGTTTGCTGGGGAGCTAGTGTGGTTATTTGAAAGTAAGAAGACATTCTGGCTTTTAGAATTGCCAGAATTCTTATACTGTTTTTTTTCTTATCTGTGTGGGCTGATGTTCCTTTAATCTTTGAAGTTGCTGTACTTTGGATGGGGCCTTTTGCTTTTACATTATTTGATGCCCTGAGGATTTTACTGTGGTATAAGTTGGGATTAGTCAATTGGCTTGGTTTCTGTGTGCTTTCAGGGCCAGAGCTCAGCTCAGCATCCCTGGGCTGTGTGCTCTAACCCTGGGGGTACACTGAACAGGCCAGTGGCTTTGATTTCTGGTCCCTTGAGGTCAAGCACCTGCTGCACTGGAGGAACCGAGATGTTCCCAGTCTGCTGGCAACAACTTTCCGATGGTGACTGCCCGAAAAAGTGCTCTGAGGGGGCGTGGGGCGGTGCTTTGGGAGAGTGCACTTGTGGTGGGGGTGACCATGGGCGAGTGCACACTGGCAGGGGAGGCTGCAGGCAAGTGCACACCAGTAGGGATTGGCTGTGGGTGGGTGTATGCCTGCAAAAGCGCTCTGACAGGAAGGCAGAGGCTGTTGGCAAAAGACCTATGGTGGTGGCTGTTGGTGAGCATTTCGGCAGGGCAGCTGAGGCTGTGTTGCAAGCTAGTGAGGCAGACAGGACCCTTTGAGAGGCTGGCAGACAGGGTGGCATTCAGATCAGGTTGGCCCAGTCTTGTGGGAAAGATAGCCCTGCTCTTTCTACTTCTGGCAGCCAACTAAGGCTAAAGCCACCTAGAGGAGTATGTCAAGCTTTGGGTGATGGGCACCTATCGGGGAACCTGCCCCAATAGTCATGTAGGTTCTTTTCTGTTTTCCCTAAGTGTCAGCCAGGTTGGGAAATAAAAGGACAGAGTACAAAAGAGGGAAATTTTAAAGCTGGGCGTCTGGGGGAGACATCACGTTGGTGGGTTCTGTGATGACCCACAAGCCGCAAAACCAGCAAGTTTTTATTAGGGACTTTCAAAAGGGTAGGGAGTGTAGGAATAGGGTGTGGGTCACAAAGATCATGTACTTAACAGGGTAATAGAATATCACAAGGCAAATGGAGGCAGGGCGAGATCACAGGACCACAGGACCAGGGCGAAATTAAAATTGCTAATGAAGTTTTGGGCACCATTGTCATTGATAACATCTTATCAGTAGACAGGGTTTGAGAGCAACCAGTCTGACCAAAATTTATTAGGCAGGAATTTCCTCTTCCTAATAAGCCTGGGAGCGCTATGGAAGACTGGGGCTTATTTCATCCCTACAGTCTGGACCATAGAAGACAGCCACATCCAAGGGGGCCATTTTAGAGACCTACCCTCAGGGGCACATTCTCTTTCTCAGGGATGTTCCTTGCTGAGAAAAAGAATTTAGCAATATTTCTCCCATTTGCTTTTGAAAGAAGAGAAATATGGCTCTGTTCCGCCCAGCTCACCAGTGGTCAGAGTTTGAGGTTATCTCTCTTATTCCCTGAACATTGCTGTTATTCTGTTCTTTTTTCAAGGAGCCCAGATTTCATATTGTTCAAACACACATGCTCTACAATTTGTGCAGTTAACGCAATTATCACAGGGTCCTGAGGCGACATACATCCTCCTTGGGTTATGAGATGACAGGATTAAGAAATTAAAGTAAAGACAGGCATAGGAAATCACAAGGGTATTGACTGGGGAAGTGATAAGTGTCCATGAAATCTTCACAATTTATGTTTAGAGATTGCAGTAAAGACAGGCATAAGAAATTATAAAAGTATTAATTTGGGGAACTAATAAATGTCCATGAAATCTTCACAATCCACGTTCTTCTGCCATGGCTTCAGCGGGTCCCTCCGTTCGGGGTCCCTGACTTCCTGCAACAGGCACCTATGGCTATGCCCCAGTGCAGCCATTACTGCGCCAGACCCTCTGGGCTCTGTGCAGACTGGGATTCTGTCTCTGGCAACTCATTGGGAAGTTCTCCCTTGCAACTCAAAGGTCTGTGCAGGTCATGGGGTCTCCCATAGTTAGGATCCTAGAGGATCGTTGCAAGAGTGGGCTGCTCCATGCCTATTGCACTCACCACTTCCCTAAGAGCTGCTCAAGGCCAGGAACAAGTCCTCTAGTTTCTTCTTTTGTGATGTTGTGAATTTTAAACATATTTATTTTATAATCTTGTTTAGATTATTGTATTAGAATCCTCCCACTTGTTATGGCTATTGAATCTTCCTTATGTTGTTTATTGTAGCAGATACTGTTATTTTGATTTTCAGGTCTTCTTTGGCAGGGTAGCTTTTTCTTGTGATCTCGTATTCTTTAGATAGTTGTTGTATATTTGTTTCTGCCTTGCCTTTAGGGATTTGACAGTGGTGATGCACCTTGGAAGGGGTTTGTAATGAAGTTATATTTTCATTTGTATATGTTGAAATAAGAGAAAGAATCAGAGGAGGAAACATTGAAGATAGTGGGTAGCAAGTAGCTAATTAAAAGAAGCTAGTGCCTTTGAAAGTTGAAGGCGGTGGGACCTTAAACATGATGGCTAATTGGGGTTAGGTGGGCTTAGATATAACAGGAAGTTGCAGGAGCCTCCTTCTATTGAGTCTGTATTTTCTTTGAGATTGAAGGTGAGATGTTGAGTGTGTGAAATGACTAATATGAGTAGATATTTGATAATATCAAATAGTAGCATTTTTGGGCTGCATAAAGAGCTTAGTCAATTGTGTCTTTAATCTTAATAGGGAGACTATTCTACTTTGCCTGTTTATCTTTGGCTAGCTGGTGTGGTTTCTGGGAATGTGAACATTGAGATCGATCAAGGGTAGGGTTATTTCATTGCTGTTGGGGAGGAGGGAACGCCTGTGGTGCAAGTGAGCTGAGTAGTTGAAATGACAGACTGTAGAACCAAAGGCTGTAAAGACTACAGGGAAGAAAGTAGAAGGGTTTATGGACTGGAGGTCAAAGGAGGACCATATTTCAAGTTGAGTAAGAAGATTAGAAACCTACATTTATGATTTTAGAGGTAGAACAAGTGAAAAGAGAAGGGTTCCTCAGTTATATAGGGCAGGTGAGTATCATTGAGATAAATAGGTCAAGAAACTAAGATCCCTGTATTTGGGATAGTTATTATACCCCGAGATTTAAAATGATGGAATACGATTTGATATCTTTCTTGAGGCAGATTTTAAATAATTATTGGAAGTAAAAATTTTTGCAGATAGGAAAATATTTGGTGTAAATTGAGTTATTGATGTATATGATCATTTTGTTATATGATGAATTTCAAGTAGGAATAATCTGGATGTTAATTTTTTAGAGGAGTTCTAAAAAATTAACATCCAGATAATTTTTCCTATCATAGAATGATAGGAAAAAAGGAATGTCAGAAACAAATATGTATGTGTCAGTTTCAAATTTGTTTTTTAAAAAAATGCACTGAATTTTAGTAATTTTGAAAATTCTAAATTTTAATATACTATAGTTTTTATAACCAAGTGTCATACATTTTGTTGCAAAATTTAAACTGAAAGAATATTTTTGTTAAATCTCACCTTATTATCCTAGTTGTAAAAGGAGAGAAAATAAAAGAATGTGAACTTTCATTTAGTGTTTTATTTTCTTGTTAACTATTTGGAAATTTATATTAGTTGACACTGTTGTTGCAAAATATTGTGATTTTTCTTTTGTCACAAAAGATAATCATCTATATAGTGCAATGTGGTTTTAAAAAATTGATATGTATTTATTATCAGGGAGTTATAATAATCCAAGTCAAAAGCTCCAAATGATGAGATTTCTTGTAGTTAGCCCCTGTGTCATAAAGATATAGTATCTTGGTTTGGATATAAGGATTTGTAAAGGCATTTCACTTTAATTGGCTATGTCTGTCAGATGATATTATTCCAGTGTCTTCTGGTAAATCTCCAAGGCATTGCTGCAGCTTTACCTACCTAAATGTAGGAGCATGCTAGTAATGTGGAGGTTAATTTTCCTGAAGAGGCAAGTTAGCTTTTTATTGTAAGACTTAACTTTGAGGACGGTATGGTAAAGAGGTAAAATAGCTTTTAAATTTAGGGATGATTAGATGGCCACCACTTCCATGTTACCTACATCTAACACTCATTTAGCAATATTTACTGGACACTTTACTATATGCTAGACTGTAGTGATGTAAAGTACAGAAAAGAGCCTTATCAGAGAGCTTACCTTCTGATAGGGGACAGAGAGAGAAGTATATAATAATTAAAAAAAATTCTTTAAATACATAAAAAGTATGTATGTGTATGTGTGTGTATATATGTATATATAGTTTATAACACTATATGTATAGAATATGTATATATATAGTTTACAACACTGCATATACATTCTATGTATATAGTGTTTTAAAGAAAACAGTGTTGTAAAGACAATGAAAGGATAAAGGACTAGAGAATGACTAGTAATGTGGACTAAATTTATGTAGGCTGGCTAGGGAGGGAAGGAGAATTTCTAGCCAGAGGAAACAAAAAGCCTCTGCTTTTCAGGTGATAATGTACTTTGCCTGTTTCACGAACAAAAAGAAGGGCAGTATAATGAGATAATAGAAAAATGGTACCAGATTGGGTCTGAAAAGTAGACAGGGGGACAAACATTATAAAGCTATGAATTGTATTCTAAGCACAGTGAGATGCTATGAGTGATTTTCGCTTGATCTGATGATCTTTCTGAAAAGATCACTCTCCCGTCGTGGGGAATGGATTGTAGGGGGTCAGGATGGAGGCAAGAAGACCAGTTTCATTGTAGTAGCCCTGATGAGATGTGGTGTGTAGTGGAGATGAAGAGGAGGAAATGAATTTAGGAGGTATTATGGACGTGGAGCTAATTGGTCTTGCTGATAATGAGAGTAGGAGATAGAGAGTGATCAAGGATGAATTTTAAGGTTTTAGATTTAGCAGTTGGATTGATGTCCCAAATATGGGATTGTGGATTGGGTAGAATTCTGTTTTGAACCTAAGTTTGACATGCCTTTTTATATCAAGTGCATATGTTAAGTAGACTGTTAAATATAATAATGCTAATGCTAATAATTTCATTGATAATAATGATAGCAGCTAACATTTATTGAGCATTTACTCTATGTATCAAGTACTTTTATAAGTATATTATCTCATTGAATCCTCCTAACAGCTCTGTGAGCTAGGTACTACCTCTTTCTGAAAACGGAGATACTTTGAATTTGTCCAAGATCATTCAACTAGAAGTGGTGAAACTGGGCTTTGAACCCTGATAGGCTCACTCCAAAGCCCATATTCTTAAGCATTGCACCACACTACCTTTGGAGTGTGGAGCCCAGATTAGGTATAAAATTTTCAGTCATCGGCTTAGAGATGATATTAAAGCCACAAGCCTTGATAGGATCAACTACTGAGAGACTAGGGAAGAGAAGGCCGCCTAGGATCTAACCAGTTAGAAGTTGGGAACAGAGGGAGCCAGAAGTGGAGACAGAGATTAGAAGGAAGAGTCAGATGAGAATGGAGGTGAACACGTTGGATTTGGCATCACTGAGGTTGTTGGTGTCCTCTACAAGAAGCTCCTGTGGAATGGTAGGAACCTAAGTTCTGCTGATGTGCATTGAAGAGGGCCTGGCAAATGAGGAAGTACTGACTGAGGACAGCGAACTCTTGTGAGGGCTTGTGGTGGGAAGGAGAGCTGAAAAATGAATTGTTATCAAGAGGGGAAAGCCAGGGCCAGAGACAGATTAGAATATGTCATATGGTGATTAGAATAATCATGTGAAGAAAAATAAAGGTGCTGGAGAAAAATAAGACAATTTTAGGAAGTGAATCTTGGTTTCAGAAGGGGATAGTCACAGTTTAGATGGTAGGTAAGTATCTTAAGGAGGTAGGTGACAGCTGTTGTTTAGGGCTGAGGCTTTAGATCTTTGAAAAGCTTGTAATACGAACGAAGTTGCTGTCTGTGGCATGAAGTTAACAGTTGAAAGAAAAATAATGTATGCAAATACATATGTGAGTGTATGTGTGTAACTTTTTGACCTTTGAATTGTTGGTAATAGGAAGTAGAAATTTGCAGAATGAAAAAAAGTAGTATTCATGTAACTCATTATTTATTGTATTTTTACCTTCTATATTGTATTTAAATTCCATTAATATTTCAAGTAGCTTTTTTTCCCTTCTCACCTTAAATAGCTGCTAACAAAATACTATTCTCTATCACATATTGAGAAAAAAATTCCTGATAGTTACTGTAAGTGTTGGTTCAAAGTAATTGTATTTTAGGTACATAGCTGTATTGATGATAACTTTATATAATCATATATATATCACATATATAGAATATAAATATGTAGCATGTAAAACTATATATAATAGGTATATTACGTATAAAATATGTATTCTTTATATTCTATATATATAGAATATAAATATATATAGTATATAAAGTTATGTCTCCCATAACTTGAAGTCCCTGAAGTCTTTTCATGTTGAATTTTTCTTTCCCAACCTTTGTAAGTAAAATGCAAATACCTTAGGATAAGTTTCTTACTGTGTTTATGTCCTTTGTGTCTGTCATGATGAATAACTTTAAGAGATTATGGTTGTCTCAGCCGTTTGTTTACTTAATTTATCATGATTCTGCTTGTTGGCAGAAAGTAATATAATATGTATCTCCTACAAACTAAGAAACTGTTAGACAGGAGAATCTTTTTCATTCTCTCTTGTTAAAAAAAGTTTCAATGAAGTAAAAACTAAAATAGAAATGGGATTATAAGCAGAAGAAAGATGGATCTTTTGGAAAAATCGGTGTTGCTAATTTAAAAATACTTTTTAATATTATTTTACAGGAATGTTTAGGTGTCCATAATGTCACTAAACCTGTGTCTTCACTTTGCAATGGAATTCATTTTCTACTTCATCCGAAAGTTCTGTATGAAATCTCTGTATTCGGCATTCAGGAGCCCAAAAGTGAGGTATAACGTTAAACATGAGTGAAAATATTACAGTAATTTAGATACTTAGCTAAATCAAGGTGATATTCTAATATAGTTTAGGTAGCATGGTGAGAAACTAAAAAGAAACCTGTCTTTGGTGCATTGGTTCAGTTGAAGTGTTATTTAAATAAAAATAAATGTTACATAAA
This sequence comes from Pongo abelii, assembly GCF_028885655.2. Taxonomy (NCBI): domain Eukaryota; kingdom Metazoa; phylum Chordata; class Mammalia; order Primates; family Hominidae; genus Pongo; species Pongo abelii. The sequence continues at coordinate 85,178,536 of NC_072002.2, read as the reverse complement.
ATGTGGGAATAAAAATACAGGACACACTTGATTTCAAAAAATTCAGATCAGTTTACTTACATTTTTCATCTAAGATGTAGAGAACTATACAGTACAGGTAGTAAGCAGATTATTTCAGTTAGGGAAATTTTTACTCAAGGGACAAATGTACATTAAAGGTAAAAAATTAGGAATATTAAGGAAGAAAAACAGAACAGAATGTAAGATGATGCTGTGGAAATACAAACATTTGAAAGAAAGAGATGTTAATTATAGCATCTTTCCACATGCTAAAAATGTTCCAGGTGTGTCAGGTGACCTAGCGGGACATCTCATTTGACTGGTTTATCGGGTCTGTGTTGTTGAGCAGGTGAACACTGCTGCCAAGGCCATTCTGTTATACCTGCTTCAGGGACGATTGATGATGACAGCACTGACCTGGAACAAGTTTATTGAATCTCTCTGTCCTGTCATCCCAATACTACAGGTATTCTGTGAAATTCACTTTTTATGGTACCATTTATCTTTGGCTGGGTGTGATTGATTTAAATACATGCAAACAGCTAAACTGTCAAGTTGTGAGAGAAATGAAGAGAAGCTGTGAAGGTGCTGGGGATAAGTGAACAGGAAGTGGGTGGCTGTCTTGTTTCTGGCAGAAAGTTAAACCAGGATAGCTAATTTGTCTGTATATATTTTATATATCTGGGTGGGAGGTTAAAAAGTGAGGTGCATTCACAGCATTGACTGTGAAAAATAGAACTCAATCTTATATAAAGGCTTTTAGGCAGAGCTAACAGTGCTTTTTAAGGAGACCTTACATAACTAACTTGCCTCATGAGTTCCATCCATGCATATGTATGATTAGAGTGATACCTTAATTAACATGCTCCTAGAAGCAGCTTTTTTTCTTTTTTTTTTTTAAAGCAATCCTTCTGGACATTAAAGGAGTCAGGTTCCTGTCTCTTTTGGATGAAAAGGTGGAGTTCAGAAATGCCATCATAAGCACAGTCCTCTTTTAGAGGAGAGAGCCCGGGCCTTGTGCCTTGAGACTCACAGGGTCCTATTCCATGCGTGTAGCATTTAGAGCACTCCATCTTCTTAGGGTGGGGATTGGCTGAGGATCTGCGAGGTGCTTCACCGAGGGGAGGTGCCACTATTAGAATCTTAGAAAATAGAAAAATCAGCAAGTGTCAAGAAGGTTGGCATGTTTTCCTGAAGTTCTCCTGTATGTATGTGTATTTTCTTTTAAATACAGTTTTATTTAGGCTCCTTAGCTCATAGAGGTTATTTTAAAAAATAACGATTTTATTCAACTGAATTGAAAGACATTTATGAGTTGCTGATAGGACAATACAATTCTTATTTTCAAGTTGAAAAATTATGTATACAATTAGACAATAATTTCTCTTTAAAAACAAATCTATTAGGGCTATGCCGACACAGAAGATCCTTTGGGTAACTGCATTCTCCTTCTAAGCAAAGCAAGTTCTGACACAGAAGAGATTCTTCCGTGTACTACCCGATTAAAGTCCATGCTGCGACTTTTGCTAGTGAAAAAGCCATCGTGAGTACAACATAATCTTGTGAACATCAAAGATTAATGGAAACATGCTAAGAAAGTATAGTAACTATATATGATTTGAAACAAAACTAAAGAATTTTTAAGGAGGGGGTTACTCCATTACTAAAGGAAACTAATGCGTGAAACTAAGCAGATACAAGGTCTTTTATGTGCTTGCTGACGTTTCATCCACTTTACAGCCAAGTTATTCCTTGCCAGATCAGCCTGTGTTATAGGACTGCTACTAAGTGCTGCCCAGTAGTGCCCTAGGCAAGTTGGAGAGCCATGGAGATAAATAGATGGTAAAAATTATAGCGCATTCCTATCTTCTCTTTAGAAATTGTTAGCCTCCCAGAGTGATCCTTTTGTAAACATCTGTTCTGAATATTAAGTTTTTCATAAGTATAGTAGGCCAGTTGTCTCATATACCAGAGTTATGCAGGTATTTTAATCCCATATAGCTGTGTTCTTACTTGGGAAACTGAAAACGTATCCTTTCTTTGACTGCCATTAATATAAGCATTGTTTTAATTAATGAAAAGAAGGAGAATGATAACTGTTTTTCTTCCTTCTCTGTCATTGCAACATGAATCTTTTCTATTATTATTTTTAGGTAACAGTGGTTAGATTTTCCCTTACTGAAAAAAGAAAAAAATGCTGAGAGTCGAGATGGATAAGCAGGGATAAAGAGGAATAGTTGGTTGAAGAAGCTAGGAAGAATGGACAGACATTCTTTTCACAATGGATAATTTGTGTTTCCCAAACCTTACATCAGGAAAATACAGCAGCTTATTTATAGACAGATCATTGGACTGAAAAATAAGGAAGTAGGTGGAAGTTAACTAAACTATTAAGAGAATGGAAGGAGGAAAATTATAGAGTCTTTAAAATATCTCTGTATTGTAGAGAGTAATGTTATGGGTGATACAGGAAGAAGTAGGGCAGAGGGAGTTAATGTGCTTGTGTTCTCAGGAGTTGTCTTCTACACATGCAGAAAGGCTGTTCCCTGTTAATTAACATGCTAGTGTAGTACTCCTTACTTGAACAAACCCCCAGTTTGGAGAATTAACATAATAGGGGTCATTTCTTGTTTGCTTTTTGGGGCCCAAGGTCCTCAGTTTAATAAAGACATTCTAAGGCAGGACACCCCCAGGAGCATAGTACAAGGCAAGGCCAGATCTTTCTTTGGGTAAGATAAGTCTCTATTATACAGAACTTGAAACAATTCAAATGACATATTTGTTTTCCTTATTGTATTAATTCTACCCCATCCCACCAACCCATCCATAAACTCCATGTAGACAGGAACCCTATCCGTTGGCTAATCTTTATATTCTCAGAGCTTCATAGAGTACCTTATACATAAATACACAGTCATGCATTGCTTAATGACATGGATGCATCCTGAGAAATGCTTTGTTAGGTGATTTTGACCTTGTGTGAACATCATAGAATGTACTGTACAGAAACCTAAGTAATAATAACTTACTACGTACATACCTAGGCTATATCTTATAGCCTATTGCTTCTAGGCTACAAACCTGTACAGCATGTTACTGTACTGAATACCATAGGCAGTTGTAACACGGTGGCATTAGTGTATCTAAACATAGAAAAGGTTTAGAAAAATATAGTAATATAGTCTTATGAGACCACTGTTGTATATGTGATCCACTGTTGACTGTAACATTGTTATGCAGTGCATGACTGTACTCAAAAATATTAAAGAATTACATACATGTATAGGAATAACCGGATTCTGGCATCCTATACTAAACCTAAAAAGATGCTAAATGTATATACCAGAGAACAAGATGCATAAATACATGCTTTACATATCTCATCTCTAGCCACCTTTGCTAGGGGTTATACCTGTCTCAACTGACAACCCCAGATGTGAATACAGATATCATTGGCTTAGAATGTAAGGAACAAAGGAAAACTATTAGGTAGGTGTTTAGCCTTTCTAAGCTCTCTTGAGGTAACTCAGGAAATGGAGAGGGAGAAAGTTTGCCTGACTTATTAGTCCTCTGGAGATGATATCAGTTAACAATATTGCAGTAAATATCTACTTTGTGTTAGATTCAGGAAGTATTTATCGGGTGTCTTACTATATATCTATGAGCTGTGGGAACGTAGCAGCACACAACACACACATGGGCCCTGCCCTTTCAGCATTTAGTGTGTAACCGGGGAATATAGCTCTTATTATCAATTATTCTTTATTATTAATTGTCATAAAGTGAGATAAAAGTTATGATACAGGGGCTCAAGGTGGCAGGCCTACATACAGAAGGCAACCTGCTGTAGTCTGTAGTAGGAGGGCCACCCTAATGATGCATGTTTTAATTGTTGTCTTATAGGTAGTTCTTAAAACCTGGCAACTTGTATTATTGCTTAAAATTTGTCCAGTTTCCAGGTAGTTCAAGAACCTATCAGAGGGGTGACAGATACATGGTTGTCTCAATATCTGCCGCCTCAGTGACCTTTGTCCACTCAGTGGTTTTTCTGTTTCTCTATTTCATTGTTTAGTGGCATACAGTATTTACTCTTTTCTTGGAAAGTCTCCCACCTCCCCACTCAGCTGACCTTATTCCTAATCCCTTCCAGATAAGGAAAAAGTATTTGTATTTTCATATTTGACAGGAATCTGTTTGACCTCTAATATAAGATTTTGATACACTGTAGTGTTATCACACTTTCGTTATGAGTGTCATTACTCTTCTGTGGGTTCAACTTAACGTTTGGACTGCGGTCAGCGGTCTGTGATACTTTTTATGGTTGAGACTAGTTCACTAGATTTGAAGACAGGAGTTATAGATTTAATTTGCAGATGTACTTATTGAAGTTTACTGATATTTAATCTCAGTGAGTCTGTCTCATTTGTAGTTATTATTTTTTGTTTCTGATGTTTATTTTATAACTATTATATTGAATAAATCATTATAATTATATATCAAAGATTTTTTAGTAGAAAAAGTAAATTGTTACTAGTAATGGCAGTATAATTGTGACTACTTCTTGTACTTTGTTGATATGTAATTACTTGTAATTACAAGCCCTTTTAAAATAGACATTTGTATATCACGAAAGTTTGACTTAAGTACTTTGTGTTCTTAGGGTCCGTTCACTAGCATTAAAGCTTTTAGCATTCCATCTTACCAGTGAAGAAGGGGCTGATACAAAGCGTCCTCTAATAGATGCCAGAGTTCTCTCCAGAGTTACTAATTTGTTCATTGTGAAGAAACCTATTGAACTCAAACTGGATGACAGAAGAGAGCTGGTTATTAAGGTGACTATAAATTTTGAGTTTATTACTGTGTGGTAATTTGATACATTTTTATAGCATGTATTTTATGTGACATTCTTTAGTTTGTGTATGTCCTGGGGAGGGAGAGAAGTATGGGGATTAAGGGCTGGTTTGAAATTGTGTTCTGGCTTTATCTGGCTTCTAGATATGTTGATTTATTGCAGTGGTCCCAACCTTTTTGGCACTAGGGACCAGTTTCACAGGACAATTTTTCCATGAATCGGGGCAGGAGTATTGTTTTGGGATGATTCAAGTGCATTATATTTATTGTGTACTTTATTTCTGTTGTTATTACATTGTAATATATAATGAAATAATTGTACAACTCACCATAATGTAGAATCAGTGGGAGCTCTGAACTTGTTTTCCTGCAACTAGACAGTCCCATGTGGGGGTAATGGGAGACAGTGACAGATCATCAGACATTAGTTAAATTCTCTTAAGGAGCAGACAACTGAGATCCCTCACACACCTAGTTCACAATACAGTTTGCATTCCTACGAGAATCGAATGCCGCCGCTGATCTGACAGGAGGTGGAGCTCAGATGGTAATGGGAGCAATGGGCAGTGGCTGTAAATACATTTTCCTGTCTTTTGCTAGGACTGTACCTGTAGCATGCTGGACTGATGCAGAATTCTATAAAGCTGTCCGCTAGTCCACTGTTTTCATGGATTCATTCCTGTGTTTTGTACTTTCTCATTTCACTCAAGTTTGCAATTTGTCTGTTTTATTTTAGACTAACTTGCCAAGGCCTGTAGTAGTATGGTAGAGCTACATGTGATACAGTCGGTTTTTTTGTTTGTTTGCTTTTTAATGGGGAAACACATTATGTTCTTCTAAACTGAGTGTTCAGGGCTGTATGACAGTGCTGGCTGGCAGGAGGATTGGAGAGTCTTCCACTGGCCACATACCAGGTCTGGTTGGGACTTCCCTGAGTACTAAGCCATTGGTAGTCACTCCTGTGCCCTGATGTATGGAGGAAGGCGGGGAGGGGGCGTTCTAACACATCTTCTGTGAGTCCATGTTAGGACTGGAAGATAGCAGTGAGTGGGAGAAAGGAGCTTCATCTTTGTTATTTTCTTGTCCCTTTTTCCTGATGCTGGTTTTGCCACCTCAGATTCTGTTCTAGCATGAAGTGACAGTAAGGAACTTGTCTAGGGGGTAGCTTTGAAGGGGTGCTGGACAGCAAGTCCCAGAGTGCTGTTTGGTCTGGGGTCTTCTAAGAGGAAGAATGGAGAGGTCCATGGGAATACCAGCTGGTGGCTTCTGGGAGCAACAGGGAAATCTTGAGTCATAGGTCTGGATCACTTTTCTCAGGTTAGCCTGGTACTACCCGTAAAGATGTTAGGGAACATGGTTGTTTTCTGTTACCTTTGTAAGGTTGCTAATGGATTAATGGATTATGAATAACTTCCTAGCAAAAATGTATATTAAGAAGAGAGGGGCCGGGCATGGTAGCTCATGCCTGTAATCCCAGCACTATGGGAGGCTGAGATGGGTGAACCACTTGAGCCCAGCCTAGGCAATATGGTGAAACCCTGTCTCTACTAAAAATACAAAAAAAATTAGCTGGGCTTGGTGGTGCATGCCTGTAGTCCCAGCAACTTGGGAGGCTGAGGTAGGAGAATCACCTGAGCCCAGGAAGTTGAGTCTGCAGTGAGCTGAGATTGCACCACTTTACTCCAGCCTGGGTGACCAGAGTGAGACCCCGTCTCAAAAAAAAAAAAAAAAAAAAAAAGGAAAACTTATTTGACATGATGACTCTTTATTTTAGATCTTAAGTTCCTTCCTGACCTGCTGCATCATTGTTGCAAATTTTATTTATTTATATATTTATTTTAAACTTTTATTTCAGGTTCAGGGGTACCTGTGCAGGTTTGTTATATAGGTAAACTCATGTCATGGGGGTTTGTTGTACAGATTATTTCATCACCCTGGTACTAAGCCTAGTACCCAATAGTTATTTTTCAGATCCTCTCCTGCCTCCTACTCCCCACCCTCAGGTAGGCCCCAGAGTCCATTGTTCCCCTCTTTGTGTCCTTGTGTTTTCATCATTTAGCTCCTGCTTATAAGTGAGAACATGCAGTATTTGGTTTTCTGTTCCTGCATTATTTTGCTAAGGATAATGGCCTCCGGCTTCATCCATGTTCCCTCAAAAGACATGATCTCGTCCTTTTTTAAGGCTGCATGATACTCTGGTGTATATGTACCACATTTTCTTTATCCAGTCTGCCATTGATAGGCATGTAGGTTGATTCCATGTGTTTGCTGTTGTGAACAGTGCTGCAGTGAACATACACATGCATGTGTCTTTATGGTAGAATGATTTGTATTTCTTTGAGTATCCAACATCTATAAGGAACTTAAACAAATTTACAAGAAAAAAACAAACAGCTCCATTAAAAAGTGGACAAAGGACAGAACAGACATTTTTCAAAAGAAGACATACATGTGGCCAAAAGGCATATGGAAAAGCTCAATATCACTGATCATTGGAGAAATGCAAATCGAAACTGCTGTGAGGGACCATCTCACACCAGACAGAATGGCTATTTATTTATTTATTTTTTTTGTGAGACAGAGTTTCACTCTTGTTGCCCAGGTTGGAGTGCAGTGGTGCGATCTTGGATCACTGCCGCCTCTGCCTCCTGGGTTCAAGCGTTTCTCCTGTCTCAGCCTCCCGAGTAGCTGGGATTACAGGCGTGTACCACCACACCCAGCTCATTTTTGTATTTTTAGTAGAGACGGAGTTTCACAATGTTGGCCTTTTGTATTTTTAGTAGAGATGGGGTTTTACCATGTTGGCCAGGCTTGTCTTGAACTCGTGACCTCAGATGATCTGCCCACCTCAGCTTCCCAGAGTGCTGGGATTATAGGCGTGAGCCATTGCACCCGGCCTGAATGGCTATTATTAAAAGTCAAAAAATAGCAGATACTGGTGAGGTTGTGGAGAAAAGGGAATACTTACACACTGTTGATGACAGTGTAAATTAGTTCAACCATTGTGAAAAGCAGTGTGTCAATTCCTTGAAGACCTAAATACAGAACTGCTATTCAACCCAGCATTGTGTGAATTTACCTGTAAATATGTTGGTTATTTAAATAAGTTGACTTTTTGAGCTTTTGTTCATAGGGCACGAACTATAAAATCTTATTGGAGAATTGGAAGCAGATAAATGTAATTTTGGGTTTGTTTTTTTTTTGGTTTGTAGTTGGAGACTGTTGAAAAGGTATATGAAATCTTCACCTCAGATGATGTTGATCTCGTTTTGAGAAAGTCAGCTGCTGAACAGTTAGCCGTGATTATGCAAGGTAATGTCTTTTAAGGAAAATGATTTCTGTACTGCTGGTAATAGAATTTTAGATTGCCACGTGGTACTGGCAGGAGTTGGCAACTATGGTTTATGGGCCAGATCCAGCCTGTGGCCTTTTTTTTTGACAGCCTCAAGAATGGTTTTTGCGTCTTTAGAGTTGTTAACAAAACCAAACCAAAACCAAAGAATATGCGAGAGACCATATGTGTGTGTCTAGCAAAGCCTAACAACATGCTTACTACCTGGTTCTTCACAGAAAAAGTTTGCTAATGCCTTATTATTATTTGACCTGTAAAATGCCATTTGATAGAATTATCTTCTTTCTAAAATATTAGCGTACTTCCAATAGTCAAGTGCATGTTCCTTCCTCAGTTTACTGAGTGCATGCATCATATTTTCAATTTGTACCATCTTGCTTAGGGAAATTAATCAAATAATACTTTTGTGGTAGGTAAAATAAAAATAGTACACTGTAGCTATGCCTTTTCTTTAAACTTTTATTTTTATTTTTTTGAATTATACTTTAAGTTCTAGGGTACATGTGCACAACGTGCAGGTTTGATACATAGGTATACATGTGCCATGTTGGTTTGCTGCACCCATCAACTCATTTACATTAGGTATTTCTCCTAATGCTATCCCTCCCCCAGCCCCCAACTCCGCGACAGGTCCGGGAGTGTGATGTTCCCCGCCCTGTGTCCAAGTGATCTCATTGTTCAGTTCCCACCTATGAGTGAGAACATGTGGTGTTTGGTTTTCTGTCTTTGTGATAGTTTGCTGAGAATGATGGTTTCCAGCTTCATCCATGTCCCTGCAAAGGACATGAACTCATCCTTTTTTATGGCTGCATAGTATTCCATGGTGTATAAATGTTTATTTTTAAAAACAACTAGAGTAATACACTGTTAGCTTTGTTTGTAGTGTTGTTACTCCAAAGCTTTTGTTCTTTGGGTTAGTTTTGAATTTTTCCCCATATGTGATGTATGTACTTTAGTATTTATGAGAAATGATAACTTTGAGTTTATGTAAAAAGATTTTTATGGTTAGCACTTCTTGTCTTGACATTAGTGGAAACTGGAATGAGAGAGTTATTTGAAAAAACATATCCCACATATTTGTAGTTTTAACAACAATCACACAGACTACAGAAAAGAAGACTAGAAAATGTGGAAAGCCCTGGTTAAAAAAAGGATCAAGAAAAACTCGTTAAAGAGTATTCCTTTAATATTGTTAACATTTCAAAAGTATGCCTTATAATTTTGGTATGCACTATATTGGGGGGCAAGGGAAATTTTTTTTTTTAAGTAGCCGCTAAAGATTGTTAAAGTGATAGCTACCACTTCAATATCAGTATGTGAGAGTATGTGTTTTTCCTAATGAGAATATAGGAGAAAATTTTCTGCAAGTTGTTAAATACTTGTAACGAATATATAAGCAATGACAGTTTTGGGTTCTGGTAACATTTGTGTGTGTATGTGCGTGTGTGCATGTCTACACATATAAGTTTTTTTGTGTGTATACAAAAACTTTTTATTACAAACATAATATGTGAATATATGCTTATTAAAAAGAGGCTCATGTTCTCCAGAAATATAGTGTATTATAATCTTGTTCCTTTTATATTTGCTATTAATAGTTTGAGGTTAGAGTTTTTTTATAGATAGAAAAATGTTCATGTTGTAAGTCATATTTTACACATGAGCTTGTGGAGAATTATAAACATTTGAAGGTGATAAATTTGGAAGAGTCAATGAAATAATATAGAGAAGACAATTTGCCATGTATAAATGTAAGCATTCATTTGTATACTTAAATTCTCATAGTTTTCAGAGTCTGAACTAGTTCCATAATTCTTTTTTTATAGTTTTGTTTTTGATGTTACAGAAGTAACATATGCTTTTTACTTAAACATTTTCAAATTGGACAGGTAGACGTAAAGTAAAAAGTTAAAAGTTTCATACTCTAATGTCAACCCCAGGTCTAAGTATTTTTAATAGTTTGAAGATTGTGTGGATATCAGTTCTGAGTATTTCAAAATATGTGTTTTAAACTACAAAAAATGTTCTTTAACTTTTAGTAACTTTTTTTATCTACAGATATTAAAATGCATGCTGTGGTGAAAAAGTTATGCTTAATTGACAAAATAATTGAGTATTTAAATGAATGTGTGAGTCAAGATGGCAAGGTAAGGCTAATGTGCATCTAGACATTGTTTTACAGGCTATTTTTATTAATCAGATCTGAAATTGAACTGAGCAGAATTTGGATGCGTACTTGGATTTTAAATTCTAAGTAACACCTCCTATCTCATTCATTTTTTTTTTTAAATTCGGAAAGTGGAGTCTCTATAAAGGAAAACTAATCCTAAAATTTCCATAAGATAGGTGATAGAAGTATATACAAAACGTACTTTCAGTGGAAAGTAATTCCTAGTATTTATTTACATTTTAGTTTCAGATAATTTTGATGAAAAAGCATAAAATTTAGAGTAAGATAATATTATGGTCTCTTTGATGTCACCTGATAATTGGTGAAAATGAAATAGCTGTGTTTTTCCTCCTGGCGCAGGTTGTAGAATGTTTGGTACAACCATGCCTCACACTCTTGAGGAAGGTTTTATGTGGCGATCCAGTCATACGTGTTTCGCTCTCGCAACAGTCTTCTCTTTTGACCCTGTTATTCAGAGGTAAATAAAAGAAAATCTGCTAATAATTAGATTGTTCTTAAGTGTTTCTTCTTTAATTGTAAGTCACATTTACTTTTTATTTTACTATTAGAACAACAGCATTTATTAGTGAACACACTACTAATGTAAATGGAAAATGTTTAATATTTTTGTGGAAATTGCTTTATAATCCTGTTGCTGAGTGGAGGCTAGAGCTGAGAAAAGCTGAAACCTCTGATTGTTCTTTGTACCTTGATGTAGATGTCATCTGGTGCTCAGACAGTAAACTATTATCTATAAAGAGAGAAAGTTGCAGCTGCTGTTATTACTATCTTCTTTCCGATATCGCTTTCATCTTTCTTGTTTTGCTTATACCTTTGGATCTTGGTACATTTTGTCTGATTATTTCGTTTGACAGGTGTTAAGAGTATAGACTCAACCTGTGTGGGTAGAAACTAGACCATCCTAAATGACTCTGAGCCTAAATGTATTACATTCTATAAAATGTGTTTTTTAAAAACCCATTTTAATTTGATTCTAATTTAGTAAGGTGTTAGATGAACACGTTTCATGTAGTTTTGTCCTGCCTGTCTTCTCTGTTTTTTTTTTTTTTTCTCAATGGAGACCTTGGTAACATTTTGTACTATTTTCTTTCTTAGAGATTTAGGCCACTGCTTTTTAATATTTTGCAAGAGTCATGTAGAATCATCTGAATGTGCTGAAGAGTCATGTACAAGCATCTGAATGTGCTTCATCTTGTCTATTATCAGGCATATAGGAGATAAGTGAGATTTATGTTCAAAATATGTTATTATAATGTAGTCATTTTATTTTAGCATTTTTTCCTCCTGTTGACTTCTGCTTGCCAAGTGAGTAAGATGCAGTTTATTTAAGTAGCAGCCCTAAAACCAGGTAAAGCTCTAAACAGATTCAGTGTGTTTAGGCTCATAACATTTTGAGTAGACTATAATGTTTTTATAAGATTATATAGACTGATCATCTGAAAGAGCAGCAGTTATGGATTTTTAGTTTTCTTTAATCCTGTTAATAATTGTCTTCTTATTAACCTCATTCATTTGAATTTAGTTCCTGGTTTACCTTTTCATTTATAATTTTCATTTAAATTATTCAAGCATGGAACTTATTATGAACACCTACTGGGTTCAAAGGCACATTTCAAGGCAATATAATCTATACCCTTTTCAGTATTTCAGTTTTTCTGTTTCATTGCTGTTTGTGGAAATTACTTTCAGTGAGTTTGAGAATGAATATAGTATCCCCCATTAATGGATTCAGTTTCAGGAAAAATTTTACTTACTTGCTTACTTATTTATTTATTGAGACAGAGTTTCACTCTTGTCGCCCAGGCTGGAGTGCAGTGGCACGATCTTGGCTCACTGCAACCTCTGCCTTCTGGGTTCAAGCATTTCTCCTGCCTCAGCCTCCTGAGTAGCTGGGATTACAGGTGCCTGCCACCATGCCTGGGTAATTTTTGTATTTTTAGTAGAGGCTAGGTTTCTCCATGTTGGCCAGGCTGGTCTCGAACTCCTGACCTCATGTGATCCACCTGCCTTGGCCTCCCAAAGTGCTGGGATTACAGTCGTGAGCCACTGTGCCTAGCCGAAAAATTAATTTTTAACCAGCTGCTTAACCAAGAAAACCCATTTCTCAGCAAACGTTTATTAAGCACATGATTTGTGCTAGGTGCAATGCTAGGCCCTTGGGTTATGTTGATGAGCATGGTAAATGACCCTCATGGAGCTTACAATAGAGTTGGAGACATTGACAAGTAAATATACAGTACACCACAGTAATACTTGTAATTGGGGATTCCTGGTGCCAGAGGACATGCTGGTCAGATTGGTTGGTGAAAAGTATCAGAGATTGTTTCTAGGGAATGTGGCATCTAAGATGGAATTTCAGAAATGAGTAGGAGTTCAAATAGGCAAGATTGACTTCTAGATGGAGCCATGGTTGTGTGTAGGAGAAATGATGTGTTTGAGATGGAGCTGGCTGGATTTGGGGAGTGTGGAGTGAAGGGGAAATGATGGGATGAGGCAGGGAGGGCAGTTCGTGCAGGGCCTGGGAGATTTTATTAAACAGCAGTAAGGAGCCGTTTAAGGTTGTTAAACAGGGGAGTATGTGTTTTAGGAAGATTATTTCTGTAGCATGGATAGTGGATCAAAGGAGTACAATAAATAACTTCTCAGATAACACTGCTTTGAATTATAAACTTTATGTTATGACAATTTTATAGTGTATTTCAGGGTTAGAAATTAACTTAGAAATCATTTACTATACCATCTCATTGTGAGGTCTAGAGAGATGTAGCAACTTGGCCAAGGTTATAACCAAAAAATGGTTATTGGGTTATTTACTTTGCTACTGAGAGAGAATCCAAACTTCCTTACCTTTGTTTGTTTTTGTTTTAAATAATCACAGATCTATACATCCCCATTGTAAAAATTCAGGCAATGTAGAACTATACAAATTGTAAAAGCTTTCATTTTCTTCTCTTTCTCAATTTCCCCAAAGAAGACTGTTCTGGTTATCATTAGGAATGTATTTTTCTGAATGATTTTTTCTACATGTAGTTTTCATTCTGTATATTACAGTATTGTGTTGCTTCCTTTTTTCAACTGGAAATGTAACTTGAATATCTTTCTATATTATTTCATGTGAGTATACATTCTTTAAAAAACCCTAAAAACTACTGCACTGGTGTTTCAGAATTTCAGTTTGCTGTGTTACTGGGTATTTGTTTTAGATTTTTCACCATGACAGTAATCATGTTGTGTGATCATCTTTGTGCATTCAGTGTTGGAATTCCTAGGTCAAAGAGATTTTATAAGATAATGGTTAAGTTCCTTTCCAAGTCACTCTCACCAAAGGTGTTTAAAAATGCTTATTTTCATTACAACTTTGCCAACATTGAATATGTCTCATTAATTTTTTTTTAATCTTATAGGTAAAAATATATAATTGTTTTATTTTCTTATTTTAGTTTTAGTGAAGTTATCTTTTCATATATATTCAAATTTCTTAATCTATGGATTACCTATTTTCCTGTTGTATTTAATTTCTTTTTAGTGACTTGTAGGGTTTTTTTTATTGTAAGATAGGCACAATCCTTATGCTTGATTTTATGTGATTAATATTTTCTCTCAACTTTTCTATCCTCTAAATTTATTTATTATTATATTTTTAACCTTAAACTTAAATATTTTATGGAAACAGAACTTTTCTGTTATGGCAGTTGGGCAATTTTTTATCATACTCTTCAAGTAGGACTTTCTCTAGTTCCAGATTGAAAACACTTTTCTTGTGTTTCGAGTGTTGTTTAAAAAAATTAAATTTTAAATCAGGCAAAGGCGTTGCTGTAATTTCTTATTTATTTGGAAATATTATGGTTCATTCTATTCATCACTGATGTGAAATATCTATTTTATTATAAGTTAATTTTTACATGTTCTCTGTTTCTTTACTTTTTGGTTTATTGCTATTTTTAATCATGCCAATTACATAAGGATGATTTTCTTTTCCTGCAGTTAGGAAAAATCTCTTCTCTCAAAACTTCTTATTGCTGCTTCCCTGAATTTGCTAACTGTGTATTATGTTGTTATTCCCGTGAGATAACATTGTACTTCTTTGTTTAGAATTTCATAGGTTTCAAGGAAATTGTAGCATTGGGATCATTACAGAAGTGGGAACTGAGACTTAATGTTAAAGAATCTGACCAGGGCACTTAGCTAAGTAGTAAGTGGTAGAGCTAGTGTTAAGTCTGTCCGTTCAGAGCACTTCCTTTTTTCCATCATCTTGTCATAATTAAAAGGAACCAAAACAATGACACAGCCCAAGGATAACATTTTAAAGTCAAATCCAAGTTCTATGATCACGTTTGTAGTAAAGGGCAAAAGTTATAAAATAAGATCTCTTGGTGAGGAAACTTTAGCTAGAATTACATGACTCGGCATAACCTTCTTAGAGGCTGTATCAGTTTGTTTCTCTAATTACCTAAAACTAGACAGTGTCTAGTGAGTATATCTACAAGTGTGGCTCCTGGACTGGCAGCATCTGCATCCTCTGAGAACTTATTAGAAATTCACATTCACAGGCTCCACCCTAAACCTATCCAATCAGAAACTGTTTTAACCAGCCCTCCAGGTGATTCTTGTACATCCACAAGTTTGAGATGAAAGCCTGTGTTTTAGTGTCACCTTATCTGGGTAAATGTTGCATTTCTTTTCTCTTCAAATCAAGATATTTTAAATTTGAAGTTCATTCTTTCTAGACGTACAAATATTTCATAAAGTTGTGCTTCTTTTTATTCAGTTTCCTTAATATTTCATGAAGATTGTACTGTCGTGACTGAAGTTGGAGCACTATTTTGTCTTCTATTATTTGATGAAGTATCAAGAATGGATATGTGGTGAGATATAAGAATTTATAAGTTTTTTACTCTTAACTATTTATCTCAGGTATCTGATGTAATCTTATAGCAAGGCATGGAAATTTCTGATTTATGAAGCTTATGCTGTCCATGCTACACACATGTGGTATGAATTTTGATTTGAATAAACAGTATTCAAAAACCTATTGGCTCAGAAAGTCTATCTCAAATTTTATGTTTAAACATTACTAAATATAAAATTTAAAATTACTGCAGTAATTTTTGTCTTTAATACATTTTTAGTACATACCTTCAACTATGTTTTTTTTCTTAATATTTCACGATTTTTAAAAAACCTCGGAAGATGTTTAGGATGATAGTATACAATTAGCACTGATCTTGAGCAGGATCCGTGGGAGGAGACGCACAAAGTCTACCTGCTAGTCCCACCACTGCATTGTATGAATCATTTGTTACGTGGAATTTTTCTTTTAAACATAATTTACTCTTCATAAGCAAATCTAGGAAGTAGCAAACATGTTGTTTCAATACTAAATGATAGACTCAGTTGCACTGCTTGATTTCATTTGCAGTCAACGAAGTGAGGTAAGTTGTATTTGTTAGACAAAACTTGGTCTACTCAGTTGTTTCTTTGTTTTTGTTTTTCTTTTATGAAATAGGTCTGTTAATCCTTCCAATAAACCTTCTTTGCCATCAGTCTTCAGTTTGCCTGTTTCCGTTTTTAGAAGGTAAACGATTTATTTCTCTGATTTTCTTGAAGGATGAAATGTTGTTACAGAAAGGGAAATCAAAATCTATAATTTGTCACAATTTTCATTTAGCATTTAAATCCCATAACTTGGGCTTTCATGGTTCCTTCACAATGGTGCTTTGAAGATTTCAGTAAGTATATCTCCCCACCACCAATTTTTTATTTTGATACCGTTCAAATTTACAGGAAAGTTGAAAGCTATACAGTGCATATCTGTATGTCGTTCAGCCTAGAGTCATCAATTATTTACATATGAGTCTCTTTGCTTTCTCTCTCCTAATATATATTTTTATTTATATTTAATTCTCCCTCACCCGCCAATTGGAAATAAGTTTCAGACATAAATTCACTCCTTTCCTATATATTCCAGCATGCACATCCTTAAGTTAAGGACATTATTCTACATAACTGCTACAATATGATCCCATCTAACGAGATTAAAAATAATTCTGTAACATGATGTGGTTTCTGCAGTTATCTCCAAGTATCTTTTGTATATATTTTTTCAGAATGCAATAACCAGTTAAGGTTCTGCATTGTATTTGGTTTTCATGTCTCTTTAGACTTTTGTAAAAAGTAAATGTTTTTATTGACATATATTGTACATAAAGCATACAAGTCATGAGGGTACAGCCCTTGAATTTTTCCGAGTAAACGTACTTATTTATCTCACACAGATTGACATAGAATATTACTGGCAGACCAGAAACCCTTTTTGTGCTTTCTCATTACCTTCTACCACCCCAAAATGTAATCCTATTTTAATTTCTATTGCTGTACATTATTTTTGCTGGTTTTTGAACTTTATAAATAGAGTGCATTATTATGTTGGCTTTTTGCTCAACTTGGAGAGATTTGTCCATGTTTCTGCATGAAGCAATCAATAGTTGGTTCATTTTCATTGCTATGTAGTATTCTGTCTAAGAATATACAACACTTTTATTTACCATTCTATTTGTGGACGTTTAATTTGTTTTCTGTTTTGGGTTATTATGAATGAATGACTGCTAAGAGCATTCTTGAACATGTGTCATTGTTGGCATACAGGATATTTATGTTTAGCTTTAGTAGATGTTACCAAACACTATTACGAAGTTGTGCTGATTTACATTCCCACCATCAGTGGAAAAGTACTAGCTGCCCCACATCCTCACTAGCCTTTGGTATTTGCATTACCAGTCTTAATGGTGTTTAGGTTTGGCTAAATAATAAAACCCACACGACTGCAGTAGTCATGCTTAGAATGAGATCACATATGTGGGTGCTGGGAGCTGTCTTGGCTTGGAAGCTTCATGTCCCAAATAGAAAATATGTCTCTAGTAAGTGTGCTGTAGGCATAGTTTCCAGGTTGCTTATAAGAGCCACAGTACTCAAGATTGCTCAGAGCTGTGACATCCCATCATGCATTTATAGTTTATTCCTAGATGCCTCAGTCCAGATGTGGGGCGTCATTTTCATCATAAGCAAAGCAGCTTAGTAAATTCTTGACATTCCATATCTATCTGATTTTACTGGGTAAAGGGACAGAGAGTTAGCTCAAGATCATGTTTGTCCATAAAGAGGAGAAAGGGTTTTATTATTCCTTTAATCACAGTAATGTTGTCATTTAAAAAATTGTTGCCCATCTGATGGATGTATAGTGGTATCTCAAAGTGGTCCTGATGTATTACTCTTTGCTTTTTATTATTTTCTTCCTTCTATGTTTTTTCAGACTTAATTTGCTGTTCATTTGCTAACTTACTGGAGGATTGGCCATTGATTATTAGCCACCCTTTCATTTAAAGCTATCAATGTTTCTAAGTATGGCTTTTGGTATATTCCATGAATTTGATATGCCATATTTTATTATTTAGTTCAAAATATTTTCTAAGTGTTTTGTGATTTTTTTTCATTGATCCAAGGGTTGTTTAGAGTTATTGGGGGTAACTAGTGAAGATTTAGTTTATTAGGTTTTCTAGTTATTTTATTATTAATATTTAGCTTAATATTGACGTTAGAAAATATTTTCTATGATTTTAATTCTTTAGAGTTTGTTGAATTTTACTTTATGGCCCAGCATATGGTCAGCTTTTTAAAATGTTCCATGTGTACTTGAAAATAATAATGTATATATAGTAGTTGTTGGATATACTGTTCTATAAGTATCAAAATATATCAGGTTTATTGATAGTGTTCAGATCTTCCCTGTGTCTATTATATGTGTGTGAAGTTCTTTCAGGTAGCAGAGAGGCATGTTAAAATCTCCACTACGACATTGTCATTTTGGCTGACAATGTATTTTGAGGCCATGTAATTTAGTTTGTAAACATGCTGGTGAGTTGTCTCTATCATTATGAAATTATTTCTTTATCTCTAGCAGTGCTTCATCATATAGAATTCACTTGATCTCTTATTACTGTAGCTTCACCAGCTTTGATTTGGTTAGTGGTTAGCATGATATGTATTTTTCCATCCTTGTAGTTTTAGCTGTTCTGTGTCCTTAAATGTACTTTTTTTTTTTAAGAAGTATATAGTTGAGTTTTTTTTGGTCCAATCTGACAGTATTTACAGTTTTAATGGAATATTTTAATGCATTTTACATTTACTAGAATTCTAATATTTTTGAATACAGATTATTAGCTTGCTATTTTCTATTTGTCCTATGTGGTTTTTTTCTTTCTTTTTCCTCTCTGGCTTTTCTTGATTAATTTTTAAAATTAGTCCATGTTTTCCAGCTGTTAACTTATAGTTATATATACATTAAGTATTCTATTTATTTATTTATTTGTAGCGATTGGGATCTTGCTTTGTTGAAGCTAGTCTTGAACTCCTAGCTTCAAACAATTCTCCCACCTCAGCCTCCCAAAAGTGTTGGGATTACAGGCATGAGTCACTGTGCCCAGCTAAGTATTCTTCTATATACATTATTCCTATATATTTTATACAGATGATTATTATTTTATAATATAGAGATTATAATTTACTTCCTTGACTGTGAACTAGTATTTTTACCACATCCCGGACAATGCAAGGACCTTAGAACACATTAACTCCATTCATTTGCTCTTCTTTTTTTTTTCTTTTATTGTCAGGTATTTAAATTCTATACATATTTTAAATTCTATAAGATGTTATTATAATTATTTTGTGCAGTAAATACTCATTTAGATTTGTATACCTTGGTCGTTTCTGTTACTTTTTGTTGCTTTTTTGGTTTTTCTGCCTCCATCTGAGAATTTTTTTTTAAGAGTTTTTTATTATTTAATGTAGTGCACTTACATTAGCAATGATTTCTGTAAGGTTTTTTTTTTTAAATCTAAAAATTGTTTCTGTTTTAAAAAATGTTATCACTAGGTATAGAGTTCTAGGTTGGCAGTTGGAGTCCATTTTTTGTAGGAACATTGGCTATCAGTTTTATTGTTGCTTCTTTGAAGGAACTGTGTTCCCCATTCTCTTAGGAGTTCCTTCAGCTATATCCCACAGCACTTTGCTTGCTTGCTTATTTATACGGGGGAGTTTATTTTATTTTTATGGGTATATAATAGTACATATTTATGGAGTACATGTGATATTTTGATATAAGCATACAATGTATAATGATCAAATCAGAGTAATTAGGATGTCCATTACCTCTAACATTTATTGATTCTCTGTGTTAGGAACATTTCAGATCTGCTCTTCTGGTTATTTTGAAATATACAACAAATTACTGTTAACTGTTGTTACCCTATTGTGCTACTGAACACTAGATCTTATTCCTTCTATCTAAATTTTTATGTACCCATTAGCCATCCCTTCTTAATTCTCCCCTTCCCCACCATCCTTTACAGCCTGTGGTAATCATCATTCTACTCTTTATCTCCATGAGATCATTTTTTTTTTTTTTTTAAGCTCCCACATATAAAGGAGAACATGTGATGTTTGTTTTTCTGTGCCTGGATTATTTCAGTTAACATAATGACTTCCAGTTCAATCCATGTTGTTTCAAGTGACAGGATTTCATTCTTTTTTACGTCTGAATGATACTCCTTATACCACATTTTTAAAAATCCATTCATCTATTGATGGACACTTAGGTAGATTCCATATCTTGGTTATTGTGAATAGTGCTGCAGTAAACATGGGAGTGCATATATCTCTTTGACATACCAATTTCCTTTCTTTTGGATATATACCCAGCAGTGGGATTGCTGGATCATATGCAGGTTCTGTTTTTCGTTTTTTGAGGAACTCCATACTATTTCCAATAATGGCTCTACTAATTTACGTTCCCACTAACAGTGTATGAGCATTCTCCTTCCTCCACATCTTTGCCAGCATCTGTTATTTTTTTTTTTGTCTTGTTGATAAAAGCCTTTTTAACTGGGGTGAGATATCTCATTGTGGTTTTGATTTGCATTTCTCTGATGATTGGTAATGTTGAGAATTTTTTCATATACCTGTTGGTCATTTGTATGTCTTTGAAGAAGTTTCTATTCAGATCTTTTGCCAAGCTTTTAATTGGATTATTATTATTATTTTGCTGTTGTTTGAGTTCCTTATATATTTTGGTGGTTAATCTCTTGCCAGTTGAATAGTTTGCAAGTATTTTCTCTCATTCCATAGGTGGTCTCTTCACTTTGTTGACTGTTTCCTTTGCTATGCAGAAGCTTTTTAGCTTGATATGATCTCATTTACTTATTTTTGCTTTACTTGCCTGTGTTTTTGAGGTCTTACTTAATAAATCTTTGTCCAGGCTAATGTCCTGAAGCATTTCTCTAATGTTTTCTTCTAGTAGTTTCATAGTTGCAGGTCTTAAACTTAAGTCTTTAATTCATTTTCATTTGATTTTCGTATGTGATGAGAGATAGAGATCTAGTTTCATTTTTCTGCATATGGATATCCAGTTTTCTGAGTACCATTCATTGAAGAGACTGTTCTTTCCCCAAATTATGTTCATGGTGCTTTTGTTGAAAGTTGACCAAATGTGTGGATTTATTTGTGCATTCTTTATTCTGTTTTATTAGTCTGTGTGTCTGTTTTTATGCTAGTATCATGCTGTTTTGGTTACTATAGCTTTGTAGCATAATTCAGAGTTAGGCAGTGTGATGCCTCCCTCTTTGTTCTTTTTGCTTAGGATTGTTTTGGCTATTTAGGAGCATGTTTTGTTCCATATACATTTTAGGAGTTTTAAAATTTCTTTTTGTTCCTTCTAGGATGCAAATTTACATGCATGTTAGATTATTTC
Organism: Pongo abelii; assembly: GCF_028885655.2. Lineage (NCBI taxonomy): Eukaryota > Metazoa > Chordata > Mammalia > Primates > Hominidae > Pongo > Pongo abelii. The sequence continues at coordinate 85,157,338 of NC_072002.2, read as the reverse complement.
ACCATGTTAAAGGAAAAACTTGAGACAAAATACACATGCATGTGTCTTTACGATAGAACAAAATTAACTTTGGTTTAAAAGATACTGCTATTGAATCTGTTTTTATTTCTAAACGTATTTCTTGGTTCTTGTTGAATTTATTGATGATGAAACCATGTTCTCAAGTGAAAATAATAAGCTGGAAATCAGTCACTTAGTGATCTCTATGATCATAGGCAATTCATTTATCAGCTTTAAGCCTCATTTTGATCATTTGTAAAATAGGTATCATAGTGCCATACCATGTAACTGTGAATGAATGATACAAAATAAGCAGTGTTTGGCATAAAGTAAATATCAGTGTTTTAGCTGAACACCTTTTGTGTTTGGTTCACTATATTCATGGTCCCTGACTTCAAGGAGCATTAGTTATCTCCACAACAACTCTAATATAGCATAGAATGTGGTAAGTCCTCAAGAAAGGATTTAAGTGTTCTGGGGAGTTTAGAGGAGATGAAAAGAATAATTGAAATACTGTATAAATTATGATAATTGTTTAGGGACTAAGAGAAACCTTTGCATTATTGTGGGTTGGGAGGCATTGAACTAGCCCTCATTTGTGGCTCATCTTTTTGAGTAGCATTTAAGAATTTGAAAGTTTGTAATTATTTGTACACATTTTCTTTAGGTATCATCTACCTGTTCATGTAATTGGACACCATGCTGTGAGTCCTTACTCCATAGTTTTGCCCTTATCTGCTGATTGTTTGGCCTTGAAGCCGGTGTCAGATATGCTGAGAATAGCTTGGAACCTGTCATGGTATCATGGGAGTGATAATCTGTTGAAGCAAATGAACTCGGAAACTAAAACGCAAGAGTAAGCTCTTATATTAGTTGAAAAAGCATTTGCAATTAATTAATTGTAATTAATTAGTTAGGTTTTACTTTTTCCTTAGGTCCAGTAGCTTTTTCCCTTGGTATCATCTGATTCTGCTTTTTAACAGTTATAATTTTTACTTTCTTTTAAAGATTACATGTGTTTATTACTTTTAACAACCTATCATACGGGAAAATTTTCAATGAAAAAGCATTTTACTCTGTACTGTTTTAGAGGTTAAAGTCTGATTTGTTCTTAGATATGAATCACTAGGAAAAGGGTTCTGGGTTAGAACAAAATCTCAGTAAGTATATGCATGAGTGTTATCATTAGTGTGATGGTGATTACTTTTGAGTATCTTAATATTCTAATCTCTCTGTCTTATGTGAATAAAAATTTTCATAAGGAGGAAAAGTCAATATAAACATTTGGGATGCCAGTGTAAAATCTTAACATTGACAGATATGTATCAGTTTTTCTTTTGGCTGTAAGTCAATCTTTTGTTAAAAGAAAATGAAGATAAAACAGCTTTTGGGGGAGTTTATGATAGAAATAAGTGTGAGCTTTTATTTAAATAGCTTTATGTTCCTCCTCCTTTTTTTTTCTTTTTGTCTAGAATTTTAGATGCATTAAAGTTATCCACAGAGGACATCCTCACTCTGAAGATAACACACGTGGCTAGTGGGCTGCAGGACTGCCTCCATTCCATTGTTCAGGCTGCAACCCACAGGGAAGTTAGGGCTGCTGTCACCAGGATGAGTTTTTATCTTCTGAATGACAGATTGTCTTTAAAGGGTTGCCCTGGTCCATGTGGGGTTACCTTGAAGTCCTTGGCTTGGCACACCGCACTAAACAGGTCAGTGTAAGGTCAAAGCTGCCAGTTTCAAAGACCTGGATTGTATTGTATTTGTGTTCATCTCCTAACCTTTGAAGAGTCTATGCCCTTACTGCTGCTATCATAGAAAGAAAAACTCCAGGATTTTTATCATCTGTAATAATAGCCAAAGAGAAATTTTTAATTTAGTTATTGCATTGTTGAAGGGATTATTAATAAACTTGTAACAATTTATTATCCTTAGAAAATTTTACCTCACAAAAGCAAATAATTAGGATAAGACATGGATGAAACAAATTGAATGTTTATTTCTATCCATGTTATAAATGAGTTGAGACATCAGTGAATTGATTAATAGGTGTGGTACACCTGCCACAGGCTGTTTTGTTTTGTTTTGCTTTTGTTTTGTTCTTAAGTAAATTATATCATTTTTTTTTCACTCTCAATTTCATGAAGTTGATTGCCATGTGGAGGTTCTTTATAGCAGTTAATTGCGAAGGCTCTAGCTTGTCAATTTAACATGCTTAACTTGTAGCAGATGGTTGCATTTGCAACAAGACTGATAAGCAACCACTGCAAGCAGGTTTTCATTTTATTCTTCATGTGACTTTAGTATAAAATGTATAACTTTATCATTTAACATAAAATATGCAGTTTTTAAGCTGCTAGGTTAAATGAGTTTCCAAAATATGAATTCCTTTATTAGTTTAGCTTTAAAAATTAGTTTATCTGATTAGGCTTTCCAGTGGTGTGCTGGTGCCCACTAATACAGCCTTGTGAGAGAGCTGATGGTTGAATTTTCAGGATTTTTGTAAGGTGATTGTTAAACACAGCCATTCTTAATCATATAAACTTACAATTAAATAACTTATATGAAGACAAAAGGTAATGAATATGCAAACATCACTTTCTAATTATGTGGCAACATTTTACTGTTATCTTTGTTCTTGAGGTTCTGCATACATATGCACTACGGGGGTATGTATTTTATGGAAATAACTACAATGGAGTGCCACTGTGCATCTCTTCACAACTTCATGTTACATGGTAGCTCCAAATTGTCTAGAGTGGTATATTTACACCATGGAAATTGACAAACACAATAAGTCAGCACTCTCAGTTACATATTTATGAGTACACTCCCGCATTTAAAGTCTTGCCAGTTGAAGAATGCATAAATCCTTCACTTTAAATAAATGTAATATGTCCCTATTTGTCAAAAGAAATTTTAACATAAAAGCTGATTGAATTCATTGCACTAAGTTTTCTTTCTCTTGTGAGTTAAAACCATAGAAATAGTATGCAATACCACTTTACAGGAAAGACTCTCAAACTGTGGGTCAATGGAAGCCTTTAGAGTATTTCAAATTGCCCAGTAGCAGTAACTGTATGTGAGCATCACATTTTTATACTTAGTTTCCTCAGGACTAGTGTAAGTAGAGAGTATAGACTGTGTATATGTTTAATATATATACACACGTATATATAATATTCATCTTGTATTTGGTTTTTAGGCCTGTGTTTGATCATGGCAACACAGACGCTACTGCCTAATTTATAAATATTCATGTATTTCTGCTGTATTATGTTTCACTAAGGAATGTATCAAAAATATATATCACAGAATCCACCTTTTTTCATGAAAACTTTTTAAAAACTTTACTTCCAGAAATGTATGTACTAATGAGGCTTTGGGAAACTTTAGTTTTGCTTTCATTCAGTTTAATGATAGAAAGGAACATTATCTTTTTGACTGATTATCTAAGATGAACCAACAGTTTAAAGGGTGCTTGGAGATAGAAAATTCCCATAAATTATGGCCGTATAAAGTATTGAGATATTGAGAACATTTTTATAAGCTTAGTTTAATATTTTTTAAATACAGCTATTTCAAATTATATCATTCTAGACAAAACAAAATGTAGAGAAGCATGTTCATACCTGTGTGAATGGTTTTTTATTGTATTTTTAAAATAATATTTTTTAGACATTTTCCATGTCAGTAAATATACTTTGAGGCTAATTTTTCAAATATATGATATATCCAAATGAATGTTCCGCAAAAGGGGTCCTTTTAGGAGTGAGTGTGTATGTTAGAATAATTCTGGCTTTGCTCAGATATTTTGAAATTGTCCTCTCAGGTCATTTAAGCAACAGATGTAAGGAAGTCTTATTTTATTTTGAAGTTACATTTAATTTTTTACCAAAAAATGATATTAGCAAACTCAACTATCAAGAGAGAACGGTAAAAATGATTTTTACATGTATACCGAAATGAACACCACCCTAAACCATGACTGTTTATCACTATTAACAAAAGTATATTTCAGTTTGACAACAAAAAATGGTTTCTAAAATCTTTTTACTTATGGTACTATGGCTTCTAAACATAACTTTCCAAGCTGATTATTTTAACAGTCCAACATTAATTTATGTGTATGTTTTTATATGTGTGTGCTAACACACAAGCATACTATTATAATCTAATATCATTTTGGAAACTTATTTTAAGAAAACAGTTGATAGTCATGGTTCAGTAGGATTACAAGTTGTTAGAGGTATCTAGAGTCTTTTTTTTTTTTTGTCTTATCATTATTTTTATTAGTTATAATTGTCATGTAAAATAGCTACAATTATACAAATCAGTATTTTTTTTTGAAATGTGATGATTTGAAGCAATTCTAAGGGCCACATTTTCTTTTTTTTTTTTTCTTTTTTATTATTATTATTATACTTTAGGCTCTATGGTACATGTGCGCAACGTGCAGGTAAGTTGCATATGTATACATGTACCATGCTGGTGCGCTGCACCCACCAACTCGTCATCTAGCATTAGGTATATCTCCCAATACTATCCCTCCCCCCTCCCCCCACCCCACAACAGTCCCCGAAGTGTGATGTTCCCCTTCCTGTGTCCATGTGTTCTCATTGTTCAGTTCCCACCTATGAGTGAGAATATGCGGTGTTTGGTTTTTTGTTCTTGCGATAGTTTACTGAGAATGAGGATTTCCAATTTCATCCATGTCCCTACAAAGGACATGAACTCATCTTTCAACTAGTTTCTGTTGAGTTTGCATGTTTAATGCCTCTCTACTCCTTTCCTACTGAAAGTCCTATTGCTACTGTTTTTCTCCATTTTTCACCAGACTGTAGACTGACTAGCGAATTGGTTTTCCTGCTTTTAACCTTATGCCACTCATTTATGTTGCTTCCTAAATGATCCTTCTGAAATACATGTCACCTGTGGGTTCTATTCCATGGTGTGCTGGATATTAATAGAATTCCAACCCCTTAGTATGCTGTAGAAAGTTCTTTTTGATCTGGCTCTTGCTTACCTTTTCAGGTGCAGTTTCCGCCTCTCTCTCTAACATATACTGTGTTTCTATGAAGTGCAAATATTGAGGTTTTATGAAACTGCTTGATATTTTAGGGCATACACTTCTGTTTTATACCTCCTTGCTTTTACATAGTTAACTCCCTGGCTGCCTTGTGAATATCTACTCTTCCTTGAGCTCCAAGGTCTTCTTACTCTGTAATGTATGTAGAATTGTAGTTACCATGATTGTCATGTAGCTTTCCTGCATTACTTCTACAGTTGTTTAAATATTTGTCTTCTCATGTGCCTTGGGTTTATTACATTCCTTTTTATATCCCTCACATATGGCATAAGTCATAGGATACAGTTGGCCATGCAGCCTCAGCATGAACACCTCCTTTGAAGGATATTCATTCTGTTTTTGCGCTGTGATTATTTGTAAGTTTTTTGTTCTTTTGGACTGTACCTGGTCATTTCTACCTGTTATTCTGTCCTTTAAACTCACAGAATAAATACTGTCTTCACATGTGACAACTTTTCATTTAAACATAACTATAATTTCTTCTCTATTCCTCCCAGCCTGCTTTAAATGATTTGTTTTTTTTTTTTTTTAGACAGACTTTAAAAGCCACAGTGTCCAGACTTCTCATTTGTTCATGCTATTTTACAAGGGTATTGTGTTTCTTAGGACTCTCCCTGAGATCTGGACATGATACCTTATATGGGTGTGGTGCTGTGGCATGGGGTGAATAGGAAGAAAGGGGCTACTGCCTTTCTTTTCCTACTGCTTTTCCATCATTCAACAAACATTTATTGGTCACCTACTAGGTGTCACTCTTGTAGGAAGTATAGCAGTGAGCAAAATTGATAGGGTCCTGCTGTCATGGAACTTGGAATTAAGACAGCTAAAACTATAATCAAAAGTAGAAATGCTTCCAAGCAGACTATTAGGAAACTGTATTAGAGGAGCACCCTATCCCTCTTCAGTAGAGAGAAAGTGGTTCAGAGAATGAAGCTTAAGCCAAGGCATAACAGGTTTAAGGATGTTAAAAGTCTATGGGATTGGAAGCTGAAAAGATGCCAGGCACACAGAGAAACAAATACCACATGATCTCTCTTATATATGGAATCTAAAAAAGTCAAATTCAAAGAAGTAGAGAGTGGAATTGTTACCAGAGGCAAGTGGCAGGGGGATGTGGGTAGAGAAAAGAGAGACGTTGCTGAGAGGTTACAAAATTCCAGTTAGACAAGAGGAATGAGTTCTGGTGATCTCTTACAGCACAGTGACTATAGTTAATAATAATCTGTGTTTCAAAATAGCTAAAAGAATGGATGTTAAATGTTCTCACCACAAAGAAATAAATATTTGAGGTGATCGGTATGTTAATTAGCCTGATTGGATCATTCCACAATGTATACATGTGTCAGAACAACACATTGTACCCTAAAGATATATACAATTATTATTTGTCAGTTAAAAATAAAGCAAATAAATGGAATATAGTTTGATGCATGTTATGTGACAGAAATTTGATACTTTGAATCCGTAAATGGATGATCAGTTGACTCACAACCACTTATAGAATATATTATTTCTCCTCTAGACTAAAATGCCATATTCAACAAATATTATACAAATTAATTTTTTTTTTTAAATGCCAGGCAAAGGGATAGGCCCTGAGTTAGGAAAGAGTGTCTTGTGTCTTCAAGAGGAATTGAAAAGAGGATAGTACACTAAGATTTAAGGGATATGAGGGTGGGTATAAAATGGGGTTACAGAGGTGATATTTTAATGTTACACTGGATATCATGGAAGACTTCTTATAATCTTTATGATTGTTAAATCATAAATCTCCCAAAGATCTATGGTTGTTAGAATCACCTCTCAATTTTCATAATTCGACACTTGCCATCCTACTCAGCTGAATGTCATTTTGGGGATGTGGGAATTTTAAGTAAGGAAAAATAATAATGAGACAAACACCACATTACTAAGAAACACAGCATTATATATCCCTGGTGTTGGACTGCTTAGTTTAGTATTCCTGTTTTAAAACTTGCTAGCCATGTGACTGTGGAAAAACGACTTAACCATATTTTTGCTTGGGTCTTCTTGTCTTTGAAATAGAGGTGCCTACTTCATAATGTTGTTATGAAGTTTGACAAAAACCCTGCTCTTAGAACATAGGCTGGCACAAGGTTGGTGCTCAATAAATGCTGAATATTAAGATTCATATTATTGTCACTCTTATTAACATTTTGATGAAATTGCTTTAGATTTATAAAAAATAAAACATTACAGATAAAATTGAATCTCATATCTCTTCCTGATTGCTTTTTAAAAAAAGGTTTCCAAACTACTTCTCCCTTTTAAATAAAAGTTTTATTGTCTACTAATGTTTTAGCTCTCTTAAACCAGTTTTGTTTTTTTTTTTAAAGAAATCTTAGAAAATTGGCTCATATCCTTTTGCTCCGAACTTACAAAGAAATTTCATCCTAAGTCTACCTTCAGTGTTTTCCTTGCCTGTTACAAACTCTGGTAGCGTCCTTTGCAGGCCTTTTTTTCCCCCTCACTTTATTACCTTATTTTTTCGAGTTGATCAGAATTAGGTTTGAAGTACTAATTCTTCTTATCAGTGAAACATGGCATTCCCAGTATGAAAAAGCAAGTTTCATTGGGCAGTTATTAGAGTCAGTGTTTTTCCCCTTGGTATTTTTTTGGTACTTTTTCTGAATTTGTTATTTTTCTCTTATGATATTTGTCACTTCTAGTTATTTTAGTTACTTGTCCACATGTTTTTTCCACTATAAGCTCATGTTCTTGAAGGCAGATACCCAGTTTGTTTCAACTTTGCATTTTCCAAAGCATTTCAAACAGTGTCTCATAAAATAGCATCCTCACAAGACATCTGTTAAGTACATATCTATGATGAACAGTGGTATTGTGTATTTTAAAGCGCCAGAAACCATGATTATTGTCTTTTCATTATAGGTTTTTACAAGTGCTTCCTGCTTGCACTGAAGATGAGAAACTGCTGATAGATATCGTACATTTTTTAAATAAATTAATAAAAGAACAAAGAAAAAATTCTTCATTAGAACTTCTAAACTGGATTCTCGAATTACTTCTTAGACATGTAAGTGGTGTTAAGGAATTTGGATTTTTAAGTTTGGGAAATAACTTATTTGTAGAAATCATTAACGTTTTATTATGGAAAAGGATAATTTTATATCGTCTATGTTTGGTAAAGTAGTCTTCATGTAATGAATGGCTCATAACAACATGGCTTTCCTGATACGATTGTGAATGTGTTTATTAAAATTCTGTACAGTGAATGGGACCTACCGTCTTGTGTTTAATAAAACCTGTTCTGCATGTGAACTTTCTGCTGCAACTGTATTTTTAAGTGGGGATTTCAGTTCAGGTGGCAGGGGACAGGGTGGATGTCCAGATAGGCATGTTAAGAGTTAGCTAACAAAGCCAGATGGAGGCAAGAGGGGGTATAGTGATGGTGCAGTTATAAAGAATGAATAAAGTGCGCTCAGGCCTTAAATAACGGTTACTGGAGTATTTACCCTTCTAGCCCCTACTACTCTCAGATTTTTAGCTCTTCTAAAAATTCTAAATTTTTTTTTTTTTGTTTGAGACGGTGTCTCGCCCTGTCACCCAGGCTGGAATGCAATAGTGTGATCTCGGCTCACTGCAACCTCTGCCTCCCAGGTTCAAATGATTCTCCTGCCTCAGCCTCCTGAGTAGCTGGGATTACAGGTGCCTGCCACCACGCCCAGCTAATTTTTGTATTTTTAGTAGAGACAGGGTTTCACCATGTTGGCCAGGCTTGTCTTGAACTCCGGACCTCAGGTGATCCGCCCACCTTGGCCTCTCAAAGTGCTGGGATTACAGACGTGAGCCACCGCTCCCGGCTCTAAAATTTTTCTAAATAGCTATTCTAAAAATTCTGGCTATTCAGATTTCTTATTCTAAGAAGTGTGTGAAGAACCCAAGAAGCCAGTTTCCTGTTGTTGGTCTATCTGTCTCTTTATGTATTTATTTGCAAATACCGTATGAATTTACTCAATTTAGCTAAGATAAAGCTTTACACAAATAAGAAGAAAAACAAAACAAAACTAGAAAAGAGGACCTAAACTGATATAGGACATAGTGGATCTTATAAGGCAAATATGTTTCATTATATATTAATACATTTGCGAAACTTAGAGATAATTTTATGTAAAAATATGAATTCCTGTGTTGTTAGAAATGCTAACTGATATGAATGTTTGTGTGTATATAAAACTTATTTAGATGTTTATTATTGTCTTAGGCTGTTTTCTGTTGTTTTTAACATAATATCAGAAACTGGGTAATTTATAAAAAAACAAAATTTATTTCTTACAGTTATGGAGTCTAGGAAGTCCAGGTTTAAGAGGGCATATCTGGTGAGAGCCTTCTTGCTAGTGGGGACTCTCTGAAGAGTCCCGAGGTGATGCAGGGTATATATGGTGAGGGGGCTGAGCATGCTAATGTGCTATCTCAGGTTTTTCTCTTACAAAGCCATCAGTTCCCCTTCCATGATAACCCATTAATCCACTATCCATGAATGGATTAGTCTATTCATGAGGGTAGGGCCTTCATGATCTAGTCACCTCCAAAGGCCCCACCTCTCAATACTGTTACTTTGAGGATTAAATTTCAACATGAATTTTGGAGGGAACGTTCAAACCGTAGTAATTATCTTTTCCTTTATTGTGGATTGGTGAAAGTAGGGACTGTTTTGTTCATTATTGCATACCCAGCATTTACTATAGTGCCTTGCACATAGTGAGCTCTCAATAAACATTTATTAACTCAGTAATAAGCTATGTAGTTAATTACAAGAAGCACACAAAACCTTAATTTTATAACTTGTTAAGATTTAACAAAAATGGAAACCATGTATTACTTTCAAGGTTACTTATATATTCAAATGTATTTATAGACTGAATTTCTAGAATTGTAATTGCTGAGTCAAATTGTAGAGGTGCGTGTGTGCTGAGGTTTTTGTGGTTTTGTAAATAGATAACTTATTTTGAATTAAATGGAGATTTTTTCATATTCGGTCGTTTCATTAATTGTATCTTGATGTCCTTGCTGGTTCTCTGCCACAATTGGGTTGTTAGTCTCCTTTCATTTCTTCTTTCTTGTCCTTTTTCTTTTCCTTCCTTCGCTTCTCCCTTCCCTTTCTCCTTCGCTTTTTCCTTCCATTTTCCTCTCCCCTCCCTTCCCCTTTCCTTGGAGCATGATTTCATTCTGGTACCTGCAACTTGGACATTAGTGTAGAGATCTTTCACCTTTTGATTAAATTTATTCCTAAATATCTTAATTTTTTTGGTAGCTATTTTAAATGAGGTTTTTTTTGGGGGGGGGCGGTTAGTGTATAGAAATGCTACTGATTTTTTATATGTTGATTTTGTATCCTGCAACTTTATTGAATTCATTTTTAAGATCAAAGTTTTTTGGTGGAGTCTAGGTTTTTCTAGATTTAAGATTATATCATCAGCATAGAGGGACAACTTAACTTGCCTTTTTTCTAATGTGGATGCCTTTTATTTCTTTCTATATACTAATTGCTCTGGCTAGGATTTCCGGTACCATATTGAATAGACATGGTGAGAGTAGACATCCTTGTCTTGTTCCTGATCTTAGAGAAAAAGCTTTAAACTTTTCACCATTGAGTATGATGTTAGCTGTGGGTTTTTCATATATGGCCTTTATTGTGTTGGGATTCCTTTTCTACTTAATGTATTGAGAGTTTTTATTATGAAAGGATGTTGAATTTTGTCAAATGCTTTTTCTGCATCTGTTGGTATAATCATGTGGTTTTTGTTCTTAATTCTGTTAATTTGGCATATCACATTTACACATTTGTGTATGTTGAACCATCCTTGCATCCCTGGAATGAATTCCACTTGATTATAGTGAATGATCTTTTTATTGTGCTCTTGGTTTCAGTTTGCCAGTATTTGGTAAAGGATTTTTATATCTGTGTTTATCACGGATATTAGCCTGTAATTTTCTTTTCTTGTAGTTCCCTTGTCTGGCTTTGGTATCAGTGTAATGCTGCCGTCATAAAATGAGTTTGGAAGCGTTCCTTCTTCATTTGTTTTTAGAAGTACAGAGATTAGTATTAATTCTTCTTTAAATGTTTGGTGGAATTCAGCAGTGAAGCCATCAATCAGGTCTCGGGCTTGTCTTTGGTGAAAGACTTTGCATTACTGATTTAATCTCCTTATTATTGGTCTGTTCAGATTTTTTGTTTCTTCATGATTCAATCTTGGTAGCTCTATGTGTCTAGAATTTTTTCCACTTGGTTGTCCAATTTGTTGACATGAAATTGTTCATAATAGTCTCTTACGATTCCTTGTGTTTCTGTGGTATCTGTTGTAATGTCTTCCCTTTTGCTTCTCATTTTATTTGTCTTCTTTTTTTTATTAGTCTAGCTAAAGGTTTGTCAATTTTGTTCATCTTTTCAAAATCTCAGTTCTTGATTCTGTTGCTCTTTTCTATTGTTTTTCCAGTTTCTATTTCATTTGTATCTGCCCTTATCTTCATTGTTTTCTTACCTTTTACTAAGTTTTGGCTTCATTTATGCTTCTTTTTCTAGCTCCTTGAGGTTGTTTACTTGATATCTTTCTTTTTGACATAGATGTTTATTGTTATGTATGTCCTTCTTAGACCTGCTTTTGCAGTATCCCATAAGTTTTGGTTGGTTTTGTGTCCATTTTTGTTTGTCTCATGACATTTTAAAATTTCCCTTTTAGCTTTTTCTTTGACCCACTGATTGTTCAGGAGCATGTTGCTTAATTTTTATGTATATGTGAATACTCCAGAATTCCTTCTTTTGTTGACTTCTAGTTTTTTATCATTATGGTCAGAAATGATATTAGATATGATTTCAGTCTTGTTATATTTGTTAAGACTTGTAACACCATACATTTACTGTTAATTCTATAGTGTGTCATAAGTGTTTATGTATATTTTATAATTTATTCATATTTATGAAATTAAAATTAAATTCCTACAGGACTCTAGATGATTGTATTATAATTTTAATGCAGTTTTTGAAAAGGATTTTTGGTACAGTTACATTTACTTATTTGGTTTTGTCTGGTATTAAACCTTTCTTCGGAAAGCTTCTACTTTATCTCATATATTATCACAAGTGTTATAAATAATAATACTTTTAAGAGTGCACACAAGTGAACTTAAGTATTCACTATCAGTTGGGTTTACTCGCTAAATATTATGCTACAAGATAAATTAATATATGTTATATAACTACCAATGTTTAGGATAAAGGGAACCTGGAAATAGAAAATCAAGTAACTTTTTAAAGTTTATCCTTTGAAGTGAGTAAAATAAGTGAGAAATGATTTAAGAAGTTCAGTAAAATAACATTTCCAAGTAAATATCTTTGAATGTATGGACATACATGAAGAGATATACAAAAGTTGTGGTTGCAAAAACAAAATTAGGCAGATATGAACGCCTGATTAGTCAGAAGAATGCTAAGAGCAGTGAAAAGAAAAATCAGCTAACTTCCTGAGGGAAGATTTAGAAACTTTCTCTTCTGAAATTTTTTTCCATGTGTTTTATCAAGACATTCATTTATTACAAACATATGGTAATTCTTAGGCAATTTAGGAGTTTATTGCACCTCTGATCTGTTTTTAATATGATATTTTGTTTATAGTAACCTAGAAGTGCTGAATTTGAATACCTTTCTTTTTAGAATGCATTTTTTTTTGATAGAAGTTCACAAATGTGGGGCTGTTAGTTTTTTTCTTCTTTTGGTGAAGCTCAGCAGAACTACACAGCATATATATTTTCCTTGGCTGACTTTCCTGTAACAGGCTCAATGTGCCCTCAGACTTTATTGAGGGTCTTGCAATTACTTTTGGCATAGCTTGCTGATGGATGTAAAGTTGGATATGATGAGTGGTAACTGTGTGTGTAAACAAAATGAGCCATCATTATAGAAATGGTTGCCCTTTAGAGGTCAACAGTGACAAAATAATGGCCGAAGTAGTTGGTTTAAAATTAGGATTGAATCCTAACGTCTAAAGACAAAAACTTCAGATATGATTAAGCACTTGACATCTGTAGGCATCAGTAGAGACATCTTATTCTACTCTGTTGTACTTGAGAAATGGTAATTCACCCTATATTTTACAACTGGTATTGCTGAGGTTCACTGAATTTCAGTGTTAACATGTAAATCAAAGGTAAAAAGAGAAAAAAAACCTCAGTAATCTTCAAGTGGAAACAAGTTATTAATAGCATGAGATTCTTTGGGAGAATCTTAATTTTTAGGTGTACACATACTGTTTCGGTATATTCATGTATTAATAGTAGCTTCTACTTAATTTTTATCAGCATATCAGAATTAATAATTCCTGATAATGAAATTGTTTTACAAGATGGAGTTTGCGTCTTGGTATAAACAGTTTGTTCATTTTGTCAGTAGTTTTGGGAGTCAGAAGGCATGTGAATGTGAGTCAGCTTTTGGATATTTAGGGCTCAGAACATTATAGAAAATATATTTATTTTTATGATTTACTAAATGTGTATCTCGATTATTTTATTCATGTATGAAACATAAAAGTTGCAGTTATGTCTTATTCAGTTTTAATTTATCCAAAGACATATATTGCTTAAGATAAAAGAAAAACTTGGGAAAAAACTATTTAGATGTTAAAACACTGTAAAATAAGAGCAAAATGTCACTACTAGTTTCCAAAAGCTCTCAGTTATAGTATTTATAATTGTATATATCTCTATATACTATAAGCAATTTAGAGGTTTCTTTACATATTTTCATTTCTTTTCCCTAAAGAGAATGCAATTAATTTTGAGTTGAGCTCTTTAGGTGAAGGATTTTATAAGAACGATAGTTACATTTTGATTGTATCTCTTTTTGTGTGTTTTTACATGCACTAGTGATGTGACACTGTGCTGAGGATGGAATATTAACTAGCTTTGGAGTAAGATGCTTCTTGCTCTGCCCTTGTCTGTCTAAGACTTAGACAATTATTTAACCTCTTTATAAATCTATGTTCCCATCTGTAAAACAGGAATGAAAATGCAAATCTTCTAGTTTATTCAAAAAGGCAAATGAAATCTTACTTTTTTTTTTAGCACAGTGCCTGAGGCATCATAGATGATTAATAAATATCCCATATATCTATTAATGCTTCTGATTGTAACATTTTCTTTTGTCAATATTATTAGAAATAATCCTTTTATATTCCTCTATGTATTTTTTTTTTAGTTGGGAAAAAAGGAGAAACTTTAGAAAGAACTAATATTTGTTTACTAGCCTATCAAGTTGGCAAAGATTATTGCAGTAATAATCCACATAGCACTGTCTTGGGTGCTGTGGGTCTTTTCACATCCTGTGTAATTGTATGTATTGGTACATTTTTTACAGGGACAATTTGGCAATATATATCAAAAAATTAAAACTACTATAATATTTTGATTTAGTAATTTTATTGCAGATTTCATACATAAGATAAAATCCAACTTGAGTACACTGTGTGTTGCAGCTTAGTGAAATTATGCATCATTGATTATCCAGGAGTTAGTGTGGTAAATCCTTATTGTTGAAAAACAATCAGATATTAAACTAATGTTTTTGCAGAAATATTGTTAATAACAGGAAGTCGGAAAAAATGGTTACAGTAGTGTTTTTTTCACTTGATACAGGTTTGTGAGAAGTGTACAGTTTTAATTCTGTTTATATTCTCAGAAACAAAAAGGAGAGTGTTATATATCAATATATAACAGTGGCAATTTCTGTGTGGCATGATTATGTGTGGTTTTGTTTTTCTCGTCCTTTTTTTCTATTTGATATGATAAATATGTTTTTCTTTTGTTGAGAACATGTTAAACATCTTTTGAATTTAGAACATCTCTACTAATGCAGTAAAGGCCCACACCTACTAGTTAGGTAATATAGCTCTTACTAGAACTTGGTTAGCAACAAAACCCTTTATAGGAAACAATATGTAGTTCAATTAGTAAATATATTTTTTACAAATTTCATTTTTTAGAGTGCAAACCCACTGTTAGACCTCTTGGTTCTGACAGAGTCACAGGAACGAGAAGAAACAGATGATATTCGGACTGCTGTCAGGCAACAGCTTCAGAAAGAACTGATTGCTCTTTTTGATACCTTGCTGCTCAATTTCATGGAAGTTACTGACAGGTACCATTTGTAACATTGCAGGTTTAGGTGCATTTATATAGAACCTAAGTTTTCTTTGATTTTCAAAGTTTTACTTTGTACTTCTTTCAAATTAAGAAATACCTCTTTCAAATACTTAAGTAATAATCAGTTATAGCGTTCTGTTTGTTTTTGTTTCGGTTTAATCTGTTACAGCCTGATTGTACCTGCTTGGTCTCTTTCACTACACACATGCACACGTGCACTCACATATGCACACACACAGTGTTTTGTTCTCTAGGGTTTAATTCCTGGTTCTCTCTTAATTATCTACAAATCTACTTGAGCAGTCATACCTATGCCTATGACTTTATGATTATCTTTACACTGATGACTTTCAAATACATATCTCTGGTTATGAATTCTGTTTTTTAAAAATAAAAATATTAAGATGAAAGTCACTATTTTAACCATTTTAAAATGTACATTTGAATGGTTTTAGTATATCCACAATGTTTGCAACTGTCACCACTACCTAATTCCAGAACTTTATCATCACCCCCAAGAGAAGCCTTGTATCCATGAAAAAGTCCCTCCCTATTCACACATTCCTTTAGGCCCTGGCAGCCACTAGTCTTCTTTCTATGTCTGTGGATTTGCCTATTCTGGATATATCACATAAATGAAATCAAACAATAATGTGACCTTTTGCGTCTAGCTTCTTCACTTAGCTTCATGTTTCCAAGGTCCTTGCATGCTGTAGCAAACATCACTACTTATTTCTATGACTGAATAATATTCTACTTATAGATATGCCATACTTTCTTTATCCATTCATTCATTGGTGGACATTTCAGCTGTTTCTACCTTTTGGCTATTATGAATAGTGTTGCTGTAAACACTCATATACAAATTTTTGTGTGGACATGTATTTCAGTTCTCTTGAGTATATAATTAGGAGTGGAATTGCTGGTTCATATGGTAACTGTAATGGTAACTCTATGTTTGACTTTTCAAGGAAATGCCAAGCTGTTTTCCACAGCAGCTATACCATTTTACATTCCCACCAGCAATGTATGAGTGTTTCATTTTCTTCATATCCTCACCAACACTTGTTATTATAGCATCCTAATGGGTGTAGACTGGTATCATATTGGTTTTTATTTGCATTTCCCCAGTGAAAGATAATTTTGAGCATCTTCTCATGTTCTTACGGCTATTTGTGTATCTTCTTTGGAGAAATACCTATTCAACATCTTTGAGGATTTAGTATCAGTGTGCATCAGGGATATTGGCCTGAAATTTTCCTTTTTTGTTTTGTTTTGTTTTTTGCTTTAAATGTGTCCCAGACATTCTGGTACATTGTGTCTTTGTTCTCATTGATTTCAAAGAACATCTTTATTTCTGCCTTCATTTCGTTATTTACTCAGTAGTCATTCAGGAGCAGGTTGTTCAGTTTCCATGTAGTTGTGTGGTTTGGAGTGAGTTTCTTAATCCTGAGTTCTAGTTTGATTGCACTGTGGTTTGAAAGACTGTTTGTTATGATTTGCGTTCTTTTGCATTTGCTGAGGAGTGTTTTACTTCCAATTATGTGGTCAATTTTAGAATAAGTGCGATGAGGTGCTAAGAAGAATGTATATTCTGTTGATTTGGGGTGAAGAGTTCTGTAGATGCCTATTAGGTCAACTTGGTCAAGAGCTGAGTTCAAGTCCTGAATATCCTTGTTAATTTTCTGTCTTGTTGATCTGTCTAATATTGGCAGTGGGGTGTTAAAATCTCCCACTGTTATTGTGTGGGAGTCTAAGTCTCTTTGTAGGTCTCTAAGAACTTGCTTTATGAATCTGGGTGCTCCTGTATTGGGTGCATATATATTTAGGATAGTTACCTCTTCTTGCTGTATTGATCCCTTTATCATTATGTAGTGCCCTTCTTTTTCTCTTTTGATCTTTGTTGGTTTTAAGTCTTTTGTATCAGAGATTAGGATGGTAACTCTTGCTTTTTTTTTTTTTTGCTTTCCATCTGCTTGGAAAATCATCCTCCATCCCTTTATTTTGAGCCTATGTGTGTTTTTGCATGTGAGATGGGTCTCCTGAATATAGCACACTGATGGGTCTTGACTCTTTATCCAATTTGCCAGTCTGTGTCTTTTAATTGGGGCATTTAGCCCGTTTACATTTAAGGTTAATATTGTTATGAGTGAATTTGATCCTGTCATTATGATGCTAGCTGGTGGTTTTGCCCATTAGTTGATGCAGTTTCTTCATAGCGTCGATGTTCTTTACAATTTGGTATGCTTTTAGCAGTGGCTGGTACTGGTTGTTCCTTTCATATTTAGTGCTTCCTTCAAGAGCTCTTGTAAGGCAGGCCTGGTGGTGACAAAATCTCTCAGCGTTTGTTTGTCTGTAAAAGATTTTATTTCTCCTTTGCTTATGAAGCTTAGTTTGGCTGGATATGAAATTCTGGGTTGAAAATTGTTTTCTTTAGGAAGGTTGAATATTGGGCCCCACTCTCTTCTGGCTTGTAGGTTTCTGCCGAGAGATCCACTGTTAGTCTGATGGGCTTCCCTTTGTGGGTAACCCGACCTTTCTCTCTGGCTGCCCTTAACATTTTTTCCTTCATTTAATCTTTGGTAAATCTGATGATTATGTGTCTTGATGATTATGTGTTCTTGAGGAGTATCTTTGTAGTGGTCTCTATTTCCTGAATTGGAATGTTGGTCTGTCTTGCTAGATTGGGGAAGTTCTCCTGGATAATATCCTGCAGAGTGTTTTCCAACTTGGTTCCATTCGCCCTGTCACTTTCAGGTACACCAATCAAACATAGATTTGGTCTTTTCACATAGTCCCATATTTATTGGAGGCTTTGTTTGTTCCTTTTTATTCTTTTTTCTCTAATCTTGTCTTCACGTTTTATTTCATTAATTTGATCTTCAATCACTGATATCCTTTCTTGGTGACCTTCGGATGGGGTCTTTGAGTGGACATGCTGTTCCTTTCTGTTTGTTAGTTTTCCTTCTGACAGGCCCATGTGCTGCCGGTCTGCTGGAGTTTGCTAGAGGTCCACTCTTGACCCTGTTTGCCTAGGTAGGTATCGCCAGCGGAGGCTGCAGAACAACAAATATTGCTGCCTGATCTTTGCTCTGGAAGCTTCGTTCCAGAGGGGCACCTGCCAGATGCCAGCCAGAGCTCTCCTGTATCAGGTGTCTGTTGGCCCCTACTGGGAGGTGTCTCCCAGTCAGGATACACGGGGGTCAGGGACCCACTTGAGGAGGCAGTCTGACCCTTAGCAGAGCTTGATCGGTGTGCTGGGAGGTCCGCTGCTCTCTTCAGAGTCGTCAGGCAGGGATGTTTAAATCTGATGAAGTTGCGCCCACAGCCTCCCCTTTCTCCAGGTGCTCTGTCCCAGGGAGATGGGGGTTTTATCTATAAGTCCCTGTCTGGGGCTGCTGCCATTTTTTCAGAGATGCCCTGCCCAGACAAGGGAAATGTGGCAATCTGGCCATGGCAGCCTTGTTGAGCTGCAGTGGGCTCTGCCCAGTTCGAACTTCTCAGTGGCTTAGTTTACACTGTGAGTGTAAAACTACCTACTCAAGCCTTGGCAATGGCGGATGCCCCTCCCCTCACCAAGCTCTAGCATCCCAGGTCGATCTCAGACTGCTGCTGTGCTGGCAACCAGAATTTCAAGCCAGTGAATCTTAGTTTGCTGGGCTCCGTGGGAGTGGGACCTGCTGAGCCAGACCACTTGGCTCCCTGGCTTCAGCACCCCTTTCCAGCAGAGTGAACGCTTCTGTCTCGCTGCTGCTCCAGGCACCACTGGGGTATGGGAAAAAAGAACTCCTGCAGCTCGTTTGGTGTCTGCCCAAATGGCCGCCCAGTTTTGTGCTTGAAACCCAGGGCTCTGGTAGGGTAGGCAACTGAGGGAATCTCCTGGTTTGTAGGTTGCGAAAACCGTGGGACAAGCGCAGGATCTGTGTGGGAGTTCCTCAGGCTCAGTCTGTCATGGCTTCCCTTGGGTGGTGGAGAAAATTCCCCGACCCCTTGTGCTTCCCAGGTGAGGCGACGCTCCACCCTGCTTCGGCTTGCCCTCCGTGCACTGCACCCACTGTCCAACCAGTCCCAATGAGATGAACCGGGTACCTTAGTTGGAAATGCAGAAATCACCTGCCTTCTGTGTCGATCTTGCCGGGAGCTGCAGACCGGAGCTGTTCCTATTTGACCATCTTGCCAGCAATCCCCCCAACCTTTTTTTTAAAAAAAAAAAAAAGAGATGGGGGTCTGACTTTGTCGCCCAGGCTAGAGTGCAGTGACACATTTTTAGTTCACTGTGACCTCAAGCTCCTGGGCTTGAGAGATCCTCCTGCCTCAGCTTCCGGAGTAGCTGGGACTATAGGTGTGCACCACCACACCTGGCTAATTTTTTCTATTTTAATTTTATTTTATTTCATTTTTTTAGAAATGAGGTCTCACTGTGTCGTGTTGCCCAAGCTGGCCGCAAGCAATCCTCCCACCTCAGGCTCCCAAGGCACTGGGATTATAGGGGTGAGCCACAGCCCCTGGCCCAGTGTAATTGTTACTTGTATTTTATATGACATTCTCTAGTTGGTATTTTATGCTTTCCTTGAAAAGTCTCATTTTGATAGAGACTATTTTCTGCCATTTTGTCTAGTTCATTTTTTTCTATTACTATGAGTTTAAGTAACCTTTTATAGCCAGTAAGATAGCCCATTAAGCCCATTATACTTTCTTGGTGGTTGATTTTCCCTCTTTTGCATTCATAGGAAATGCTCGGAACTTCTTTACGTTTTTCAAACGCAGCTGGCTCTGAAACTGCTCCAGTGTCTGAAAGTTACGGATGCACCTCATTTCTATGGCCTGCCATCCCTTGAGCGGACCTTACGAGGGATGGCTAACCTCACTGCGTTTCCGGGATGGAGCTCACACTCTCCTCTCACAAAGCCTCTAGATATCTGTGTGAAGTACTTGTCAGGTCTCCTTGAGGTAAGTAAAAATAGCAGCCCCACCCCCCCACATGGTAGTTATTTACTATTAGTTGCTTTTACTTTATGCCAGGCCACAAGTGCATTATATGTTACTCTATTCAATGTAGAATATTATACATTATTTATATAAGTCATAATAGTGAAATGTTTTAGTGATTTTTATTAATAGTTAAGTAAGGAAGGTCACTTTTGTAAATACCCTCATTTTCAAAAAAAAAAAAATGGAAACTTTTGATGCTCAAAGGAAGTGTTCACTAGAGCATTTCAGATTTTGGATTTTTGGATTAGGAATGCTCAACCAGTAAGTATATGATACAGATATTTCAAAATCCAAAGAACTCCAAAATTCAAACACTTCTGGTCCCAAGCATTTTGTATACGGCATACTCAGTCTGTACAATGTTAAAGGATATTTGTTTTTTCTTTTTCTTCCAGTTTGTGCAGTTTAGATGCTACTGCTATGAACATTCTTATCTTTTGGTGAAAATGAGCATCTTTTTTGAAATTTTATTTTCTGTTATTGAAATATGTAAATATAGCCAATTTTTATACATTGACCATGTATCCAGCAATTCTTATTTCCAGTATCAAAACAAAAGCCTTTAATTTTTCACCCTTCAGTATGCTGTTTATAGTTTTTTTTTTGTCAATTAAGAAAAATCACGTTAAGGAAGTTTTCTTTTGTCCTGTTTTGCTAGGAGCTTTGTTTTTTAATTCATAATTGTATATTGCTTTTTTCTGTATCTTTTAAGATAATCACATGATTTTTCTCTTATATTCCATTACTGATTGATTTTAAAACATTAAACAACCTTGCATTTCTCGAAACATTTCAGTTAGGTTGTGATGTATTACTCCTTTTATATATTAGTGGATTTCGTTTCTCAATTTTTTAGAATTCTGATGTTTTTAGAATTATTCTGCCTATTTCCTCATGTAAAAAAGTTTTTTGAATTTTGCATCTTTTTTCTCTTAAAGAATTTGTCAGGTTTTTAATAATCAAAGTCATTCCATTCTTATGACTAAAATGGGAGAATGTGAGATTGTAAGAACGTGACTTTTTCAACCATTTTAAATCTTTTCCTTTATATAATTTTCTTTTTTGGAATAGCTGATTTGCATTAGTGTGATTTTGTTCTCTAGTGTTACGTAGAATTTGATCGTGAAACAATCTTGGCTTGCAGTTTTCTTTTTGGGAAGACTGTAAATTGTGAAATGAAATGACTTTTTTTTTTTTTGAGACAGAGTCTTGCTCTGTTGCCCAGGCTGGAGTGCAATGGCGTGATCTCAGCTCACTGCAACCTCTGCCTCTCGGGTTCAAGTGGTTCTCCTGCCTCAGCCTCCCAAGTAGCTGGGATTACAGGTGCCTGCCACCACGCACAGCTAATTTTTGTATTTTTAGTAGGGACAGGGTTTCACCAGGTTGGCCAGGCTGGTGTCGAACTCCTGATCTCAGGTGATCCACACCCGTCTTGGCCTCCCAAAGTGCTGGGATTACAGGTGTGAGCCACTGCGCTTGGCCTGAAATGACTTTAAATAGATCTAAAATCGTTCCGTTTCTTTTTATGTGTGTCAGCCATAGTAGGTTATGTTTTTGTAGAACTTAAAAACTTTTTATCTAATTTTTAAAATTTGTTACTATGAAGGTATTCATCAAATCATCTTACACTTTTAATGTCTGCTGAATCTGTAGTGAGATCCCCTTTCATTGCAGACATTAATTATTCCTTTCTCAATTTTTCTTGGTTTATCTTCATAATAGAATGAACCTTTGGCTTTGTTGAGCCTCTCTTTAACGTTTTTCTCCTGTTTTATTTCTGCCAGTATTTATTATCTCCTTCTACTTTTAGTTTAGTTTACAGCTCTTTTTCTAACATTTTAAGGTAGAGGCTTACGTCTTGATTTTTTTTAAAGTCTTTCTCAAATGTGCGTTTTTAGCTCTAATCCTCTAAGCATGGCCTTATGCCATGTTTTTATCATCATTTAGGTCAAAATATTTCTATTGTGATATAATAAATATGACAATGATATGGTTGTACATAGTTATATGAGAACGGCCTCATCACAGTGGCCTGACAATTTTGCATATCTGCCCTTGGGCTTCATAGACAAGGCTTAACTACAGCCAGTCTAAATCTTGGCAGGATTTCCTGTGATCCTTCTGGAACATGAGAATATGAAAGGCTTATGAGCAGCTGACTGTACAAGACTGATTCTCATTTACTTCACTGTCTATTAGGAAGTCAGTTAGGAGCCCGTTTCTTATTGGTTCCTAGGTTCCGATGAGCACTGGGCTTTCTGCCTTGCTCTCCTTGGGGCGTAGCTACAGCTTATAAAACTGCTTTACTGCAACATGGCGTGGGCTTCTCAGCAACAGATGTCCTGCATCTTTGTTATAGTCATCTGGCCCCTTTGTTTCAATGTCATCCTGTGCAAGGGATACTAGTAGCTGGCACCTTTGACTATTCTTGCTTTTGCTGTGCATGTAGGTGATAAACTGTCTGAATCCAAAAATTACTCATTGTTTTCTTACTGGACAAATCTGTCAGCCTTGTTTTGATTGCTAACTGTGTTCGGACCTCAAGAATGACTCTTGTAGAAAGCAATGTAGGGTCAGATTTTGAAAGATAAGTAAATTGGTAGTGATAGCAATAGACATTGTAGACATGGAATTTTCTGATAAAATTGTATCTATAACCTCCTGTTTTCTTTCTTGCTGTGGGTGACTTCTTGCCATCATATAATCTCTACCTACTGCCAGATTATTTTTCAGAAACATAAATTTTTCAATCCAAACCTCTTTTTTTTCCCAAGAGCATAAGACTCAATAATTTTGCATTTAGAGATTTGCCTCCATTGTAGTTTTTTCCCACGTCTCTGAATTTTCAGTTATATCTGGCTGTTTTTCCAAAATAAAAATGCACTTTAAAAAGACTGCTTCTTTCACATAGCTTCCTCTCTTTTAGGGATGGCAATATCTACAAAAAATTTAAGATCTAACTTATTTATTTACCTTCATTTAGTAAACCTTTTCTTATTCTTCCAAAGTTGGATACTTACCTAATACTGTTTGGCCTTTCCTGTAGGTTATATACCTGTAACAATTTATATATGTGGCTATTACTTAATACATTATATTTTTATTTATTTTACTTTATTTCTTTGAGACAGGGTCTTACCCTGTTGCTCAGGCTGGAATGCAGTGGCGCAATCACAGCTCACTACAGCCTCAACCTCCTGGGCCCAAGTGATCTTCCCACCTCAGCCTCCCAAGTAGCTGGGGCCACAGGTGTGCACCACTACACCTGGCTGTTTTAATTTTTTTGTAGAGATGGGTCTCACTATGTTGCCCAGGTTTATCTTGAATTCTTCGGCGCAAATGTTCTTCCCACTTTGGCCTACCAAAGTGCTGCTATTACAGGCATGAGCCACTGTACCTGGACCTTTATTTTGTTTTCTGCATTGCTCTAGTAGACTATGAGCTTTTAAGTATCATCTTTGGGCTATTTCTCCTATCCCATGGCTACTTCATTGACCTAGCACCATGGTTTTTACATAGTGGTTAGTGAATCAGTTAATTAATATATGTGCTACATAATACATATATATTGTGTATAGTTTTTAAATTAAGATACAGTTTGAGGAACATTTTGGAAATGTAACATAAATGATTATAAAAATATGTTTTATTTTTGTATTTTTATTATTAAATAATGATTTAAATAATGTATATATATATTTTTGTCTGGTCTTATCTAGAATTTTTTCCAAAAGCACATATTGTTTTTAAAATAAATTTAAAGATTATAAATACTCTTTGCTGTACTATAAAATTTAATATGAATTTTACTGGAGTCCCTTTAATAAAATAAATTTCGGAGAGGTTCCAAGATGGCCAAATAGGAACAGCTCTAGTCTAGAGCTCCAGCGTGAGTGACACAGAAGACGGGTGATTTTTGCATTTCCAACTGCGGTACCGGGTTCATCTCACTGGGGCTTGTCAGACAGTGGGTGCAGCCCATGGACTGTGAGCAGAAGCAGGGCGGGGCATTGCCTCACCCAGGAAACGCAAGAGGTCGGGGAATTCCTTTTCCAAGCCAAGGGAAGCCGTGACACATGGTACCTGGAAAATTGGGACACTCCCACCCTAGTACTGTGCTTTTCCAACGGTCTTAGCAAACAACACACTAGGAGATTATATCCCACGCCTGGCTTGGAGGGTCCCACACCTACAGAGCCTCGCTCACTGCTAGCACAGCAGTCTGAGATTGAACTGCAAGGTGGCAGCGAGGCTGGGGGAGGGGTGTCCGCCATTGCTGAGGCTTGAGTAGGTAAACAAAGTGGCTGGGAAGCTCGAACTGGGTGGAACCCACCGCAGCTGTAGGAGGCCTTCCTGCCTCTGTAGACTCCACTTCTGGGGGCAGGGCATAGCTGAACAAAAGGCAGCAGAAACCTCTGCAGACTTAAACATCCCTGTCTGACAGCTTTGAAGAGAGTAGTGGTTCTCCCATTACAGAGTTTGAGATCTGAGAACAGACAGACTGCCTCCTCAAGTGGGTCGGGTAGCCTAACTGGGAGTAGCCTAACTGGGAGACACTTCCCAGTAGGGGCCAACTGACACCTCATACAGCCGGGTGCCCCTCTGAGACGAAGCTTCCAGAGGAAGGACCAGGCAGCAACACTTGCTGTTCTGTAATATTTGCTCTTCTGCAGCCTCCACTGGTGATACCCAGGCAAACAGTGTCTGGAGTGGACCTCCAGCAAACTCCAACAGACCTGCAGCTGAGGGTCCTGACTGTTAGAAGGAAAACTAACAAACAGAAAGGACATCCACACCAAAACCCCATCTGTACGTCGCCATCATCAAAGACCAAAGATAGATAAAACCACAAAGATGGGGAAAAAACAGAGCAGAAAAGCTGAAAATTCTAAAAATCAGAGCACCTCTTCTCCTGAAGAGGAACACAGCTCCTTGTCAGCAACGGAACAAAGCCGGACAGAGAATGACTTTGACGAGTTGAGAGAAGAAGGCTTCAGAAGATGAGTAATAACAAACTTCTCCAAGCTAAAGGAGGATGTTTGAACCCATCACAAAGAAGCTAAAAACCTTGAAAAAAGATTAGACGAATGGCTAACTAGAATAAACAGCATAGAGAAGACCTTAAATGACCTGATGGAGCTGAAAACCATGGCACAAGAACTACGTGACACATGCACAAGCTTCAGTAGCTGATTTGATCAAGTGGAAGAAAGGGTATCAGTGATTGAAGATCAAATGAATGAAATGAAGTGAGAAGAGAAGTTTAGAGAAAAAAGAATAAAAAGAAACGAACAAAGCCTCCAAGAAATATGGGACTATGTGAAAAGACCAAATCTACATTTGATTGTTGTACCTGAAAGTGACGGGGAGAATGGAACCAAGTTGGAAAACACTCTTCAGGATGTTATCCAGGAGAACTTCCCCAACCTACCAAGGCAGGCCAACATTCAAATTCAGGAAATACAGAGAACGCCACAAAGATACTCCTTGAGAAGAGCAACTCCAAGGCACATAATTGTCAGATTCACCAAAGTTGAAATGACAGAAAAAATGTTAAGGGCAGCCAGAGAGAAAGGTCCCGTTACACACAAAGGGAAGCCCATCAGACTAACAGCGGATCTCTCGGCAGAAACTCTACAAGTCAGAAGAGAGTGGGGGCCAATATTCAACATTCTTAAAGAAAAGAATTTTCAACCCAGAATTTCATATCCCACCAAACTAAGTTTCATAAGTGAAAGAGAAATAAAATCTTTTACAGACAAGCAAATGCTGAGAGATTTTGTCACCACCAGGCTTGCCTTACAAGAGCTCCTGAAGGAATCACTAAACATAGAACGGAACAAACGGTACCAGCGACTGCAAAAACATGCCAAATTGTAAAGACCGTCGATGCTAGGAAGAAACTGCATCAACTAACGAGCAAAATAACCAGCTAACATCATAATGACAGGATCAAATTCACACATAACAATATTAACCTTAAATGTAAATGGTCTAAATGCTCCAATTAAAAGATGCAGACTGGGAAATTGGATAGAGTCGAGACCCATCAGTGTTGCTATATTCAGGAGACTCATCTCACATGCAGAGACACACATAGGCTCAAAATAAAGGGATGGAGGAAGATCAACCAAGCAAATGGAAAACAAAAAAAGGCAGGGGTTGCAATCCTATCTCTGATAAAACAGACTTTAAAGCAACAAAGATCTAAAGAGACAAGGCCATTACATAATGGTAAAAGGATCAATTCAAGAAGAAGAGCTAACTATCCTAAATGTATATGCACCCAATACAGGAGCAGCCAGATTCATAAAGCAAGTCCTTAGAGACCTACAAAGAGACTTAGACTCCCACACAATAATAATAGGAGACTTTAACACCCCACTGTCAACATTAGACAGATCAATGAGACAGAAAGTTAACAAGAATATCCAGGACTTGAACTCAGCTCTGCACCAAGCAGACCTAATAGGCATCTACAGAACTCTCTACCCCAAATCAACAGAGTATACATTCTTCTCAGCACCACATCACACTTATTCCAAAATTGACCACATAGTTGGAATTAAAGCACTCCTCAGCAAATGAAAAAGAACAGAAATTATGATAAACTGTGTCTCAAACCACAGTGCAATCAAACTAGAACTCAGGATTAAGAAACTCACTCAGAACAGCTCAACTACATGGAAACTGAACAACCTGCTCCTGAATGACTACTGGGTACATAATGAAATGAAGGCAGAAATAAAGATGTTCTTTGAAACCAGTGAGAACAAAGACACAATATACCAGAATTTCTGGGAGACATTTAAAGCAGTGTATAAAGGGAAATTTATAGCACTAAATGCCCACAGGAGAAAGCAGGAAAGATCTAAAATTGACACCCTAACATCACAGTTAAAAGAACTAGAGAAGCAAGAGTAAACACCTTCAAAAGCTAGCAGAAGGCTAGAAATAACTAAGATCAGAGCAGAGCTGAAGGAGATACAGACACAAAAAACCCTTAAAAAAAAATCAGTGAATCCAGGAGCTGGTTTTTTGAAAAGATAACAAAATAGATACACCAGTAGCAAGACTAATAAAGAAGAAAAGAGAGAAGAATCAAATAGACACAATAAAAAATGATAAAGGGGATATCACCACCAATCCCACAGAAATACAAACTACCATCAGACAATACTATAAACTCCTCTATGCAAATAAACTAGAAAATCTAGAAGAAATGGATAAATTCCTGGACACATACACCCTCCGAAGACTAAACCAGGAAGAAGTTAAATTTCTGAATAGATCAATAACAGGCTCTGAAATTGAGGCAATAATTATTAGCCTACCAACCAAAAGAAGTCCAGGACCAGATGGATTCACAGCTGAATTCTACCAGAGTTACGAAGAGGAGCTAGTACCATTCCTTCTGAAACTGTTCCAATCAATAGAAAAAGAGGGAATCCTCGCTAACTCATTTTATGAGGCCAGCATCATCCTGATACCAAAGCCTGGCAGAGACACAACAAAAAAAGAGAATTTTAGACTGTATCCCTGATGAACATCAGTGCAAAAATCCTCAATAAAATACTGGCAAACTGAATCCAGCAGCACATGAAAAAGCTTATCCACCATGATCAAGTGGGCTTCATCCCTGGGATACAAGGCTGGTTCAACATGCACAGATCAATAAACGTAACCCATCATATAAACATAACCAAAGACAAAAACCACATGATTATCTCAATAGATGCAGAAAAGGCCTTTGACAAAATTCAACAGCCCTTCTTGCTAAAAACTCTCAGTAAATTAGGTATTGATGGGACATATCTCAAAATAATAGCTATTTATGACAAACCCACAGCCAATATCATACTGAATGGGCAAAAACTGGAAACATTCCCTTTGAAAACTGGCACAAGACAGGAATGCCCTCTCTCGCCACTCCTATTCAACAGTGTTGGAAGTTCTGGCCAGGGTAATCGGGCAGGAGAAAGAAATAAAGGGTATTGAGTTAGGAAAAGAGGAAGTCAAATTGTCCCTGTTTGCAGATGACATGATTGTATATTTAGAAAACCCCATCATCTCAGCCCAAGATCTCCTTAAGCTGATAAGCAACTTCAGCAAAGCTGCAGGATACAGAAATCAATGTGCAAAAGTCACAAGCATTCCTATATACCAATAACAGACAAACAGCCAAATCATGAGTGAACTCCCATTCACAATTGCTTCAAAGAGAATAAAATACCCAGGAATCCAGCTTACAAGGGATGTGAAGGACGTCTTCAAGGAGAACTACAAAACACTGCTCAACAAAATAAA
Organism: Pongo abelii; assembly: GCF_028885655.2. Taxonomy (NCBI): domain Eukaryota; kingdom Metazoa; phylum Chordata; class Mammalia; order Primates; family Hominidae; genus Pongo; species Pongo abelii. The sequence goes on along the minus strand of NC_072002.2, from coordinate 85,128,777 downwards.
AGAGGACACAAACAAATGGAAGAACATTCCATGCTCATGGGTAGGAAGAATCAATATCGTGAAAATGGCCATACTGGCCAAGATAGATTCAATGCCATCTTCTTCAAGTTACCAATGACTTTCTTCACAGAATTGGAAAAAACTAAAGTTCAAATGGAAATAAAAAGCCTGCATTGCCAAGACAATCCTAAGCCAAAAGAACAAAGCTGGAGGCATCATGCTACCTGACTTCAAACTATACTACAAGGCTGCAGTAACCAAAACAGCATGGTACTGGTACCAAAACAGAGATATAGACTAATGGAACAGAACAGAGCCCTCAGAAATAATACCACACATCTACAACCATCTGATCTTTGACAAACCTGACAAAAACAAGAAATGGGGAAAGGATTCCCTATTTAATAAGTGGTGCTGGGAAAACTGGCTATCCATATGTAGAAAGCTGAAACTGGATCCCTTCCTTACACCTTATACAAAAATTAATTCAAGATGGATTAAAGACTTAAAACCATAAAAACCCTAGAAGAAAACCTAGGCAATACCATTCAGGACATAGGCATGGGCAAGGACTTCATGACTAAAATACTAAAAGCAATCGCAACAAAAGCCAAAATAGACAAATGGGATCTAATTAAACTAAAGAGCTTCTGCATAGCAAAAGAAACTACCATCAGAGTGAACAGGCAACCTACAGAATGGGAGAAAATTTTTGCAATCTACCCATCGACAAAGGGCTAATATCCAGAATCTATAAAGAACTTAAAGAAATTTGCAAGAAAAAAACAACCCCATCAAAAAGTGGGCGAAGGATATGAACAGACACTTCTCAAAAGAAGACATTTATGCAGCCAACAGACACATGAAAGAATGCTCATCATCACTGGCCATCACAGAAATGCAAATCAAAACGACAATGAGAAACCATCTCACACCAGTCAGAATGGCAATCATTAAAACGTCAGGAAACAACAGGTGCTGGAGAGGATGTGGAGAAATAGGAACACTTTTACACTGTTGGTGGAACTGTAAACTAGTTCAACCATTGTGGCAGACAGTGTGGCGATTCCTTAAGGATCTAGAACTAGAAATACCATTTTGCCCAGCCATTCCATTACTGGGTATATACCCAAAGGATTATAAATCATGCTGCTATATTCATGGAACTAGCCCAAATGTCCATCAGCAATAGACTGGATGAAGAAAATTTGGCACATACACACCATGTAATACTATGCAGCCATAAAATAGGATGAGTTCACGTCCTTTGTAGGGACATGGATGAAGCTGGAAACCATCATTCTCAGCAAACTATTGCAAGGACAGATAACCCAACACTGCATGTTCGTACTCATAGGTGGGAATTGAACAACGAAAAACTTGGAAACAGGGTAGGGAACATCACACACCAGGGCCTGTCATGGGGTAGGGGGAGGGTGGAGGGATAGCATTAGGAGATATACCTAATGTAAATGACAAGTTAACAGGTGCAGCACACCAACATGGCACATGTATACATATGTAACAAACCTGTACGTTGTGCACATGTACTCTAGAACTTAAAGTATATATAAAAAAAAAACTTCATTTTTTAATTATAAATATTAAAAAAGGTTCAACTGTCAGTATACTAATTAGTTATTTGCTGCTGCCTATTAGAAATGTATGAATTTTAAAAAACAGGTATATTAAAGAGTTAATGATAATTTTTCTTAGAAAGTCAGCTCGTCTAGTGCATTTAAAATGTAATTCAGTTAGTCTAGCTAGTGGCCTATCTCATTAAGTTTTTCAAAAAAACAACTCCTGGATCCAGTGACGTTTCGAATGATTTTTCATATCTTGATTTCCTTCAGTTCAGCTCTGATTTTGGTTATTTCTTGTCTTCTGCTAGTTTGGGGTTGATTTGTTATTGCTTCTCTAATTCTTTCAGTTGTGATGTTGTTAATTTGAGATCTTTCTAACTTTTTGATGGAGACATTTAGTGCTATGAATTTTCCTCTTAACACTGCCTTAGCTGTGTCCCAGAGATTCTGATGTGGTGTAACTTTGTTCTCGTGAGTTTACCTGTGTAACAAACATTCACGTGTACCCCTGAACCTAAAAGTTTAAAAATTAAAAAAAAATAATTGAACCTTTAAGTACCTAGTTTGTAGCATTTTTTGTAAAGTGATTTATAAATACTCTATTTATCAACCTTTTACAGAGTCAGTCTCCTCTAGAAAGTGAGTTTTACTCTTTGAAATCAGGAATAGGTGAGGACCTGCCACAGTGGTAACTAAAGAAGAAGTGAAGTGTTGCCTCATTTATGTTTAGAAACTATCAGAAGTGCTTTTGTTTTAAAATTACGTGCAAAGATTTTAGATCACACCTACGTTTCAAATACCAGAAATTGAAATGAACTGTTTATGGTATTGGAGAACAAAAGGGCTTAGTTTTAGGTAAGAAGTGTAGGCAAAAAGGCAGTAGTCCATTCTATGTTCAGTTGTCTTTGAGGTAATAAAACTTAGTAACAGTTTGTTAGCTAAAGGATACATAAAAAGCACAGTCCCTGTTATGTAATGTTTCGCAGTTATAAAAAATTTGATTAGCCAATCTTGCTTTGATTTAAAAAGGAGGTCATTTCATGCTTCATAAAACATCTCGAGCAGAAAATCTTTATGCCTTTATGTTAAATGGCAGGAAAATATTAGGAAAGAATCTGTCACTTTTGTTAAAAATTGTAGCAGGGTAACATTTAATCTTGGGACTATCTGCTTAGTTTATTAATTACATAAACAGGTATCCCTGTTGTACTACTAATGACTAAATTCATCTTTTAAAGAATGAAGTAAGGCTTATGTGAGAGAACATTGAAACAAAGTCATTGTTGGTCCAAATGATTTGCTTCATAGTTTCTTAGTAATTAAAGCTGTTTCCTTTTTGGAAGGGAGCCATATTTCTAATAAAAGATTAGCTTGTTTCTGCACAGTGAAATTTGAATATGAGTATTTGCTTTTTGTAGCTGTGAAATGAGACTTTTTAACTAAGCATGATTAATTATGATAGGTGAATAAACTATGATAATTAAATCTTTAAATCAGATACATGATGTATAATTCCAGAGGTCTGATAAAAATATCAAGTTGAAAGAAAATATTGGCAAAGGTCTTGGCTTGTCATTTATAAGCTAGAATTTAAAATCATTATACAGATCACAGATGTTAGATATCTCCAAAGATGACTTAGAGGAAGATAAAAAGGACCTGATCATTTAGATATTTTATTTTTCAAGTAGTCACTTAAAATTTTAAATTTTTGACCTTGGGGAAGGGGCAGCTGTGGACACAGCTTCAGCAAACTTAAATATTCTTGCCTGCCGACTCTGAAGAGAGCAGCGGATCTCCCAGCACAGCACTCAAGCTCTGCTAAGGGACAGACTGCCTCCTTAAGTGGGTCCCTGAACCCCATGCCTCCTGACTGGGAGACACCTCCCAGCAGGGGTTGACAGACACCTCATATAGGAGAGCTCTGCTGGCATCTGGCAGTGCCCCTCTGGGACAAAGCTTCCAGAGTAAGGAACAAGCAGCAATCTTTGCTGTTTTGCAGCCTCCGCTGGTGATACCCAGGCAAACAGGGTCTGGAGTGGACCTCCAGCCAACTCCAGCAGACCAGCAGCAGAGGGGCCTGACTGTTAGAAGGAAAACTAACAAACAGGAATAGCATCAACATCAACAAAAAGGACTTCCACTCAGAGACCCCATCCAAAGGTCACCAACGTCAAAGACCAAAGGTAGATAAATCCATGAAGATGAGGAAAACCCAGTGCAAAAAGGCTGAAAGTTCCAAAAACCAGAACGCCTCTTCGCCTCCAAAGGATCATAACTCCTTGCCAGCAAGGGAACAAAACTGGACAGAGAATGAGTTTGGTGAATTGACAGAAGTAGGCTTCAGAAGGTAGGTAATAACAAACTCCTCCAAGCTAAAGGAGCATGTTCTAACTCAATGCAGGGAAGCTAACAACCTTGAAAAAAGGGTAGAGGAATTGCTAACTAGAATAACCAGTTTAGAGAAGAACATAAATGACCTGATGGAGCTGAAAAACACAGCACCAGAACTTCTTGACACATACACAAGTATCAATAGCCGAATCGATGAATCAGAAGAAAGGCTATCAGAGATTGAAGATCAACTTAATGAAATAAAGCAAGAAGACAAGATTAGAGAAAAAAAAAAAAAAAAAAGGGAATGAGCAAAGCCTCCAAGAAATATGGGACTATGTGAAAAGACCGAACCTGCGTTTGATTGGTGTACCTGAAAGTGACAGGGAGAATGGAACCAAGTTGGAAAACACTCTTTAGGATATTATCCAGGAGAACTTCCCCAACCTATCAAGACAGGCCAACATTCCAATTCAGGAAATACAGAGATCACCACAAAGATGCTCCCCGAGAAGAGCAACCCCAAGACATGTAATCATCAGATTTACCAAGGCTGAAATGAAGGAAAATATGTTAAGGGCAGCCATAGAGGTCGGGTTACCCACAAAGGGAAGCCCATCCCTGTTAGTCTTAACAGCGGATCTCTCTCAGACACCCTGCAAGCCAGAAGAGAGTGGGGGCCTATATTCATTATTAAAGAAAATAATTTTCAACCCAGAATTTCATATCTAGCCAAACTAAGCTTCAAAAGTGAAGGAGAAAATCCTTTACAGACAAGCAAATGCTGAGAGATTTTGTCACCACCAGGCCTGCCTTACAAGACCTCCTGAAGAAAACACTAAATATGGAAAGGAACAACCAGTACTAACCACTGCAAAAGCATACCAAATTATAAAGACTATGAAGAAACTGCATCAACTAACAGGCAAAATAACCAGCTAAAATCATAATGACAGGATCAATTCACGCGTAACAATATTAATCTTAAATGTAAACAGGCTAAATGCCCCAATTAAAAGACACAGACTGGCAAATTGGATAAAGAGTCAAGACCTCAGTGTGCTGTATTCAGGAGACCCATCTCACATGCAAGACACACATAAGTTCGAAATAAAGGGATGGAGGATGATTTACCAAGCAAATGGAAAGAAAAAAAAAGCAGGAGTTGCAATTTTCATCACTGATAAAAACAGACTTTAAACCAACAAAGATCAAAAAAAACAAAGAAGGCATTACATAATGATAAAGGGATCAATGCAGCAAGAAGAGCTAAGTATCCTAAATATATATGCACCCAATACAGGAGCACCCAGATTCGTAAAGCAAGTTCTTAGAGACCTACAAAGAGACTTAGATTTCCACACAATAACAGTGGGAGACTTTAACACCCCACTGTCAGTATTAGATAAATGAGACTGAAAATTAAAAAGGATATTCAGGAAAAAAAAAAAAAAAAAAAGGATATTCAAGAGTTGAACTCAGCTCTGGACCAAGCAGACCTAATAGACATCTACAGAACTCTCCACCCCAAATCAACAGAATATACATTCTTCTCAGCACCACATCACACTTATTCTAAAATTGACCACATAATTGGAAGTAAACCACTCCTCAGCAAACTCAAAAGAACGGAAATCATAACAGCCCCTCAGACCACAGTGGAATCAAATTAGAAGTCAGCATTGAGAAACTCACTACAAACTGCACAACTACATGGAAACTGAACAACCTGCTCCTGAATGACTACTGGGTAAATAACACAATTAAGGCAGAAATAAATTAGTTCTTTGAAACCAAAGAGAACAAAGACACAATATACCAGAATCTCTGGGACACAGCTAAAGCAGTGTTTAGAGGGAAATTTATCTCTCCAAATGCCCACAGGAGGAAGGGGGAAAGATCTAAAATCGACACCCTAACATCACAATTAGAAGAACTAGAGAAGCAACAGCAAACAAATTCAAAAGCTAGCAGAAGACAAGAAATAACTAAGATCAGAGCAGAACTGAAGGCGACAAGAGACACAAAAAACCCTTCAAAAAAAAAATCAATGAATCCAGGAGCTGGTTTTTTGGAAAAGATCAACAAAATAGATAGACTGCTAGCCTGACTAATAAAGAAGAAAAGAGAGAAGAATCAAATAGACACAATAAAAAATGATAAAGGGGAGATCAGCACTGATCCCACAGAAATCCAAACTACCGTCAGAGAATATTATAAACACCTCTATGCAAAAAAACTAGAAAATCTAGAAGAAATGGATAAATTCCTGGACACATACACCCTCCCAAGACTAAACCAGGAAGAAGTTGAATTCCTTGAATAGACCAATAACAGGCTCTGAAATTGAGGCAGTAATTAATAGCCTACCAATCAAGAAAAGGACCAGAGGGGTTCATAGCCGAATTCTACCAGAGGTACAAAGAGGAGCTGGTACCATTCCTTCTGAAACTATTCCAAATGATAGAAAAGAGGGAATCCTCCCTAACTCATTTTATGAGACCAGCATCATCCTGATACCAAAATCTGGCAGAGACACAACAAAAAAAGAAATTTTCAGGTCATTATCACTGATGAACATCAATGCAAAATCCTCAGTAAAAGACTGGCAAACCGAATCCAGCAGCACATCAAAAAGCTTATCCACCATGATCAAGTCAGCTTCATCCCTGGGATGCAAGGCCCGTTCAACATATGCAAATCAATAAATGTAATCCATCACATAAACAGAACCAATGAGAAAAACCACGTGATTATCTCAATAGATGCAGAAAAGGCCTTCGATAAAATTCAACATCGCTTCATGCTAAAAATTCTCAATAAACTAGGTATTGATGAAACATATCTCAAAATAATAAGACCTATTTATGACAAACCCACAACCAATATCATACTGAATGAGCAAAAGCTGGAAGCATTCCCCTTGAAAACCAGCACAAATTATTTATGAACTCTTTAAAAGGATGCTATAACATTTTTAAAAATATTATAAGCATATTCTAAGTTACAACTGTGTACTAGGAGGGCATCACACATCTTTTTTTTTTTTTTACAGACTTTAAAAGGAAAAATATTGAAACTAAGAATTTTTGTTTTTGTTTTGAAAAATTACAGAATCTCACTCTGTAACTTAGGCCAAGTGCAGTGGTGCAATCATAGCTCACCGCAAGCTCCAGCTCCCAGGCTCAAGTGATCCTCCCTCCTCAGCTTCCCCAGTAGCTGGGACTATAGGTGTCCACTGCCATGCCTGGGTAATTTTTTTCTTTTTTAAAGTAGACTGGGTCTTGCTATGTTATGTAGGCTGAAGAATATTTTCTTTTAACAATGGTAAAATACCCATAACATGAAATTTACCATCTTATTCATTTTTAAGTATATAAACTAAAAATATTACAACTTTATAAGGTAAGGATTCAATTCATACAAGTCAGTAGACAGTTATATATTTATCTTTATGTACCATTAAGAATAAAGCCACCATGAAACTGTTTCCATTTGTTTTTCAGGTCATTACTTCTTTTTATGTGGAGCGTGGAGGAAATGCTATGTCCTTCATGGGAAAAGGTGTTACAAAGAGCACAATTCTTTGCTTGCTTCACTTATCCCATGAGATGATGGCCCAGGCTGGGAGCTCGGTGAGCACATTAAGGCTGTCTATCTTCTAAACATTTGCTTGAAAGGGAATGTGCTGTGTCCAACACATTTCAAGCATATATACTTGCTACATGAAAATGTCTCTTTTGACTTTTCTTTTTAGGAAACAAGAATGATTTTTGACTAGAATATTTCTTAGAAGTTGTATATTAACAAATCTGAATCTTATTTGAAATTGATTCAAATGTGCATCCACTGGAAAACTACATTTTGTCTACATTATGGGAAAAATAGCTTCTGTCAAAAAATTGTTATGTTTAACTTTTTAAAGAGAAACAGATTTTTTTTGTTTGCCTTTTTTGACTGAATAATGGATTAAAACCAAGTCTAAAATACATTTTCATGTTGTTTTCATTACAAATTCTTGTTTTAACCTTCCTGCATTTTATTTTTAGAAACTTACCTAAAGTATTTCTGTTTCCCTTTTTTCCCTCTAGGAGTGGATGTCACTTTGGTTCTTGCCTTTGGGTAGTCATAGTGAAGAACATATTCCTACTCAACAAGGATTGGCTTGGTTGATTCCATTATGGGTTGATCGGGACCCAGAGGTGAGTGTGAAGGAGAATCAATAGTATTGTGTTTAGATTAAAAAACAAATGACACGGGGCCGGGAGCGGTGGCTCACGCCTGTAATCCCAGCACGTTGGGAGGCCGAGGCGGGCAGATCACGAGGTCAGGAGATCGAGACCATCCTGGCTAACACAGTGAAACCCCATCTCTACTAAAAATATAAAAAAATTAGCCAGGTGTGGTGGCAGGCACCTGTAGTCCCAGCTACTTGGGAGGCTGCAGCAGGAGAATGGTGTGAACCTGGGAGGCGAAGCCTGCAGTGAGCTGAGATTGTGCCACTGCACTCCAGCCTGGGCGACAGAGCAAGACTCCATCTCAAAAAAAAAAAAAAAAGACACAAAACATATATACATATACATAATTATATTATGGGATTATTGTAGTGACTCTACCTTATGTTTTATTTAAGCCCTGTTTTAGCTTAGGCTGCCATAACAAAATACCACAGACCGGGTGGCTTAGACAACAGAAACTTCTTTTCTTGTAGAAGCTTTGGAAGCTGAAAGTCCAAGATCAGGGTGCCGGCATAGTCAGGTTCTGGTGAGGGCTCTTCTTCTGGCTTCTAGACGGCTGCCTTCTTGCTGTGTATTCACATGGCCTTTCCTTGGTCCATGTGTGTGGGGCAGGGGAGGGAGGAGTGGTATAGAGACAGATTTATCTTTTTTTTTTTTTATAAGGTTACCAGTCTTATTGAGATAGGACCACTCCCTTACGATCTCATTAAACCTTAATTATCTCCTAGAAACCCTATCTTCAAATGTAGTCACTTGAGCATAAAGGCTTCAACATATGAGTTTTGGAGGGATGCAATTCAGTTCATAGTTTTCCACCCCTGAGCCCCTGAACTTCATGTTCTTCTTCCATGCAAAATGCTTTTATTCTCCCTCAACAATCTCAAAAGTCTTAACTTCTTCCAAAATCAACTGTAAAGTCTGAAGTCCAAAATCTCATCTAAATATCATCTAAACCACATCTGGGTAAGTCTCCAGATATAAACCCTCCTGAGACAGAATTCTTCTCCAGGTGTGAACCTGTGAACCCATACAAGTTATGTGCTTCCAAAAGATGATGGTAGAATAGACATTCCCATTCCAAAAGAGAGAAATAGGAAAAAAGGAAGAAGTGATGAGTCCCAAGCAAGTCCAAAGCCTAGCAAAGCAAATTTCATTAGATGTTAATGCTCAAGGATAATGTTCTTTGGCTTGATGCTGTACCTTACAGGCCCACCAGAGTGACAGCATCTGTCTAGATGGCTCTGTGGGGTGACCCGATCCCTTCGGCTGTCTTCAAGAGCCCCACCCATAAAGCTGTCTTCAAGGGCAGCCATGTTCCTGAAGCACTGGGCAGGGTGATCATTCTGGCCCACAGAAATCAGAGGTCTTTGAAACCAAGGAGGAAAAGCCACCCCCCAGTCCTGTGGTGGGATTAGCAGCCTGGTGATCTGTGAATCATTTTTTGGGTCATTCTTACTTTTCATTGAACAGTACAGTAGTCGTCCCTTATCAGAGGTTTCATTTTCCAAAAGCAGCCTGCAGATCAGTAGTAGCCAAACCCTCCCTCACAATGCCTACATCATTCACCTCACCTCATCTCTTTATGTAATCGTTGTATCATCTCACATCAATACAAGAAGGCTGAGTGCAATACAATAAGATAATTTTGAGAGAGAGACCACATTTATATAGTTTGTATTATAGTATATTGTTGTAATTGTTCTAGTTTATTTTTAGTTATTGTTGTTAATCTCTTACTGTGCCTAATTTGTAAACTTTACCATAGATATGTATGTGTAGGAGAAAACATAGTAGTTATAGGGCTCAGCACTATCTGTGGTTTCAGGCATCCACTGGGGGTCTTGGAATGTATTTCCCATGGATAAGGGAGGGACCACTGTAGCACACATTTGCTTACAGAATCCAGGAAGTCCAACAGCTTTCCTTCATTCTCTGCATCTTTCTCTGTCCTCTTTAGTTCAAACTGGCAGTGTCTTTGCTGATATAATCCCATCTCTATTCCTGGCTTCTGCTGAGATGTCTGATTAAGTCCATGAATTGCACCCGTGATCTCTTTCTTAAATGGTTATTCAGCCACACCCTCCATGTTCTCTTTAGAACAAGCTTTCTCATTTTTTTTGCACAGATAGGCTGAGAATTTTTCAAATCTTGTTCTTGTTTCTTTTTGCTTACCCATTCTTAATTCCTTCTTTAATTCATCTCTCTCCCTTTGCATTTTGCTATAAGCAATCAGGAGGAACCAAGCCAATTTTTCAACATTTTGCTTAGAAATCTTCTCAGCTAAATATCCAATTTCATTGCTCACAAGTTCTGCCTTCCACAAAACACTAGAACATGACCACAGCTTAACCAGTTTTCTTGCTACTTTATAACAAGGATTGCCTTTCCTCAAGTAACCTTTTTTAAATAACACTTTCCTCATTTTTGTCTGAGATCTCATGAGAATTACCCATGTCTACGTTTCTGGCATCCACCTCAAAACTCTTCTAGCCTGTGACCCATTACCCAGTGCCAAAGTCACTTTCATGTGTTTAGGCATTTGTTTCAGCAGCATCCCCACTCCTTGGTACAAAAATCTGTATTAGTGTGCTCAGGCTTCCATAACAAAATACCATCCTCTGGGTGGCTTAAAAACAGAAATTTATTTCTTACAGTTCTAGAGGCTGCAAGTCCAAGATCAGAGTGTCAGCATGGTTGGTTTCTGGTGAGGGCACTCTTCCTGATTTACAGAGGGCCACCTTCTCACTGTGTGCTCCTTGGAGCATGCACATGGAGAAAGATTTCTCTCCTTCCTGAGGCCACTATTCCTAGTGCAATAGGGTCCCACCCTTATAACCTCATTTAACTGTAATCACCTAATAGCTCTGTCTCCAAATACAGTTTGGGGATTAGGGCTTCAGCATACAAGTTTTGAGGAGACACAGTTCAGTGCACAGCACCCTCATTTTCAATCAAATTTGTTCGAGTATAGATTGAAAATATAAAAGAGAAAAGGTTATAGTATCTATTACCTTCAGAAGAGTAGAAAATTATTGGAGAAGCTTAGCCATTTTGAAACATTTGAAAAGGATCTGGAAATTATAGACATGCAACACTTAAGTGTCATGTAATGAAATTAAATTAAATGCAAAAAATTGCATTTGCATTACAATACAAAATTTTGTATTATTTCTTTCCAGTTTTAGCCAGTTGTTTACTTTTTTCAAGCAAAATATGCTATTATAATAAAATCTTATTTATAGAAATATTTGAAATACATTTTTTAGTCACATTGAACTTGGATTTACTACTTGACTATTTTATGACTGCATTTTTTTACAATTCTATAGCTGTCATTGAAACTATATTTTTGGGTTAGAATTCAGAAATTTACCAAAACGTGTGGCTTGAACAGCAGTGGTTCTACAGCAAGTGTATTATACCACATCAATCTTATTTGGAAACGTTTTTCTCTTGAATAACTTTTGAGGAAAATATGAAATGCCTTGTAAAATGATAATTGCCTTTTTGTCTAGAAGTTTTAAGAAAGTTAAAATCATTTATTTGAAAGAAACACTAAAAAATTAAGAAAGGTAGAACAAAGAATAGCTACCTTTTTTAAGAATGAAGAATAAATTGAAATTGTGTTCATGAAAAGTAAGTGCCCTATGCTTTCCCTGGAAAAAGGCTTGCAAACTATAATTTTTATGCATCTTTTTATACCCAGTTTTACTTTGCTTTGAAATTTGCTTATATTTAATTTTTCCTATATTATTGCTTTCTTGAATCATGGAATGGAGGACACTGTCTTCTATAGATGTCTTTTATAATTTAGGATCGTAAAACCAGTGGCATATTTTTTTAAAGTATGATATTTATGTACCAGAAAAACTAAGAATTCATGTTAGGAAAAAAAGCTTATTTAATTCAACAACTTTCTCTTTAATTTGAACAGGTGAGATTCACTTCACTGGGATTAGGATCAGCACTGACCACCCTTGAAACTGGCTGTGTGGCCTTAGCAAACAGTTGTCAGAACATTTCCGGTGGGCTCTGGGGAACTGTGGTGAACATTCTTCTGGACCAGTCAGAATGTAGCATGGTGCGCCGGGAGGTATGTCTGTCTTTTCTCCTTTTTTCCTTAGAAATTATTTGTGATAGTATCCATACTTGACTCCTGCTCAACATGGTGGACTGACCACTGACCATGATCTCTTCTGCCTGTGAAAACCCAAGAAGAGGATTAAGGTATTCATGCACAGGAAAAACTGGAGTCCTTCCTTCCGATACGATAAAATCGGAATATACTACATTGTAGTGTAAACTTTTTTATTATGCATTGAAAAGTAGTTCACAGGAAAAATTACCTTTATATTATCTCAGCATTTATGGGTCTCTAATATTTATGAAGCTTAGTATAGATAAGAGGCTGTCAAAATAACTCTCTTTGTGGTATTTATCATATAACATGAGAGGGAAAAATAAACCCTATTTTAATTCTTTCTAATAGCTTGTGGGTTTTTTTATTGTTGCTTTTATTAAAGTAATGATTCATGTAAATGGTTTTAAAACAATAATCAAATTGTATTTAGAGGCTTATAAAAAAAACAGCAGCTCCTGGGTCCACCATTAGCAGTCCCCAGTTCCAAGCTCAAAAGGCTAGTTTTCTTGCTATTTGCCTTCATGTTTTTAAGTAGTAATGTTTATATTTATGGCTGCTTCTTGATTTATGAACTTTAAAGCTTTTCCGTCACTTCTAGTTGTCATGGTTGGAAATGTCAGTTTCTTAGACTCCTCCTGTTAATCCTGTCATTCTCCCATTATAGTTACATCATCTTTCATTAAGTAGACAATCAATGCTTCTATTTGTATGATTATTTAATTTGATCATCTTCAGGATCTAGTCAGTCAAGTTGGACATTTGTGGTTTGTATTTCTAGTTAGAAAGTTTTTATTGAAAGGAGTCTGTATAAGAGAAGGGAGAAAGCTGGGGAGAGGGGGGTGTGTGTGTGTGTGTATAATCTGAAAGGGCATAGTAGAAACCTAAAATTATATTTCTTAAATGCTACCAGAAGAGTCTGTGTTATACAAATCATTTTTTAATAAAGCTGAATTCTGAAATAGGAAAAAATATATTTCCTGATGAAATAATTTCATATACTGTTAGGTCATTACCTAACAAAGTCATCACCTAACAAGAAATACAGTTTGACAATTCTCATAATGACCTCTCAGCATGTGCAATTGACCAGAAATATGTCTTTTGCTATTACATTACAATATATTGGTTATTTCAGAGATGACAACAAGATGGCAGTATTGACCTTTTTTTTTTTTACATTTTCAGGCTGCATTTATTCTTCAGAATCTCCTTGTAATTCCAATGCCTGCAGAAATTATAAAGGATTATACTTGGCAGGTGGGTGATTTTAAACAATTATCAACCTAGTAGATATTTCAAATTAATTGGTGATGAATTTTCAGCATAAGTAATATATTTCATTACTGATGAAACTATGTAAAAGACAACAAGGGTCTCTTAAAGTAGAATGTAGAATTTTTCTTCTTATGCTGACCATACTTAAAAATTCTTCTCTATAGTGTTCAAAATAATTTAAAACAAATAATAATAGTTAACATATGTTTACTATGTTTTAGGCACTCTTCTAGAAATGTAAGACATAGTAACTTGTATAATTGTTTGAATTGTGAACTGTTACTATCCTCAATTTCTAAGCTTAGGGAGTTTTGCACAGAGAGTTTAAATAGTTTGTCCTAAATCACACTAGCTGTGTGATTAGTCAGTGGTATGCCTTTGCTTTGAGTCTAGGCAGTCTCCTACCCACTTTGCTATATTACTTCTCTAATTTAGTAATAATAAACAAATTTGTAGATAGTTAAATATGTGTTGATGTTAACATCTTTTTTTCCTTTTCTAGGTTAGTGCACAGTGCGGGTTATAGTTTATCTTTCTTTGGTTTCTGTTGGGTTAACTTTCAGTTTCATGTGCTGAACATCACATCAGTAAATAGTTACCTAACATTTTTATAGCTTACATTAAAAAAAAATTGTAGCTTCATGGGATACATGTACATGTTTGTTACATAAGTATATTGCGTAATGGTGGGGATTGGGGTTCTCGTGTACTCATTACCCAAATATTGAACATTGTACCCAGTTAGGTAATTTTTAACCTCAGCCGCCTCCCCTATTCCCTCCTTGGGAGTCTCTGTGTCTGTTATTTCTATCTTTATGTCCATGTGTATTCATTGGTTAGCTCCCACTTACACGTGAGAACATGCAATATTTGATTTTCTATTTTTGAGTTAGTTATTTTGGATAATGGCCTCCACCTCCATCCATGTTGCTGCATTTTTAGATAATTTGGAAGATACAAAAGTACACTCATTGGGGAGATAAGATGTCCTGTTTCTGTTCTTTTACCTATCCATGTATTTTCACCTTATAGGTATATATTTATCATATTGCTACACCTCACTCCTCAGAATCCTTTATAAATCTAAGGTTTATTTTTAAGTTTTAATTAGATTATACTCTTAGAGGAGTTAGTGAAACATGGTGAGCCATAGCAAGGGCAAGTTTCCACACATGACCCGAAGCGTGAATCCAGGTGGTTGTCAAGGCCCAGGTAGCATATAACTCTTGGAAGGCTTACCTCTCCAAACTTTACAAACCCAGGGTACCTCTACCAGTCATTGTAAATCCCAGGCTTGTAATTTGCTCGCAATTTCTTTAACATTGCCTTCTGATAATGGCTGCTTATCTACTTTCCATGTTGTAATAAAACCAGGAGACAAAACTAGAGGGAATATGCAGGATTAATAGTTATATTAATAGTGTAGTAGTTTTGGTACCTGTTATCCGGAGACTGCATTTTAAAACATGTTGTTTTTGGCTCAAATACAAATCATCTCTACTCCTATTGTTAAACTAGTGACCCATGTACATGGATATACTTGGTGATGTACTACCAATGAATTTTTAATTATTGAAATAAGTATAAAGGCA
Source organism: Pongo abelii (assembly GCF_028885655.2). Taxonomy (NCBI): domain Eukaryota; kingdom Metazoa; phylum Chordata; class Mammalia; order Primates; family Hominidae; genus Pongo; species Pongo abelii. Next base: position 85,113,614 of record NC_072002.2, on the reverse strand, counting down.
GAGTATATTAAAGTTATATTAAAGTTCCTGGGACATTATGTTATAATACAGAACCATATGTAACTGTTCATATTTTTCTCTTAGAAATTAAATAGTAAAGTTTCTGTTTGTTGCTGGTGGCATGCTTACTGCTGTTTGTTGGTTTTGTTATTCTTCAGTCTTCATCATGGAAATCATTTTCTACTAAAAAGTGGAAAATAGTGATTTAAGTTAGCTTTTGGAGTTTTGGCCTTTTGGCCAAAATAAAAAAGTTGGAGAGCCACTGCTGTCCCAAACAATACTTGATTACAACTTTTACTAGTCTTAAAAATTAGAGAAATAAGGACAATCTTGTATGGTTTTTAATAAACTCAGATTTTCTTCCTCTCTTTTCAGTTTTTTTTTTTTTTTTTGGTTATTTTTGTTTGTTTAAGTGTCCTTCCTTGGCAGTGAAAATAGTTAACTCAGTATATCTGTCATGCAATTTTAAGAAAGTTTAGTGGGGTCTGAAATTCCAAAGTAGAAACAGCTGCTGCAAGAAGGAAACAAGATGGTTGTCTCTGGGTGCAGCTAGTGGGACACATGGTCCTTCGCAACCATGAAAAAGGGGCCACGTAGCCAGTATTTTAAAATTCAAACAGTCTTTGGTAGAATTATGAATAATAATCTTATTCAACAAAATGTTTCATTTACTTATTTTAGTGTACCTTTCATAGTATTTTGGAGGATATAGCATGAAACAGCATGTTTAGGAGCCTTGTTAAAATTTTATTTTGGTTGAGGTAAATATTTGATTTTTTTTTTTAACAAAGAGAATTGCTTCTATTGCTTTGCACTTTGTTTCCTGCCTGCAGTCTGAATTAATGCCCACTAGTGCTCTTGTTTCATAGGCTTTCTGAGGCATTCTATTTATAATTACTACTCCTTTTCCTCTCCTTCCCCTGCACAGTAGCATAAATTCCTACTTCATGTCATGATCTAGAATTGTTGTGAGTAGTAATAATACGCATATATAAATTATGAATAGTATTATAGCCGAGTTTCCCTTTTATTGTTAGATGCCAGAAAGTAGAGCCCTTTTATCAATTGTGACTTTTTCTGTATGTACTTAAAAAAAAAAGACGGGGTCTCACTGTGTTGTCCAGGCTGGCCTTGAATTCCTGGGCTCAAGAGATACGCTTGCCTCAGCCTCCTGAGTAGCTAGGACCCCAGGCACGTGCTGCCACACCCAGCTTACCTTCTAAGCTTTATTCATGGTTGCACTTTTTTCATATCTCTGGCTTTTTTCTTTCTTTTATCCCTGGTATGCATTTACTATCGTGTTACAATTTACCTTTCCTTGTAATGGGCCTTAAATCTTTTCTCGGACAAGATGGGAGGTAAATAATTTAAAACAATTTATTTTTTTAAAGTATTAAATAATTTTACCAACCACTGCAATTCCCATTTTAATCTTCCTTTTAAAGACACTAACATTTAGTGTCTTACCACTAAATAAGGTTATTTTCCATATTTGCATTATTTCTTATCATTTAACTTAATCTTCCTAAGTAGAATGTTTGTTTCTGACAGGGCTACATTTTTTATATTTTTAAAAATGTTTCTCTCAACCCCTACCACAGAGAAAGTAAGTGCTCCATCTGTCTTGACTGGTTCATTAAAATGTGCAAAACATTTGAGTTATCCTTTTGGTCTTAATATCATAAGTAAATACAGTTAGAAATAAAACCTTAATTTTCGTAGCATAAGTCTCCTTTTATTTTTCTGTGGATGCAGAAGCATACTGGAAGTGGGGTGGTCACCAAGAGGAGGAGCAGATGAAGTATCTCGGCCTGGCTTCCCTTGGCATCCAGCACTCCTACCAGGGGCCTTGATACCAGGCCCCCTGCTGGATATGAGAACCCAGTTCCTGCTGTGTCAGTCTTTGGTGTATCACAGCTCTTTTATATTCAGGACACTAACTTTTCAGAGGGATATTTATAAACATTGGTCTTGTTCTTGAGTCAAACTCAGCCTCATTCAAAGCTACATCCCAGCTGGGCGTGGTGGCTCATGCCTGTAATCCCAACACTTGGGGAGGCTGAGGTGAGAGGATCACTTGAGCCCAAGAGTTTGAGACTAGCCTGGGCAACATAGTGAGACCCCATCTCCAAAAAAAAAAATTTAAAAACTGGCCTGGAATGGTGGCATGCACCTGTAGTCCCTAGCCATTCAGGAGACTGAGGCAGGAGGATTGCTTGAGCCCAGGAGTTTGAGGCCACAGTAAGCTATGACTGGGTCACTGTGCTGCAGCCTGGGTGACAGAACAAAACCCTGTCTCTAAAAACAAAAACCCTGCATACTGCATTCTCTGCCAAGGAGAGAAAACTGAGCCAATGTTCAGTTGACACGAAACTGTATTGTGGCTCCCAACTGTCCAGTGTTTTTCAGACCAGTTTCCCACAGTCTGACTAGGAGTTAAGACTCCTGAATGTGGATTTCATAACTGGGTTTAGTTTGAAGACTAGTGTCACAAATCCGTATCGCTGAAACTTTAACAACCAATTTTAGAGTTGATTATAACAAGAAATCTATTGATTAGAGATGGATTATTGATGTAATTTGTCTCAGTTCATTTCTGTAAACATTTGTTGAGTGTCTAAATATTGGAGATTCACAGATAATCCAATTTAGTACTCTTGGGCTTATGGCCTACAGGGGGATGACATGTACCCAGGAAACATTGTTATAATCATGTTATGTATGATGATGGTAGCTTATGCATAATTTTAGTAATATTTAAGTTCTTTCCACTTGAAAATAATCTCACATTTAAATGTAAAAGGTAATTTCATGCACTTAAATAACATAATGGGTTGTCAGTTTGTGATTTAAATAAACTTGTTCATGCTCTAGTTACTTTCCATGTTTGTGACAGGACTTTGAATTGGTACACAGACTTTTTAAATTTTATTTTGAAAAAAATTAGATTTATAGGAAATTTGTAGAAACAATACAATTTTTATATACTCTTCACCCAGATTCCCCAAATGTTATTTTACACATTTACTTCAGCTCTGTCTAGTGTCTTCTTTCTAAACTATTGGAGAGTTGTAGACATAATGCTTCTTTTCCTCTGAACACTTAAGTGTGGATTTCCTAAAAATAAGGATATCCTCTTACATAATCACAATAATAATTATCAAAATTAGGAGATTACTCAAGGATTTTCAGTTGTCCCACTGCTGTTTTTAATAGAAAAAAAAAAAAGAAAAAAAAATCCAATCCTGGATCCAAGATCCAGTTCAGGAATACACATTGCATATACTTGTCTTACATATTTGCTTTCGCTCATCTGAAATAGTTTCAAAATTTTAAATATTTATGCTCTTAACATTTTTGAAGAATGCAGGCTACTTATTTTTTGTAATATCCTTCAATTAGATTTGTCCTTTTCCCCAGGTTTAGATTTGAGTTACGCATTTTTGGCAGAAAAACCATAGAAGTGATGGGTTCTCAGTGCATCATGTCAAGAGATATTATATCGCTCTTTCCCATTGTTGGTGATATTAACTTTGATTACTTAGTGAAGATAGAATCTGCCTGTTCTGTCCTTTGTAAAGTTACAGTTTTTTCTTTTGGAAGGAGGTGCTCTGAGACTGTAAATATCTGTTTCTCATCAAACTTTCTTTCACTAGGTTTTTGTTTTGCTTTGTTTTACTTTTTTTTTTTTCTCATAGGTTTTTGGGGAACAGGTGGTATTTGATTACATGAGTAAGTTCTTTAGTGGTGATTTGTGAGATTTTGGTGTACCCATCACCTGAGCAGTATACACTGCACACAGTTTGTATCTTTTATCCCTCACCCCTTCCCACCCTTTTCTCTCAAGTCCCCAAAGTCCATTGTGTCATTCTTAAGCCCTTGCATCCTCATAGCATAACTCCCACTTATGAGTGAGAACATGTGTTTGGTTTTCCATTCCTGAGTTACTTCACTTAGAATAAGTCTCCAATCTCATCCAGATCACTGCGAATACCATTAATTCATTCCTTTTTATAGTAGTATTCCACACACACACACACACACAGTAGTATACACACACACACACACCAGTTTATCCACTCATTGGTTGATGGGCATTTGAATTGGTTCTACATTTTTGCAGTTGCAAATTGTGCTGCTATAAACACGTGTGTGCAAGTATCTTTTTTGTATAATGACTTCTTTTCCTCTGGGTAGATACCCAGTAGTGGGATTGCTGAATCCCACTGGTAGTTCTACTTTTAGTTCTTTAAGAAATCTCCACACTGTTTTCCTAGTTTTAAATTCCATTCATGATTCTTATCTGAAACAGTTATTACAGAATTGTTGCCAAATGATTTTCTAATTCCATCATTTCTTTCTATGTTTATTACATGCTACTGTAAGGAAGAACTTTTCATTCTTCCTTGCTTATTTAGTGATTCACTTATTTACACCAGCATGGATTGAAGATTCTTAAGTTTGTTTAATGGGGTATAATCTGTTCCTATCATTATTTGTTTCAATGTTCAAATAATTCTAGCTTTGGCCAGGGGAAATTTCTTCATGATGGTTCTTGTGTCTTTATCAATATTTGAGCCATTTCCTTACTCCTGGTACAGCAAAGTGTTCTAGACTGTCCCAGCTCCATCCTGGAATCAGATATTTGCTCCAAGGGCTCTGATTTCTTTTCATGGAGAATGGTATTTAGAAACCAAGATCTGCGTTCTAGATGTATTCATTGTTCCTGGGGTGTCATTGCTTCTATGTCCTGTCAGTGAACAAAGCTAGTAATTGTCTGTGTATATGTTTTAAATAGTCAACTCATTTATAGTTATATATTATTTTGATATTTGATATGATTAATATGTATTATTTTTATCTTTTAATATGTTTGTTATGAAGCATCATGAGTATTTCCAGAAGACAATGAGTACTTGGTAAACTGATATCATTGTAATGATATTTTACATGTAGTTTTGGATTTCTAATGTATTTAGGGTCATTTTTTACAGTCTTTGGATTATATTATAGCATTTTTGTTATATATGACAATAATTCATTTTTCTCCTTGAAAATATTATATCTTCTTAAATGTTATTCTTACTTTGCTTCTAGTACCTGTTCAATTATGGCTAATGGGTATATTAGCACTGATACTAGGAGTATAATATGCATTTTAAAATCAATATTCTGATTTATTGCATTCTTGATAAAGATGTTTTCAAATTAATTGGAGCTTGATATGACATAATTAATTTGCAGTTTTCTTTGTAAATGTATTTGTAATGGCATTCTGGTGATTTGAAGAGCTTTCTTACTTTCCTTCTCAGCTCTCTCTGGCAATTCAGCAGACGATCTGGCAGCCCCAGAACTCACCTGAGGGCAAGGCTAGTCATGATACAGATGTCTTGAGACAGAGCAATTAGACCTGATTGCGCTAATTTCCCCACCATGCTAGAAGATAACCCCATCAATTACTGATGGATGTATGGAGCAGAGCCTAGTGTGTGCATGAAAGACTTCATTGTTCTGGCCCTTGGACCACTAGTTATCTGTGAAAGCCTGAGCCTGGCCATCTTTTGTGCATATCCTGGGCTTGGCTCTATTATAAAGCTCTCTTAATAAGTGTAGAGAATGGGGATTCAGGCTTAATGCTTAGTTAAATAAAAAATAAAATAATTTTTATGTAATATGTGCCTATTTCAGATTACTTGGTTTTCTTTTGAGCAGTTCAAAAATATTTTGAAAGCACTAATTGAACTTTTTAGAAGAAATTTTTTTTTCAAGTAATAAATACATATGGTTAAAAAAGCTAATAGAGCTTATAGTGAAATTCACTATCCATCTCCATTCACTGAGACAGTTTTACCTCTGATTTTAATTCTTCAGGGAGTTACCACTGTATATCTAAATAGCATGTTTGCAATAATATATTTATTCATATACTACTTTAGTACCTAAGGATTTAGCTCATGTACACAGTTTCCTGCAGATACCACGGTATGTCATAGTACCATAGTGGTATTACTGCTCTTATTTCTCCACTGGTCACACTTGCTCTTCCTGGTTTTGTCACCCGTGCATCATATCTTTTGACCCCAACCCATTTTGAGATGAATAAGACATGGCTGAGATGTACCTGTCCTTTCTTCAGTCTTTCCTCTTCCATTTCTACTACTCATCTTTAATAGTTTTATTTTTACTTTTGCTTTGTGAGCGTTGATTATGTTTACATTCTCATCTGCAGTCTCAATTTTATCTGTAGGTTGCTTCTAAAAGTTGAAAACCGTAACTCACTACAGAGACACTTAGTGGGCTGTGATTACACTTTCTTTTCTCGGCTTCCAGGACCAACTCATCTAATACTCAGAGGAAAAGTTTTCTGGTATTTGTATGTATGTATACATGTATACGTGTGTGTGTATATATGTATATATAAAAATATAATTTAGAAATTGATTTGGGTGATTTATTTTCCCTTGAGGTTCCTGTTTGTTTTTTCTTATATTGTGGGTCCATATCATGTCTCATGTCTTAAGTTTTTCTAAGCTCTTAATCATCCGTTCTCTTCTGTTAGAATTTCTTTTCCTAGTCGTAATTCTCAAAATGATTGTACTGGTAACTAGTGACAAGTGCATGAGAGATAAATATCACAAGTTCTTGCATATTTGAAAATGTCTTTAAATTGCACTGGATTGATAGTGTGGTTAGTTACCATATGTTTGGTGAAAATTGTTCCTCCCAAGAATTTTGCTTCACTGTATTCTAGCATCCAGTGCTACTGATGAGAAGTTGAATTTTCATCTGACTCTTTTTACTTCTTTATGGCTGATGTTTTCTTTCATTATCATCTCTTTGTCCTCAGTGTTTTAGGATTTTTTTTTATTATGTATCTTTTTTTCCATTTTTCTTGCTTGACATTTATTAAGCTCCTTAATTTGAAGATTTGGATCTTCTGTATTTTTTTTGGCTCTGACAAATCTTTTCATATTTATTTCTTTTAAGATGAATTTTCCTTTTTTTGTGTTATATTTTATCTTTCCAGAAATTGTAAGTCCCTTATTAGGCCTCTGAATTTATTTTCTCTTATTTCCTTTTGTATTTCCATATCTTAAACCTTTTTGCACTATTTTCTGTGATATTAAATTTTTTGTTCATAAGCTAAATTAGCTTCTTCAATCTTGGTAGGCTAAATAATTTTTACCATGATTTATAAACAGAGGAAAAATACAACAGATTCTAAACTTTATTGATAGATTTAGTTATAAATTTGTGTCTCTTATTATGACTTTCTTTGTTACTTATATTTTCTAAGTCTGTGTTTATATTAATAGGAACTAGAAAATAAATTTTTAATTTATTGAAGGGAAAACGTGATTGAACTAGGTTCTTTATCACTGTGACAATTTTACATATTTAGAGAATAATTGCAAGAGTTCTAATATCATATTTACATGTATAACTTCTCATTTCTAAAATACTTAAAAACTAAAGAAATGTTAGATTTTAGAAGACAGTGGGTTTGTAACTCTTGTCTTCCTAACAGTTGGTATAGCCATCAGCCTCAGTAGGCCTTGAACAGAATAAAGAATCAGCAGATTTAAGAGCTCTCAAAGAGCTGTAAATGTCGTTTTTTTCTGTTTTTAAGATTTATACAGTTTACATTCTCTTGTCTATTTTCATTAAACTTTTGTGAATTTTGGGTTGTGGTAACTGATAGAGGAAGCATTCATGTAGACATGATTTTGCAAAAATATGAAAAATTGTGTAATTTTATATAATCTGTATGGCAAAATATTTTTAAGTGGTTCTTTGTATCATTATAAAATATATTTTGAAAAAAAGTTTTTGTACAGCTTTGATTAATCACTTTTGATTTATTGAATTTTTTAGATGGAGCGAAGCTAGTAAACCCCCTACGATTCTTGTCTTATTTGTTAATTCCTTCCCTATATTATTATAATGAGGACTCTAATTTGTGATGTTAAGCAGTTTATTGCAAATCTCTTGGGTGTTTGGCATGTTTTGTACATTTAAGTATGTCATAACTTGCTTAAGAGATAGAATTTCTTGAAGCTGTGAATGTTAAGATTGACTCTGTGATTTTGGGTGAATACTTCATTCTATATAATAAAATAAGGTAATGTATTAAAGGGCGCCAGTACCTGTAACATATACCTTGGTTAATAAATAGGAGCCACATAACCCCATTCACTTTGTATTTCTCTCCATTTTACCTGATTCTTCTAGACCTCTACATTTAAAATAATGACAGTGACCACCATGTGCTGGCTGTTCATTACAGTAGTCTTATTTCTCACATAAATTGCTCTGTTTAGGACGAGTAAGCTCACAGTGTTGGTAGATTTATTACAACACATCAATAACAACTTCTTAGTCATAAAAGACATTGAATATTGAAGAGGTTTAATTATAATGATGTATGTAAATGTCCTTAAAAAGAAGTGTTAATAGAAATAACCTTGTTAGTGTAATCATGCCTTTAACTTGTGAATTCCTTTGTCTTCCTGAAGAGTAAGTTAAAATATCCATCTTCTCTTGGTGATGGGGAGGGTGAGAGAAGAGACACACATACAAATCTTATGGTTAAAGGTCAACTTGGAATATGTTTTGAACATATCTTTCCTGTTAGCTCTTAAATTTCTGTTTGCTATCTTTTATTTTTCTCTCTCTTATGGCCTGTTTTAAAATCTTAACTTTATTATCATTTCCCAGAAAATAGAAATGTTTATAAACTAATGATAGGATTATTTGCAAACTTCAAACCAATCCTCATTGCTTGCTTTTTGCTATTAGATATTCCAGGAACAGTAGTAAGTGACAATGTAAAAAATTGTTTGGGAAAAATGCAAAGAGAAAAATTGTGTAATAGCAGATTCTTTTCAGCCTCCTGGTGGCAGTTCATGTGTGTCTATGTGTACGTGTGTGTTTTTTTTTCCTTGTCAGGATTAATTCAGTGGGAAGTAATGCGACAGATTTTGCCATATGGATATTGATGAACCTTGTCATTTTACCTGGCTTAGTGATAGGTATAAAAAAAAATTCTGAACATAATATATGGACCACCTTATTTCATATATTTTAACACCTATTATTTTATTATTATATTAGGTTGAAAAATACTGCTTTTATTGTGTTTTTGGCTCAAGTATATGATTTCTTGGTTAAAGCTGATCATTCCATGGAAACATTTTAAATTAAATGGCCCCTCAAGAGAAAGATCAGCTTTGTCCCTTCACGGGGGTGTTTAGGCAGCAAAGACCTAGAGTATTATGGAATAATTTGTCCTAGGTCAGGCTGCTATAACTGTGTAAGGACAAAAGCAGAGTGGAAGGAGATGGGAGCATCTGGGACCCATTTGTTTCCTTGAGAGGAGACAATGGATCTTTTTAAGGAAATTGTTGGATAAATCAGTGTCTCCTTCTTTCCCTCTTTTCCTACAGGGTCCCTGTGTCCATGATGAGGACTCTGGCCTATCGCTCATCGGAAAACCTGCCCTTCAGGCTCTTTTATATCACTGCCATTTTTATGAACATTTGAATCAGATGGTAAAACATTGTTACCTAGGACGGTGTATGTTTGATTTGAATTTTTCTGCTTTTGATAGAAATTCAGAAAGCAATGATTTAAATGGTAAGTACAATATCTTTATGTTTTTATTTTTGTAATATGTAACTTTTAAAAACTGTTAAAAATACATACATTTGTTTTAAAAATTTGAAAAATGAAAGTATACAGGGAAAACATTCATTTCCAGTTCTACCACCCAGAGAGATGTATTTTCTTCCAGTCTTCTTTCTCTGTATAGCCTTTGTTTTATGTAATTATGTTCATATCTTGTGTACATTTTTGTATTTCCTTCTTTCGCTAAATATTCTACAAGCATTTTTCTATGTTATAAATTCTTCATGGAAGTTATTTTTGACATCTTATTAATATTTTATAAGTTTTGCCCATCAGTACAGTTTTATAGTTTCTTTCTCTATTAACGTCTCAAACTTTTTTGGAACTTTCACTTCTAGGCAATGTACAGTTTTTTTATCCTTCTTGTGAATGAGACTTTTTCCCACTATATTTTCTAATTCATTTTGCTCGTGTATCAGAAAGTTATTTATTTTAGTATGTTATTTATTTGTCACAATATTTTCCTGAAACCTTTTTATTACTTTTGTTTGTAGGTTCTCATAGATTTGCTAAGTATAAGATCTGAGCACATAAAAATAATTATATCTTGTAATAAATAGTAATTTAATAATATAAATAGCTTTTATTTTTAAATTCATTTTTATAATAATTTTTTAGAATCTTGCCATAGTTTCAGACGTACAGAAAAGCTTCAGGAATAGTACAAAAAAATTCTCAAATGTTAACATTTTACTGTATTTACATCCTACCACGTGTGTTTATGTGTGTATAAATAAACGGATATGTGTGATCTATATATATTCTTTCTGAGCCATTTAAGAGTAAGTTGAAGACATGAAGTTCCTTTATCCCCAAATTATTAAGTGTGAATGTGTGATTCACTTTTCTGTTTTACTTCTTGGAGGAATCAAGAAAATGAGATTTGATGAAGTTTTGAACATTTTAAATATCCCTCTTAGAAAAGTGACTCACTTAATTGTTTAGATTTCTCTGGATCAGTTACTTAGAGCATGGCCCTTAAACTAACAGCATTGGCATCTCCTGTGAACTTGTTAGAAGTGAACACTCAGGGCTTCCACTCTGACCTGGGGTATTGGAGCCTCTGGGGCTGGGGCTGAAGCAGCTGCTTTAGCAAGCTCTCAGTGATTCTTATGCACATTAAAAAAAACTCTTTCCTTAGATTTTTTTTTTTTTTTAAATAGTGGTCTATCTTAGAAGCCAGATCCATATAAGTTTTTTTCTTTCTTTAGTTTTGAATTGGTTTCCTGTAATGAGTACCCTTTTAGTTAATTGTTACAGTTCCTAGGAGGGTGTCCATGGTAACAGTTTTCTCGTTGCAGGTTTAGATGACTCATTCAAGTTTTGGAGGGCTCCATCTAGGATAAGTCAGGATCGAGATCCAGGTTCTCTCTCCACCTCAGAAACAACGGTACTTGCAAAGAATGCATAAGTCCTTTATTTTGAATCTCTGAAAAAATTTGAATTTGCATAGTGGGAGACTTAAGAACACAAAGTGTAAGGTTATAACAGCTATGATTTATTTGAAGTGCTGTCTGCAGAATTTTGCTAAATTATTGTATTCAACCTGCACATCAGTCGTACATTATAGATACTTATCTTGCTTTTCTGTGTGCGCAAGCCACTCTGAAGTAAAGTAACTTTGTGATCATTAGTGCTATAAGTAGCAGAACTGGAGTTTGAACCAGGGTGTGCCTTGCTACGGTATAGCTACACTGAATATCTCTTTAGTTGAGAATTTTCAACCTCTGTTTCCTACCTTTTTTGATAGTACAAAAGTGTGAAAATATGTTTTTCGTTAGTATTAGAAGAGAACAAATCCTACATGATTAAAAATGGTTGATTATGCTGAAATTGTGCTTAAGGGCAGGGCAATATGCAGAACATTCAGATGATTCTAGTGTGGTGCTGACAACTTTAAACACACTTCTAAATACTTGAATCACATAGAAGTTTATCTGGAATACCTGAAATTTATATATGCCTGTCTGCATGCCCTCTTTCCTTCCGCTTTCATTCATGCATTCGTTGCTTTTTTTGCAGAAAAGTTTGAAACACTGAGTATTTATAAGGAATGATTGATACTAGGTTTCAGTTATTTACAAACATACAGAATCATTTATTCTCAACTGGGAAACGTTACTTTTAATTTTAAAGTGTTTTTGAAATAATTACTGTATTATACAACATATCAGGAAGGCAAAGATTTGATACACCTGTTTCCAGGAACAAAAATAATGTGAGAATAATAATTATTATACAGACATTATAATGTAAAGATTATGTTTAATCTATCTCCTAGTTTCTCAAAAGACTGATACTTTTTGCTACAGTTTTAAGTCTTTTTTTCCCTAGATTCAAGAGAAGTATTTGTGTTTAGTGCTACATTGGACCTTCATATGGAAAAGTAAGATAATTACCCGAGTTCCACTAGATGTCATGCTTTCCTTTCCAAGGTGGAGATAGTGTGTACCTTTGTCTCAACAAGAGCAGTAATATGATAAATGCCAAACTGAATTGTCTTCATTGGTTATTTAGTTCACAGAAGGACAGCATGAATGTGTGCTTAAAAGTAAATTTTGTTTGGTTAGCCTATTTGTCAAAAGGGCTATAGACTAGCCTTGAAATCTTTGTACATATTTCAATTTTTTTGCTTTTAGTAGGTACTCCGTAAATAATAATTGCTCTAATTAACTTTGAGTTATCTTAGCTATTTTGTGGTGAGCACTAAAGTCGTATTTATCCTATGCAAGAAAACCTAAATACAAAAAGCAAAAGCATATCAACCTTTTGAATTTCTCTATTTTGTAATAACATATAAATCTTACAGGTTAGAATACTAGATTTTCTGAGAAAATTTGGAAATATATTATTTATTGTAGTCATTATTAAAGAAAGAGGCACCCTGATTAAAGTGAAGGTCTTTAACTTGTTTGTGTTTGAATGTAACACAGACTTTTAGAAATATATACCAATGGAATCTTTTCAGTTTTTTTTAAAGAATTTTGTAATATGTGTAAAATTTATTTCTTATTATTTTCCCTAAAGGCTAGTGTATTCTGTTAAAATTTTTATAGAAATTTACTTTTTACTTTCTTTTTCGGGAGGTTTCCAAACAGAATTTTTAGAATGGGTGACTTTTATTTACAAAAATAGTCTTAGTACCCTAATTCTACTAGTTGTATTTTCTTTACCATACCCAAGATGGTGTGTATCTTTGTCCCAACAGGAGAAAAATCTGGAGCGTGTTTTCATTCTGCCAGTATTACTTTAAACCAAAGCTGTCAGTACTTAGACCAAGTCATACTTTCTTATGTATAAGAAAATGTTGAAGTTACAAATTGAGGTATAAGTTGAATGGATGTAAATCATTAAGTAGCTTATCTGCTTATTTATATCTTTGTTTTGTTTATCTCAGAACTGAGAAAAATGCAGTCTTTTATTGGTTAGTTGGCTGGTTTTTCCATTTTGTCTTTCCAAGGAAAGCATCATATTTTGATTTGGGTCATGTCATGCAGCATGCTCTCCTGGGTCACTGTCCATTTTGTGCTGTTAATGCCAAGTTAGGGACTTTCATGCTGTTACCTAATGTGTACTAGTTCAGTTGTTTGGCAAGCTTTGTAAGGATTGTTGGGTCCTGTATGTTTGATAAACTGCAGATAGAGTAAGCAGAGTGTCATTGTTAGCTTTGGGGCATTGCCCTTGTAAATGCTTCCTCAGGAGTGGTCTCTATCGAACTCGATATTCTCCTCCTCAGGGGTAGGAGGGTGCAGCCATTAGGTGTTGTTTTTCTTCTTGAAATCACGTTTATATCCAAGATGGATAGCTGTTTGTGCCTCTTACACACCTGTGTGCAGCAACAGCTTTATGACCAAAATTTGGTCTCTTCTGTTGTTCCTGAGCAGAACTATGTCTGTATTTTTTTAAATTTATCAATTGTCAAAATAAAATATGTGGGAAATGTAATTCCTTTCTTTTTGAGCCTTTCTTTGTGAAATATGTGATACTTTCAAACTTTTTCTGGAGCACAGATTAAAAGAAAACTGATTTTAGTTTTTCTAAACATTTAAAGAGAATTTTTAAACTTCATAGTCTTAAAAAAACTAAAAAGCATTGTTACTATTTTGCAAAAGAGGAAATTAGGGCATGGAGTGAGGTCCCTCTCCATGGAGTGCATGCTTGTTCAAGTTCCTAGCATGGTAACTGGTAGACCATTCTTTTGAGTCCAGAAGTATGTTTGCTTCCTCGTTCACTCTAAGGCGAGATGTGATTGATCCCATAAAAGATGGTGTAGTCAAGGGACAGTGAGGTTTCTTTAGAGGGAAAGATGAAATGAAAAGTGATTTTGTGTAGGAAGTGGCCACTGAAATAGGCTTTAAAATATTATCCCCTTCTCTTTTATATGCATATACACATTTGCAAGGGACTGAAAAGATTCAAATATTCCTTAGGATTCAGTGACCATTTAACAAATGACAAAAGTCTACTTGAGAACATAAAGCATACTTAGACTTTCTAACTAAATATGAAGTTGTGTTGTACTGAAAGCATTAACATTCAGAAAATGCAAGAGGTTGTTTCGAGTAGAATGTGGGACGGAAAGCTAAAGTTTGATGACCTGACTAATCAGATAGGAGTTAGTTAAGAAAGCTGAATCAGCTTTTGGATTTGAAGAGGTAAGATATAATAGCTATAAAGATAAAGATGTAAGGATATTTCAGCAGCATGGAATGGCATGAAACATTACAATTGATATGAGAGAAATAACGTATTGACACTCATTTGATGGTAGTTAAAATTGTTTTATAGAAGGAAGAGTAGACAGAGGAGAGTTTAAGCAGGGATGGATCCAAGAGGCTTTCTAAAAGAAAAATAGTTTTGACATAGGCATCACTGATAGGCCATACAAATACCTCCAGCATGGTGACCCCAGGAAAACTTGAGGAGGTGGCAGTTTGTGTGATGGTGGAGAGAAAAAGAAAATGTTATACTCTGTTTAAATAAATTTCAGCTACCTGTGGATTATCCAGAGTCTAACAACCTTGTATATTTAGTTAGGAGGAAAATACAAGTGAGACAACTCTTGGAAATTTGTGCTCTTAGATTACACAGGACGGCACAGGAACTGTGACTATGTTGTGGGGATAATCTGTCTCTTTAAGTGGTCCTTTAGTTAGACATGCAAGAATTGTCTATCATCTTCTGCTCATTCCTTCAGAGGAATTTTCTGAGCTTTCTTTTTTTACATATATTGTACATAATCCATTTGAATTATGAATCTATTAGTTGAAATAATTTAAACTTCTTGTTATAATTTGGTTAGAATTAATGATTACAAATTGAGAAGCATGCCAAAGCTTTCCTGCTCTTGGGCATATAGAGAAAGGTATTATTTATTAAAATGAACACATGGAACTTAGAATCTCTTAGAAACCCTTCATATCTTATATTTTTCCATGTTTTCAAAAGGCTAGACTTGTACTTTATTTTTTTCACACTACAATCCTTATTTTCTCCCTTTGTACCTTTTTAAAAACAATTAAATAAACTTTTTTGGCACCAGTACTGCTTTTGAGGGAAGATGATGAAACTATTATAAGATCATTTTGGCAAATACAGTATTCAAGTTCTGAATTAACTTTGAAAAAGAGTTAAAGTGTCTAGTGAAATCACTTGCTTCTGTAAGGCAGATACAAAGAAAATCATTTTTGTACACTGATGCATTTTTGCTTATATGACAGAAATTGTTTTTTACATTCCAATTCTACTTGGATATGGCAAATGATTCTGCTATTTTCAGTGATTTCAAAGGGACTTTCTCAATTTTAGCTGCTTATTTTACACTGAAGCATAATTTAGAAACCTTCTTTAGTTACCAAATCTGCTTACAAACACATTGAAGAACAATTTTTTTCAGTTTTTATAAGCAAGATTTGAGTCCATTTTATTTTTTATTTTCCCCTAGTTTTGAGCTAAAATGACAAATAAAATTGTATATATTTGAGATACACAGTGAGATTACTTGATATATGTATATGTGATGAAATGATTACCACAGTCAAATTAGTTAACACATCTGTCACCTTAGAGTTAACCTTTTTTTTTTTGTGGTGAGAACACTTAAGATCTACTCTCAAGAAATTTCAAGTAGACTGTGCAGTGTTATTAACCATATTCACCATGCTACACGTCAGATCCCCAGAACATACTCATCTTATCTGAAAGTTTGCACTCTTTCACCAAACATCTCCCCTTTTCCCCAGCTCCTATTCCCTAGCAACATCCATTACACTAATCTGAGTCTGTTTTAGGACAGTACCTTTAAGTAGCATCAACCTGCTCTAAAAAGCTTGTATTGTCTTTTGTAATATCTGTAAAGTGATAAGACTAGAAATATATTCAAATTCAGATTTTTTTTGTCTTACTGAGGGATTATAAATTGAAGATCTCAGGATATGTCATGTGGCAGATGTGAAAGCGAGGGAAAAGTCTAGATTGTGATTTTGCACTTAGCCCATTCTAATGAATTGAGCAAGTGATAGATACAAGAATTAGACTCTCGCTGTTGTAAGAGGACAACCCTAGTTATCCTACTTACTGTGAGGTAGAGCGCAGCGAGAAGCTTGACAGGAAGGGATGACTTAAGCAGACTAAGTTTGCTCTTAAACTAAGCCAAGTCCTCCTCCTTCACCTGGGATGGGACAGGTGAAGTTAGTCTAGCTGAAGTTCCACGGGGACACAGGGGGATCAGGGAGAAAGAAGTAAGCCTCTCTTCTCAAACAAGGCCAGCCAGCTTTCTCAAGAGGTACGTCTGAGGACTTCCTCTGATTTTAATGCATTTATGCTGTCATGAATGCAGTTCTGGACTGAGAATCCTAATTAGTCTTAACTTGGACAAATCCCTTAACTTGTGGTCCTTTTCTCTAAATGAGGACGTGGACTAGGTCAGGCTTTTTCTACCTATAGCTTCGTAGGCTCATACTGCACCTTCCAGTAGCTAATACTTAATGCCAACATTGTCTAGTTATTACTTGGATTTTAAGGTGAAAAATAACATATTTACATATCGATGTACTTTATCAAATGTAACCAAATACTATCTATTGGAGATTATATCTAAACAAGCAAAGATTTGAGCATAGAACTGGGACAATTTGCTTCAATACTTTTTTGCTTTTAGTTATTAAAATAGCAATATGTTAGTTTAGCACACTTAAAAAATAGAGGCTAGTAGAAATATAAATCATCCATAATCAATTTTAAAGAACCATATAAAGCAATCATTGTGTTTCCCCAACCACATGGGGTAAGTTATAATACAATAAGGTACTTTCTAAAAGCATCTTTTCTAAACTTGTATATCCCTTCTGTGGACTATACTAAGGAAAATCACATCTTTATTAATGCCTGACCTTTGTCATGAATCACAACTTTGCTTTCTTCTAATGAGCCAGGTATTTAGTGGGCCCTTATAAGCTTTCTTTTCCCACACTGATTGTTGAAACCACAAACCAGGTACCTACTTCTATTTATATCACTAATAAGGCCTTCTTGAGTCTTTATCAATTGAAAGAATGTTCAGTGAAATGACAAAGGATTTCAGCATCATTATCCCCTTAACTTTTCTTATACAAGCAAAAGAGTTGTGGCAGGAGCCAGATATATTAGCTTGTGCATAGTTTGTGATATCAGTCTTGGCATAGGATTATTTTCTTCACAGAACTATAAATGTTGTCTTGATATCTGTTGACAGGAACATTTTTTCACATACCTCTCATTGCCAATTGTAGGCAAATATATTTTTAAAAATATAGGTATTGATGGGACGTATCTCAAAATAATAAGAGCTATCTATGGCAAACCCACAGCCAATATCATACTGAATGGGCAAAAACTGGAAGCATTCCCTTTGAAAACTGGCACAAGACAGGGATGCCCTCTCTCACCACTCCTATTCGACATAGTGTTGGAAGTTCTGGCCAGGGCAATCAGGCAGGAGAAGGAAATAAAGGGTATTCAATTAGGAAAAGAGGAAGTCAAATTGTCCTTGTTTGCAAATGACATTGTATATCTAGAAAACTCCATTGTCTCAGCCCAAAATCTCCTTAAGCTGATAAGCAACTTCAGCAAAGTCTCAGGATACAAAATCAATGTGCAAAAATCACAAGCATTCTTATACACCAATAACAGACAAACAGCCAAATCATGAGTGAACTCCCATTCACAATTGCTTCAAAGAAAATAAAATACCTAGGAATCCAACTTACAAGGGATGTGAAGGACCTCTTCAAGGAGAACTACAAACCACTTCAAGGAGAACTACAATGAAATAAAAGAGGATACAAACAAATGGAAGACCATTCCAAGCTCATGGGTAGGAATAATCAATATCGTGAAAATGGCCATACTGCCCAAGGTAATTTATAGATTCAATGCCATCCCCATTAAGCTACCAATGACTTTCTTCACAGAATTGGAAAAAACTACTTTAAAGTTCACATGGAACCAAAAAAGAGCCCGCATCGCCAAGTCAGTCCTAAGCCAAAAGAACAAAGCTGGAGGCATCATGCTACCTGACTTCAAACTGTACTACAAGGCTACAGTAACCAAAACAGCATGGTACTGGTACCAAAACAGAGATATAGATCAATGGAACAGAACAGAGCCCTCAGAAATAACGCCGCATATCTACAACTATCTGATCTTTGACAAACCTGAGAAAAACAAGCAATGGGGAAAGGATTCCCTATTTAATAAATGGTGCTGGGAAAACTGGCTATCCATATGTAGAAAGCTGAAACTGGATCCCTTCCTTACACCCTATACAAAAATTAATTCAAGACGGATTAAAGACTTAAATGTTAGACCTGAAACCATAAAAACTCTAGAAGAAACCCTAGGCAATACCATTCAGGACATAGGCATGGGCAAGGACTTCATGTCTAAAGCACCAAAAGCAATGGCAACAAAAGCCAATATTGATAAATGGGATCTAATTAAACTAAAGAGCTTCTGCACAGCAAAAGAAACTACCATCAGAGTGAACAGGCAACCTACAGAATGGGAGAAAATTTTTGTAATCTACTCATCTGACAAAGTGCTAATATCCAGAATCTACAAAGAACTCAAACAAATTTACAAGAAAAAACAAACAACCCCATCAAAAAGTGGACGAACAGACACTTCTCAAAAGAAGACATTTATGCAGCCAACAGACACATGAAAAAATGCTCATCATAACTGGCCATTAGAGAAATGCAAATCAAAACCACAATGAGATACCATCTCACACCAGTTAGAATGGCAATCATTAAAAAGTCAGGAAACAACAGGTGCTGGAGAGGATGTGGAGAAATAGGAACACTTCTACACTGTTGGTGGGACTGTAAACTAGTTCAACCCTTGTGGAAGTCAGTGTGGCGATTCCTCAGGGATCTAGAACTAGAAATTCCATTTGACCCAGCCATCCCATTACTGGGTATGTACCCAAAGGACTATAAATCATGCTGCTATAAAGGCACATGCACACATATGTTTATTGTGGCACTATTCACAATAGCAAAGACTTGGAACCAACCCAAATGTCCAACAATGATAGACTGGATTAAGAAAATGTGGCACATATACACCATGGAATACTCTGCAGCCATAAAAAATGATGAGTTCATGTCCTTTGTAGGGACATGGATGAAATTGGAAATCATCATTCTCAGTAAACTATCGCAAGAACAAAAAACCAAACATCGCATATTCTCACTCATAGGTGGGAATTGAACAATGAGAACACATGGACACAGGAAGGGGAACATCACACTCTGGGGACTGTTGTGGGGTGGGGGGAGGGGGGAGGGATAGCATTGGGAGATATACCTAATGCTAAATGACGAGTTAATGGGTGCGGCACACCAGCATGGCACATGTATACATATGTAACTAACCTGCACATTGTGCACATGTACCCTAAAACTTAAAGTATAATAATAAAAAAAAAAAAACAAGCTTTAGGTTATTGTTACCTAGTATCTGGATCTAATACTATATAAAATAAGGCATTTAATGTTTGTTTATGATTGACTTATTTAGACTGAACTTCTTTCCAGATTTACTTTTTAGATTATGTGCTTAGCTTACATTTTTTAGCTGCAGCTTTCTCACTTATTTCTTGGCATCATGACTGTTATACTTACTTAATGTGGTGAAAGATGGTTAAGGGCTCAAGTTAAAAGGAGGATTTAAAAAACTGTATATTCCATTTTTAGTAATTCTTCAAATTTATATTCTCTTTACTATTAGAAACTGCAAATAAAAATAACCTTAGTTTTTGCTTTCATTTCATCATGGTAATTCTAAGGTACTCTAAGTGTTAAGATGTATACACAATCAATGTACAAATACTGTGAGCTATATAGGATCTGAGTCTGGAATGACGGTTTATAACTTCTATGGATAGCTAATGTTGTGTTACATGTACTGATATGGAGGCTACCCAGGTATGGGCACTTCATGTTACTTCACAGAAGAGAAACTGATGGTAAGGAAAAGAGTTATCTGACCTCACCACGTAAGTATTTTTCACCTAAGAGGTGCCAAACACATCACTTTGTGCTTTTTCAGTCTTAGAAGGTCGGTCTGCTCATTATAAACCTGTAGGTGAAATTGTACTTGCTTTCCACGGATTTTGTTATATTTAATGTTGTATTCTGAAGCAATCTCAGCATACTGGCACAATTTTTTAGTGTTCTTCCTTGATAGGAGGTACGATAGAGAAAAATCTTTTAATACTTCTAATTTTTTAGGCACTATTAAAATTTATGTGTGCCATTTGGAACATTAAAAATATCTTTATTATGAATCAAGAAATGCAAAATATCACAATAAATTATAGTTAAGGTGGTATATTTTAGCCTTCCTAACATTTGGGCAATGAGGGAATTGGCCTTATGGGAACCTTAAACTCCTAAATGGGCCTCAAGTCAATACTGCTCCTTTGAGTTACTGATTTATATAAATGATAACAATTCCTTTAAGAAGTGGAAATGCCGTTTAAAAAAACTGCTGTAACTCCCAAGATATGGAGTCTTTTCTAGTTATCCTAACTAGTATAATTTTGTTTTAAACCTCCTTGTTTAAGGATATCTTGTGTGTATGTTGCCTGTGTTTCATTTTCCGTACTGTAACATTAATAAGTAAAATAATTTACTGATTCATAGGTGGCACCTTCATTGGAGAGTACTGAATTTCAGCCGCTTGTGCAGTCAACAACACTTCTACCTGAAGCCTCCCATGACCCGTTTGTGGCTCAAGGTATCCTTTTAGTGAAGACATTCTACTGTCAAAAAGAAAAATGACAAGTTGGTCCAGACAGATATTTTGAAAGTAAATGCTTAAAGAACAAAATTTTAATGAAATAAGTAGACCATTATGAAATACATTTAGAACCAATGTATCAGAAATTATTAAAATAAATGCTTTTAATTAATAAATGGAATTTGGCACTTAATAGTCCAATTCCTGTGTGACTCCTTATTAGGCACTCGTAGGTATTTGACATTTGAATTTGGGAACTGATGGGTATAACTTAACTTTATTTTTTTCCCTTCTTTTGAGAAAACACGTTGCTACAAGTAATCCACTTGAAAGTAAAGTGATTCTGGTTTTAAGTATTTTCTAAGGCTATGCTTCCATTTAAAGGCACATAAAATGTATTGAGTCTTTATTTTATTAGAAATGCACAATACACAACTTGGGACTTATTTTTAATAATGGCAGTATATAAATTTTGCTCCTTGTACTGGGAACTGCTTCCAACCCTGCTGTGCTTCAAATTTGCAACTTTGCTTTTTTTTTTTTTTTTAAATTCTAGAGAGTATATAAGCCTTATTCAGTAGCATTAAATTCCTGACTTGAAAGGACTATACTACCTAAAAAGAAAGTAATTTTAAACACTGGCATACATATAAGTATATGCAGAAAAATTGCTTTCTGAAACATTTAGAAAAACTTGCTGAATTAAAACTTTGAACTTTGATTACAATATTTGTTCCAATGATTTCCTAAACAGTGTTCCGTTTTGGTTTTTAGTAATTCATGTTCACTATATATAAAATTGTTTAACTGTAGAAAATACTCATTTGATCTTCTTAAGAACAAAAGGAGCAAACTCAGATTATTTAAATGGCTAAGGACATAGGGCATGAAATGAAATTCGATCATGAATTTCATGAACATTTATCTCTAAAAGCATGTTGCCTTACTCTGATTTTTAACAGCTTTATTGAGATATAATTCACATACCATATAATTCACTTGTTTAAAGTGTATGCTTTATTGGTTTTAAGTATATTCAGAGTTGTGCAACTGTCACCACGATCAATTTTAGGATATTTCCATCATCCTGCAAAAAAACCCTATACCCATTAGCAGTCACTCCCTGTCTCCCGCATTCTTGGCACTCTACGGAATCACTAATCTACTTTCCTTCTTTATAGATTTGCCCGTTTTGGACATTTTGTATGAATGGAATCATATAACATGTGGTCTTGTGTGACTGGCTTCTTTCACTTAGTGTGCTGTTTTCAAGGTTCATCCATGTTCTAGCATGTATCAGAACTTCATTTATTTATTGACAAATAATATTCCACTGTATGAATATATTACATTTACCCATTCATCACGTGATATAGGCATTTTTGTGGACATACAGGCTTTCTGTTTTTTGTTTGGATTACCCTTGATTTTAAATTTATTTTATTTTCAAGTATTATGCTTTATTTTTATTTTTATTTTTTTTTGAGGCAGTCTCACTCTGTTGCCCGGGCTGGAGTGCAGTGGCGCAATCTTGGCTCACTGCAGCCTCTGTCTCCTGGGTTCAGGTGATTCTTCTGCCTGAGCCTCCTGAGTAGCTGGGATTACAGAGGTGCGCTGCCACACCTGGCTAATTTTTGTATTTTTAGTAGAGCCTGGGTTTCATCATATTGCCCAGGCTGGTCTCTAACCCCTGACCTCAGATGATCCACCTGCCTTGGCCTCTCAAAGTGCTGGGATTACAGACATGAGCCACCATCCCCGTCGACAAATAGTATGCTTTAAATGTATATTTATGCAATTTTACTCTTTGCCAATCATTTCAGCACATATATATGACCAAAAAAAAAAAAAAAAAGCATATAGAAGAAAGAATACCCACAGAAAGGGGAGGCATGAACAGAGGATTAATCCTCACAATTTTTTGGTGATGTATGACGCTATCAGGTATATTCCTTTTTTTTTCACAACTTGGAAATAAGAGATCAGGGTGTCAAATGTCCTCCTTAGTTTTACAAAATAAATTAGCAAGAAAATTGAAAAAATGTGTATCAATTTATATTCTGAACTAGCTCTCTTTACAGAAAAATTCAAAAAAGGTTTCTATATGCTTGCTCTAGAAGTGCTGAAGATATGTAATACATATTTTATGAATACTGAAAGATTTCCCTTGAAATCATTTGGACAATTTTCATTAGAATTATCTCAATTTAGTTTTTTCCACTTTTATTTCCAAAGATTTATCATTATTTTTTAAGAGACAGGGTCTAGCTCTGTCACCCAGGCTGGAGTGCAGTGGCATGGTCATAGCTCATTGTAGTCTCCAATGCCTGGACTCAAGTAATCCTCCTGTCTCAGTTTCCCAAGTGGCTAGGATTACAGGCATAATATTTGAGGGGAAAAGAACACAAACTCTCATGTAAAAGTAAGCAGAAAACATGAAAAGATAATTCACAAAGGACCTAAAAGTAGCCTTTATCTTTGGAAAAATATTATACAAATTAATACTACCCGAAGATACTTTTTTATTTATTAAATTGCCAACAATCAAGTATTGGCAGTACATTCTTTTGGCGAGGCTGTGGAAAATGAGCGCTTTCATACATTGTTAGAGAAAATGCAAATTAGTATAATTTTGGAAGGGAATTTGGCAATACATAACAAAACTATGTATTTACCTTTGATTAAACAATTCCACTTCTAGGAATTCTCTTTTATTTATCTCCAGCAATATAAAAATACATATGTACTTGGTAATTTAGCAAGCATTGTTTGTAATTATAAAACATGGAAACAACACAAATGCCTGTAAGTAGAAGGATAGTTTTTAATAAATATATAACAATATATAGATAATGATAAACATATAACAAAATTATTTATAAATAAAATTTATTTTTAAAATAACAATGGAGAACTACAGCTATTAGAAAGAGGGGGCTGGGCACAGGAGCTCACACCTATAATCCTAGAACTTTTGGAGGCTGAGGTGGGAGATACTTCTCGCGATAGTGAGACTGTATCTCTACAAAATATAAAATAAATTAGCCAGGCATGGTGGCACACACCTGTGGTCTCAGCTACTCAGGAGGCTGAGGTGGGAGGATCACTTGAACCCAGGCTTTGAGGCTTCAGTGAGCCATGATTGCACCAGACTCCAGCCTGGGCAACAGAGAGACCATTTCTCCAAAAAAAAAAAAAAAAAAAAAAAAGGAGAAGGGAGGATATCTTCAAACAGATATAGAACAAATTTTAGGAAATATTGTCAAGTGAAGAAAGAAGCACAATGATAAAGAGTATTTATAGTTTATGATATTTACAGTTTTCTACTTTTGCATATGAAAGAAGGGGAAATTTAAAATACATGTATCTATTTGTGTAGAAAGAAAACAGGAAGGAACAGCTGGAAATGAATGAGATTAATTATGAGAACGGGTGGGAGTTAGTTAGGAAATAAGAGAGGATGGGAACAGTGTAGAGGAGATTGAGGGGTGGGATAGTGACCCTTCTCTGCATGTATCTTCTTGTATAGGTTGACTTTTATAACCATGTATGTTTTACTTGCTGAAAAGAAAAATAAAATCAACAAAAATGGGAAACAATAACATGGAATACAAACAAATTAATCCAGCTACATTTCACATGAATAGCATTGAAGTAAGAGAGGAAGTAACCCCAGTAACTCTCAGACATATTTTTAGGACTTTAGTCCTCAGACTATTGGCAAAAAGAACTGTAACCAAGCATTGAACTCTAGTTACTAGTTTTATTTTTTGCAGTATTATTAGTTAGGAATTCTGAAACTACTTATTGTGTTCATAAGGCAAGGCAAATAAGTAAATATATTGTAGACAATGAAAGCCAGATTTTTTACTATCACATAAGAGAAATTACAAATATGGAAGGAGGAAGATGTTTAATGTTGGATTATATTTGGAGTGTTGGATTATATTTGGAGCTTTCAGTATGAATCAATTATTTTGTTTTTTAAGAGATGAGGTCTCACTCTGTCATCCAGGCTGGAGTACAGTGCTGTGATCATACATAGTTCACTGCAGTTGCGACCTCCTGGGCTCAAGTGATCCTCCCACCTCATCCCGAGTAGCCAGTATTAAAGGAATGTGCCGCCATGCCTGGTTAATTTTTAAATCTTTTTGTAGAGATAGGTTTCTCTATGTTGCTCAGGCTGATCTTGAACTCCTTGCCTAAAGTGATCCTCCTACCCTAGCTTCACAAAATTCTGGAATTACAGGCAAATTAATGATTTTTAACTCATAGATAAAATATATGTTTATGTGCCCAGGGGTATGTATGTGCATGCGTATGTGTATACACACACGTTTTCTAGCTTAGAAACAATGACACACTAAATAGCAATGTATACATTTAGTGCCCAAATCTTGCTTTCCAAACTCCATTCTCCACTTTAGGGAATCTACACTTTGGAACAAATATCCAATTTTAGAGCTTGGGCGAGGAAAGAACAAGATGAACCTGGAACATCTTGCTGTGCCAGAAAGTAAAGGAATGCTCAAAGGTTAATGGAGGTGTTAACTAATGTAGAGTGCAGTTACCTTATTACTGTTCTAAAGTCTAAAAGTATTTTGGAGAAAAGGGAGCTCTCATACAGTGTTGTTGGGAACCACTGTGGAGAACAGTATGCAGGTTCCTCAAAAACTAAAAATAGAACCTACCCTCTGATCCAGTAATCCAGCTGCTGAGTATATATCTAAAAGAAAAAAAAAGTATATTGACGAGATAGCTGCACTTCCATGTTGATTGCAACACAATTCATGATAGCCAAGATAAGGAATCAGTCTAAGTTCCGTCAGCAAATGAATGGATAAAGAAAATGAACCATATATGTACACAATGAAATATTACTCAGAGAAAAGAATGAAGTCCTGTCATTTGCAGCAACATGGATAGAACTGGAGGCCATTGTGTTAAATGAAATAAGCCAGGCACGGAAAGACAAATATTGCAACTCATATTTGGGAACTAAAAAAAAAAAAAAAAAGTTGAACTCATGAAGATAGAGAGTAGAATGAGGGTTACCAGAGGCTAAAGAGTGGAGAGCCAGAGATAAAGAGGGGATGGTTAGTGGGTACAAAATACAGTTAGGAGGAATAAGATCTAGTGTTCAGTAGCACAACAGGGTAACTATAGTTAACAATAATTTATTGTATATTTCAAAATAACTAAAAGAATGGAGTTGGAATGTTCCTAACACAAAGAAATGATAAATGTTTGAGGTGATGGATGTCCCAGTTACCTTGATTTGAGCATTGCACATAGTATGCCTGTATCAAAATATCATGTGTACCCCATAAATATGTACAATGATTATATATCCATAATTAAAAATTAAAAATAATAAAAATAGTAAGATTTTACTCTGAAAAAAACCTAAAGATTATTTGAATTTGGACACACCTCTGGCCCCTCGAGTTTCAGAAAAAGGATTGTAAATCATCTGTTTGTTCCTCAGTGTCTGAATACTTGGGGCATGAAGTCACGTTCTGCGCTTTCTGACTTGTCTCTTCTGCATACGACAATGTCCGTGTGTACACATCTACATCCATACATGGTGGAGGGTGAAGGTCAGGAGTAGTAGGGGTAGCCTGACCCCTAACCTCAAGGTTAAAATGAGCCAAGCAGCTAAGGCAATTCCCCAACTATACATTATCATTTTCAGGAACTTTCCTATGATTATAAGAACGTTTGACTATTGTACATAGCTGTAAGGTAAATAAAATAATAATTCTTATGTTTATTTTCAATAATAGGTCACCAGGAAAGTACATCACCACGGCCACCTCATGATTCATCTCTTTCTGCTCCCCTGCCCAAACTGTGTGTTTTTGTTACTCCATCTCTTCTTTCAGCAATGTGCAGCCTCTTGGACAACCTCTTGACGATTGCTCCCAGAGACACTGCAAAGGCTTTTCGACAAGTTCATCTCATAGAACTTCTCTGTAGGTAAGAGATAAATACTCCTAGAGAGGCATGTTAGTCGAGATAAATTTACACAAGCTGTATTCATGACTTGATATAAGATTTCATGTGACCTGGGAATACAGCTTTATTCTTTTTTAGGCTCATTGAACTCTAGGATTTTGCTTTTGTCAGAATTGCCTTGATAGTTTTTATTTTACATCTATTAAAGCACTTGTATTAGTTTGTTATCTCAATTATTAAGGCCAAAGAAAAACTCCTGCTTTCTAAAATTCATGGATTCTAAACCTTATTTATCCTCCAGCACACTTAAGGAATATGGTGCTATCCTCTATTCTTAATGGATGTGAAGGACTTTGGGAATTCATCTTTTTAGTGGTCATATCAGAATAATGTCCCTGGGTTGAAAAATTATTGGTTAAATTCATTTGGAGTTATTTTGTTATGGGAAATTAAACTTTTCATCAAAAAGTATTCTGATAAAATTTAGAGAAATTAAATTCAAAGAAAAATTCTTTGAATTTTTATTACTCACTTATTTGATATTAATCAGTCTGTAACATAATTTTTCTGAATTTCTCGTAAAGTATAGTAGAAAAGGACTAGATATTGAATTCAGGCTGACCTAAGGTCTAATTATAGTTCATTCACTCAGTAGCTTGCAGCCTTGGGAAATTAATCCCTACTGTGTCATTAACACCTATTTAATGGGGTTAGTGTGAGAATTAAAAGTGATGGTATCTAGGATACCCCCTTAAGTATTACTTCTCTTTTCTTCTGGTGTTCAGTTTATTCTAGCTAACCATACCCACCTCCTTTTGACCACACGTTTATTTGCATTTCTCTGTCTCTCTGTCCCTTTAACTTTGAACGTTCACCATCTGAAATGTCTTCCTTCTTTTTGCCAAATCATAGTGCCTTCTCTTTCTTTCTGGGATATTAAGAAAACTCTAAAAAATATAAACTCTAAAAGAAGTATTCCTTGTTTCACCTCATTCAATTGTAATTATTCCTTTAACATGTATGATAAGCAATGGGGTATGAGTTTCTTCTGGCCTTAATATTTATTGGTCGTTTTTTTACTGTGCCTCCTCGGATTGGAAAAGTAACTGCTAGTCAGTTGGCTTTCCTTCCTGAATGCTCCTGCCTGAAGATGACCAATAGAGCTCTAGGGATAGGATCTTCTTTGCTTCTTACGAGTCAGCTAAGAGTCTGATGTGGCATTGAGGCCACAGGGGCATTAAAAGACCTTTTATGGCAAAGGCTTATCATATTTCCATACCTGTTTTTCATTTTTGACTTAAAAAAAATCCTACTTGTTTTACTTTATTTATTTTTTTATTTTTATTTCTTTTTGAGACACAGTTTCACTCTTGTTGCCCAGGCTGGAGTGCAATGGCGCGATCTCGGCTCACTGCAACCTCCGCCTCCCGGGTTCAAGCAATTCTCCTGTCTCAACCTCCTGAGTAGCTGGGATTACAGGCATCTGCCACCACGCCTGGCGAATTTTTGGTATTTTTAGTAGAGACGGGGTTTCACCATGTTCGCCAAGCTGGTCTCGAACTCCTGACCCCAGGTGATCCACCCACCTTGGCCTCCCAAAGTGCTGGGATTACAGGCGTGAGCCACTGCAGCCGGCCTGTTTTACTTTATTTTGTTTTTTACTTTCTAAATATGAACAGTGTTCTTGCTATTTTAGCCAGTATTTTTGCTATTTTATTAGGAAAGTAACCACCAAGGTTCCTGTTACTCATTTGCTTTCTTTCCAAATGGGCTGTATTATATTTTATTCTGCTTTTAATTAGGTTTCCTTAGATATTTTCTTCACAACTCTTTGCTTCTCACTTTTCTCTGACAAGATATTTTTCTGTTTGAAGGTAACCCAGGATACAATTTGAAATTCTTTGAGATATCTTTTTATAAACATTTTCTTTGCTTATAAATATCCTTTCTTTTGAATTGTATTCGAGTTACCTTTAAACTTCAAATTCTGATTTCTTAATCTTTAATAAAAAGTATACTAATCTTCTGAAGGATTTTCTTTTTCTGGTCGTCACAGCATTGCAGATGCTACCCTCATACAGACATGTGTCCAGGAACTCAGATCCCTGCTGCCTTCATCACCTCCAGCTGAACACACTCAGGCTCAGGTAAACGTCTCAAGTCTGTTTGTGGGTTTGTTTACGTTAGGTGTCAAAAATAAAAATCTTGCTGAGGAGATACTAGTCATACGAAAAGGATGAAAACCTCTCAAAATATACATGGTATGATGAGATTATTTGAAATATGTTACTTAAAATTTTAATATGGGACATGTTTGGATGTTAGAAAAGACGGTGGGATTTGAAGATCTAGATTCTATTCTTGACTCCATCATTAGCCAGCTTTAAATGTATGATCAAGTGTCTGGATATCTTGGAGCACCACTTTAATAAAGAGGGACATTGGCATAGTTCACCTCCTGCTTCTGTGATTTTAGGCTATCTCTGTTATTTACACCAAAGTTAAAGTTTTTAAAATATTTGGTGGCTAAGTTATGTGTATTTTCAAAACCCAATTTGATAAAAATGATTTATTCATGCTCTTTCACAGATATTTACTGTTTTAAATTCTTGCCTATAGCTAGAATCTATTTACAAAACGTGCTTAACAATTATTTATATAGCTGTTGCTAACAGAAATTTTATTTCAAAATCAAATTTTAAGAAGGGCTACAAGATTTTTTTGGGAGGTGATGAATTAAAGGTGAAGTAGACCAATATCTCTTGCTTTGAGATGTGTCCTGAATAAGACAGACCCCGTTACAAAGTTTGGGAATGCTACACACATGGTCTTTGAAGCTCTTGTCCTGGTGCAGTGTTTTCACCTGAGCATGCCTATTGTATAATGACTGTCTCTTCCATTTTTCTGCTCTCCATCCAACAAATCTTTGTTGAGTACTTGCGTGTGCCTGGATCTTCTCCAAGTGAATAAAACAAAGACCCTTCCTCAAGTTGGGAGAATAGATAATTAGAAAATCCATATATGCCTGAAGATGATAGACATCTCAGAAGAAAAACTAAAGCAGGGTACAGGAAGTGATGTCAGAGTAGGAAGGGTAGAGCTGTTCCGCTTAGGATGATTAGGCAGTGACGTGGGACCCGAAGTTAGTGAAGAAGCTAGTCCTGTGATCATTGCAAGACCCCTGAGGTTGGGGTATACTTGGCCTATCCAAGAAACAGCAAGAAGGGTGGAGTGGCTGGAGCAGAATCTATGAGGGCAAGATGAGGCCAGAGGGGCACAGTCAGCTCCATGAAGTCAGGACCTTGCTGGCTGTTATGTTCCATTATGTTCTGAGTGTCTGGCACAGGGCTTGTCTCATGACAGGTGCTCACTTGATACTTGTGCGATGAATGAATAATAGCAGTAGCAAACATTTATGGGTATTTGTTTTTGTTAATTCATGTAATCTTCACAAGAATCATGAACTTATCATTAATGTCATTTTATAAAGGAAATGCCTGAGGCCCAGAGAGTTGAGTGACTTGTCCAAGGTCTCTGACATAGATTCCAACCTATGCAGGTCAGTTCCAGGGCCCACATTCTTAACCACTGCACTAGCTGGCCTTATGTAGATTAAATGCTTCTGGGCTCTTGGTATTTATATAAGATCATTCACTCATTCCAGAAAATTCTTGAGCCTCTGCTTTACCAGTTTCTGTTCTAGGTGCTAGTGATATATCTTTGAACAAAGCAGATGAGTATCTCTCCTCATGTAGAGTCTGTGCCATAAATGCAGGAGACAGACAGTGAACAAGTAAATAAAATGCATTTTATCAGATAGTCACAAATGGTATGGAAAAAAGTAATTGAGGATGGGTAAAAGGGTGTGTCAGCAAGGGGAGGGGCCTCCTGAAGGTGACACTTAAGCAGAAAGCTGGGGAGGTGAGGGAGCAGGCTGCGAGTGCCTGTGGCAGATGGCGTGGTCAGAGCCCTGCTGGTGGGGTTATACTCTGCTAAAGGTACGATGTATTAAAGTTTGTGGTCAGTTGGTTGGTATTTTTTTTGAAGAGGGCCATACATAGAAAAAGAGTTACTTTATCAACTACTCTTAATATATTAATATTTTATTTAATCTTGAATGTTATCATATACAAAAGAATCTTTAGCAATTCAGCTTTTTCTCTATAACACTTCTTGCCTCACCTGACATGGTTTATCTATTTATGGTAATATTTCATACATCCAAAGGTTAGACTTGCTATAATTTCAGTAGTGTAGAGTAAGAATGTAATATGAAGTCTCAAGACTTCACAGCAATAAACAAATTAAATTTCACAAACTGAAGAGTTTGTGAAGCCTGGAGCCACCTACACTTTTATATAAAGCAAGTTGGCAGATTAGATAAAGGGAGGACATATTCATCAGGATAAGTAGGACAGAACTATTTGTAAATAGTCTGAGACAATTGACCTCAGAGACACATACACCACACATTTACAACAGGCTCTCGACTCTTCATTACACTCTTACAACCCCGGAATAAAGTGAGAGGAAAAAAAGTGTGTGTGTGTGTGTGTGTGTGTGTGTGTGTGTACAGAGAGAGAGAATGACTGATTTCAGAATATCTTTATAAAATTCACTTATATGTAACTGGCTCATTGCTTGAGGGTAGTGGACAAATGAGACATCACAGCTCATTCTTTAATTGTTACATATTCAGAGGATTATTTTTCTGAACAGTACTTTTGCCAGTTAATACTTAACAATATTAGCATCAGGCAAATTCCAGAGATGGTTTTGTTGGTAATATTGAAGATGATTTAATTTTTTCTTTTATAATTAATAATAGTATTTTTATGTTGAGGGCAAAAATAGAACATATTTGCATTTTGTTTGTAGCAATAGCTAGGCTATTAGGCTAGCTTCCCCCCACCCCCACTTATGCACTTTGAAGGGTATTTTTGTAATCTTTCTTTCTTTACAAAATTATAGACTTCATGGCTTTGTTATACACTTTTCTACTTCTTCCATAATATTGATTTCATAATTTGACTACTTGAAAAATATGGAGACTTTTTTTTTCTTTTGAAACAGGGTTTTACTCTGTCACCCAGGCTGGAGTTCAGTGGTGTGATCACAGCTCACTATAGCCTCTACCTTCTGGGCTTAAGTGGTCCTCTCATCTCAGCCTCCCAAGTAGCTGGGACTGCAGGCCCAGCTAATTTTTATATTTTTTGTGGAAACAGGATCTCGCTGTATTGCCCAGGCTGGTCTCAAACTCCTGGGCTCAAGCCATCTGCCCACCCTGGCCTCTCAAAGGACTGGCATTACAGTACAGGTGTGTTAGCCACCACACCTGGCCAAGACTTTACTTCTTTAAATGGAATTCAAAACTTGACTTTGAAAACATTGCTTTGTTTGGTGTATAGTTGACAGTATTAATATGGCTGTTAATGACATGCTTATGAGAAAAATAATGCTTTGTCTGCTATGTGTTAATTTCAGATCTTGAAAAATTATGGTTAACATTTTATTTTTTATTGTGTTACAAAAGTAAAATACTGTATCACTGAGATGGGCTTTTTATATGACATGTTTGATTTGACCCTGTCTCCTTTTCAAACAGGTTTCCTTTCTCCTGGAATACCTATCCTCTTTGTCCAGGCTTCTGCAGTCATGTTTATTGGTGGAGCCTGACCTTGTGATTCAGGATGAGCTTGTGAAACCTCTTATCACCAATATCATTGGAATTCTCACCATATGTACCAAAGATGTATTAGGTAAGCTTAATTGTTTTAGTTTAGAATGTAAGTGAATAATACTGAGAAAAAAAAAACTTACTCTGTTTCAGATATTCACTTGAAGGTTACTTTTTGAGTTTCTTTTTGCTAGTATTTTGGAAGGCTTTGATAATGTGTTGTATAGTTTGGATACCTTTTAATGGTACCAATTAAGACACGTGTGTAGTATAATAAAGGACTGCCTTTGAGTTTTCAGTTTAAATGGGGGCAAAGCTCTCTGTGTGATGTTAGAAAGTACAGTGAGTTCTGGATATTAATTATTCTTATAAACTATGGCTAAGGCCAAAAACTTAATAAAACATACCTAATAACAAGTATAAGCCAATCTAGAATATATCAAAAATTTCCTAAGGTCCGAAATTATTGAAATGTATATATATTTTGTGATCTAATGTTATCTCCAGAGGAAAGTATTTTATGTATTTTATGTATTTTATAAGTATTTCCAGTATTATAAGTATTTTATAATTACAATACTTATATTATAATTATATTATATTATATAATTTTATACTTATATAATATATACTTATATAATTATATTATATTATATTATATATTATATGTACATAATTATACTATACTTATATAATATTATACTTATAAGTATTTTATAATTATAATACTTATAATTTCCAATATTATAAGTATTTTATAATTATAATACTTATAATTTCCAATATTATAAGTATTTTATGTATTTTGTAAGTATTTCCAGGGGAAAATATTTTATGATGAAAAGTTGAATGTAATGCTTAGTGGAGAAAATTAAAGCAAAGTAGGATCTTTGTCAAAATCTAATATAATTGTTTTAAAAATGGAAACAATCATTTATAATGAAGTAATTGACCATTTGGTAATTCTCTTTGCCTTTCAGTTTTATTTGAACTATGGATTTACTTGGTTTTAGGTCTGGAAAATGAAGTGTGTTATGATACCCAGCAAAGCCAGTTCTCAGCATCTCATCAGTGTTAAAATGATATCGATGTTAAAGGAATAGTAATTCCTTAGAAATTCAACAAGTGGCAGTGATACCCTAACTAAGCTTATTAGGTTAGACTGGACAAGCTCAACAAGGTGATATCACCCCCAATCCCTAAGTAGTGAAAATTGATTCTGGGGAGAAGAGGGTGAGGCAAAAACATCTTAGAAATTAAAATGGTTTGTAGGCTTCCAAAGCTCAGCTCTACCTGAGACAATCTTATTACTATTTCTCTTCTTGGTTTTTCTTGAGAATTCCTTGGGAAGCATTGACGTTGAGTTCATGGAAGATACACAAGATGTATGCAAGACTAGTGCCACAAAACTGTGGTGAATAGATGACAGCAGCTGGAGGACCTTTGGTTGATTGTTTGATCCCAAGGTCATAAAGCAAAAGGTGGTCTGTGTATCTTGGCTGCTATTGGCTGCCTTGTGAATGCTTTTTATTGATCCTCTTGCTTTTCTGTATGATTTGAGCTTTGAAAATTAAATGAAAGTAGTATATATTTAATTACATAAAAGTTGTTTAACCCATCATTAATTACATCAAGTGCTGAAAGGAAAAAATGTCAATATCTGAATGTACATCTATTAGCTAGTTAAATTAAAAATTGTTTTCTCATATCTAGCAAAAGGTTTTAAAAGTTCACTAAAAATATTTTTTAAGAAGTTTTTAAAATTTTTTCTGAAAACAATAAGTTAAATGATTTTATAAGAATTTATTATATTGCTATTATGTATTTACACGAATTGCTAATTTATGTATGTAAATTGATACATTGTGATGATATATATATAAGTAAATAAATTATATGAAAAGTTATTCAGCAAGTATAGGTGCAAAGCTAAATTTGGTGTTAATAGGTCTTTAATTTTTAATTTAATTTTCAGCTTAAATGTTTTATTCGGCTATTCTTACGCCTGTATTGCATAAAAACAGTAAGCTCTATACTTAGCCTTTTTATGTACAAAGTACAGATATACATATAATACATAAAGAGGTATACAGTATATGTGTGGAATTAAAATCTTGTGGGGATGGCAATGAGGAAACATATTTCTAAAATAAACTCTTTAGAGAGCCACTAATGACAAAAGGGTTGAGAAACACCAAGGATTGCCCTGGGGAAGGTGCAGTTTTCAAGTACCTCATAGGTGCTGAAGTACACCTAGATGGATGTCCTCGGGATTAACGTCCCATCAAGTTTACATTATAGTGGAATTTCATGAAAGATGACAAATCCTCCTGATGGCATGGTCAGAGAGAGTCCTCAGCGACTGCTCTCCAGCTTCCATTTACCTGAGTGCAGAGAAGGGAAAATGGGTCCTCATCCTAGAATTGCTACATCCTTAGCCATAGGAAGAGCTGCAGAATCTTCTTTGGTGTCATACTTTTCTTTGTGGGATGATACTTTTCTTGGTTCTCCAAAGAAATTCTTTTCTACCTTGACCTTGGCACACTGTGCTTTCCTTTCACTCCTGCCCAAAGCTGCTGGAGGGGATAAAGGAACTAGGGGAAAACTTACTCTGACAAAAGCAGCACAAACAATGACATATTTTTATAATGTGCCAATATGTAGTTCTGCAGTCATGGCTTAATATTTAGTTTGTCACACCTTCTGATTG
This sequence comes from Pongo abelii, assembly GCF_028885655.2. NCBI lineage: Eukaryota > Metazoa > Chordata > Mammalia > Primates > Hominidae > Pongo > Pongo abelii. Next base: position 85,078,296 of record NC_072002.2, on the reverse strand, counting down.
TTCTTGAGTATGCTTTAATAAGAGGGGAGTTTGTGAGTGTGGCTTTATATGCAGGAGGGTGGAGGGGAGATATCTTAAGAAGCAATGGAAAAGAAGTTAATTGAAATAAATTTTGGATAATGCTGAATTAGATTTGTCTTCATTTGATAAGTGCACAGCCCTCATTTTAAGTGTAATGAAGTGTCTGTGGTAAGTTTTATATCTTGAAAGGTTCTTTTCCTTCTTTGTGTTAATAACTTGAAGTGTTTTGCTTAATTTTATAGATAAAGAGTTAATATCAGCTTTTTATCACACATGGACACATTTATTTAATCTTCTGGCCATGCTCCTGAGGAAAGCCGGTGCCGTCACACTCCCGTCTGTTACCGTGGCCCTGGCCAAGCACTGGACAGTGGCGATTGGTAAGAAGATACTCGCATAATCTGGGGGGCTTTCTGCTAATAAAACGAGATAATGATTCTGCCTGTTTAGATACGTAAATTCACTAAAGTTAAGTAATTATGGCGTGGCATATAAAAGAGATATCAGGGTGATTGCTTTGAAAAATTTGCAGTGTTCTTGAGCCCCCCAAAAATGCATTTTCGAGAAATTGAAACACATTTTAAGATAACATAAAAGCGAGTTAGGAAAGCCTGTGGTTTTATTATTTTTTAAGCTTTTTAAAGATGTCATCCCTGAAGCTCTCTTTTATTGAGAACATTATATTGGCTACTGTTGGTTTTTTAAAATTTTACTTTAACTTCTGGGATACATGTGCAGAACGTGCAGGTTTTTTACATAGGAATACATGTGCCATGGTGGTTTGCTGCACCTATCAACCCATCATCTAGGTTTTAAGCCCCGCATGCATTAGGTATTTGTCCTAATGCTCTCCCTCCCCTTGCTTCTTATCCCCCGACACGACACGGTGTGTGATGTTCCCTTCCCTGGGTCCATGTGTTCTCATTGTTCATCTCTCACTTGTGAATGAGAACACGCAGTGTTTGGTTTTCTGTTCCTGTGTTAGTTTGCTGAGAATGATGGCTTCCAGCTTCATCCATGTACCTGAAAGGACATGAACTCATTCTTTTTTTATGACTGCATAATGTTCCTTGGTGTATATGTGCTGCATTTTCTTTATCCACTCTGTCATTGATGGGCATTTGGGTTGGTTCCAAGTCTTTGCTATTGTGAACAGTGCCACAGTAAACATATGTGTGCATTTGTCTTTATAGTAGGATGATTTATAAAACTTTAGGTATATACCCAGTAATGGGATTGCTGGGTCAAATGGTATTTCTGGTTCTAGATGCTTGAGGAATTGCCACACTGTCTTCCACAATGGTTGAACTAATTTATACTCCCCCCAGCAGTGTAAAAGTGTTCCTATTTTCTCCACATCCTCGCCAGCATCTGTTGTTTCCTGACTTTTGAATAATTACCATTCTAACTGGTGTGAGATGGTATCTCATTGTGGTTTTGATTTACATTTCTCTAATGACCAGTGATGATGAGTTATTTTTCATGTTTGTCGGCCGCATAAATGTCATCTTTTGAGAAGTGTCTGTTCATATCCTTCACCCACTTTTTGATGGGGTTTGTTTTTTTCTTGTAAATTTGTTTAAGTTCCTTGTAGATTCTGGATGTTAGACCTTTGTCAGATGGATAGATGGCTAAAATTTTCTCCCATTGTGTAGGTTGCCTGTTCACTGTGATGATAGTTTGTTTTGCTGTGCAGACGCTCTTTAGTTTAGATCCCATTTGTCAGTTTTAAGCCTGTGGTTTTATAAAGGTACATATGATATGATTATAAAACAATGAGATAAATGTTACTGTGTTGGTATAGAAACCAGTATTGTTTCTGACATATGTACATTGTATGTGGATACATCTTCATATATAAAATCCAGTATACATGATAACATGGAAAGTTATGATAAAAATAACTTTCTCATCACATCAGAATTTTCTTATAGTACAGAAATGCCAAGAGTATGGTATAATTATTTTTATAAGATGTTTTTCATGATAGTTGCCCACTAAAATAAACATGATTATTTTAAAATAACTAATCTTTAATTTTTCATGAAGCCTCCTAAATTTTAGCATAGAGAAAAGCTGTTTTTTAACATAAATATTCATAATTGACATTTATGTAACCTTTTTAAACAACTTGCTCAAAATTGAGTTATTTGAAGCTTCCAAAGTACCTGCTAATTCAACTGACTGATTTTTTTTTAACATTTATTTTATCATTTGATCATTCAGTAAACTTAAACGCATGATACAATTTTTAACCAAAGCGATAGTAAGAATTATGGCAAATGCATGTTTAACAAGGAACAGAATTGTTAGTTTTCTGAGAAGTTCTGAGTCTACCATGGAGTACAGTGTCCACGTAGGATATCATTATTTTGTTTAAAACATAATAATTGAAAGAGATTGACTGATTAAGACATTGGGATTTTCTTCTTGTATTTATTGGGGGAAAATTAGTTTATCACCTGAATCACCAATAATATCAATAGAAAGCATGATGCTACCCATATTAGATAAATCTGGCCTGCAGCTTGTTTTGGTAAATAAAGTTTTATTGGAACATAGCCACACTCATTTACATATTGCATATGGCTGCTTTCATGCTACAACAGTTGAGGTGAATAGTTGTGAAAAAGCTACTTGGCCCTTTACAGAAAAAGTTTGCTGACCTCTGACTTAAACTTATTTATCTAACACTGTTTCTCTAGTGATAAAATAAATACATATTAAATTCAAAACCTTCCTTCAAAATATGTGTACAGTTTTATGTAATAATAGTACTAATCAAAAGTAACTTACTGCATAAATGGTTTTCATAATAGTAATGTTAATGAAAACATTAATAACAATTATCATTGATTTTTTTGCCATGGTTTTATTTTTGGTTTTTGTTTATTTTTTAAATCAATTTCCATCTCATATGCCCATATACATTTAAAACATCTCGGGGTCACTCTGTAACTTGTGTTATCTATAAGAGTCTTTTCTCAAACTTGACTGATACTTGGACATCATTTAAATGAACATAATTCTCATGAAACCCTACTGCTGACTACTTTATTTTTCTTATGTAACTTTAATTTGTACAAGCCAAAATCTAACTAAAAATTTTTATGGTTATAATTCTCACACAAGCATAAATCTAAAATATAAAATCAAACAAAATTATAAATCCAATTTTTCAAGTTTATAAAATGTAAAACAACACATGTAATTTTGATTAAACAAAGTCAGTTCTCTCAACAGGGAATTAGTAATGACTGTTTCAGTGTAAATTCCTTTGTGTTTGGCCTGTTCTTTCCACTCTGTATTAAGTTTGTGAATCAGTTCATGACCACTCATGTGCTATCTGAACTGCTATGAAATATTTGTTTGTACGTTGTGCCAACACTGCATACTAAGTCTTGCTTTTAAGTTCTGTTTGGCACCAGCTCCTTTAAAAGTTGCAACACAATCATACAATTGGTAATCTAGATGATCCAGAGTATAGTTACTTTAAAATCAATTGGATTTCCTTTTTGTTGAATTTTGAAGAAATTTTCAAACATTCACATCTGAAATTATTCTTTTAGATATGTTCTGCAAATGTGCAGGCTTGTCTGCCACGTGTCCTGCCCTGTATACTGCCAGCTTGCAATTCCTTTCTATTCTCTTGACCGAAGAAGCAAAAGGGCATCTCCAGGCTAAGAGCAAAACACATTTATGCTGTAGTCCAACAGTGGCTTCACTTCTTGATGACACTCAGGAAAATCAGAAATCTCTAGAACGACTTAGTGATGTAATTCTTCAGGTACGTCATTTCTTGGTTTTTCAAAAGCTTTATTTAGCATTTAAATAAATTGACTTTCAGTCATGGTCTTGTTAAAAACTGTCTCAGTCATTTAAATTAAGAAATAGTAATGCTTATTATGACTGTTTAAATGATACAGAAGTTTATAAAGTTAAATTAACTATCTCCTCCTTAGCCCCACCCACTTATGTTGACCAGTTTCTTCAGTGAATATGATGTAAAGATTTGAAGTGAAATATTACTAATCTAAATCTAACAGTTGATCAAAACAGTGTTTCATATCATGACCAAAATGGATATATTTTAGGAATGCAGTTATGGTTCAAAATTTATTGTAATTTTAAAGATATATCTATGTCTCTGAAAATATATTCTAAGTGACATTTGATTTCTATAAATGGACCACAGATTTTTGGGGTTGGTTACATGTATAAGTAAGTGGACTTGTCTGGCACATTTGGAAGAAAATGCCCCCTTTCCAAGCCCTGTTGCCTGTTTTATCTTATAAAATTATGTTTACAGTCTAAAATGTGAGTCAAGAATTTTGTTAATCAGAAAACATTCTAAAATCACTAAAGTCTTATTTTATAAGTAGATTAGTAATTTTTTAAACACTGTGTGTTTACTAAGTTAAAGTTGTACATTGTTCTTTACCAATAGGAATATTTTTAGATTTTTCAGTATTTAGAATTATTCTTTTTAATCATGTGGTTTTATGATTTTTGTCTTCTCACTGAAAGGTAGAAAAGTAGTAGAATTGTTTATTGAAGAATTTGCTTCAGCTTCCCAATCAGCCAGCCACGTTTGGCAAAGACAGATTGTCTCTGTGCTGATTTGTTATAGTTCCTTTGTTGCTTAGAAGATTGTTCCTGTGCTGATTTGTTATAGTCCCTTTGTTGCTTAGAATTTGGAGATTTTTACCCACTTCTTTGCCTGTGAGAGTCGTGGTCATGCAGATATTTCTGGTATGACTGCTGGTGCATTTTGAGCACAAGGCTTGATTATGTTGAGATGCGGAAAGGATTGCCAGTAAGAGAGAAGAAAATGCTTCCTGGTTCACCCAGGAGCTGTCCTGTGGAGAGTGTCACAGGGCTCCTCAGGGGACTTTGTCTCCCTTGTGCTACAGAATCTGGTTGCCTTTCCAGCATAGATAAGAAGCCTGTTAAGGCATCCCCCATTTTCTCATCCATCTCCAGCAGTGCCTTCAGAAGCCTGGATACAGCTCTAGGGGAGAAGAGTTCCTCAAAGCATTTCTCTAAAAGCCTCTTATTCTTGGGAGGCCATAGCTTTCCTGTACCTACTACCTCACTGTCAGTTCACTCAAATTTTCTTAGTTGAAAACAAAAACTGGACGTTGTCCCAGTTTTCTCATTCCCCGTCAGAACAACAGACTTTATTTCCCAATGATTAACTGAGTCTCCAGTTTTGCACTTTAAAGAATGTTGTAAGGAGGAAAATTCAAACCTTTTCAAAAGTCTCCCAACTGCAACCCCTATCTAATTTAATTATAAATTTCCTAACTTTGGCTTTGGTTGGAGCACGGTACTGCTTGGGGAAAGGGTTTTGCTCTTGCTGACACACTTTGCTCCTCAGAGAATTTCAGTGACTTCACTCAGAGGACTGAGTGCAGTGATGGCAGTGTGCTGGGCCCTGCCCTCCCTGCTGAGGCCAAAATGGCAATAGCTGTGGGAACCTGGCTCTGCATGGATGACTGTGGGTGTCCTGCAACCAATCCTCCTGGACCTGGGAAATTTAAAGACTTCCAGCCAGGCAAAGCCAGGGCTATTTTATTTCCCAACTCTTTAATGTTGTTTGTGGTGCTGTGTTTCAAGGATCTTTGATGAAACTCATGATACATATGGATCCATGTAGGATAATGAATCAGTTTATAGTAGTATACACAGGAAAAAAAAATCTGTGCTAGAGGAATTTGTGAAATTTACCTTGTCCTTATTTTTACCTAATACTTTGTAATATTATTCTTTATCAAAGCTTTTGTTTATATTTTTTTTGTTACCTTTTTGGACAAAGAAAATGAGATAGCCTACAGTCACAGAATATCTCAATGATTTTCGTAATGACTAGCTAATTTTCCTCTTTATTTCTTCTGAATTACAAAACATGTATTTTGTGAGGGTATGGATACATTAACCAATTATTTAAACCATGTTTCCTAATAAATCATACTGTTTGTGTTCGTGTAAGCAGTAGAATTTGGATACATGACATCTGTTAGAAAGGCACAGGCAAGTTTAAGACAAAGAAAGTAAAGAGAGGAAGTATACTCCTGGCACACTTATGACAAAATGTGTACCTAATATAAGTTGGGACAGTTAATGGGCCTATTAAATTACAAACACTGTTTTCTTTGCCCTATAGAAATAGGATATGTGAATTCAAATATTATTAGAATACATTCAACAGCAACATTACTTTTGCTAAGTAATAAATGTAGCTTACTATATGTCCATGGAGGCTGTGGTTTGGGCCAGGTGCTATATGAAGCAAAGTAAACTACAGTCTTTAAATTATCTGAAGAAATTATATTCTAAAATTGATGTCTTTCAAAGGTCTATTTAAGTTTTCTGTAAAGTCATACTCAAAAAACATTCGATATGGGACCTTAGGCAAATCACTTAACTTCTTGTGATTCAGTTCTTCAAGTGCAAAATAATAGGCTTTTATTACATTATAACTAAGTTTCAGCTGCCTCTAAAATCTCCATCCTCCTAACAAATTACTGTATTGGAACTTCAATTAAAATGTCTGGGCAGAGTTAGCTTTTAAATGGTACTTTATAGCACTATCCCATAGGGGATACATGTTGAAAGTATTCATACTTACATCTTTAGTCATGTGTAAGTGTTTTTTTGTAAGTCCATTTTGAGGTGGTTTCAGACTTTGAACATTTTCTAAGAAATATTCAGCTGTCTTTTGTCCATAAAATACTGAACACATTTGACTTAGTGGAGATTTTACCTTCCCTAGTTTATGAAGATACAGTAGTCTCCTCTTATCTGTAGTTTTGCCTTTTATGGCTTCAGTTACCCATGGTTGACTGTAGTCCAAAAATATTAAATGGAAAATTCCAGAAATACACAATTCTTACGTCTTAAATTGCATGCCATTCTGAGTAGTATGATGAAATATTGCTCTGTCTCCCCCCGGGACATGAATCACCCTATGTCTAGCTTACCCATGCTGCATATGATATGTGCCCATTCATCACTTAGTATAGCCATCTTGGTTATCAGACTGATGAATCACAAGACGAAGAAGGATGAGTGCATTGTAGTAAGATATTTTAGAGAGAGAGAGGCCGCAATCACATAATTTTTATTATACTATTCTGTTATTATTATTGTTAATCTCCTACCTGCCTAATTTATAAATTAAACTTTATTGTAGTTACATATATATACGAATGAAACTTAGAATATAGGGAGTTGGGTACTATTCATGGTTTTAGGTATTCACTGGGGGTGTTGGAATGGATCCCTCAAGGATAAGGGGGCGTACTGTGCTCAATATGTTTTATTTGCAAATACATATAGATAACAAGATCAATAAAAATCTCTCTATATGTAGTAGATTTCGTCTATAATTGATGTATTAATCAATTGAGATAATGAATTAATTTTGCTCCTTATATTTGATCTGATATCTAAAAGTAGTAATGCAAATGAGGAACTCTTGCGTCTTATTTTAGATGTATTTTGTGCTCACATTTAGTGAATGGTAAAATTCAAGGGTAAATCTGTTGAAAGGAGGGCTTATATATTTAAGATACCGTTGTGTTGATGAATGTTCACTGTAATTAAAAAGCCTATTTTTTACATTAAGTACCTTTTGGAAAGAAAGCAAGGAAGTCTTGACCTAGAATACCCTACATCACTTAAATGTACAGAAGGGATTAATCTAGAAAGAGCATGACATTTAAATGAATTTTGGTTGATGAAAAGACATTATGTCTTGCTCTGTATCATCTTGATTTCTTTTTCTCTTTTTGTATATTTGCATCATCTAGGAGATAGTTATCTGTTGCTTGAGTTTATTCTCAGCCTTGCTGCCTCCAGGCTCCTCACACTTCCGTTGTGTCCACTTGCTCTTTGCAGAGATGCTCAGACTGCTTTTCAGTCTGCAGTAAGTACTGTATGGAAACTGATAGAAAGTCAGTTCTTCACTCCAGCCTTTCCTTCAGTATATGTTGGAAAGTATATGAATTTACCATAGGTTAATCCTGTTTGTTTCCTTTTTGTTTTTTTGGTTTTGGTTTGGGGCTTTGATTTCATTTTTACCATGTACACGTTTTAGAGAACCAAACAGTTCTATCTGTAAGTTTTTACTAAAAGTAGGAGATTTCTGCCTTCATTCCTCATTTTCTCAGAGGTGACCACTTATACCTCATTCAGCTACTTTTTATAGCTTCTCTTTCATGTCTCTAAATAACATGCTTATATTTTTTGTCTTGATTATTCAGTTTTAGATATTATCTGTTGAATTCCTACTATGGAAAATGAGACTTTAGCTTTTTTTTCATGCCTCACCCACCTACCCTGCCAAAATGGGTTCCCTTCTCATTCTCCTAATATTGGTATACCATAATGCCAATTAGAGAATAGGCAGCGTGAATGGTATTAAATTTATGACAGTGTTACACACAATTGAACCGTGTTGCAGAGTGTTTAACTTTCTTTTCTTGCACAGCTTTTGTTTGCCTTAGAGGTAATTATTGTATTATTTTAAAACGTGCTGACTTTCCTGTTATCACTTATAAACTCCATGCTCTTTGCCAGAATTAAATATCCTCTCAGTGTGTTCAGAATTGTCAGAACTTCATCGCTTCATCTTTTGGAAGAAATCTCTTCCCAGTTCCTTCTAACCTACTTGGTGCCTGTTGTCATCCTGGGATATCCATTCACCTGTTTCCGGGAATTCCTTTACCTCTGTGCTAGGTGCAGTCTCCTGTGGTCCTGAGATATCCATTCACCTGGTTCCAGGAATTCCTTTACCTCTGTGCTAGGTGCAGTCTCCTGCATCCCGCATGCAGTCTCCCATCTCCTGTGGCCTTCTCTCCTTCTCTTCATTTTTGCTTAGAGTCTCTTCTCCCTTAGCTTTCAGAGAAAAGATACCGAGGAGGTCTTTTGAGATCTAAGTGACTGAAAGTCTTTATCTCCCTTACATGTAATTTATAGTTAGGCTAGTGAGAATTCTGGATTGGAAATCATTTACTTCAGAATTTAGAAGCCATCGTCTGTTCTTTTTAATTCCAAATGTTACTATAGAGAATTCTGAGTAATTCTCTACTCAGAATTACTGGGCGCGGTGGCTCATGCCTGTAATCCCAGCACTTTGGGAGGCTGAGGCGGGCGGATCACGAGGTCAGGAGATCGAGACCATCCTGGCTAACACGGGCTAACACGGTAAAACCCCATCTCTACTAAAAATACAAAAAAATTAGCCAGGCGTGGCGGCGGGCACCTGTAGTCCCAGCTACTCGGGAGGCTGAGGCAGGAGAATGGTGTGAACCCGCGAGGCGGAGCTTGCAGTGAGCAGAGATCGTGCCACTGCACTCCAGCCTGGGCGACAGAGCAAGTCATCTCAAAAAAAGAAAATTCCGAAGCCCTTAGAATTCTTGGTTTTTCTCTTCCTGGAAGTTTTTAGAATCTTTCTTTTTTCTCATATTCTAAAATGTTTAGATGAAGCATCCAGGTTTGGATCTGCTTTAGCAATTGTACTGGGCTCTCTTGGGGATTCTTTCCATCTATAAACCATGCTTTCTAAATTACTTCAGAGACATTCCCTGTACTTTGTATGCTCTGTACATTTGGAACTCCTATGAAGTTTTTTTTTTTTTTTCCCTATGTAATCTTTCTTTGCTGTCTTTTCCTCTATTTATTTTAGTCTTTCTTCTCTGTTTGGCAGCTTTTCTTGGTGTCTGGTAATCTTGATTGTGTGCTCTATTTAAGACTGGGAAACTCAAAGCAGATTGACTTCCCTGAGCATATGAGTGCAACTTGTCAATTGCTGTCCAAGGGGACCAATGGGGGTTATTTTGTAGGCTTGTCTTCTGGGGCTTATCAGATTCCCTGGAGAATGGTCTTCTGATCTCTTTCCTGGAGGTGAAAACCCAACTGCCAAATGTTATGTAGCCAAGTAGGAGACGACAGCTGAGGTCTCAGAATTTAGTTTGCACAATTTCACTTAATCCTTCAAAGGTTTTAGTAGAATACTCTTGCCCACAAATGTTCGCGTCTCTGCCAGTTCAGAATCCTAATTTATCCTCTCTGGAGACTAAACATCCAGGATTTTGCAATGACTGGGAGGAAGAGTGGCTTAGTTACATAGAAATTGGTGGCTGGCAGGCAGGTCTGGGCATGTAACTGCATTTTAGAGACTTTAAGCAATCCTCCCTCATCCTCACATCCAGGGATACTTGGTGCTAAATTTCTTCAGCCTTGGGCAATTCAGTGGATAAACTGGGGTAGTTTTCAGCTTTCCCCACTCACCACTTAGAATTCAGGGTTCCCAAGCCTAATAGCTTGCCACTCATCCAATACTGCTTTCTCATTTTCAGGCGTGTGTGTGTGTGTGTGTGTGTGTGTGTGTATGTGTGTATGTGTGTGTAATCCCATTTTTGTCATTTTAATGGGATTTCAGGAGGGAATAAAAGACATATCTGTGCACACAACTATTTCCTTAGGAGTCTTAACTCCGACCCAACCCTGCCTCCAATTGCTACATATATTTTTATTTTATTTTTTATTTTTATTTATTTATTTATTTTTGAGACAGAGTCTCACTCTGTCACCCAGGCTGGAGTGCAGTGTGGCACGATCTCAGCTCACTGCAACCTCTGCCTCCCAGGTTCAAGTGATTCTCCTGCCTCAAGCCTCCCAAGTAGCTGGGATTACAGGCGCTTGCCACCGTGCCCAGCTAATTTTTGTATTTTTCACATGTTGATTGGCCAAACTGGTCTCGAACTCCTGACCTCAGGTGATCCGTCCACCTTTGCCTCCTAAAGGGCTGGGATTACAAGGCGTGAGCCACCACGCCTGGCCCCATTATCATTTGTTTCAATAAATTTTTCAATTTTCTCCTTAATATTTTCATTAACCCACTGGACACTCAGGAGCATATTGTTTAATTTTCATATGTTTGTGTAGTTTCCAAAATTCCTCTTGTTATTGATTTCCAGTTTTATTCTACTCTGGTCATAGAAGATGCTTGATATTATTTCAATTTCTTGAATGTTTTAAGACTTGTTTTGTGAACCTAACATGGAATATCCTACAGAATGATCCATATGCTGAGGAGAAGAATGTGTATTCTGCAGCCGTTAGATGAAATGTTTGGTAAATATCTATTAGGTCCGTTTTGTCTTTAGTGCAGATTAAATCCAGTGTTTCTTTGGTGATTTTCTGTCTGGAAGATCTGTCTGTTCAATGCTGAAAGTAGGGTGTTGAAGTCTCCAGCCATTATTGTCTTGAGATCTCTCTCTCTCTTCAGCTCTAATATTTGCTTTATATATCTCAGTGCTCCAGTGATGGGTATGTCTATACTTACAATCATTATATCCTCTTGCTGCATTGACTCCCTTATCATTATATAATGACCTTCTTTGTCTCCCTTACAGTTTTTGTTTTGACATCTATTTTGTCTAATTATAGCTACTCCTAATTTTTTTTTGTTTTCATTGGCATGGAATGTCTTTTTCCATCCCTTTATTTTCAGTCTGTATATATTTTTATTGGTGAAGTATGTTTGTTGTAGGCAACAGATAAGTGGGCGTTGTTTTTTCATCCCTTCAGCCACTCTGTGTGTTTTTATTGTAGAGTTTAGTCCATAGTCCATTTTACATTCAATGTTGTTATTGACAAGTAGGGACTGCCTTCTGCTGTTCTGTTATTTGTTTTCTAATTGTTTTGTGATCTCATTCTTCTTTAATTCCTTCTGTCTTTCTTTTAGTGAAGATGATTTTCTTTGGTGGTATGTTAATTTCTTCTTAGTTTTTGTGTCTCCATTTGTATCGTTTTTGGTAAGAGGTTACCATGATGAGGCTTGCAAATACCTTCTTATAGCCCATTATTTTAAACTAATGACAACTTAATACTGATGGCATGAACAAACACACACGCAAAAGAAAACTAGTAAAAACTCTACACTTTAACTTTATCTCCTCTGCTTTCTAACTTTTAGTTGTTTCTCTTTATGTCTTATTGTACTGTCTTTGTCTTAAAAAGTTGCTGTAGTTATTATTTTCGATTGGTTCATAATTTAGACTCTCTACTTAAGATAAGAGTAGTTTACACAACACCATTACAGTGTTACAATAGTCTCTGTTTTTCTGTGTGCTTATATTACCAGTGAATTTTGTACCATCGGGTGATTTCTTCTTGCTCACTAACATCCTTTTATTTCAGATTGAAGAACTCACTTTACTATTTCTTGTAGGACAGGTCTGGTGTTGTTGAAATCCTTCAGCTTTTGTTTGTCTAAGGTTTTTATTTCTCTTCATACTTGAAGGATAGTTTTGCCGTATGTACTATTCTAGGGTAAAGTTTTTTTGTTGTTTTGTTTTATTTTTTTTTTCCCTTCAGCACTTGAAATATGTCATGCTACTCTCTCGTGACCTGTAACATTTCCAGATATATTGGAGGTCCATTGTATGTTGTTTCTTTTCTCTTGCTGCTTTTAGGATCTTTTCTTTATCCTTGACCTTTAGGAGTTTGATTATGAAATATCTTAAATGTCTTCTTTGGGTTAAATCTGCTTGGTGTTCTCTAACCTTCTTGTACTTGAATACTGATCTTTCTCTAGGTTTTGGAAGTTCTCTGATATTATCCCTTTGAATAAACTTTCTACCACTATCTCTTTCTCTTAACTTTGCCCTTTCGAGGTTATTTTTTAGGTTTTATAGGCATGCTTCATTCTTCTTTATTCTCTTTTCTTGTGTCTCCTTCCTCTGACTGTGTATTTTCAAATAGCTTGCCTTCAAGCTTACTAATTCTTTCTTTTACTTGGTCAGCTCTACTATTATGAGACTGATGTATTTGTCAGCATGCCAATTGAATTTTTCAACACTAGAATTTCTGTTTCATTCTTCTTAATTATTTAAATCTCTCTGTTAAATTTTTCTGATAAAATTCTGAATTCCTTCTCTTATTTTGAATTTCTTTGAGTTCCCCTAACACAGCAATTTTGAATTCTCTGTGTGAAAGTTCACATATCTCTGTTTCTCTAGGCTTGGTCTCTGATGCCTTATTTTAGTTCATTTGGTGGGGTCATTTTTTCCTGGATGATCTTGAGGCTTGTAGATGTTTGTCAGTATCTGGGCATTGAAGAGTTAGGTATTTGTTTTAGTCTTTGCAGTCTGGGCTTGTTTGTGTGTGTCCTCCTTGAGTAGGCTTTCCAGGCATTCCAAGGGAATTGGACCTTAAGCCCAATAACACTTCGTTTCTTGCAGACTTGCGGAGGTACTGCCTTGGTGGTCTTGGATAAGATCTGGGAGAATTCTCCAGATTACCAGGCAGAGACTCTTGTTCTTTTACCTTACTTTCTCCCAAACGAACAGAGTCTCTCTCTATATACTGAGCAGCCTGGAACTGGGGGTGTGGTGATATTAGCATCCCTGTGGCTACCACCACTGGAACTGCGCTGGATTAGTCCTGATGTCAACACAACACTGGGTTTCTCTCAAGCCCACTGCAGTTGCTACCTGCTTACCTGTATTCACTCAAGGCCCTAGGACTTCATAATCAGTAGGTGACAAAGCCAGCCAGGTTTCTGTCCTTCCCTGCAGAGCAGTAAGTTCCCCCAGACCCTGAGCAGGTCCAGAGATGCTATCTGTGAGCCAGGGATTAGAGTCAAAAACCTTAGAATTTTACCTGATGTTCTATTCTAGTGCAACTAACCTGGCACTCAAACCACAATCCTGGGTCCTTTCTGCTCTTCTCTCCCCTTTCCACAGGAAAAGGAGACTCTCCTTTTGGCCACCAATACCACGGTCCCATGGGAGTTCTACCAGGCTGCTGCCAGTGTTCACTTAGAGCCCAAGGGCACTTCTATCATTCTGTGATGAATGCTGCCAGACCTGGGGCTCACCCTTCAGGACAGTCCGTTCCCCTCTGGCCCAGAGATGGTCCAGAAATACTGTCCAAGAGCCTCGGCCTGGATTCAGGGAGCCCAAGAGCCTACTTGTTGCTCTACCCACTGTGGCTGAGCTGATACCTATGATGCAAGACAAAGTCCCCTTTACTTTCCCTTCTGCTTTTCTCAAACAGAAGGAGTCTTTTGTTGTAGCCACCACAGCTGCGAAATGTGCTGGGTCATACCTAAAGTCAGCACGTCCCAGAGCCCAAGGCCTGTGGTGTACTATTTGGATATTGCTGCTGGTTATTCAGGGCCTGAGGGCTCTTCAGTCAGCAGGTAATGAATCCTGCCAGGACTGGTTTCTTCTCTTCAAGGCAGTGGGTTCCCTTGGCCCACATTTTGTCTAGAAGTGTCATCTAGGAGCTAGGGCCTGGAATGGGGGTCTCACGACTCTGCCCAGTGCCCTGTTCTATTGTGACTGAGCTGGTATCTAAGATGCAAGACAGTCTTGTTTACTCTCCTCCTCAAGTAGAAGGAAGGAGTCACTTTTGTTGCTGCAAGCCACACTGCCTGGGATTGAGGGAGTAATGGTGTAAGGCCTCCCTTAGCTGCCCTGGCTGTTGTCTCCCTGTGTCACATGCCACCATAGTCCGCTGGCTCTAAGCCCAGCCGAACACTAGGAGTTGCCTAGGAATTGCAGGCCTTGTGTCCAAGACTGCCTTTCAAGTTTACCTAGGACCCCAGAGCACTGGCTTTACGGTGGCAAGGCTTGCCAAGAAACTCCCCTTCTGACTGCTGGTTTGGGCAGTTGATCTAAATGATCTCTCCATGCATGATTATTGGCTGAGCCCAGCACAGCTTTGCTCTCCATTGTGACAGAGCAGCACTGAATTCAATGTGAAGTCCCCCAGTTGCTGCTCTCTCCCTCCTCCAAGTGTGCAAGTTAGCTCGCCATACCAGGCAGCTGCTGCTGATAGATAGGGGAGGAGTGGTGATTCAAGACTGTATCTCCGACACTTTTCAGTTCCTCTTTCAGCCGTACACATTAAAACCAGGTACTGTGATTGCTCACCTGATTTTTGGTTCTTGTGACGGTGCTTTTCTGTGTGCATATAGCTGTTAAAATTTGGTGTTCCTGTCGGGGGAGGACAGACAGTATAGGCTTCTATTCTGCCACCTTGCTGCACTCACCTAGCTGATTCTTTTTTAACTTTTAGGTTCGGGGTACATGTGTAGGTTTGTTATATAGGTAACTTGTATCATGGGGGTTTGGTGTATAGATTATTTCATCACCCAGGTACTAAGCCTAGTACCCAACAGTTATTTTTTCTGATCTTCTCCCTCCTGCTACCCTTTACCCACTGGTAGGCCCCATTGTCTATTGTTCCCCTCTTTGTGTCCCAGTGCTCTCATCATTTAGCTCCCACTTATAAGTGAGAACAAGCAGTATTTGGTTTTCTGTTTCTGCATTGTTTCCTAAGGATCATGGCCTCGAGCTCCAACCATGTTCATGCAGAGGACATGATCTCACTCTTTTTCATGGCTGCATAGTATTCTGTGGTGTATATGTGCCACATTTTCTTTATCCAGTTTTCCATTGATGGGCATTTAAGTTGATTCCATGTCTTTACTATTGCAGATAGTGCTGCAGTGAACATTTGTATTCATGTGTCTTTATGATAGAATGATTTATATTCCTTTGGGCGTATACCCTGTAATGAGATTATAGGGTTGAATTGCAGTCCTGTTTTTAGCTTGTTGAGGAATCACCACACTGCCTTCCACAATGGTTGAACTAATTTGCACTCCCACTAACTGTGTATAAGCATTCCCTTTTCTCCACAACCTCATCAGCGTGTGTTAGTTTTTGACTTCTTAGTAGCCATTCTGACTGGTGTGAGATGGTATCTTACTGTGGTTTTGATTTGCATTTCTCTAATGATCAGTGATGTTGAGCTTTTTTCAATATGTTTGTTGGCAATGTGTATGTCTTCTTTTGAGAAGTGTCTGTTCATGTCCTTTGCCCACTTCTTAAGGGGTTGTTTTTTTCTTGTAAATTTAAGTTCCTTATAGTTGCTGAATATTAGACGTTTGTCATATGCATAGTTTGCAGATATTTTCTCCGATTCTGTAGGTTGTCTGTTTACTCTGTTGATAGTTTTTTGCTGTGCAGACACGCTTTAGTTTAATTAGATTTCATTTGTCAATTTTTGCTTTTGCTGCAATTGCTTTTCGCATTTTCATCATGAAATCTCTGCCAGTTTCTGTGTCCAGAATGGTATTGCCTAGGTTGTCTTCCAGCGTTTTAATAGTTTTGGGGTTTATATTTAAGTCTTTAATCCATCTTCAGTTTATTTTTGTATATATATAAGGAAGGGGTCCAGTTTCAATGTATGTATATAATTAGTTATCCCAGCACCATTTATCGAATAGGGAGTTCTTTCCCCATTGTTTGTTTTTGTCAGCTTTGTCTAAGGTCAGATGGTTCTAGGTGTACACTCTTATTTCTAGGCTCTGTATTCTGTTCCATTGGTCAATGTGTTTATTTTTTATACCATTACCATGCTTTGGTTACTATAGCCCTGTAGTATAGTTTGAAGTCAAGTAGCTTGATGCCTCCAGGTTTTTTCTTTTTGCTTAGAATTGCCTTGGTGTTTTGGGCTCTTTTTTGGTTCCATATGAATTTTAAAAGTTTTTTCTAGTTCTATGAAGAATGTGATTGGTGGTTCGATAGGGATAGTATTGAATCTACAAATTGCTTTGGGCAGTATGGCCATTTTAGCGATGTTGATTCTTCCTAGCCACGTTCATGGAATGTTTTTCCATTCATTTGTGTCACCACTGATTTCTTTCAGCAGTGTTTTGTATTTCTCCTTGTAGAGATCTTTCACCTCCCTGGTTAGCTGTATTCCTAGGTATTGCATTTTATTTTACTTTTGTTTTGTTTTGTTTTGGTGGCAGTTGTGAATGGGATTGCATTCCTGATTTGCCTCTTGGCTTGATTGTTGGTATATAGGAATGTTAGTAACTTTTGCACATTGATTTTGTATCCTGAGACTTGGCTAAAATTGTTTATCAGCTTAAGGAGCTTTTGGGCTGAGACGATGGGGTTTTCTAGATATAGGATCATGTCATCTGCAAACAGGGATAATTTGACTTCCTCTCTTCCTATTTGGATGCCCTTTATTTCCTTCTCTTGCCTGATTGCCCTGGCCAGAATTTCCAGTACTGTGTTGAATAGGAGTGGTGAGAGAGGGCATCCTTGTCTTGTGCCAGTTTTCAAGGGGAATGCTTCTAGCTTTTGCCCATTCAGTATGATGTAGACAGCAGGTTTGTCATAGATGGCTCTCGTTATTTTAATATATGTTACTTCAATACCTAATTTGTTAGGAGTTTTTAATATGAAAAGATGTTGAATATTACTGAAAGCCTCTGTTGAGATAATCATGTTATTTTTCTTTCTAGTTCTGTTTATGTGATGAATCATGTTTATTTGTTTGCACATATGTTGAACCAACCTTGCATCCTAGGGATAAAGCCTTCTTGTTCGTAGTGGATTAGCTTTTGGATGTGCTGCTGGATTCAGTTTGCTAGTATGTTGTTGAGGGTTTTTGCATTGCTGTTCATCAAGGATATTGACCTTTTTTTTGTTGTTGTGTCTCTGCCAGTTTTGGTGTCAGGATGATGCTAGCCTCATAGAATGAGTTGAGGAGGAGTTCCTACTTCTCATTTTTTTGGGGAACAGTGTCAGTAAGAATGGTGTCAGCTCTTCTTTATAGATCTGGTAGAATTCGGCTGTCAATCCATCTGATCCATGGCTTTTATGGTGTGCGGGCTATTTATTTCTGATTCCATTTTAGAGCTCATTATTGGTCTGTTCAAGGATTCAATTTCTTCCTGGTTCAGTCTTGGGAGGATATATGTGGCCAGGAATTTATCCACTTCTGGATTTTTAGTTTGTGTGCATAGAAGTGTTCATAATAGTCTCTGATGGTTATTTCTGTGGGGTCAGTGGTAATATCCCGTTTGTCATTTCTCATTATGTTTATTTGGATCTTTTCTCTTTTCTTCATTAGTCTAGCTAGTGGTCCATATATATATATATTTTTTTTTTCAAAAAACCAGCTCCTCACTTCATTGGTCTTTTGAATGGTTTTTCATGTCTCAGTCTCCTTCAGCTCTGATTCTTTCTTGTGTTCTACTAGCTTTGGGGTTGGTTTGCTCTTTCTTCTCTAGTTATTTTAGTTGTGATGTTAGGTGCTAACTTGAGATCTTTCTAACTTTTCAATATGGGCATTTAGTGCTCCAAATTTTTCTGTTAACACTACCTTAGCTATGTCCCAGAGATTCTGGTATGTTATCATTGTTCTCATTAGTTTCAAAGAACTTACTGATTTTTGCCTTAATTTCATTATTTGCCCAAAAGTTATTCAGGAGCAGGATGCTTAATTTCAATGTAAATGAATGGTTTTGTGCAATTTTCTTTGTATTGAATTCTGTTTTTATTGTGCTATGGTCTGAGAGTGTGGATGGTGTATGTATTAGACCATTCTTACATTGCTATAAAGAAATACCTGACACTGAGTAATTTATAAAGAAAAGAGGTTTAATTGGCTCACGGTTCCACAGGCTGTACAGGAAGCATAATGCTGGCATCTACTCAGCTTCTGAGAAGGCCTCAGGAAACCTTCAGTTATGGCAGAAGGGGGAGCGAGGCATCTCACATGGTGGGAGCAGGAGGAAGAGAGAGGGGCAAGATGCCACACACTTTTAAACAACCAGATCTCATGAGAACTCTGTTACAGGAACAGAACCAAAGGGATGGTGCTAAACCATTCATGGAGGATCTACCCCAATGATCCAGTCCCCAACGTTAGGGATTATAGTTGAACATGAGATTTGGGTGGGGACACAGATCCAAACCATATCAGTATAATTTTGATTTTTTTGAATTTGCTGAAATTTGTTTTTTGTCTGATTGTGTGGTTGATTTCAGAGTATGTGCCATGTGGCAATGAGAAAAATGTATACTCTGTTGTATTCTGGTGGGGAGTTCTGTAGATGTCTATCAGATCCATTTGGTCCAGTGTTGAGTTCAGGTCTTGAATATCTTTGTTAATTTTTTGCCTGGATTATCTGTCTGATACTGTCAGTGGGGTGTTGAAGTCTCCCACGTTACCCTATGGGAGTCTAAGTCTCTTTGAAGATCTCTTAAGAACTTGCTTTATGAATCTGGATGCTTCTGTGTTTAGTGCATATATATTTAGGATAGCTAGGTTGCCTTGTGGAATTGAGTCCTTTACTATTTCTAATGCCCTTCTTTGTCTTTTTTTATCTTTGTTGGTTTAAAGTCTATTTTGTCTGAAATTAGAATTGCAATCCCTGCTTTTTTCTGTTTTTCATTGCTTGGTAGCCTTTTTCCATCTCTTTATTTTGAGCCTATGTGTGTCATTGCATATGAGATGGGTGAGTGCCTGCAGGCAAGGCAGTGTGAAGGAGGCTGCAGTGGGGGAAGAATGCTGGTGCTTGTCCACTGGGGTCACTCTGCTGGAGCACTCTGCTAGTCAGGCACAGTCTGCCAGTGCAGGAGCTACCGTGTGGGCCTGTACCTGGGAGCTTCACTCCAAGCAGGTGTGGCTAGGCTCCGACTCTGGGAGAAGCCAGCAGACCAAAGGGTGGCCCAGACTGGCTCCATCTCATGGGCAAGACCACCCTGCAGAGTTGAGGTCCCACAGTTTCCCTAGGGATAAAGTCTCCTATGGGAGCAAATCTAGCCTAAGGGGATGGGCATCCTTGGCCGTGCTCCGCGATAGACATTCCCATACCAAACTCTGTGGGCTCTGCCTTAGCTGGAGTTCTGCTTCTACCGCTTCCCTAAGCAGCTTTCCCTGACAACTCAAATGTCCATGGTGGTCCAGGGGTCCCTTCCCACCAGGGTTCCAGAGGCCTGTGGGGAGAGCGAATTTTGTTCCTTGCCTTTTCAACTTCCCCCTCTGCAGGAGTTGTTGGGGGCCAGGAACAAGTTGTGGTGCTTGGTAGCCCCGAGCAGGGTCCCCAGCTTCCTCCCACTTCAGCCCCAGCTCTGTCTTTTCCCTCCATCTGCTCTCAATGCCCTCCCTCTGAAGATCTGCTAGGAGTGTGCCAGTCTTCTGATGTCCCAGTCCCTCAGTGGGAGATGTTCCTCCTGGCTGTATCTAGTTGGCCATCTTGGAGCAGAAATTTCTAGTTTTGTTTTGTTTTGTTTTTTAATAAAAATGTATGGAATCTGTTATTGTGTCTCCTTTTGTACATATTAGAAAATTTTAAGTGAAAAATTTCTAACTCATAAATTTAAATGTATAAAGGAAATATACAGAAATAGTAGTTTCGGAATTACAAATGATTTTCCATTTCTCTGAAAGTCAAAAAAGTTATGCACTATTTTTTGAGAAACTGTTATGTGACAGGTGCATGTTACCATAGAAATGACAGATGGAAAGAACCAAATCACCTGAGATATAGGGGTAGTTTAGATAGAAATGGAGAGAGGGGAATGTGTCCCCAGAAGGAGAAAGGAGGAAATTGATGACAGTTCTCCTGTTCAGCAGTTTTACAAGGACCCATTTTAATAAGGTACACACATATATATACAATATGCTCTGGTGAATTTGAGTAAGTATATGAGCTTGCTATGTGAAAGCTAAATAAAGCTTTTTTCTGTAGATGATGAGTCTTTGAGAATGATTGTTGTTCTTTTCCATATTATAAACAACTTATACAGTCTTATCCACACAGAACATTCTCAAATATTAATGACTTATCAAAATCCAGTGTATTTCACATGATAGTTGAAACCTAACAATATCTTTTAAGTAGAAAATGTTCTTTATTCACAACAGTTTTGCTCCAGATTAAATATTTCTTCAAGGCAGTTTGATTTGTATTCTCTGCAGTGCTATGAAGGGAAATCCTCCAAAGATATCCTGAAAAGAGTAGCTGCAAATGCATTGATGTCACTTCTGGCTGTCAGTAGAAGAGCACAGAAACATGCTTTGAAAGGTGAGCCACATGACACATCAGCTGTTTTGATGGCATTATCAATTCATATGTTTTGTTGCTTGTTCAAGTTAATTTTCTTTGGACTCAAAATGTAAAAAACGTATAGTATAATCTCAGTGTCACTAAAAATAATTTTTTTTCCATACAGAAGCAGTAAATATGCATTACTTTTCAAATAAAAAGATTAGACATAGTTCGTTTTTGTTTGTTTAATATGTGATGGTTCTTGCTCTAAAGAACCTATATGTAAATATTAGAGAAGCTAAAAGTTAACACATTGAGTTTCATTATAATTAAATATTACTATCCAAAGCACTCAGTGCATACCTGAACAAAACCCACATAGTTTTGATGGTAAAAACAGCAACAGATGATTCCATATTTTCGTATAAATTTCTCTCTTGAGTGTTGTAATTTCTCATTTGGGAATCGGAGAATATAGATCTGAGAATTAAAAGAGAATAATGGCAACATCAGGTCCATTAATATCAATTGTGATTTGCTACTAAAACAACTGATGTATTCCTCAAGTTGTAAATTGGACTTGGGTAGTATCTTGCTAAAAACTGAAAACAAGTGGCCTTCAGCATTTTAGTCCTCTTACTTTTCCCCCCTCTGATTCATTAATCTCTGACTGAAAATTCTAAAATGAAGTGGGTCATAAACAGAAAATGTTACCTTTTTGAGAATCTGATTGGTATATGTGGTTTTAACTTACTTGGAAATAGAATATCCTTTTGACTACTGCAGATTTTGTCTTTCAGCCAATCTTATAGACAATTGCATGGAGCAGATGAAACACGTAAATGCACAACTGAACCTAGATTCTCTGAGGCCTGGGAAAGCAGCATTGAAAAAAAAGGTAACATTCTGGGAAAAATGAATGGCTATATATAGACACCATTCTCCAGTCCTCTTGTGCCTAGAAATGAGCATGAGCTTGAAATGAGTGTCTCATTTAGAAGAAAGGTACAGATGGATAAATTAATGAGACTACTACATTAGCAGATTGTTGGCTTTTTTTGGTCTTAATTCTTACTTGAAGATCTTTAGGCAACGTCTGTCTATTATGTACTGTTGTTATTATAAACATTGGAAATATCCACATATACATGATACTATGCCAGATAAATTTTTTATACTACAAAAAGAAAATCTTTATCTCAAAACAAGCATAGGTTAACTAGGAATGAGATCTATAACAACTATAATTTATTAAGAGATTTCTATATGTCAGCCACTATTGAAACATTTCATATTTATTATCTCATGAACAAACACTCATTACAGCATAGTCACACAACTGGTAATTGATGGAGCTAATATTTGCCCCAAATCTGGGTGGTTGCAGAGCTGGTATGCCTCATCTCTGTTTATCTCCTCCTGTGCCTTCTGAATATCTCCTCTAGCATTGAGTCTGCTGGACTCATGTTGAAACTGCATGCTCAGGTAAACTGAAAATAACATAGTTATTATATAATAGCTATGATTAACAGTAACTACTGTGGTTAACAAGATCTGCCACCCACTTATTCAGTAAATGAAAGTGTGTGAATAGTATAAATATATAAATATATGTGTGTAGGTAAGGCCATTATAGCAGCACTCTATGTAATAACTAGTTTCTACTGCATTTAATAAGAAACCAAGACAAAGTCTTATTTAATAATGTAATTGATGCAGGAGATTGATTGTGTGTTTATCGGTTCTTTTTTTTTTTTTTTTTTTTTTTTTTGCCTCTTTTCCTCTCTAGCCAAAGGTCCTTCATCATTGAGAAAGTCAGCCAACACCTGATATGATTGAAAATCTGTCAGTATCTGCCTCACTTTAATGAGATGAAACATGGAGGCTATCATATATCCGAGTTCCTCCATGCTTGATAGAACAGAAATAGCTTTTTCGTGGTGAATGTGCTTCTTGAGATATGGTCATCTTTCAGAGATCGTTAGCCTGTCAGTTTCCTCAAAGTTACAGTGGTCGGGCATGATTAGAGCACACCTGCATTGTACTGTGACCCAAAGGGGAGGGAATTACTATCCACAAAAAGTGAAGTATGCTGTTGCATTCACAGTTTTCAACTGCTTTTTGTTTAAATAGGAGGATGGTGTTATTAAAGAGTTAAGCATTGCCATGCAGCTCCTAAGAAACTGTCTTTATCAAAATGAGGAATGTAAAGTAAGTAGAGCTACTTTTCAAAATTTTAATAGGAGTACTGGTATTAAGCAGTTCAATTTTTATATGAGATAATGTAGTAGGAAAAATGGAAAGCTCTGACTTTTAAATTTTTAGACACACAGTTGATTGGTCCTTAAACTTCAAAATTTTAATAGGAGTACTGGTATTAAGCAGTTCAATTTTTATATGAGATAATGTATTAGGAAAAATGGAAAGCTCTGACTTTTAAATTTTTAGACACACAGTTGATTGGTCCTTAAACTCAGTGTTAATTGTCAGAAATGTGTGTATCTAATCGTTATTCATCAACACTGATTACATTGTGTATATCAGTGTTTTGATTTATCGTTGAAACTTTAACTTCACAAACTTCAGCCTCATTCTGTACTCTTAGGTATTTTAAATGTTTTAGGTATGAAATGAATGGCTGGATGTGTCTTATAAGGTAGATTCTTTCAAAAAGGGTTGTCAAAACAACTCTTCAAGGAAATAATTGAAGCTATCTGTATCTATAAGGAAAGAAGATGAAGAGTTTCCTGCTTCAAAGGAGAAGATAGTTAGAGCTGCTACCTAGTGTGGCCACATCCACCGAGAGGAAGTTTCTTCTAGCTCTGCTGACTCCCTGTGACCATTTACACAGCCCTTCTGTCTAAAAATCACTGAGATATTTTGCTTCGTCTGTGAGCATTGATGATGTTTTAAACCATTGTATCAGTACTACTGTAGAGGATATAATCTTTTGAACACTCTGATTTGCTTTGTCTATAGTTTTACAACACTTTTGAAATACTAGATTAATGCTTTAATGCAGAAATACTAGATTATTCTTTATAAAAGCTGGCCATGAAAATAAAATTTTAAAAAATACTAAATTAAAGCTTTAATATAGAAAGCAAAGATAAATTATAGAAGCTTTTATTGCCTTATAAATTTTTACCTGTTTTGCTTTTACTTGTGGTAAGAGCACAACTGGAAAAACCATACCACATCTGGGGAAAATGGACATGTTGAACACACTTATTCCTTAAGCGATGTTAAAAAGCCAGATACATTATATTTCAAAATAGTTTGATGGAAATTAAGTATTTATTTATAAATACTTATAAAATTCCCTATATATGAATTTATATAAACTTTTTCTCAAAACAAAAGTGCCATTAATAAACTTAATGATTCCTTCGTGCTTATGATATTATGCTTGTGACTGGATGTACAGTCAGTATTTGTGTGTAAATGTAAATATATAAATTTCATGTGTATGTGCAGTTAATATTCATTCATGACACCTTATTCAGGGAAATACTCTGGAATACTTTACATGTGGGATCTACCTATAAAGATTTATGAAATGCTAACCTGGCTACTAGGTATAAATATTGTGCTCAATTTGTATCACATTAGCCATTTATAAAAGTGTAATATCTCAATAAGTCAAAGCATTTCTGTATTTCTAAGTTGTTTAATAAGAAGTAAATCCAAAGAATATTAAGATTATCCTTGAGTATGAATATAATATTACGGAGGTAGAGATTGTTAATTTCAATTTCAGCTTTTATCAGGTGTATGGCATGTTCTCATTGTTAATAGTTGGCCACTATTGGGTAATTCACCAGGTCACCCACTGCCACTCCACCCTGCTGTTTGCATATGCATAATATTAAGGGGTTTTCATACTGGAAGGATCATGGTGGCTGTGAGGTAAATGAATTAAACAGTGGACAAGGTTAGATGGAGGGGACTGTCGTAGTGCAGACAAGAGATGATGGCACCTTAACTTGAGCAGGTGGAAAGGAGAAGGAGGGTAGGGAGTAAATTTGAGGCATTGAGAAGAGGAGGAATGTAGAATGATCATGCATTAAGAGTGCATGATAGAGCAGAGCGCAGGTGTGAGAGACCCGATATTCATGCTTGCACGTGCTAGCCTCAAGAGTCTTTGGGGCATCCAGTTGAAAAATGGCTTGTGGCCTGTAGATTTTATGGGTCTGGGACTCTAAGGAGTGATACAAGCTGGGAGTATTAGGAGTTATCAATGTGTAGATGGTGTTTGTGGTCCTCACTATTGTTGAAATTTCCCAAGAAAGTATGTAATGAAAACCAAGGTCATATCTTTGGAAAATAGGAACATTTAAGAGGGGGCAGAAAACAAATGAGAAGGGAATACTGGAAAAGGAATTTGGAGATTGCATTAGGCCGTTCTTGCCTTGCTATGAAGAAATATCTGAGACTAGGTAATTTATTAAAGAAAAGAGGTTTAATTGGCTCACAGTTCTGCAGGGTATACAGGAAGCACAGTGGCATCTGCTTCTGGGGAGGCCTCAGGAAGCTTCCAATCGTGACAAGAAGGCAAAAGGGGAACAGGCACATCACATTACTAGAACTAGAGCAAGAGTGAGAGAGCTGGCGAGGAGGTGCCACACACTTTTAAATGACCAGATCTCATGAGATCACTCACTGTCTTGAGGAAAGCACCAAGCCACGAGGAATCCGCCCTCAAGATATAAACACCTCCCACCAGGCCTCACCTCTAGCACTGGGGATTACAATTCAACATGAGATTTGGGCAGGGACAAATATCCAGACTCTAAAATGATCCAAGATAGAGCAGCAGCATGGAAATTAAGAGACATATAGCAAATGCCACAGTGCTTAAGCGTTGGTGGCAACCACAAAAGTAGAAGTGGCCTCAATAGAATCATCAGGGCAGAAAATAAATGGAAATGAGCTAAAGATTAAATGTGAGGCAGGGAAATTACAGCAATAATAATGTAGAAGTTTGGTCATGAAAAGTGGCATTAATAACTTAGGACATATAAGGTGAAAGGAAATGAGTATGTTTGTTTCTCTTAACATGTAAACTACTTGAATACAGGCACAGAAATGAGCCAGTTGGGGACGAGTTGTTTAAGAGATAACAAGAGGAGAACTAACTGGTGGATTAAGATCCCTGAGGAGGCGGGAAGAGCTGTGTTTCAGAACACAGATGGATGTATCAATCTCTGGCAGGCAAGAAGTGGAACACCTCTTTGTCACTACCAGGCAGACAGAAAGGATGAATGGATGAAAATACAGATAAACTATGGGGACAGATTGGCAGAGCAGATAAAGGAGTTTGTACTTAATCATTTCTGTCTTCTCTGTGAAATAGTAAACAAGGTCATCTGCTGCAGATGGAGGGCTGTGTGCCACAGAGAGTGGTGAACATGGGAAGAACTTTAGGGAGAGCACTAGGAATGACTTCAGTGCTTACAGAGAGTGTTGAACACTGGGAATCACTTCTCCTCTTCTGCTACTTGATGCTATGTGAAATTTTATAGGGTGTGTGTATTTATGTGCATGCTCACGTGCATGAACATGGGTCTACAAGTTACCTCGGAATTCTTGTTCATTTGAAACATATTGCTGCACTTAAATAGCTGTATTTTATCTGCAATATTGTCCCACGGTAACTGATCTTTGTAATGAAGACTCTGAGTTACTTCAGAATTTATTGATTTATCATAATATTTAGACTGAATTTTATATATTCAAATTACTCAAAAACTGTAATTTACTTTGAGTATATACACACATAAACACACAGAGAGAGAGAGAGAAGGAGAGGGAGAGAGGGTGGCCAAAGAGGACTCAGAGTTGATCAGAATGTTTACTTAACCAGAAATTCTCACTTCTTGGCCATTTCATAGCATTTACAGGAATTTATTCAGTGTTGTGAGATATCACTTTGCTGTTTAACTTACATGTTACAAAGGCTATTTTCTATGCTTCCTACCTTAGTGGTACATCTTAACCATCCTGATGTCAAGATTGGTCAGGCTCGTGGTCAGGGCAGCCATGTGTGGAGCCCAGTGGGGCTGGGGCAGGATGCTGAAGCCATCCACAGGGTTCTCCTTGTGTCTTATGTTGGTGGCTTTTTGTTATTGTTTTGATTTTAATGTTATATTTTCATATATTCAGACTAATGCTGTCTTTTTCCCTTCCTTCAACAGGAAGCAGCTCTTGAAGCTCACCTTGTCCCTGTGTTGCACTCTCTCTGGCCTTGGATTTTGATGGATGATTCATTGATGCAAATTTCTCTGCAGCTCCTTTGTGTCTATACTGCAAAATTTCCAAATGGTAAATAGGATCCAATACTGCCTTTCAATAATATATCAAAATACTAGGTTTATAAATGTTGTTAAGGTGGACTGTAAAAACTAATACATATTTTGAAGTATTTCTCTGATTTATTGAGGATATGGTGGGCAAAGGCAAGCTTTCTCGTAGGTATTGTGAGAGCAGACAGATATTTTAGTGTGTTTGTTGGCATGAGAGAGTCATTGGCAGTGCAGGGAATAGAGAGGGAGGACTAGTCTGATTATCTGGTAATGGGAAATTGAGTTTAGTAGGAAAATTGAGAGGATAAAAATTATGATGTAAGACCTCAAAAGCCAGGTGAAGGTTAGAACTTCTTATAGATTCTAGGGCATGAGACTGGCATGTTGAAAGTTAGTTCTCAGAACAGTTGGTCTGGTGATACTTGATATCACTAGGGCTCCTCTTTCGCTCATGCACTTGATAGACATTTTATCAAGAGCCTGCGGTGGGCCATGCACTGTGAGTTCTGGTGAGAGTGATCTGAAATGAGATAGGAGGACAGGTCATGTAGGGCCTCAGGGGCCAGAGTAGGGATTTTGGATTTTTATGTGAGTTTAACAGGATGACACTGGCAGTTGTAAGCTGGTGAGTGGCATGATTTAATTTGTGTTTAAGAAGGATTAGGCTGGGTGCGGTGGCTCATGCCTGTAATGCCAGCACTTTGGGAGACCCAGGCAGGCGGATCACTTGAAGTCTGGAGTTTGAGACCAGCCTGGCCAACATGAGGAAACCCTGTCTCTACTAAAAAGACAAAAATTAGCCAGGCATGATGGTGCATGCCTGTAGTCCCAGCTACTCAGGAGGCTGAAGCAGGAGAATCACTTGAACCCAGGAAGTGGAGGTTGCAGTGAGCCGAGATCACGCCACTATACTCCAGTCTGGGCGGCAGAGTGAAACTCTGTCTCACAAAGAAAAGAAAAGAAAAGAAAAAGTACCCTGGGTGGTATGTGGAGAATGGATGGTTGGGAGCAAGTCTAGAAGCAGGGAGACTTGTCATGGAGATATAATGGTGGCTTGGCCTTGAGTGGTAGCTGGAGAGATTGAGAGAAGTAGACAGATTCAGTATATAGCTCAAAGGTAGAGTCAAGGATACCTGTCGTGGGAGGTAGGAAGGAAAAAAAGGTGTCCGGAGTGAACTTCATTTGGAGAAATGAATCTGAGTGCACAGTAGTGCCATTTACTAAAATGGGGAAGATTTAAAAGAAGCAGACTTGAAGTGAGAAAGTAGTAGGAATCAAGAGTTCTGTTTGGTCTTGTTAAGTCTGAGGTGTTGATGTTCACTCAAGTGAATATAGTAAGCTGGAGTTGAATTCAACAGAGTAGAGGTAAGTTTGAAGATTTAAAATGTTAGGAATATTATTACTTATTTGTTGCTACAAAAGAAATTACTCTAAAATTTAGCATCTGCAAACATCAATCATTTCATTATGCCACGGCTTCTGTGGCTCAGGAATCTGGGAATGGCTAATCTGGGTGGTCCTTGCTCAGAGTCTCTGCAATCATCTGAAGTGTTGACTGGGATAGAGGATCCAGTGTGACTATGGGAGCCTCAATTCCTTGCTACTTAGGGCTGTCTCAAATGACCCAGAATGAGTGGGCTGAGGGCAGAAGTTATAGTCTCTTACAATCCAGTCTCCGAAGTAACTGAACAGCACTCCTAGCTCCTGTGGGTCACACATACCAACCCTGGTACAGAGGCAGGGGCCACTGGGACCATCTTGGAGGCTGGCTACCACAGGAGTCGTTGTCATATAGATTGTATTTAAAGCCATGTGGCTGTTTGCGATTACCCAGGGAGAATGTGTAGATGGAGAAGCAGAAACCCATGACCAAGTTCTGAGGCACATCTACATTTGGAGTTAATCAAAAGATGAGAAACCAGCAGAAAAAAAAAGAGAAGGAGCAGCCAATGAGACAACAGTGCACAGTCACAGAAAGTCAGAGAAGGGCATGCTCAGTTGTGTGGAATGCTATAGAAAATTCTACTAAAATGAGGATAGAAACAGTGGCCATTGGACTTAGCAGTACTGATGTTCTTTTGGACCTTGAGGATAATTTTAGTGCAGTGCCGGAATAGAAACCTACTTAGTGTGAGTTGAGGAGAGAAGATGAAGAAGTAGAGGAGACAGCTTTTCCAAAATGTTTTACTCTTAAGAGAACAAAGAAATGGAGCAGCAGCAAGAGACAGATGTGGAGTCAAGGAAGGAGTTTTTGCTCTTTTTAAAAAATGTATGTTGTTAGGACATGTTTATTAACTTAAGGGATTGGGAGAATGA
Organism: Pongo abelii; assembly: GCF_028885655.2. Taxonomy (NCBI): domain Eukaryota; kingdom Metazoa; phylum Chordata; class Mammalia; order Primates; family Hominidae; genus Pongo; species Pongo abelii. The sequence goes on along the minus strand of NC_072002.2, from coordinate 85,048,773 downwards.
GGTGCAGGAAAGAGTGCAGGTAGGAGCCCAGCCTGAGAGGATAAGAGAGGTGCGAGCTAGAGCACAGCTGACAACAGAAGCAGAGGGAAGGCTGAGAGGAAGGATGTGGGTTTAGGAAGGCTGGTAGACTTGATGGGAATGATGAGAAAATTCCCATTTTGAATACTTCTGCTTTCTTCATTTAGGAGAGAACACTGACACTAAGAATGAGCAAAGACAAGGAGTAGAGGTGATGTGAGAAGAGGAGAAGGTGTGAAGTAGCTGTTTTTAGAGGAAGGAAAGTAAACACACTAGAGAAGCAAAGTAGGATTTCTGGCTGTGTTAAGTACCCATTTAAAATTTATGGTCATAAATTTAGGATTTGACTAGTTAGCAAGTTTTTGTGCTTTCTTCTAACTACACTCAGTAGCCCAGCAACTGGGGTCTCTGGATATCAAAGGTTATACAGAGAAGGGACTGGAACTCAAAACAGTTAACAGCCCATCTAGTTACTGCCAGATGCTGTTGATGGCTGATTCCTTTGAATAATCTGCCAGATGCTGATGATGGCTTATTCCTTTGAATAATCTGACACCTCTGGAGCTGTCCATTTTGATACCCAACTCAGGTTGTCTCCAGTCAGCACAAAGAGATATAAACAGACCTTCAAGCTCTTGAACTTGAACTGTCATTGAAGCATATGCGTACAGGATTGTCCTTGCCTTCATTCTGTGCTGTTAACTTTCTCCGTTCCTTAGGTCTGGTGGGAATGTCTCCTTTCAGTGCATTTTCCAGCTCCACTAGTATATCTTTTGTTTGTTTACTCATGTTTTGTGAGTTTCTTTTACAGAATGTATTTGATTCTGATCAATTTATACTTAAGTTGGCCTCCTCATATGAACTTTCACAAGTCAATTATACCTTAGGTTTACGTATAATACAGTCTTATTGATTTAACATTAAAATGTATTTCTAATTTTTTTTTCTCCCTCAATAAGTCTCATTCAGTTACTTAATTTCCTGAGAAACACTGGACCCTGGAAAGCCTGTAGATGCCACTTTTGGCTCCTCCCATTCTAAGCTGTGTGACCTTGAGCAACAAACTGGCTTTTCTGAGCTCTATATCTTTGTTGACCAAATACAGAAAATAGTATTTGTTCCGTCCCCTTTCCCAGGGATATTATGTTCCTTATTTGTATGTTATGTAAAATGAAGACATTAGACAAGTTATCTCCTATTTCTAAAATTCTGTTCCTTTACACAGACCTTTATTTAGATGTTTTCTTTAGGAACTATTAAAAACCCTAGTATGCTTATTTTATTCTTTTTTAAAAAATAAACCTGGTGTCTTAAAGTGCTTTATTGAGATAATTAGGCCCTCCGTGAGGACAGTATATCTATTAGGTTGAATGTAGACACCAACATTAGCCTCCATTGCTAATTTGCAATTCACAGGTTAATGGCCAAGTCATTTTGTTAGACAGATATGCTTTGCCACTTAGTGTCTTCAAAAACTAAACAGGGAAACTGAGAAGACATTGTGATAGGCTGTTATTTTTGAAGGTTGCAGTTCTCTTTGTTGGTCAAGTTGTGGGCAACACCCTGTTCAAGCTACACATAGAGGAGCCGTGAGCAACTCTCTGATGCTGTGTATCCTAAAGTTGGCTTCCCAGATGCCACTGGAGAACACCACGGTTCAGCAGATGGTTTTTATGCTTCTTTCAAACCTGGCCTTGTCACATGACTGTAAAGGAGTAATTCAGAAGGTAAGCAAGTAAACTCCCCATGTATCTTAAAAGGGCACTCAGTGAAATAATCTTTCCAGTCGAAAGTTTACAACTCTGTTTCTAAGATTAATATATTATGATTTTGAGGCATTTTATTTTAAAGGATTATAAAAGGGTTAAGAGGTTCACTTTGTTTAAAGCCAGTTGATAGATGACACGTGCAGAGGGACAGGAGGTAGAGTCATACCATTTCCTTCTCATTTATCTTATTAGCTTTCAGATTGTATTTTATCATTCTCAAAGATGAGGGTTTTAGAAAGCCGTCTTACATTTATTGGAGATAATAAAAGTAGTATGTTGGTCCTTAAACAGACCAAATTGAGCAGTAACAATTTCAGCTTAATTTCATTGACAAAATGGTTTATGAAATCACAGCCCACTTCCCCCCGTTAGACTTAACTTCCTTATGGCATATTAAGCAATTTTATGAGTTCTCTAGGATTCCAGTTCCCAATCTAGACTTCTCATCACTGATTTTAACTTAAGGTAATTTAAAAGGGATGTAGTGAGTTAAATAAATTCTAGTACACATGTGCACTTATATTCGGTATTTAGATGTGTATAAACAGAATCCCTAATTGGGAAAATCCCTTCAAATTTGAATGTAATCAGATTATATATTACTTACTAGTATTGTAATTTGAGTGTTTCCATTTCTTTTACTTGAAGGCCAAGATAAATTGCAAAAGTTGAGAGCATTTATAAGAATTGAGTCTCCTTTTCCTCTACTGTATCTTCTCCCTGAACTCCTCAGAAGATACTTTGTTATCACCACATAAATAGAAAGATCGGTCTTTCTAAGGAAATGGAAAGATCAATCTTACCAAGGAAAAATGTTTTCAGTGGCACGTTGGAGCCAGCCTCCTACTGACTCATGAGTGTCATCTTAAATTTGCAGGAATTTTATAAAAATTCCAGTTGATGTTACATTGTTATTTTGAAATCAGCCACAGTGGGTGTATCACACCACGTAATTCAGCGAACTGTACAAATCATGGATCTTTTCTACCCTCACCATAATCAGTTGTTTATTTACCAGCACATGGCTGGATATTTTCTTCATGTATATGTTCATGTATGTCACCATATGTATATATATTTGAATATATTTTCTTCATATATGTATTCATATACATGCATCATTTCCAAAATGAGACATTCTCTTGAACTGGATATATGTGATTAGCATCCATAAGAAAGAGATTCTGCATATGTGAGAGCAGAGCGGGGGCAGTGCTTTCCACCACTTCCTTATAGAGCACGTTGGTGGGAAGCTAAGTGGGAGCACCCAGAAGGAATGTAAGTGCCAATCTCGAGTCTGGTCTGTGACTTTGAGCTGGAGACCTATTCTCTTTCAGCTTCATTTGGGTTAAACAAAATAATCTCTAAGATATGTTCAACTCTTAATCTGTTATTCTAGTGCTATACTTAAGAATATTTTGATGAAGTGTGATCAGACTCTCTTTCCAGGGATGGATTAATCAAGTCTTTTTCCTCTGCTCTAATTAGGAAATGCCTGAGAATTCCTCTGCTGCATTAAGTAATAATGAGCCCAGACACTTGACACTTCTACTTCTTCATTACTCATCTATAGGACATAGAAAATGCAGCAGGTGCTATTGTACAACTTAGGCTCTGAAATATCCTGTTTTTTTTTTTCTACCATGGTATACATCTCTACATATTCTACCTGGTGTAGGAAATTGTCTGAAAACATCTTTAGAAGCAGCAAAGAAAAAAAAAGGAGTGCTCACAGCACATTTACATTTGACATCTACTTTATCACCCCTTGTCAGTCCCAAATCCAGCAAGGGTTGAATTTAAAAACTGTCAATTTGGCTGAGAGTAGGTGTGAGTGACAGCAAATGCAGCTGAAAGTGGGCATGTAATTTTACAGTTTACTTATTGTGTGGGTAATGTTGATAATGTTTCTGTAGCTCATTTCATTCTTAACACTCAGAGTCCTTTTGTATAAAAACGTTGTTTATTTTATAGATTAAAGCCAACATCTTGATTTTGGTCTAGGAAAACCTAAGAGATAAACTGGAGTAGATTTAAACAGAGAGAGAGAAGAGTTATTCTGTGCAATCATAAAAGTTAAGTGATTGCATTTCATTTCTAAAATGTCCACCTAACTGTGGTTTCCATGCTGCCATGGGCTGCAGCTTGATGCAGCACTTCTATACTTTGCATATAGATTAGTCTAAGCAATAATTTATCATCTTTCTTATAGTTAAGGGTTTGGTGGGGTTTTTTGGAAGGGACTTTATTTGGAGGTTGAAAAGACTCTTACAGTTCAAATAATAGAGCTTTCTCATCTGTAAGAATAATAGAATGACATGTAGCCATCAGAAATTCTTAGTTGTAATGATAAGTACCTGGAATAAAGTGAATGTAAGATGTATCTATACATTTGATAAAAACAACAACAACACCTGTAGCTACAGTGATTCAAAATACCCTCACTACTTCCAGAGTTGTTAACTGGTATTCAAGACTGATTTGGATTTTTGCCTTTTTTCCTTCCATAGGGTAGCTTTTAATGAATAGCAAAATCACCAGAAGGCAGAGAGAAGAGAAAACTCAAGAGCCCTGAAATAATCTCCAAACTTAATTATCAATTCTAAATAATTACGAGTTAACTATAGTATACTTCATCCATCACGAGGAAATAATTAGCAGGAATTAAAACTTGAGCACTATTTTGTTCTTCTTACCTTTTTCACTTATACTTGGAAATAATAAGAGTATTCAGAAGGTATTAGAAGGGGAAATTAATGTAGGGGAAGAGTATATCAGAATGTTAGTTAATTGGTCACCAAGGGACTAGGAAAATAATGAAAAATATGAGAAGAAAATAATATTCTCTCTATTTATCCACAGAGTAACTTCTTACAGAACTTCCTCTCTCTAGCATTGCCGAAAGGAGGAAATAAACATCTCAGTAATCTGACTATTCTTTGGTTGAAGTTACTCCTGAATATATCATTTGGAGAAGATGGACAACAAATGATTCTGAGGCTTGATGGCTGTCTAGACTTACTAACAGAGATGAGCAAATACAAGCACAAGAGCAGCCCTTTATTGCCTCTTCTTATCTTTCATAATGTTTGCTTCAGTCCTGCTAATAAACCCAAGATCCTGGCTAATGGTAAGTATTCACACACACATACATTTATATATGTAGTTATTCATAGACTGTTCAGGTCAACACCAAATAATTTTATAAATAATTTTCTAGGCATTTATTAAGCACCCACTGTGTTCAAGGCACTGTGGAAGGCATGGGAATGAATCAGGCATGGCTTCAGCCTTCCGTGGGCTTCCAGGAGTCTCCTGAGGTTAGCAAATCATGTCATTCCCGTGCACATAGTGGACACCTGGAGGAAGGGGAGCTGTGGATGAGGGCTGCCTGGCCTTACCTTCTGCTCCCTCTCCTCCTTGCTCTTCCTCTAACTCTGGCTCCCCTCCTCTGCATCTTCAACCAAATGCTACTATGTCAATGAAGCCTCTCCGGAACCACGTGTTAATATAATAGCCCCCAACCCCTTCTTTCTGCCTTCTCTTTCCTCCTTCTCACTATTTCCTTTCCTGGTTTTATTTCCCTCCATAGTATTATCGCCATCTGATAGACAATGTGTTTCATGTATCTGTCTATTCCTAGTCTTCCCACACTATGAAGGTAAGCTCTTATGGGGTCAGGAGGTTTTTGTCTGCTTTGTTTGTTTATGTGTAGCACCTAGAATTGTGCCTGCAAGTAGCGAGCACTCAATAAATATTTGATGATTGAGAGAGATCCTAAGCAGACCGGAGAGAGTTCAGGGCTTGAGATCAGATGGTGCAGTTAGCCTCGCAGAGACTTCATTCTCTGAGATGTAGGACAGATGGAGGCGAGGATTGGTAAGGATTCAGAAAAAAATTGAAGCAAAAAGAATCAGAAAGATCTTTTTCTGCAACCATATGTTATCTCTGTGAGGAGTATGTGAATTTCATGGGGAGTGAGTTTTATAAAAGACATGTGTTCTAGTGAAAAACAGAAGAAGGTGGGCTCCAGACCCAGTGCACCAGGGCATCACTCCAGTGTCGCCTGGTGCAGCCTCGCTGGGCCCAGCTTCTTCATCTATAAAAGAAGCCCACTCTTCTTGGTTTGGTAAGAATCAGTTTATAAACACACATAAAGTGCCTAGCACTATTTCTGGTACATGATAAATGTTTAAGATGGATTCATTCTCTTGTTCTTTCATGTTTTTCACTTAAACTTTTCTCAGAGGCATTTTTCTGTGAAATCAAGGGTTTTCTAAGTGTACGAAAATGATTCTTCTTACATTTTGTGGTGTATATAGTTGTGATTCTATTTTTCTGATAAGCATTCTGATAATCAACTGCTAGATACGATATAGAAAGATGTTTAAAGTTCAGTTAGCTTATACCAGACCTAACCTTACTGTGGATTTTGCACTCTGCCTTCCGGTGGCTGCTGTGTTGATGCTGTGTTCTCTGTTGCTGCGTGATGTACATGACTGGTTTTATTTCCATCTTCTCCCACTGTATCTGCTTCAGCCCTTACATTTGTAAAATGAGGGTAATGATAATCCCTCCTTAGGGCAATGAGAGCGCCTGTGAAGGGTTTGTGACCATTCTTGGTATATAGCAGCTGCTCAGTAACATCTGATATTGTTTATTCACCTTTCTTAGAATGATTTTTTTTTTCTTTGGGGACTACTTACTCCAGTTTATTATTGAGAGTTGGAAAAAGGTCAAGCTTTTTGAGAACTGAAGGAGAGAAGTCTGCATTTTTCCACTTCTAGACCCCTCTAGAATTATTTTTAGCATTTCTTTATAGTCAGCTATGCTTTTTCTCCTTCATTAGCTTAAAGCAGATGGATAAACTTTGGTGAGAAGCTTCCCCTACCCCACAGACTAGAGATCAGTGGGCTTTTCAGGCAGAGGTAAGATAAGAGACATCAGCTATGCAGTTTCTGTGTGGGACTATAAAGGGATGTCACAGGCTATGCCTGTCTTTCCACTTGGGGATCTACAGAGGAGGCCTTAGCAGAGTCAGCCAGCTTAAAAGTCTCCCAGGAAAGGCTGTCTCTGATCGGTAGCACCCACACATCTGGTTTAAATGGTCAGGAGTGGAGTGTGCAGTGGAGCTTGACCTTGCTGGTAAAAAATAGATCTGGGGCTTGGCATGGTGGCTCACAACTGTAACCCCAGCACTTTGGGAGGCCGTGGTGGGTGGATCATTTGAGGTCAAGAGTTTGAGACCAGCCTGGCCAACATGGTGAAACCTCGCCTCTACTAAAAATACAAAAATTAGCCAGGCATGGTGGCGAGCATCTTGTAGTCCCCAGCAGGAGAATTGCTTGAACCGGGGAGACGGAGGTTGCAGTGAGCCAAGATCGTGCCACTGCACTCCAGCCTGGGCAACAGAGTGAGACTCCGTCTCCAAAAAAACACAAAAAAACAAAAAAACAAAAAAACAAAAAGATCTGGAACATTCCTTGTTTCTGGTAATGCCATACTAAGTCTCCTCTGAAAACAACAATAACATGCTAGACAGGCTGTATTAAAATGCACCTCAAAATAATCCAGAAACTGAAAAGATAGTGAGAAACTTCCAGTCCAGTTTTGATTGAAAGTCTTGCCCAGACAAGTAAGAATTATATAGAAAATTATTTTGCCCCAAATGCATTTGCCAAGATTGTATGCTTGGCTTTTGTTGAGGAGTATCGAGGGGTGAGAGAACAGAAGCCGTGATTCCCCAAAGTGGGGATTCTTACTGGCTATCCTGCTTGTATTAAGCTGGACCTCCAAAGAACCATTCTCTTAATACATGGATAAGTCAGAAATAAGTTGGTTTCCCAAACTTCATGAAGGAGACTGTAAAGAAAAGGAAAAAAAAATGTGAGAATGGGTACTACAGACTGCTTCTGATAGGGCTCGGCACCCAAAGTTGGCCGTGAACTTGGCTTGAGGTGTCTTCGATTGATGGTGCCTCTGGTACTTAGCAGAAAGCAAACTGCCTTGGTGATGGATGAAAGACAAGTTCATACTGGGCCTCAGGGAACCTCTACAAATAATTTTTCAAAAGCATTAACCAGTACAAAGTTAGAGACAATCAAGCACATTAGGAGACATGGCAACATGTAGTTAAGAAACAGCAGAAGGATAAAAATACCAGTTTATCTGCCCAGACTTTGAATATGGGAATTACAAAGCACGAGTTTAAAAATAACTTTAATTATACCATATTTAGATAAATAAATGACAAGCTTGAAAATTTTAGGAAATGGGAAACTGACAAGTTGAAATATTTGAAAAGAACCAAACAGAACTTCAAGAACTTTACTGTGCAGTATGATAATCAGCCACATGTAGCTATTTAAATTTAAACTAATTAAAATTATTTAGTTGTACTCACTACATGTGGCTAGTGGCTATCTTATTAAATAGCAAGACATAAATATTTCCATTATTGTAGGAAGTTCTGTTTTACAACAGTAATCTAGAACTTCAGTAGCCAAAATTGAAAACTTAATATACACGTCTGACAGCAAGTTAGGTATAGCAGAGAATTTAGGAATTAGAAGATAGATTTGAAAAATATTATCCAGAATGCAGCAGAGAAAGCTAAAAAGACGAGAAGGGATTAAAAGAATCAAAGGTAAGTGACACAGCAGATGTATCAAGACAGTCTTTGTGTTTAATGAAGTGTCCTAGGAGAATGGGAGAGGAAATATTTGAAGAAATGGTGGGTAAAAATTTTAAGAACTTTTCTAAGACATTAATGTCACCATAACTGACAACTCACTGTAATTACCAAACTGACATCCCTAAACTTATAATTAAACCAATTATATTAAGAAGGTAATATTCAAAGCTCATTACTTTCTCATTATTTACATTTTACTACCGTATATTCACTTTAGGTTATTTAAATATTTATATGAGAGTTCAGACTTACTTGTTAAACTCAAAATTGTTTTATTGCTTTGTTATATGCATGTTTCACAATAACATTTGTTTTGTTAAAAAAGTCAATCCACTTGCATTATCAGAAGGGCCCACCACATTAATTGACACACACACACACACACACACACACACACACAGTACTTTATTAAAAATGCTTTAAGAGATAGCAGCTGGTTGAAGGAGTTATAAACTTACTTAGATCACTGGAGTTATATATTCTCAGTGTTTGAGACAACATTTAAAAACATCACTTGAAGCTACTCAGATGGAACATAAGGAAATCACCCTCCCATTTAATAAGGGGACATTTGATGTGCCCTGATGAGTAGCACTTGCAGCCATAACCTCATGTGATAAATTGCATCTGCAAGCTACGTACATGGCTTGGTTCTGGGTAGGTTATGATACAGGAAAACCAAAGGGCATCAGATAGTGCAGATGAGGTGTTCAGGGAGTCGGCTGCAGCGTGCCCGAAACATCACTGCACCTGCCTTTCACATTGTCCTGATGCACATTTCCAGTTCTCTTTAGGGAGCAGCTTTTTTTGTTTTGTTTTTGTTAAATATTTAAAATCCCTTAAAATAAAAAAATTGAATTATATAGACAAAATTTTTGTTTATTTTATTCTGGAATCTTTCACACAACGAATATTTATTGAGCTCCTAAAATACACTAGCATTGTGGTTGGTCTAATACCAGTGAGCAGACACTGCCATCTAACTAATACCAGTGAGCAGATGCTGCCCTGTAACTAATACCAGTGAGTAGACATTGCCCTCTAACCAATACCAGTGAGCAGACGCTGCCTTCTAACCAGTACCAGTGAGCAGATGCTGCCCTGTAACTAATACCAGTGAGCAGACACTGCCCTCTAACCAGTACCAGTGAGCAGACACTGCGCTGTAACTAATACCAGTGAGCAGATGCTGCCCTCTAACAAATAACAGTGAGCAGACACTGCCCTCTAACCAATACCAATGAGCAGATGCTGCGCTCTATCTAACACCAGTGAGCAGACGCTGCCCTGTAACCAATACCAGTGAGCAGACGCTGCCCTGTAACCAATACCAGTGAGCAGACGCTGCCCTGTAACCAATACCAGTGAGCAGACGCTGCCCTGTAACCAATACCAGTGAGCAGACGCTGCCCTGTAACCAATACCAGTGAGCAGACGCTGCACTGTAACCAATACCAGTGAGCAGACGCTGCCCTGTAACCAATACCAGTGAGCAGACGCTGCCCTCTAACCAATACCAGTGAGCAGACGCTGCCCTCTATCTAACACCAGTGAGCAGACGCTGCCCTGTAACCAATACCAGTGAACAGATGCTGCCCTCTAACCAATACCAGTGAGCAGATGCTGCCCTGTAACTAATACCAGTGAGCAGACGCTGCCCTCTAACCAATATCAGTGAGCAGACGCTGCCCTCTATCTAACACCAGTGAGCAGACGCTGCCCTCTAACCAATACCAGTGAGCAGACGCTGCCCTCTATCTAACACCAGTGAGCAGACACTGCCCTCTAACCAATACCAGTGAGCAGACGCTGCCCTCTATCTAACACCAATGAGCAGACGCTGCCCTCTATCTAACACCAGTGAGCAGACGCTGCCCTCTAACCAATACCAGTGAGCAGACGCTGCCCTCTAACCAATACCAGTGAACAGACGCTGCCCTCTAACCAATACCAGTGAACAGACGCTGCCCTCTAACCAATACCAGTGAGCAGATGCTGCCCTCTAACCAATACCAGTGAGCAGACGCTGCCCTCTATCTAACACCAATGAGCAGACGCTGCCCTCTATCTAACACCAGTGAGCAGACGCTGCCCTGTAACCAATACCAGTGAACAGACACTGCCCTCTAACCAATACCAGTGAGCAGATGCTGCCCTGTAACTAATACCAGTGAGCAGACGCTGCCCTCTAACCAATATCAGTGAGCAGACGCTGCCCTCTAACCAATATCAGTGAGCAGACGCTGCCCTCTAACCAATACCAGTGAGCAGACGCTGCCCTCTATCTAACACCAGTGAACAGACACTGCCCTCTAACCAATACCAGTGAGCAGACGCTGCCCTCTATCTAACACCAATGAGCAGACGCTGCCCTCTATCTAACACCAGTGAGCAGACGCTGCCCTCTAACCAATACCAGTGAGCAGACGCTGCCCTCTAACCAATACCAGTGAACAGACGCTGCCCTCTAACCAATACCAGTGAACAGACGCTGCCCTCTAACCAATACCAGTGAGCAGATGCTGCCCTCTAACCAATACCAGTGAGCAGACACTGCCCTCTATCTCACACCAATGAGCCGACGCTGCCCTCTATCTAACACCAGTGAGCAGACGCTGCCCTCTAACCAATACCAGTGAACAGACGCTGCCCTCTAACCAATACCAGTGAGCAGATGCTGCCCTCTAACCAATACCAGTGAGCAGATGCTGCCCTGTAACTAATACCAGTGAGCAGACGCTGTCCTCTAACCAATATCAGTGAGCAGACACTGCCCTCTATCTAACACCAGTGAGCAGATGCTGCCCTCTGTCTAACACCAGTGAGCAGACGCTGCCCTCTAACCAATACCAGTGAGCAGATGCTGTACTCACAGACCCTGCCCTTGAATCTTTTCCTGTTTTAGTACCCTTTATTTCTTTATCTTGCCTGATTGCCCTGGCCAGAAGTTCCAATACTGTGTTGAATAGGAGTGGTAAGAGATGGCATCCTTGTCTTGTGCTGGTTTTCAAAGGGATGTTTCTAGCTTTTGCCCATTCAGTGTGATATTGGCGGTGGGTTTGTCATAAATAGCTCTTATTATTTGGAGATATGTTGCATCAATACCTAGTTTATTGAGAGTTTTTTGCATGAAGGGGTGTTGAATTTTTTTGAAGGCCTTTCTGCATCTGTTGAGATAGTCATGTGGTTTTTGTCATTGGTTCTGTTTATGTGATGAGATTACGTCTATTGATTTGCGTATGTTGAACCAGCCTTGCATCCCAGGGATGAAGCTGACTTGATCTTGGTGCATAAGCTTTTTGACATGCTGTTGGATTCAGTTTGCCAGTATTTTATTGAGGATCTTCACATCGATGTTCATCAGGGATATTGGCCTGAAATTTTCTTTTTGTGTGGGTGTCTCTGCCAGGTTTTGGTATCAGGATGATGCTGGCCTCATAAAATGAGTTAGAGAAGATTCCTTCTTTTTCCATTGATTGGAATAGTTTCAGAAGGAATGGTACCAGCTCCTCTTTGTATGCCTGGTAGAATTCGGCTGTGAATCCATCTGGTCCTGGGCTTTTTTTGGTTGGTAGGCTATTAATTACTGCCTCAATTTCAGAACTTATTATTGATCTATTCTGGGATTTGACTTCTTCCTAGTTTAGTTTTGGCAGGGTATATGTGTCCAGGAAATTATCCATTTCTTCTAGATTTTCTAGTTTATTTGCACAGAGGTGTTTATACTATTCTCTGATGGTAGTTTATGTTTCTGTGGGATCAGTGGTGATCTCCCCTTTATCATTTTTTATTGTGTCTATTTGATTCTTCTCTCTTTCTTCTTTATTAATCTGGCTAGCGATCTATTTTGTTAATCTTTTCAAAAAACCAGCTCCTGGATTCATTGATTCTTTGAAGGGTTTTTCGTGTCTCTCTCTCCTTCAGTTCTGCTCTGATCTTAGTTATTTCTTGTCTTCTGCAAGCTTTTGAATTTGTTTGCTGTTGCTTCTCTAGTTCTTTTAATTGTGATGTTAGGGTGTTGATTTTAGATCTTTCCCCTTTCACCTGTGAGCATTTTATGCTATAAATTTCCCTCTAAACACTCCTTTAGCTGTGTCCCAGAGATTCTGGTATATTGTGTCTTTGTTCTCTTTGGTTTCAAAGAACTGATTTATTTCTGCCTTAATTGTGTTATTTACCCAGTAGTCATTCAGGAGCAGGTTGTTCAGTTTCCATGTAGTTGTGTGGTTTTGAGTGAGTTTCTTAGTCCTGAGTTCTAATTTGATTGCACTGTGCTGTGGGAGACTGTTTGTTATGATTTCAGTTCTTTGGCATTTGCTGAGGAGTGTTTTACTTCCAAGTATGTGGTCAGTTTTAGAATAAGTGCAATGTGGTGCTGAGAAGAATGTATACTCTGTTGATTTGGGGTGGAGAGTTCTGTAGATGTCTGTTAGGTCCACTTGGCTCAGAGTTGAGTTCAAGTCCTGAATATCCTTGTTAATTTTCTGTCTTGTTGATGTGTCTAATATTGACAGTGGGGTGTTGAAGTCTCCCATGATTATTGTGTGCGAGTCTAAGTCTCTTTTTAGGTCTCTAAGAACTTGCTATATGAATCTGGCTGCTCCTGTATTGGGTGCATATATATTTAGGATAGTTAGTTCTATTTGTTGCATTGATCCCTTTACCATTATGTAATGCCCTTCTTTTTCTTTTTTGATCTTTGTTGGTTTAAAGTCTTTTTTATCAGAGACTAAGATTGCCACCTCTGCTTTTTTTTCCCCCCTTGCCATTTGCTTAGTAAATCTTCCTCCATCCCTTTATTTTGAGCCTATGTGTGTCTTTGCACATGAGATAGGTCTCCTGAATACAGCACATCAATGGGTCTTGGCACTTTATCCAATTTGCCAGTCTGTGTCTTTTAATTGGGGCATTTAGCCCGTTTACATTTAAGGTTAATATTGTTATGTGTGAATTTGATCCTGTCATTATGATGCTAGCTACTTATTTTTTACCAGTTAGTTGATGCAGTTTCTTCATAGTATCAATGTTCTTTACAATTTGATATGTTTTTGCAGTGGCTGGTACTGGTTTTTCCTTTCAATATTTAGTGCTTCCTTCAGGAGCTCTTGTAAGGTAGGGCTGCTGGTGACAAAATCTCTCAGCATTTGCTTTTCTGTAAAGGATTTTATTTATTTTTCACTTATGAAGCTTAGTATGGCTGGATATGAAACTCTGGGTTGAAAATTATTTTCTTGGGCCAGGCACAGTGGCTCACACCTGTAATCCCAGCCTTTTGGGAGGCCGAGGTGGGCAGATCATGAGATCCAGAGTCTGAGACCAGCCTGGCCCATATGGTGAAACCCTGTCTCTATTAAAAATACAAAAAAATTAGCCAGGTGTGGTGGTGCCCACCTGTCATCCTGGCTACTCGGGAGGCTGAGACAGAAGAATTGCTTAAACCTGGTAGGCGAAGGTTGTAGTGAGCCGAGATCTCACACACGGCACTCCAGCCTGGGAGACAGAGCAAGACTCCATCCCTCTCCCCCCGAAAAAAAGAAAAGATAAATTCTTTAAGAATGTTTGATTTTGGCCCCCAGTCTCTTTTGGCTTATATGGTTTCTGCAGAGAGATCTGCTGTTAGCCTGATGGGCTTCCCTTGGTGGGTAATCCGACCTTTCTCTCTGGCTGCCCTTAACATTTTTTCCTTCATTTCAACCTTGGTGAATCTGATGATTATGTGTCTTGGGGTTGCTCTTCTCGAGGAGTGTCTTTGTGGTGTTCTCTGTATTTCCTGAATTTGAATGTTGGACTGTCTTGCTAGGTTGGGGAAGTTCTCTTGCATAATATCCTGAAGAGTGTTTTCCAGCTTGGTTCCATTTTTTCCCATCACTCTCAGGTACACCAATCAAACATAGGTTTCTTCTTTTCACATAGTCCCATATTTCTTGGAGGCTTTGTTCATTCCTTTTCTTTTCTTTTTCTCTAATCTTGTCTTCACGCTTTATTTCATTAAGTTGATCTTCAATCTCTGACATCCTTTCTTCTGATTCATCGATTTCGCTATTGATACTTGTATATGCTTCACAAAGTTCTCGTGCTGTGTTTTTCAGCTCCATCAGGTCATTTATGTTCTTCTTTAAACGGGTTATTCTAGTTAGCATTTCCTGTAACCTTTTATCAAGGTTCTTAGCTTCCTTGCATTGGGTTAGAACATGCTTCTTTAGCTCGGAGGAGTTTGTTATTACCCACCTTCTGAAGCCTGCTTCTGTCACTTCGTCAGACTCATTCTCCATCCAGTTTTGTTCCCTTGCTGGTGAGGAGTTGTGATCCTTTGGAAGAGAAGAGTTATTCTGATTTTGGGAATTTTCATCCTTTTTGCACTGGGTTTTCCTCATTTTCGTGGATTGATCTACCTTTGGTCTTTGATGTTGGTGACCATCGGATGGAGTTTTTGTGTGGACGTCCTTTTTGTTGATGTTGATGCTATTCCTTTCTGTTTGTTAGTTTTTTTCCTAACAGGCCCCTCTGCTGCAGGTCTTTGGGAGTTGGCTGGAGGTCCACTTCTGCCCCTGTTTGCCTGGGTATCACCAGCGGAGGCTACAGAATAGCAGGTTGCTGCCTGCTCCTTCCTCTGGAAGCTTTGTCCCAGAGGGCACCCCCCAGATGCCAGCTGGAGCTCTGCTGTATGATGTGTCTGTCGACACCTGTTGGGAGGTGTCTCCCAGTCAGGAGGCATGAACATCAGGGACCCACTTGAGGAGGCAGTCTGTCCATTAGCAGAGCTTGAGCACTGTGCTGGGAGGTCTACTGCTCTCTTCAGAGACAGCAGGCAGGAACATTTAAGTCTGCTGAAGCTGCGCCCACAGCCGCCCCTTCCCCTAGGTGCTCTGTCCTAGGGAGGTGGGAGTTTTATCTATAAGCCCCTGACTGGGGCTGCTGCCTTTCTTTCGGAGAGGAGGAATCTAGAGAGGCAGTTTGGGTACAGCATCTTTGCTGAGCTGTGGTGGGCTCTGCCCAGTTTGAACTTCCCAGTGGCTTCGTTTACACTGTGAGGGGGAAACCGGCTACTTAGGCCTCATTAATGGTGGACACCCCTCTCCCCACCAAGCTCGAGCGTCCCAGGTCGACTTCAGACTGCTGTGATGGCAGTGAGAATTTGAAGCCAGTGGATCTTAGCTTGCTGGGCTCCATGGGTGTGGGATCTGTTGAGCTAGGCCATTTGGCACCCTGGCTTCAGCCCCCTTTCCAGGGGACTGAACAGTTCTGTCTCGCTGGCATTGCAGGCACTACTGAGGTATGAAAAATCTCCTGCAGCTGGCTTGGTGTCTGCCCAAATGGCCGCCCAGCTTTGTGCTTGAAACCCTGGGCCCTGGTGGTATAGGCACCCAAGGGAATCTCCTGGTCTGCAGGCTGCAAAGACCGTGGGAAAAGCGTAGTATCTGGGCCGGAATGCACCGTTCCTCGGGGCACGGTTTCTCACAGCTTCCGTTGGCTAAGGGAGGGAGATCCCCCACCCTTTGTGATTTCTGGGTGAGGCGACACCCCACCCTACTTTGGCTCGCCCTTCATGGGCTGCACCCATCGTCTAACCAGTCCCAGTGAGACGAGCCGGGTACCTCAGTTGGAAATGCAGAAATCACCCGCCTTCTGCATTGATCTCACTGGAAGCTGCAGACCGGAGCTGTTCCTATTCAGCCATCTTGCCAGCCACCCTAGTCATTTTTAAAAGCATCAACCAGTGTGATATTTGATTATCATTTTTATATAGTAGCTCATGCTATTGATATGTTTGTATGATAGTCTTTATAATTTATCATGAAAGCAGATCTGTTTTTCTGCCTGCCAAAATGTTAGCTGTAATTGAGTAACTCATTAATGTAACTAATTGTATACTTATTTTTGCACACTTGTGGTCTTTAAATGAATGTGCCTTTTCTTGAATTCCGGCCAAAAAATGAGGCCGCTTCAGTGTCTTTGACCTTTCTGTGCCTGACATGAAAACAATGTTTTGAGGTTGTCCTCCCACGTACCACACGGCATAAAAGATTGGTTTTGCCATAGTCTAGTGATAGCAGCTTTATGTGTGCACTCTAATGGGAAAAGGGGGGTGTCTGACTAGTCCAAGATAACAATACAATGCAGTGTCTGGGACGGAACCTTTTTAAAATATATGTTCATTTTTAGAAAAAGTCATTACTGTGCTTGCTGCCTGTCTGGAAAGTGAGAATCAAAATGCTCAGAGGATTGGAGCAGCTGCGCTTTGGGCTCTGATATACAATTATCAGAAGGTCAGTTTTAAAAATCATTGTTACACCTGGGGAGCAAACAACGAGGTGTAACCCAGGTATAAACTCTTAGGATACATCCAAAGGTGTCAAGAGTTACAGCAAAAGAAAAAAGACAAAATCAAAGACCCGTGTTCCCTTTGCTCATTCATACAATTAGTAAACCATCAGTTGAAATCTTTTTATTTAATCATTTCAACAGAATGTCTCAGTTTAGAAGAGAATCTCTGAACTGACTTTTTCCTCTTAATTTAAATTGATTTACTGTATTATTGCAATTTTAGTATAGATTGTTTCTTCTAAAAGATGTATCAAGGGAAAACACATCTTAAAGTAAAACTGAGTAACAAAAGTTTTATCCAATTGTACAATTCCCCTTTCTCTAGCTCAGTTCTTGTAAGACTGCAGCACAAAGCCTGCTCTGAGAAAAGGGCAGGCAACGTGGAGATTTGTGTTCTACTCTTTCTCTGGCCTTTGGACTTCTGCTTTATTGCAGACATCTCATTCCTAAGGGAAATACCCATAAGTATCTAGTGATTAAATAGTAGCCAAGTGACAGCGTTAGGATAGACAGCCATCCTAGAACGGTGTTCTCTCAGCTGACTGTCTCTGCCTGGGCTAGTTTTCTCCCTGCTGGCCAGAGTCACGTACACAAGGACAAGAGGCTGTTGTTTTCTTTCTCACCTGGGTATCCCCAGAGCTTAGCACAGGATTTGGCACTTTGTAGTTACTCCATAAATATTTGTTGGCCAACTGCTAACATTTGGTATACGTGATCAGAAATCTGAGGTTCGAGGGAATATGAAAAACTGAAACCAAGTTTGACTAGTTTAAAATAGCAAATTGAGATTGGGGGAGAAGGAGTAAAAGAGAAGGGAAGAAAGAAAATGGGAATAGAGAAAGAATCAAGTTAGATAAGAGGATATGGGCAAGACTTCAGAATGTGCAAGGGGATTGGCTCAATAGGATGTATTATACTAAGATAGAACTCTCTAGTTATATTATTATATTTCATAATATTCTGTTTAATACTGTAGTTAGCAATGGGCAGAATTAGTGTTTTGCTATCATGATCCATAACACATGGCAAGAAACCTAATTAATGGATTGTTCTAGGCAAAAACAGCTTTGAAAAGCCCATCAGTAAAAAGAAGAGTGGATGAAGCATACTCCTTAGCAAAGAAAAGTAAGTTGCAATAAGAAAGAGATTATAGTTAAACCTGGAAGCTATTAAGTGAATTTTCTGATTAATGAGATATTTGGACAGGCCACAGCAAAATGGCATTGTAAAATGTGCCAATATTCAGTATGTGCTTTAATTATATCATTTTTAAAAATAATAAAATAGATGAAGGTTTAAGATGTGATCGCTTCTAAAAATGCATCTATGATCTTCGTCTTATTTTTGTACTAAATTTTCTTTGCCAACAGTGACCACTGTGCTGAAGTATGTTCTTAGTGATAAGAACTGGCCCAATTAGAATTAACTGTGAGCAGAAAACTTGGATCTAACGTCAGGGAGCTGGAGGACAGTCTTCCAAGGATTGATCCTGTTACCCTTATATCCACATTTCCCTGTGATGTGGTCACAATACTAGAGACGGTTTTCTTTTCAAAGCACATTATTCATTTTTAGTGACACCAAATTTCAGTGAGCGTTATTCTCTGAACATTTTTTATGCTAAAACACTGAATTGTGTCTTTCCTGTACTGTAATATATCTGTTGGTTATTTGTGTTTTTATAGCCTGATTTTTTTTTAAGCAGGGGAGGTTTTAGTTTGTTTTAGCTGTGACCATGAATTTCTGGAGCTAGTGAAGTTAAAGTTTATGCTTTAGGAAGGATGGTACATAAAAAATGAGTAATGGCATTCATTTGGAATTATAGTTAATGGTATCCATTATGGGGGGTACTTTTTAAAAAATACTCTGGGTAAGCTGTTAATTTAAAAAATGTATTAATTTTGTAACTTGTTTGTTTTTTAAAAAATGCAGAATATTCTGGAATGCTATTACATCAAGAACTTAGAGCTTTAAATTATATATAAATCCTGTTCATATGTATTTGTTTATGTGTGTGCCTCTTAAGTGTAGTACCAAGTTTCGTAAACTAGTATTTCTGTACTCTTATTTTTCTATCTCAGCTTTCCCAAACTCAGAAGCAAACCCTCTAAATGCCTATTACTTGAAATGTCTTGAAAACCTCGTGCAACTCCTTAATTCTTCCTGAGTGCCATGAGATGCTACACCTTGAAGCTGACAGTCATCAACAGGGGAGCTAAAGTTGAAGCCAGCTGTGTGTAGCAGCTGTTACCTGAAGACATGCTACCTCTCTACAAAGTGTTGATCCCCTTCTTTCCCATCAGAGAGAGAACTGGTGATACTCCAACACCGTCCAGTCGTGGCAGCTCTCCAGAAGTAATAGCAGCTGACAAGTTTCTGTGCCTTTTCCTTTCTGTTGAAAAGGCATAGAAAGTTCTGGGAACATAAACATTTTTACCCTTTTCTATGCCATTTATTTTGTAAAAATCCTATTTAACAGTTATTTAATAAAACAATATTTTTAGAAACTAAAAATTGACTAATAATTGCTGCTTACAGACTTTTATCAGTCTCATGAATATTAATTTTAGGAGTTGAAATAAGACATTGTGTCCTGGTTGTTTCTCTCTTTTTTTAAATTTTAACTGATGTAAAATTTGGCTCTGTCAGTACAAATCCTTATTTTCAAAACTTTCTGTTATCCAGAGCATCCATACTGGAAAGGGGCTGTGTAGAAGTAAGTGTGCATTATTTGTAAAGGGCTGTGTGGAAGTAAGTGTACATGATTTGTAAGTAGCTTTCTTGGGCAAGTTTTAGTGATGTTATCTTCTTTCTAGATGACTCTTAAATCATTACATTTATAATCTTCACCATTGTTTTCTGCAAGGCTGTGTAATAAAGAAAAAAGAAATAGAGTTGGGGCTATATAAGCCTGGGTTCAAATTTAGCTCAGCCTAAAACATCGTGAAGAATAGAGTAAGACTGAAAAATGCAGAAGATGGCCAGGCTTGGTGGCTCATGCTTATAATTTCAGCTCTTTGGGAGACCAAGGTGGGTGGATCATTTCAGGCCATGAGTTTGAGACCAGCTTGGGCAACATGGTGAAATCCCATCTCTCCTAAAAATACAAAAATTAGCCATTCCTGGTCTTGAGCGTCTATAATCCCAGCTACTCCAGTGGCTGAGGCACGAGAATCTCTTGAACCTGGGAGGCAGGGAGGTTGCAGTGAGCTGAGATCATGCCACTGCATTCCAGCATGGGTGACAAAGCAAGACTCTATCTCAAAAAAACAAAAACAAAACAAAACAAAAAAAAATGCAGGAGGAACAAGCTCTGTACTCTATTACATAATCTTACTTAACCTGTAGTTTTTAATTCAGCACTTAAACCAAAATCAAGTACTAATCACTTTCAGCAACTTTCCCAACACTTTTCAAAGTGAGAAAATTGTGTGTAAGAGAAATAAAAGGTGAACTATTAATATATATATGTTTGTATATACATATATGTCATATACATGTATACATATAGATTCATTTAGGATAATGTTTTCAGAAAAACTGAAAGGAAAAAATCATTTTAAGTGCTGTTAAATTGCAAACAGCAATAAAATAAGCAATGATGTTATTTAAGCTGGAAGTATGAGGACAAAATTTATGTTAAATACAGAAATAGTAACAGTTAAGTTTGTAATGTCTGAGAATTAATTGATTCGAGATCTGAAAAATAAATCTAGGAAGCTCAGAAGTTTCTGAGCCGCCCAAGTTAATGTGTAGCGGAAAACTCAACAATTCTGAGAGCAGGAATCTTGGGAATTATTTTTCCCTTTTCTCCCGGTGTCTTATATTTTTTGCCATTTTTCTGGAATTCTCTAATTAGCCCTCACTGATAAGTAAATGAAATGAATTTCTAACTCCCTTCGTAACTCCTTTATAACTCCTCCTTCTATGTCCCAGCTATTATTCTTGGAACTTTTGTCATTTAATCTATCTTTTTCTAAAATACTACCAATGTCTTTGTGTTCCAGGTGAATAAGCAGAGGCGCAGAGCGGTTAAGTAGTGTGCTCATTGACTGTGGTTGGTTATCAGTGAAGTGGAGGTTGGAACCCAGGATAACTGCAAAGAAGTTTGGCTTTTCTTTATAAACCACTTTTCTTTATAAACCATTTATTCTGCCCCTCTACCACCCCCACTGAAATATTTCTTTTTGTGTTTGAATCTTATAGATAAACACCGTTTTTCAACAAAAATTTGTTCTCTTCAGGGAAATGATATTATGGTTCATTGATTGACTGATTCACATATCAGAGTAGGCACTACCTCATCTTCTTGGAACCAGGAAGAATTGTTGTAACTCATCATTTTCCCTAGCAGTTCACAGTAGTACCAGAGGGAGATTTGTAGCCTAGTAGTCAGAACCATCCAGAAATGTTACCTGCCAAAGCCCAGGAGGACTGCAGACCTTGGAAAAAGGAGAGGGACCATGGCTTTAGGGGAACTTGGATTTGCCTCTCTTGGTGTCCAGGAATGTAAAGCTCGGGTGCACGCTGTAGTCCAGATCCTGGGGGACAGTCCTTGCAACTAGGTCTCCTGGGATTGTGCCCTGTCAGCCAGTGGGGAAGACGTTTCAGCAGGAACCTTGAGATGACTGGCCTACTGCTGTAGCAGCTGCCCTGCCTCTCCCTTGCGGACCAGCATCAGAATCCTCAGGTGTGTGCATTGAAATGCAGATTCCTGGGCTCAATGAGGCAGACTTGTGTCTAGAAGAATTTTTAGCAAGCTCTCCAGGTTCTGCTCACCACAGTTTGAGAACCACTGATTAATCCCCATGATTACAGAAAACTGCCTAGAACACGAAAATTATTTCATATCACTTAACTGCTGCCTGATGAAATCAGGACTTGAATCTGGGTCTCTTGAATGTGAACCAAGTATTTTTTCTTTCATACCTGCCCAAGTTTAAGCAAGGATCCAGGAAATAGGTGCAGGGGACTAGTTCATACTTCATGGTGTCCAATTTCTCCATATCCTAGCATTTTTGGTGGGCCGAGTTAGTGTATGTGCGCTATGGAAGCACAAAAAGGTAGTGCCACATCACACATGAAGTGCAGACATTGATACTGAGGCTTCTGGGCTTAAGACTTGAGCAGTTTGAGGGAGGAGGCAGCCATTAGTTTTGAAAACAGGAAGCTAGTAGGAAAGTAGTGTTAGCAGACCTGGCTAGACCCTTTTCCCACTCTTCCTAAAAACACGTACAGAAATGAATAGCTAATGTACCTCTTTTTTTGGTGTTCTATAAAGAATGGAGCAAAAAAAAAAAAAAAAAAAACAACAGCAGAATTTTGCCTATTTAACTCCAGATCACCAATTTTCTTTTGTAGTGTTAAATGGACTCATCATCCGTGGTCATTTTGCATCATCAGTCTTTGGGGCTGCACCTTGTGTATTCCCCATTTCTTGAGGTTGCCAGAGCCCCAAGTCTGCTTCTTGACTCGTGATGTTCCTCGGATTTGGCAGAGTGATGGGTAAGAGTAATGACTGGCATCCCCGCTTCTGCATTAAGATCTGCTTGCAGTTATTTCAGTGAATGAGAGAGCATAATAGAGCGGTTAAGAGTAGAGGGCTCTTGAGTCCTGTGGACCAGGAATCAACCCTGGCCTCACCACTGCAATTGTTAGAAACCTGGAACAGGCTCAAGTCTAACTGGGGATGAGGACACCTACCTTGTGCAGTTGGTGAGAGGACTGAGTGCTTAGCCTGGTACATAGTTATCCCTTAGATGTCATCAGTGATTTTTTGTTCTTACAAAATTCTCAAAAACATCTGTTTAAGCAAAAACTTTAAATCTTTTGTGTCCTTGCAAACTTTCCTCCCCTCTGGGAGGGGATGTGCTGGAAAGTGAGTTGGGCTGTGAAAGCTAAGGTTCCAGCATCCCAAAAGGATTGTTGGTTCCTGGTGGAGTGCATGTCCACAGTCCTGGGAGGACTGATTGCCCAGACACTTGGCAAGGCGCCATTGAGAACCCGAGTCTCACAAAGCACTGCGTACAGGCATTATATACACCTGGGGTGGGCACATTTTGTTCTGCTTGTCATGTTGTCTTGATTGAGTGTCAGTTGGCAAAATATTGCTCTTTTTCCATCTGACTTGTGTAAATGGAAGATTCAAAAAATTATAACCTTAGTAACCAAAACAAAATCTTAGCTTAAAAAAAATCCTTCAATTTGGGAGTAGCCATTTTTTTTTCTTCCCATTGATCACTGTTATCCAAAGATTAAGGGGCATGGACGATAAAATGCTATTGTTTTGGTCAATTAGGAAACTTAGTTTTGGGAAACATAGAGTTTATTCTTCGTAACTTAAAATTTATCATAGGAAATTCATCATACAACTCAAGTTTCCTTATACGACTCAAGTCCCGCACCTGGGGCTGTGTGGGACTTCGCTGGGCCTCAAGGCTCAGAGGTACAAAAGACTATGCCAAGACCCCGGGGTTCTGAGATTGGCAGCAACACAGAAGGAGCTCAGTGTGATCCTACTTTAAATGTTTCCAACAACGTTCAGTTTTGCATTTTGTTTGCTCCTTCCACATTGGAGGAATCTGCTTCAGAAAAAAAAAATCTTTAGACCCATGTTTTACAAAATACCCATATGGTAACATTCAATAAATTTCTTTTTAACTAATTTTGCATGAAAGCTAAAAAAAAAAAAAAAGTGTTTTAGTACAGACTCCAAGGTAATGTTCTTTGACACATTTCTACTTTTCAGTGGCATCCTTACCTCACTTTGGCCTCTGCCAATGCTTGTGCCTTTGGAGTATCTGCACCCATTTGGGTTCTTCTGGGCAGCGATACTTGGTAGTCTGGTAGCAGATTGCTTGCAGTTCTGTGTAAATTCTGAAAACATTATTTCTTCAAACAGTTTATTGGAACATTCTTTCTTTGGCTTACCATGGAAGTAAACATTATAAAATGGGAACTTACTGTTTTTAATTGTTTTCTGGTCATATTCATAAAGATTGGATTGCAAAGAATCAGTTTATGGGTATAATACCTGGTTTAAAGTTATATTTTGTATCTGCTAGGAATAGCCACATTTCACTGAGGAGAAACTCCAAAATAATAATGGCTTCAGTAAGAGAGGAGTTTCTTTTTCTTTTTACTGTTTTTGTTGTTGTTGTTTGCGTCCCAGGAAAGGCACACATGGGCAGTCTATAGCTAACAGTGTCCTCAGGGACCCAACTGCCTGCTTTTCTGCTCTGTCTTTGCACGTTTCCTTTAGGAAGTTACCTCATGGACATCAGGAAGGAGAAAGGCTGGAAAAGGACTTCCTCAGCTGTGTTTCCCTTTAAGGAGCCTTCCCAAAAGACAGGTCCAATAACTAGAGCTCACATCTCAGACAGAACAGCATATGGTCACTCAAAGCTTCAAGAGAGGCCGAGAATTGCAGTCCCTTATTTGGGCACATCGCCAGATCCAGTAGCACAGGCCACTGCTAATAGAGAAGGGGAGGTGGTGTTTGGTTCAGCATCCACCAGTGTCCACCAATGTTCTTGATTTGAGAGAAAACTGATGTAATTAGGGGTAAAAAAAAAAGAAAAAAAAGTATTGTCTTCTCAAGTAAATAAGATTAGATGCTTATTGAATTTATTCAGTCTGCATTTAGACTTTGTGATTAATTCTAGCTGCATTCAGAGCTAAAAATATTAGCGTCAGAGAAAGAAGTCAGATGCCTTTCCAGTGTAAAGCCAAATGCTGTCTGTGGAGTTTATGCCTATGAAATGCAGCCATCAGCTGTCAGGGTCCACCTTCTCCTCAGGGAGAAATGAGGCTGGGAAATAGAATGGTTGATGTGAACAGATTGCCAGCATTTTCACGGACAGTAATTTAAAACTGGCTAATTGAAAAATAAAATTAATTGCAACATTTTAAATATGTACCTTTAACATTTTATGTATGTAAATATATATTACATATATGAATCTAAATATATATTACATATATATGTATCTAAATATATTTATTTTATGTGTGTAAATATATATTCATTCCACAAACTTTTGATTAAGGGCTGAGGCCTTTTTAGAGTATAGTTCCCTTATTGGTGTTAATACTGTTTTTTTTTTTTTTATCATAAATCACACCTAATGCATTTGAACAATTTCCAGTTTCAGTTTCTGAAAGTGGAGCAAATACTAAGGCACATATTAAAGCAACCCAAACTAACCTCTTCCAGATCTTTTTCTTTCCTCTAAGGATTCTTCCAGATTTCTACCATTTTTTACTTTATTCAGTAGTTGACTTGCCACACCAGATTCAACAGCAATTTTTAAGTGACTCCTTGTTACCAATTGTTTGCAAAACATTCAACTTAGTTCTTACAGTAACAATTATTTTTCTGATCACTTCTGTCATTAATATTTCACCAAATTCTATAATTCCAGTAACAAGTCTAAGTGATGTAAATGGTTTGGGAACAAGCACAGCCAAATCTCTGTAAGCATGAAACTCACCTAAGGGAAGCCAGAGAGATGGCACTAATGCCCACCCCCTTTGTCCCTCCCCTGCTCATGTGCTCTGGCATCAGCCAGGATGTTTTATTGGCAGAATGGAGAGAATTCTTTAATCTGAGCAAATCTGTTCTGTGGTGGCCAAGTAAGAGAGGCTATGCCATTCTATGATCTTCTGAGGTTTCTTCAAACTTTGAACTGCCTTTTGTTTGTTTTCGTGGTTACTCCTTTGCCTGGCTCCCTATTATTAGAACAAAGATTTCCCGAGGATATGTGTACTTGCCTGGACGTTATTCTCAACTCACCTTTTACCCTCATGCCCTCTTCAGATTCTCTGGCTTGCTCATCCTATGCCTGTTCTTCTCCTACCTCTTTAATTCTTCAACTTTCCTCCCCCAGAGTGCTCCTCCACCCACTTTCACATTTACATTTTTCTGCCTGTTGTAAAAGGCCAAAATGTCACCTCTCCCATGAAGCTGTGTCAGATTCCCCACCTGGGAAGAAATGGTTTACTCTGAGTTTCCACAACTCTTTTAGATTTTAATTTTGTTGTTGTTTTAAATCTTTATGTCCCTTAGCCCTTTTGCCCTCATATTATGTTGATTCTCATACATTGTTCCCATTATCTCCATAAAGACATGACCTTTGATTGAGCTTGTAACTCCCCGCCTCTCATGACGCCTTGCACAAAGCAGGTGCTCAATATATATTGAATGAATGAATATGACTTTATTAAGCAAAGCTACAGAATTTCACAGTGTAAGTTAGGTTCAAAATTTATTGACTTTTTCAAAATTTGCAGAACCGTAAGTGTTTCTTTTATGGAATAGATTTCTGTCTACTGAAAAAAGAAGTATAGCTTAAAACACTTAAAATTCTTAAACTATCTTTTAGTTCAATGAAGAGGGAGAAAAAAACAATATTTTTGCTAGGATTTGAAAACTAGCACCCACATGAAACAAATGCCAATCTAAACTTTAAGGATCCTTTTTTTTTAACTAGGAATCTTACTTGTACATTCTTTTGAGGAATAGAGTGTAGGCATCAGCTTTTTGAAAACAGCAGTAAATTCTGAAAAATGTGTAAGCTGCAACTCCAGCAGTGTGGGAAAACAGAAGTAGGCAATTTGCATTACCCATGCTGTGTGAAAGGTACAAATCAACAGATCACCTGTCAGCTTCCTTCCAGGCCCTGCTTCTTAGTGTGCAGCAGCAGGCACTGTAAGAACCTGACTTTGACTAAAATAAACGTGACAGTATTTTCTTTGCACGGAAAGAGAGGAGGGGGCAGCAGTAAAGGCTGAAAGGGAACGTAGTAACTTGACTTAATGAAAACTGGTGGAAATGCATATTCTCTTGGTACCATCACAATAGGGAATAACATCTCTCATTGTATCACTTTAAATCTTTCTTAGCAGCAGCTGCTATGTGGAAGAATGAGGATACTGCATCTCTCATTTGGTGATTCTGAGTTTTGACCCAAATTAAGAAGCTTTAAATACAAAGTATGATTCACAATTGGTAGATCCAACATGTATAGCATGAGCTAAGTATGATTTAAAGCCTTGAAATGGTTAGGGAAATGGGGCTAGTGCTGACCAAGACGCTGACCTATCAGGACTGCTGATCCCTCTCCCAAAATTTCCTTTAGGATGGAGAGAGAATTGTAAGAAACCAACTGAGTCATGGGGGAGCTGTTGGAACTGCTGTGTTGGGGGTGGGGGATGTATCTTTGTTCAGGGGCTGCAGACAGCCCCGCAAGACCATGAGAGGGAAGACAGGTGTAAGGGGGGTAGGCAGTAGTGGGAGCTGTTCTTACTTCTCCCATCCATTGCCTTGGGGAAAACAGTGCCTGCCCCTGGCAGTTTAGATTTCTGGTCCAAGTGTGCTCATGAGCAAACTCTGGGCAGCAACACAAACCTCTGTGCTTCTGAGGAGCCGGGAAAAAGGGTGGGTCTCCTTGATCTCCATTAGGCTCTTCTGTTCTCTGCCACTTCAGTCCCCCACAGACATAGGCACTACAGTCTCAAAACATTTCTTCCTAATGCTTCTCATTGGGGGAGCAAAGGGTGAGGACCTGACAGAGAAGAAGGTACTTTGGGAGTGGGGAGTGACTGATTGAAGCCTAGAACTAGTTATCCATTATAGGCTTATGCACCCCTTGATCTGTCTTGGACTCATACAAACTAAGGGCTGGCCTTCCACTGTACCTGCCTGATACTCCAGAGGAAAATGAACTTATCAGGCAAAATAACAGGACATTTGAGGAAAACAACATGCTGAAAATAGGTTTTCAAAAAGAAGCAGAAACATTAAAACAGATGAAACAAAAATTTAAAATTAGTCAAAGTCATTGAAAGAGATGAAGAAATTAAAAATATGAACCCCAAACAAGAAAACATTAAAAAAGCAGAAAATATGTGCAGCAAATATAAAAGTTGAAAGACTACAATAGGTAGAACTAAGAATAGATACAGTTGAGTTATGAATTAATGAATTAGAAAACGAGATTGAGGAAATCTCTGAGAATTAGATGTATACTAAATAGAAATGATACTATAATAGTCCCAAGCCCCAGATTTGGGAAACAACCCAAATGCCTATCAATAAAAGAATGGATAAATAAATTGCAATATATTTAAGCAATGAAATACTGTTCAACAATGAAAAAATACTGAGAAATACAACATTATGTATAAACATCAGAAACTGATAAAAAGCTTGACATTAAAGTTTATATGTACCTCATTTATATGAGGTTCAATAACAGAAAAAACTAATCTCTGGTGACGGAAGTCATAATAATGGTAACTTAGAGGTGGAGTATTGACCCAAAGGTACAAAGCAACCGTATGTCTTCTATACCTTGATTTATAATGTTCTATGCCTTGATTCAGGTTATGGTAACACAGGTGTATGCATATGTAAAATGTCTTTAAAATTGTGCATGTTATATGTACATTATTCAATAAGGTACTGAAAGAAAATTAACTAGATGATAGCAACATGACGGACATTGGTAAGGGAAGAACAAAGGATGTGAGAAAATGCTACCTTGTTATTGAGGTGGGTTTTTTTTTTTAAGAAAAGATGAAAAAAACAGACAAATTAAAAGAGTAAATATGACAGAAACATAAAAGCATATCAGTAAAAGTAAATGAACTAAACTTATAAATGAAAGATGAACTTGATTTTATGAGTTTAGTCCATTTACTAAACTTACTTGAAAGACTGAGTTTTAAAATCTAAATATATATTATTTACAAGGGTGAAATAAAAGAGTGAAAAAAAGTAACCCAAATAAAATTGGAAGTTACTGTCAACCGATACTAACATGAATAAAATTGACTTCAAGATTTTTTTGAAATGGAGATGAGAAAGATCACCATAATGATAAACGATTCAATTCACCAAGAAGATGTAACAATTTTAAACATGCATGCATCTCATAAAATAACCTCAAAGTATATGAAGCAAAAAGTGGTAGAAATACAAGGATAATTTGACAAACCTGCCATCACAGGGACTAGATTTCTGCACATGCTCATAGGTGAAGCAGGTAAAAACTCAGACAGGATATAGAAAATCTAAATAATACAATTGATAACCTTGATCTAATGGGTATATACAGAGTTTTGCCACCAAAATTTAAAGAAAGCACATTTTTACTTGTTTCATATGAAGAATTTACAATTATCAGGTATTAGGCAACAGAGTCTCAATACATTTCAAAGAATAGGTCCATATAGGTGAAGAAGTCTTACCAGTATGTGATTAAGTTAACAATAAGATAGTATCTTAACATATTTGGAAATTTTTAAAAGACACACTTCTAAATAACCCAAAAGTTAAAGCAGAAACCACAATGGAAATTTACTGCATGATAATGAAAACACCGCACTTAAAGACCTGTGGGATGCAGTAAAAGTGAAAATTTTCTCCTTTTAAAATCTTTGTGGGAAATTTTTAGCTTTAAATCTATATAAAAGAAGAAAGTCTCAAAATTAATGAGCTACCTTATGTCTATTTTAAGAAGTTTGAAAAATAATGAAAGACTAAACCTAAATTAAGTTTGAGAGAGAATGAAAAAACAAGAGCTGAAGTCAATGAAATAGAACCAAAGACATAATGTAGGAAATCAACAAAGCAAACAAACAAAAAAAATCAGTTATTTGGAAAAAAGAACAGTAATTAGACAAATTTCTGTCAAAAATGATCAACTAAAAAATCAAAAAGATACAAATAATACAATGAAGGTAAATGTGGACATACATACAGATAGAGATTAAAGAGATACTACTAGGATGTTATCAACAATTCTATACTAGAATATTTGCAAGCATAAATGAAATGGACGAATTCTTGGGAAAATATAATTTGCTACATATGGCCTCAAAAATAAAATTCAGTAGTCCCATAGCTATTAAAGAAATCAACGTCGTGATTATAATCTTCCTATTAAAAACAAGACAGATTGTTTTTTGATATGATTAGGCTTTGTGTGAATGGAGAGGGAGACTTACTTAGATTTTGTTTTCCAAAGATAGCCAGGACAGTATTTCCTATCCCACTTACTTTTCTTAAAAAGTGACTTTGATACTTCCCCACTCTAGAGGTGGGGTCTGTAATTCTATGGCAAAGGTGATATGATATAACTTCCAAGGTTAGATGATAAAAGATGATGCAGCTTCCTACTGGTTCCCTTGGAACCAAGCCACCATGTTGTGAGAAAGCCATGCAGCCACACGAGGAGGCCGTGAGTTCTGCATGACAGTCATGGCTGAGTTTCAACCCCAGACATGAGTGAATGAGCCTTCAGATGACTCCGGCTCCCAGTCATTGAGTCACCCCAGCCTTTGTCTTCCCACTGAGGTCCCAGGTGTCATGGTAAATGGAGAACCACTGCTGCTGGGCTTTTGCTCAATCATGGCCCACAAAATCATTGAGCATCATAAAATGATTGCTCTTTTACATCATTAGATGTCAATTCTTCCTAAATTGGTTGATGGATTCAACACAATTCGAGTCAAAATTTCAACAGGATATTACTATAGAGTTTTATGCAATTATTCTGAACATTATATGAAAGAATAAATATCTGAGAATAGCCAAGACATTTTAGAAGAGGAATTTTGAAGAGCAATGGTTTTAGAACTTAATATTAAATTATGGTAATTAAAACAGTCTGATATTGGGGCAGGGATAAGCAAAACATATGGAAATTTAATATATGACTAAAATGGTATGCAATCAGTGGAGAAAGGAGAGACTACTTGATTAATAGGGTGAGAAAAAATATTATTCATACGAGGAAAGATGGAATTGGATTCCTTCTTTACAACATACGCAAAAATCAATTCAAAACAATTAAGGACTTATATGTCAAAAACAAAATATTAACACTCTTAGTAGAAAACGTATTTTAGACCATGGGCTAGGAAAGATTTTTTCCAACTAGATTTTAAAAAATGCATTGACTATAATAGACAAGATTGACAAATTTCAATATATAAAAATTAGGAACGTTGTTAACTGGAAAACACCCATAAAGAAATTTAAAAAGGTTGAGTTATGAACTGGATGAAAATATCTGCAATATATGTTACTGACAATGAGTTAATATCAACAACATATAAAGAACTTCTACAAATCAATAAGTGGAACATAACCCAATGGAAAAAATAGGAATCATGAGCAGGCATTTTCAAGAAAAGGAAACTCATCGACCAATAAGCATATAAAAAGGTCTTCAATGTAATTTTCATTTAGGAAAATAACAATTAAGAATTAAGACCACAGTGAGTTACTTTACACTCAAATGATGACAAAAAGTTAAAAGTCTGATGGTAAAAATGTTGGAGAGCATATAAATTCATGGGAGTTTTTATACATTCCTGGTGGAAATGGAAGTAGTTGCAACCACTTTGCAAAACAGTTTGACATTATTTCTAGAGTTCAACATTAACATACACTATGATGTAGCAGTTTTAGTCCTTGGTATGCATCCCCAAAATATTCAAGAGAACATGAGCATCAAGAGTCATGTAAAAAAGTGTTAATAGCAGTATTCTTTACAGTAATGACCACCTGGAAACATCCCAAAAGCCCATCAATCGGATAGTTAATGAATAAGCAGTTTACATAATTCAGTTTACTCAATGGAACATTATGCAGCAGTCAAAATGAATGAACAATAACAATATCCAACAGTATGAATGGATTGTAGTAGTAGAATCTTTTATTGTGGTAAGTCATATAAGACCTTCCTTTTTAAATAATTAATTGTGCAGTGTGGTATTGTTAACTATAAGCATAATGTTCTACAGCAGATCTCTAGAATTTTATACCCATTGAATAGCAACTCCCCACTTCTCCCTCCCCCCAGACCCTAGCATCCAGCATTCTGCTTTTTGTTTCTATGTATTTAACTACATAAAAGTGTAATCATTCAGTATTTGTCCTTCTGTAACTGGTTTATTTAACTTAGCATGATATCCTCAAGGTTCATTCATGTTGTTATATACAGTAGAATTTCCTTCCTTTTTGAAGCCAAATAATACTCCATTATGGTCACCCAGCCTGGAGTGCAGTAGTGTGATCTCAGCTCACTGCAACCTCGGCCTTCTGGGCTCAGGCAATCCTCCCACCTCAGCCTCCCAAGTAGCTGTGCCAACATGCGTGGCTAATTTTTGTATTTTTTGTGGAGACAGAGCTTCGTCCTGTTGCCCAGGCTGGTCTCAAAATCCTAAGCTCAAGCAATCTGCCTGCCTCCGCCTCCCAAAGTGCTGGGATTACAGGAATGAGCCACCACATCTGGTCCACATTTTCTTTATCCATTCATTTGTAGATGGACATTTAGATTGTTTTCACATCTTAGGTATTTTAAATAATGTTGCACTGAACATAAGAGTGCAAATATCTTAGAGATCCTAATTTCAATTCTTCTGGATAAACACCAGAAGTAGGATTGCTGGATCATATGATAATTCTATTTTAGTATTTTTTTGAGACATCTCTGTATTGTTTTCTATAGTAGCTGCATCATTATATATTCCCTCTAACAGTGCACAAGTGTTTCAATTTTTCCACACTTTCACCAGCACTATTTTTTTATAATGGTTATCCTAATGGAATGGTAATATTGTTTGATTAGCATTTTCGTGTTGATTAATGCTGCTTGATCACCTATTTCTGTTGGCCATTTGTATGTCTTCTTTGAAGAAATGTCTATTCCAGTTTTTTGTCCATTTTTTAATTGGGTTTTTTGGTTCTTTCCTATTGCATTGTAGGAATTCCTTCTATATTTTGGATATTAACTCCTTAAAAGATACATGGTTTGCAAATATTTTCTTCCATTCTGTAGGTTACCTTTTCACTGTTAGTTGTTTTTCCTTGCCATTCAGAAGCTTATCAGCTTGATGTAATTCCACTTATTATTATTATTAGTTCTTTGCTTTTGTTGTCATATCTGAGAAATCAT
The DNA here is from genome assembly GCF_028885655.2 of Pongo abelii. Lineage (NCBI taxonomy): Eukaryota > Metazoa > Chordata > Mammalia > Primates > Hominidae > Pongo > Pongo abelii. Next base: position 85,015,999 of record NC_072002.2, on the reverse strand, counting down.
TACCTACACCAATGTCATGGAATTTTTCTCTTATGATTTTTTTCTAGAAGCATTACATTTTCATATCTTACCTTTAAGTATTTATTCCAATTTCATTCTTTTACATACGGATATCCAGTCTTTCACCACCATTTGTTGAAGGGACTAACTTTTCCCCATTGTGTGTTCTTGGCACCATTTTGAATATTGGTTGACCAGATATGTATGGGTTTATTTCTGGTCTCTTTATTCTGCTCCACTGATCTATATGTCTGTCTTTATGGATTCTGTGACATTATAATACATCTATTTTGAAACCAGTAAGTTTAGTGCCTCCAGCTTTGTGCTTCTTTACCAAGGTTGCTTTGAATATTCAGGACCTTTGTGGTTTCCATATGAATTTTAGGATTTCTTTTTCTGTAAAAAAAATGCCATTAGAATATTGAGGGAGATAGCATTGAATCTGTAGATTGCTTTGGATAATATGGAAATTTTCACTAATTAAGTCTTCCAATTCATGAACACTGTATATTTTCCCATTTATTTCTATCTTCTTTAGTTTCTTTCATTAATGTTTTGTAGTTTTAGTATATAAATATTTTACCTCCTTGGTTAAGTTTATTTCTAAGTGTTTTATTATTTTTGGTGCTATTGTAAATGGGGTTGTTTCCTTGATTTCTTCTTTAGATAGTTTATTGCTAGTGTATAGAAACACTACTAATTTTCATGTGTTTGTTTTGTATCCTGCAACTGTATTAAACTCATTTATGCTAACGTTTTTGTGTGTGTGGAGTCTTTAGGATTCTCTACGTATAAGATTATGTAGTCTGCAGAGACAATTTTACTTCTTCCTTTCTAATTTGAGTGTCTTTTATTTCTTTTTCATACCTAATTTCTCTAGTCAGGACTTCAAGTACTATGTTGAACAGAAGTACTGAGAGTGGGCATTCTTCTTGTTTCTCATCTTAGAAAAAAAAGCTTTCAGGCCAGGCACAGTGGCTCATGCTTGTAATCCCAGCACTTTGGGAGGCTGAAGCGGGTGGATCACCTGAGGTCAGAAGTTTGAGACCAGCCTGGCCAACATGGCAAAACCCCGTCTCTACTAAAAATACAAAAATTAGCCAGGCATGGTGGCACATACCTGTAATCCCAGCTACTCAGGAGGCTGAGGCAGAAGAACTGCTTGAACCTGGGAGGTGGAGGTTGCAGTGAGCCAAGATCATGCCATTGCACTCCAGCCTAGGCAACAGAGTGAAACTCCGTCTCAAAAAATAAAGAAAAAAAAAGCTTTCAGTTTTTCACTATTGAGTATGATGTTAGCTGTGGGTTTGTCACGCATGACCTTTATTATGTAAAGGTAAGTTCCCTCTGTGCCTAGGTTGTTGAGAATGTTTTTATCAGAAATAGTGTTGAATTTATCCAGTCTTTTTTCTATGTCTATTGAGATATTTGTGTGATTTTCTTTATTCATTCTATTAATCACATTAATTGATTTACCTGCATTAAACCATCCTTACATCCCAGGGGTAAATCCTACTTTGTTGTGGTGTATGGTCCTTTTATTATGCTGTTGAACTTGGTTTGCAAGTTTTTTTTCTTTTTTTCTTTTTTGAGGATCTTTGCATCTATGCTTATCAGGGATATTGAACTATAGTTTTCTTTTCTTGTATATATATCTTTGTCTGGCTTTGGTATCAGGGTAATGCTGGCCCTAGAAAATAGGTTTGAAAATGTTCCCTCTTCCTTGACTTTGTTTTGTGGAAGCATTTATGAAAGATGGAAATTAACTCTTTAAATGTTTGGTAGAATTCACCAGTGAAGTCTTCTGGTCCTGAGCTTTCTCTGGAGGTTTTTGGTTGCTAGTTCAATTTCCCTCTTGGCTATAGATATGTTCAGATTTTCTGTTCCTTCATGACTCTGATTATAATGTGTCTCTGTGTAGACTTCTTTGGGTCATCCTATTTGGAGACATTTGAACTCCTTGAATCTGGCTGTTTATTTCCTTCTTCAGATTTCGGAAGTTTTCAGTCATTATTTCTTTAAGTAAGCTTTCTGCCATTTTTCTCTCTGTCCTTATGAGGTGCCATTGCAATGTACCATGTATATTATAGCATGTACCATTGGTCCCCTTAAGTTTTTACTTTTTTTATTCTTTTTGTTTTTGCTCCTCTAACTGAATAATTTCAAATGACCCATTTTCAAGTGTGCTGACTCTTTTCCTTTGCTACATCAAGTCTGCTGTTGAGGGCCTCTGGTGATTTTTTTGGTTCATTTATTGTGTTCTTCAGCTCCAAAATTTTAGGATTTTTTTCTTCAATTTTCTATCTCATTGAAATACTTATTTTGTTCATGCACCATTTTTCTAAGCTACTTGAGTATATATATGATGATAATTATGAATTCTTTGTCAGGTAATCATATTAAGTGATTTACCTGTGTTAATTTATCTCTTGCATCGCAGAGATAAATCTCACTTGTTCATGGTGTATGGTCCTTCATTTCTGTATTCACCTTCATTTCTGAAGATTTACTTTGTGCCTTTGTTTGGGCCATGATTTCCTGTTCCTTTGTGTTTCTTAACCCTTTATATTAGGGTCTGTGTGTTGGAAAAATCAGCTGCCTCTCCCAGTCTTTACAGCCTGGCTTTGTGTAGGTGATGACCTTCACCAGTCAGCCTTGCTAGTGATGCTGTGGTCCTCTTAAATCTTTTCTTTGGGTATGACTTCCTTGGACTTTTGTATATAGATCATAACTAGAAGGATTTCCCAGTTTCTTTTTTTAGAAGTTCATAATCTCTTTTCTCTCTGCTGCCTGTCTGCTGTACTGCAGTCCTCTGAAACACTAGCATACTACCCAGCTCTTCTTTTTGTTGTTTATCTCAGAAGCCCTCAGATATCTAAAGTTTGCCAAGTCTCATCACTGCTCTGAGCCAGGATAAACAGAAGCTAGTCCCTCAAACAGCCTTCCAAAAAGTCTGAACATTGGAAGTATGTTTCAGTCTTCTCTTTCCATCCTAAGGGAGAAGCCAGGGGCTGTGTGTTTCCACGATCTTGCCTTGCTGACTGCTATGGTTTCAATGTACGTGGCCCTCCGAAATTCATATGTTGAAGCCTCATCACCAAGGTGATGGATTTTGAAGAGGAAGCCTTTAGGAGGTTATTAGGTCACAAGACCTCTGCCCTCATGGATGGGATTAATGTCCATATAAAAGAGGCTTCAGAGAGCATTTGTCCCTTTTTCCCCTTCTGCCATGTTAGGACACAGCAACAGGACACCATTTTTGAAGCAGAGAGAGCAGGCCCTCACCAGACACTGAATCTGCTGGCACCCAGTCTAAGGCATTTTGTTGTAACAGCCTGAATGAACTTAGAAATTGGTACTGAGAGGTAGGGTGTGGCTATAACAGATATCCAAAAATGTGGAGGCAATTTTGAAACTGGGTAACGGGGGGAAGCTGGAGCAGACTAGAAAAAGTCCATATTGCCATGAATGGACCATAGAGGGGGATTCTGGAGGGAATTAAGAAAAGGAGAGCTGTAGGAAGATTCTCAGTCTTCTTGGAGATTAAGTGGTTGTGATCAGAATATAGGTAAAAATATGAACAGTAAAGGTGTTTGTTTGTTTATTTATTTATTTATTTGAGACAGGGTCTCACTCTGTCACCCAGGTTGGAGTGCATTGGTGAGATTACAGCTGGCTAATCTTGAATTCCTGGGCTCAAGTGATCCTCCTGCCTCAGCCTTCCAAGCAGCTGGGACTATATATGCCAATTTAAAATTAGCACCTACCTAATTAAAAAAATTTTTTGTAGAGATGAGGGCTCACCTTGTTGCCCAGGCTGGTCTGGAACTCCTGGCCTCAAGCAATTCTCCCGCCTTGGCCTCCCAAAGTGCTGGGATTACAAGCATGAGCCACCATACTCAGTCAAGTACAGGTGCTTCTGATGAGGTCTTAGACAGAAATGACGGATATGTTAATGGAAACTGGAGGGAAGGCCATCCTTGTTACAAAGTGGCAAAGAACTTGCCTGAATTGTTTCTGTGTCCCAGTACTTTGTGAAAGGCAGAACTGAAAAGCAATGAACTAGGATATCTGACCAAAGGAATCGCTAAGCAAAGTATTGAGGGTGTGGCATGGCTTTTTTGACTGTAGTAAAAGGTAAGAAGACAGAAATGAATTAAAGATGGAATTTCTAATTAAAAAGGAAGCAGAACTTAAGAGTTGAAAAATTCTCAGCCTGGCCAACTTGTAAAGAAGAAAAAGACATGTTCTGTAGAGAACTGAGGTTCTTTCCAGGGGGTGTGGCCCAGTGACTGTCAGGAGATTAGGTTGGATAGAAAGGAGCTGGATGCTACTCATCAGGACAATGAAAGGATGACCCCAAAAGCATTCTGGAGATCATGGCCACTCCCATCACAGGCCAGAGTGCCATGACCTTGAGAGCAGAATGGTTTCAAGGGAAGTGCCCAGGTACCTTTGGGACCTCAGGGCTCACTGCCCAGAGTCACCTCAGGTCTCTGCTCCATGCATTCCAGCACAGAGCTCCTTAGCTCCCTGCTGGGGTCAAGTGGGCCCAGGTACAGCTTGGGCCACCACTCTGGAGGGTGGAAGTGATAAACCTTGGCAACATCCACATGGCGCTGACTCTGTAGGCACACAGAGTACACAAGGTGTGGAGACATGGCTTTCTAGCTCTCAAAAGTTACCTCAGAGAACCTCAGGGCACACAAGAAGAACTGCCACAGGCATGCACAGCCACAGAGATCCCCCTATTAGGGCAATGGCCAGCAGAGCCAAAGGGTTGCGGCCGCCTCTGAGACTCCAGGACTGTAGCAGCACCAGCAGACAACTCCAGCCTGGGAGAGCTGTAGGCATGCAACTGCAATGTGTGGAAGCTGCCACATGGGCTGCACCTAGCAAAGCAGTGGGAGTGGGGCTGTCCAGGCCTGGGGGCCCAACCCTTGCCCCGGTATGTCTAGAAGGCAGAACGCCGAGTCAAAATTGTTCTGAAGCCTTAAGATTTCATGTTGGTTTGGCCCTGTTGGGCTTTGGACTTAATTTGGTACCGGTTACCCCTTTCTTCCTTTTTATTTCTTGCTTTTGGAATGAGAATATCTATCCTACATCTGTCCCACCATTGTATTTTGGAAACATGTAACTTGTTTAGTTCCACAGTCTTACGACTTAAGAGGAATTTGCCTCAGAATAAATTGTATGTTGGCTGGGCACGGTGGCTTACACCTATAATCCCAGCTACTCGGGAGGCTGAGGCAGTAGAATCGCTTGAACCCGGAGGCAGAGGTTGCAGTGAGCCGAGATCACGCCACTGCATTCCAGCCTGGTCAACAGCGAGACTCCATCTCAAAAAAATAAATAAATAAATAAATAAATATATAAAATAAAAAAATAAATTGTACGTAGGGTGTCAACCATTATCTGATTTAGACAATATTTAGATGAGACTTTAGACTTCAAAGTAAGTGCTAGAACAAGTTAAGGCTTTGGGGGCTTTTGTGATAAAATGAATGCATTTTTTTTTGTCCTTTGTGAGAAGGACATGAATTTTGGGGAGCCAGAGGTGGAATGCTATCGGTTCAATATATGTGGCCTTCCAAAATTCATGTGTTGGAACCTAATGCTCAATGTGACAGTGTTAAGAAGTGAGGCCTTTTGAGAAGTGATGAAGGCGTTAGGGCTCGTTCTTATGAATGGATTCCTGCTCTTATAAATGAGGTTGAAGGGAGTGCCTGGTGCATTTTGCCCTCCTGGCTTCTGCCGTGTAAGGACCCAGCAACAAGGCAGAGAGTTCTCGGAAGCAACACACGAGCCTCACCAGACGCTGGATCTGCCACTTCCTTCATCTTGGACTTTGCAGCCTCCAGAAATGTGAGAAATAAATTTCTGGGTTTGTATAAATTCCACAATTTGGAACAATACAGATGATCAGAAACACTGAGCATAGGTGAGGGGCTCTGGCAATGAGTGTGTGCTAGTCCAGATGGTGACTTTGTTCTGAGCAGCCCCAGGCATCTAGAATATGCCAAACCTGTCCCTCGTCCAGGACAGGTGATGCAGAGCCAGTCCTCCAGGCAGCCCCGGAAAGTCCAGAATATCAGACACTTGCTGCAGCTCTGTCCCACCCCAGGGAGAACTCAGGATTTGGGGGTTCCCCCTCTTGTTCTGTGCTGGGCTGCTGAAAGTATAACTGGTGAAAGCATACTAGTGTCAACTGTGTCCTTTGTTCTCAGTGGCTCCTGACCTAGGGCTATTTCTGTCAACTCTCAGATTCAGGCAAGACAGAAATCAGTCCCTTGGGAAGCCCCCCAGAATGTCAGAACATGGGACATATGGTCAAGTCCCCTCCTTCCCTCCCCTGGGAGAAGTTATGACCTGGGGTTTCCTCCCAACCATGTGGGAGGTGCCAGAGAAAGGATTATGGAGCAAGGGTATCACCAATTTTTCTACTGGCTTCAATACCGCTGGTTTCATGCTTGCTCAGGGTCCAGGAGCCCCTCAACTAGACTCTGCAGCCCAGCACAGAACAAGACGGGGAACCCCCAAATCCTGAGTTCTCCCTGGGGTGGGACAGAGCTGCAGCAAGTGTTCGATGTTCTGGACTTTCTGGGGCTGCCTGGAGGACTGGCTCTGCATCACCTGTCCTGGAGGAGGGACAGGTTTGGCATATTCTAGATGCCTGGGGCTGCTCAGAACAAAGTCACCATCTGGACTAGCACACACTCACTGCCAGAGCCCCTCACCTGTGCTCAGTGTTTCTGTTCATCGGTATTGTTTCAACAAAGTACCTTAGACTGCGGAATTTATTCAAACCCAGAAATTTATTTCTTGCATTTCTGGAATTCTCAAAAGAAATTCATCCATGCATAGTTGTTGAATCTTGTGGGGGAGTGGGTAGGAAAAGAGGTCTGGGGCTTCCTATTCTGCCATCTCACTCCCATCACTGTTAGTAGTAGAATATTCAATGAAGAAAAATGTGTCTTAAATATTTATATACTCTTTTCATAGAGGTGAAAACAAGAAGAACAACAACAAACAATTTCACCACACATACGCACACAAAAACTACATAAAAAGGCAAATCAAGAGGGCGATGGTGACTTCAGCAGGGGAAGAGCAGTGGGATGTTTTGACATTGGGAGAACACAAGTAAATGTAGGTTGCACCAAGATCCTGGTTTTTGTTTAGGGTGACGGGTTCATGGTACTTATTATACTACTTTCAATAATCAATTAAGTAATTAATTAAAAAAACAGACCGTGTATGAATCAGTGATGGAAATATGTCCTCACTTAAGACTTGTGAGTAAACCATATCTGTACACCTGAGGAACAGAAGAAAAAAAATACAACTCAGTAAAATTGCTGTTAGAAAATAATACCAATTTATATTCCAAAGTTTCTTCTAATTGCTGCCTAATTATGCCGTGCAGGGAGGTATTGAAATATGCATATGAGAATTAGAGGTAAATTTTGGTGAGCCATTGTTACGATGGACAATAGAACTGCTATGTAGGTAGGGTGAATAGGAAGCCAGGGGGCGTACAGGTTTGTAGGAAGAACTTGCAATATGAGCCTTTTGAAAATTCCAGGCCAGTAAGACTGAATAGCATTCTAACCTCCAACAAGGTGTCTGCAGAATGCCTTTTGTTTTGATTGTCTCAGCACCGTTTTGTATAAACAATTCCTTCTCTCTCCTCCCATAGTAATTCCAGTGGCTACAGGGGTGGGCCTGTGACCCAAATGTGCTGATCATGGGCCCCATCCCCTTGTCTGCAGGAGCTGCTCAGTCTCTAGGTGAGAGTTGATATGTGTGTACTAACAGTGGACGTTTCTCTTTTCCTTTTGCATTGCGAACTATAAAAGTAGTTGCTTGTACTTTTTATTTCATTGATTTTGTAGAATCCCTTCAGTTTACCTTTTCAAGCTATATAATGGTGTAGTAATGGGTTTGAAAAAGTTCACCTGTCACAAATTCACAGAACAAATCTTGATAATATATACTGAAAGGGCCTGCAGGTCCCTTCAGTATACTGCTTGATTGAACACTGCCCAGTTTGTTATTCCAGTTACATATGAATAGCACAGGAATAAAGTACTGTTTAATGCAGAACACAGAAAGAAACTGAGAAATAATTTGGTTGAATATGTACACCAAACCACCGTGACACGTAATTTATCTATAGAACAACCTGTACACGTACACCAATCTCACTTCCTGAAACAACTGAATTATAAATCATTATTCTACAGCTGGATGAAAGTTAAAGGTCTGTCTCCTACCTACTTAGAGCTAAGGGCATAGATCAAGTCAATGCAAGTATGCAATTAAAAAGAAAATGACTGCAGATCTGTTTCTATTTAATACTTAGAGAATTGTAGGTTCTAAGTACTCTGAAACAGCCACTAATTTCATTCCCTTGGCTTACCTATTCCCTTGGATATAGGTAAGACATTTCATATATTTGAATTTTGTGTGTGTGTGTGTGTGTGTGTGTGTCTGTCTGTCTGTATTGTGGTGCTTTAATATTATTCTGGCATTTTAGAATGGATAAATTTCTATACTTTACTCTCCAGATCTTATTTAGTACACCTGGTTGATACCCTGTCTTATAGAAGAACAATATTATTATTTCTTGTTCATTGTAGAATGATAGCTAAATTGAAACATTTCTGACAAGGTGTGATGTTTCACTTTTACTTCTATTCAGCTATGAACTAGTTCTCGTTTCTGAGAACCTGAACCCACCGTAAAGCCTGTCTTCTGAACTTTCAAGGACTCCTTAGAAACTTGAGGTTTATGATCTAGTTTGTGTTATATTTGGTTTAGTTTTATTGTAAATTTCTTCAGTTCTTTTTCCTGTATGTGCTTTCCCCAGGAAGTCACATTACCTCTTTTGACTTTAGTTATTACTTCTATTGGGAAGATCCCAGATTTACTTGGAAACGTTTGTCTAATTCCTTACTGCTTTTTCCCACTATCCATCTGCCTCCTCCATGACTGACTTCTCAAGCCCTTTTCAATCTAAATAGTCCCCTCCCCCCAGAAGGATTTCAGTTTCCTCCACATGCCATGCAATAACTTTCAGAATTTTCCAGGTGTTAGCATTTTCTTTTATCCCTGAAAGTACAGTTTGCTCAAATTGACACAGCAGCAACCACACAACCACAGTTCCTGACAAAGAGCCACAGCAGGACGTATAGGGACTGCAACAGATCACTCAATGAGATTTGAAGGAATTTTTGGATTTATTGTCACAGATATTTTAAAAGAGGTTATGGGAATTAAGGAACAATGAAGAGATAAATGATTGAGCTGGAAAAAAGAATAAAATATACCACTAGAAGTTCATGTTTTTCCCCTCTTCTGAAATGTTTCCAAATCTTAAATGGGCAACAGTTTTGCTCTCATATCTGCTGACCTTATGAAAATTATAGCATAATTGAATATGCCTGGCAATGCGTAGCTCCTAGGATACTGTCAATAATGGTTCCTTCTTCACTTTCAACCCCACTTCCTCTTCAAAGGTCTCAGATTAATTAGACTCAGAAAATGAATTCAACCTTATCCTATGGAAGTAAAAGGAGCCTCAATGCCCAATTACGTAATCAAATATAGGATGCTGTTAATATACTTGGAGCTCTCCAAAATGAAGATAAAATCTTATCTACATAACCCACATGGAAGTGGTGTTGGCTCTTATCTTTCACCTATTGATAATACAAGAGAGAAGAGTGAAATTATGTCTAATACCAAATGTGCTTAAATAATGAGGCCAGATCATCTAAATCCAGCTTCTCCTCAATCAATCCACCAAACATAGATGGATGGATGAGAGAGAGATTTTTAGCAGACTCCAGTCCAGGGTGCCTGAGACCACTTGGCAGAGACACCATTCATTGTATGCCATGTGCAACATAGGGAAGCCCATGATCGTTTGTCATCTGCAGGGAATCACACCCTTCCAGCTATGGTACAATACTACAAATCCAAGTTGAGATATTTTCAGGAGGGATCAAGAGCGTGGTGCATTGTGTGAGGACGCCATGGCCCAAACAAGAGGATTTTTGATGTTTGAGAAGAGAAGAGGTGGTGTTTGGCTAAAGAAATTGTTCAGGAAAGAAATGATCAGCATTTATATAGACATAGTGATGTCAACACTGATGATCAGTATTTTAAAAATCACAGTTAACATGTATTGGGAAGATGGGGGGAGGAGGAAGTGAATGTAGATGTGTGTAAAAGGAAACACCTCACCTATTGTGAATTACCAATCAAATATTTTTTGAACAAAGTAAAACCTTCCCCAAGAGTATAAGATGAGGGTCAAACAGGTTTAGGAAAAAATGCCTTTTTTATTTCAAAACAATCAGGAAATCAGCATTTTGTCTTACTCTCAGTTTGCATAAATTTTTATTTGGTCTGTGAAAGAGAAATAATATACTGAAGGAAGGCAAGCAATAATGTATAAAATAGATAAGTCCAGAGGTAACAGAATGCACATATTATTTAGAAACATGACATAAGAAAAAACAGCCAAAAGATTTGATAGTTGTTGTTTCTAAGGAGCAGAAATGCAAGGCAAAGAGGTGCAGAGTGGAGTAAGGTTCTGAAATGCCATTCTGGCTGCATTATTCTAGGAGGTTCTAGGAATGAGTTTCAGCACAATTGTGGACAAAAAGCCTCTCAGCTCATATACATACAGAAGGCTTTACACCCTTCGATCAAGACCACAGGCACAACAAAGTTAGGCTTTTTGCTGCTTGCAGCAGCAATGGAGCGCGCACACACACACACACACACACACACACACACACACGATGGCAAAGCGTGGGCCAGCGCGCACACACACACACACACACACACACACACACACACACACACACACACACACACACACACACACACACACACGATGGCAAAGCGTGGGGCAGCACCTGGCCTGGTTGTGAGGATTTAACTTGTGTTAGGAGATAGTGAGGTGCTGAGGAGGTGACGAGTTTGTTCTGGATCAGGTGCTGTGTGATAGGAGGTAGGAAAATAGAGTGACGCTAAAGCCACAGCTTGAGCAGAAGCAGCTGTCACTCAGGTTATCTGGGAGAGGGCCGTGTTTGGTGATGGCTGTAGCACAAGGCAAGTTTTTGTCTATGCCCACAAAGGATTACACTGTGGTCTTGTATTTCCCCATGCCAGATTGCAATCAGCAATTTCCCCAAGGAGCCCTGACTTGTTTAGTAGGAGATGGCATCTACCAACTAAGTTATGGTAAGTAGGTAGGTGTAGATGTTGCTACTGGGCTATGTTACTTCTAGACCCTTTTAGTGGAACTAGAGCCAGAACTAGAAATACATTTTTAAAATTCATATGTTTCCACCGATAACTTCAGTTTCAGTCCAGTAACTCAGAGTTCTTCTCCCTTCCCCATTCCATATTTGTATGTCTCTTACCCATAGTGAGAACCCTGGTTCCCTGTAATACCAGAGTCAAATGTATCTACTCATTTCCTCTGTCATATGCAATTTGGACAAAGTGCTTTCAGAATTACTACATGAGTGCTGCTACCAAGGACAAGCAGATACAACTTTAGTTCTGTGATGGTTAATACTGAGTGTCAACTTGATTGGATTGAAGGATGCAAAGTAGCCACCCTGGGTGTGTCTGTGAGGGTGTTGCCAAAGGAGATCAACATTTGAGTCAGTGGCTGGGGAAGGCAGACACACCCTTAATCTGGTGGGCACAATCTAATCAGCTGCCAGCGAATATAAAGCAAGTAGAAAAATGTGAAAAGGAGAGACAGGCCTAGCATCCTAGCCTACATCTTTCCCCCGTGTTGGATGTTTCCTGCCCTTGAACATCGGACTTGAGACTCAGACTGGCTCTCCTTGCTCCTCAAGCTTGTGGATGGCCTACTGTGGGACCTTGTGATCATGTAAGTAAATACTTAATAAACTCCCATATATATATACACACACACACACATATATGCATTATATATATACACACACAGGCATTATATATACACCTATATACATTATATACAATAGGATATATATTATATAGGAATATATATTATATATTTTATATATATATATATAAAATGCTAAGTACTCTACTTCTAATAGTATGGAAAACACTGATAGTCCTTGGTGTGAACTGTTTAGAGAGTTATGCAAAATAAATGCATTTGACATGACACTCCTGCTTCACTGCTCGTGAGAGGCAAGGACTTTAGTGACTCTATACGTAATACCTTTGACCATATGTGGAGAACCAAGGAACATAATGAAGCTGATTGGTTGCTCCTCAGTTCAGTGGACAAAGTGATGAAAGAAAATGATGAACTCAGGGATTCTGTCCCCTGGCTTCAGAAGCAGATACCGAGCTGCAAATCTGCTAAGATTGTCCTGAGCTGAAATTATGGTAAAACAGACACAAACTTTTATCATGCGAGTGGCTGACCTGCAACGAAAGGTGCATGCACAGCCTCCCCAGGTGTCTACTGTTAAAGTGAAGGCCTTGATTGGAAAAGAATGGGACCCTGCGACTTGGAATGGGACGTGTGGGAGAACCCTGAGTTTGTAAACTCTGATGAACCATTTTTGCCAGAAGGAACAGCTTCCCCATCCCCAGTAGTGGCAACACGTTCTCCCCTACCATGCTGCCATCAGCCTTTCCACCTTTGTCTGAGGAGATAAACCCTTCACTGCCCGAGGCAACAGTGATGGCCTCCCCTGAGGCAGTTACCAGGCAAAATAATGTTGATTCTCCTCAGGTGCCACCCCCAACACCCCTGTTTGCTTCTAGACCTATAACTAAACTAAACTCCTCGCAGGCCCCTAGAGGTGAGGTTGAGAGTGTAACCCATAAGGAGGTGTGCTACACTCGAGAAGAACTCCTTGAGATTTCTAATCTGTATAAACAGAAATCTGGAGAACAGGCATGGGAATGGATATTAAGGGTATGGGATAACGGTGGGAGGAACATGGAGTTGGATCAGGCTGAATTTATTGATTTGGGCCCGCTAAGTAGGGACTCTGCATTTAATGTTGCAGCTCTGGGAGTTTAAAAAGGTTCTAATAGTTTATTTGCTTGGTTAGCTGAAATATGGATTAAAAGATGGCCCACTGTGAGTAAGCTGGAAGTGCCTGATCTCCCTTAATGTAGAGGAAGGGATCCAAAGGCTTAGGGAGATTGGGATGGTGGAGTGGATTAGTCACTTTAGTTTTACTCATCCCAGCTAGGTGGGTCCAGAAGATATACCCTTGACCAATGCCTTGCAAAATAGATTTGTGAGTGCAGCACCTTCATCTTTGAAGAGCCCTGAAATTGCTTTTCTCTGTATGTCAGATCTAACAGTGGGAACCACAGTCACTCAACTAGAAAATTTAAATACAATGGGAATAATTGGATCCTGAGGTGGCAGGGGCCAAGTGGCAACACTCAACCATCAAAGGCAAGGCAGGCGTAGATACTGTAAGAGACAGCAGAGACAAAGCAGCAATCAGAATAGTCTGACTTGTGTAGAGCTCTAGCATTGGCTAATTAATCACAATGTTCCTAGAAGTAAAATGGGTAGGAAGCCTACTGCATTTCTACTTAACTTATATAGGAAGAAAACTTCTAGGTTGAGTGGACAAAAGACTAATTCGAATTATAAAAACAGAAAATCATGGCCCCTCAATCAATTTCCAGACTTGAGCCAGTTTACACACCCAGAACCCCTTGAATGAAGGGAAGGCTGGGTGCTCTTGAGGAAGGACCCCACTATATTACCAGCAATTTATGCAGTGACTCTTGCTCCCATCCTTCTCCAAGGATACTTCCAGCCTTTTACCAGGGTAACTGTGTACTGGGGAAAGGGAAATGATCAGACGTTTTGGGGACTACTGTACGCTGGCTCTGAGCTGATGTTGATTCCAGCACAGTGACCCAAAATGTCACTGTGGTCCTCTAGTTAAAATAGGGGCTTATGGAGGTCAGGTAATTAATGGAGTTTTAGCTCAGGTCTGACTTAACAGTGGGTCCAGTGGGCCCCCAGACTCATCCTGTGGTCATTTGCATAATTGGCATAGACATACTTAGCAGCTGGCAGAATCCCCGAATTGGCTCCCTGACTGGAAGCGGGAGGGCTACTATGGTGGGAAAGGCCCAATGGAAGCCATTTGGCTCCCTACCTAGAAAAACAGTAAATAAAAAACAAGATTGCATCCCTGGAGGGATTGTGGAGATTAGTGCCACCATCAAGGACTTGAAACATGCAGGGGTGGTGATTCCCACCACACGCCCATTCAACTCTTCCATTTGGCCTGTGCAGAAGAAAGATGGATCTTGGAGAATGACAGTGAATTATCGTAAGGTTAACCAAGTGGTGACTCCAGTTGCAGCTGCTGTGCCGGATGTGGTTTCATTGCTTGAGCAAATTAACACATCTCGTGGTACCTGGTATGCAGCCATTGACTTGGCAAATGCCTTTTTCTCCATTCCTGGCCACCAGAAGCAATTTGCCCTCAGCTGGCAAGGCCAGCAATATACCTTTACTGTCCTACCTCAGGGGTATGCCAACTCTCTGGCTTTGTGTCATAATCTTATTCGGAGAGACGTTGATCACTTTTTGCTTCCACAGGATATCACATTGGTCCATTACATTGACGACATTATGCTGACTGGGTCCAGTGAGCAAGAAGTAGCAAACACACTAGACTTATTGGTGAGACATTTGTGTGCCACAGGATGGGAAATAAATCTGACTAAAATTCAGGAATCTTCTACCTCAGTAAAATTTCTAGGGGTTCAGTGGTGTGGGGCCTGTCGAGATATTCCTTCTAAGGTGAAGGGCAAGTTGCTGCCTTTGGCCCCTCCTACAACCAAGAAGAAGCCACAATGCCTAGTGGGCCTATGTGGATTTTGGGGGCAACACATTCCTCATTTGGGTGTGTTACTCATGCCCATGTATCAAGTGACCCGAAAGGCTGCCAGTTTTAAGTAGGGTCCAGAACAGGAGAAGGCTCTGCAACAAGTCCAGGTTGCTGTGCAAGCTGCTGTTCCATGTGGGCCATATGACCCAGCAGATCCAGTGGTGCTTGAAGTGGCAGTGGCAGATAAGGATACTGTTTGGAGCCTTTGGCAGGCCACCATAGGTGAATCACAGTGGAGGCCTCTAGGATTTTGGAGAAAGGCCCTGCCATCTTCTGCAGATAACTACTCTCCTTTTGAGAGACAGCTCTTGGCTTGTTACTGGGCTTTGGTGGAAACTGAATATTTGACTATGGGTCATCAGGTCACCATGTGACCTGGACCCCTATCATGAACTGGGTGCCTAGCCATAAAGTAGGTCTTGCACAGCAGCATTCCATCAACAAATGGAAGCGGTATATATGTGATCAGACTCGAGCAGGTCCTGAAGGCACAAGTAAGTTACATGAGGAAGTGGCTCAAATGCCCATGGTCTCCACTTCTGCCACCCTGCCTTCTCTTCCCCATCTTGCACCGATGGCCTCATAGGGAGTTCCATATGATCAATTGACAGATGAAGAGAATACTAGGGCCTGGTTCATAGATGGTTCTGCACGATATGCAGGCACCACCCAAAAGTGCACAGCTGCAGCACTACAGCCCCTTTCTAGGACATCCCTGAAGGACAGCGGTGAAGGAATATCTCTGCAGTGGGCAGAACTTTGAGCAGTGCACCTGGTTGTGCACTTTGCATGGAGGGAGAAATGGCCAGATGTGTAATTATATACTGATTCATGGGCTGTAGCCAATGGTTTGGCTGGATGGTCAGGGACTTGGAAGAAGCATGATTGGAAAATTGGTAACAAAGAAATTTGGGGAAGAGATATGTGGAAGGACCTCTCTGAATGGTCAAATACTGTGAAGATATTTGTATCCCATGTGAGTGCTCACCAATAGGTGATGACCTCATCAGAGGAGGATTTTAATAATCAAGTGGATAGGTTGACTCATTCTGTGGACACCACTCAGCCTCTTTCTCCAGCCACCCCTGTCATCGCCCAGTAGGCCCATGAACAAAGTGGCCATGGTGGCAGGGATGGAGATTACACATGGGATCAGCAACATAGACTTCCACTCACCAAGGTTGACCTGGCTATGGCCACTGCTGAGTGCCCAATTTGCCAGCAGCAGAGACCAACACCGAGCCCTTGATATGGCACAATTCCTTGGGGTGATCAGCCAGCTACCTGGTGGCAGATTGATTATATTGGACCTCTTCCATCATGGAAAGGCCAGAGGTTGGTCCTCACTGGAATAGACACTTACTCCACATATGGGTTTGTCTATCCTGCACACAATGCTTCTGTCAAGACTACCATCCATGTACTGACAGAATGCCTTATCCACTGTCATGGTATTCCACACAGCATTGTCTCTTGACCAAGGCACTCACTTTATGGCTAAAGAAGTGCAGCATGGGCTCATGCTCATGGAATTCACTGATCTTACCATGTTCCCCATAATCCTGAATCAGCTGGATTGATAGAATGGCGGAATGGCGTTTTGAAGTCACAATTACAATACCAACTAGGTGACAATGCTTTGCAGGGCTGGGGCAAAATTGTCCAGAAGGCCGTGTATGCTCGGAATCAGCATCCAATATATGGTACTGTGTCTCCTATAGCCAGGATTCATGGGTCCAGGAATCAAGGGGTGGAAGTGGAAGTGGCACCACTCACCATCACCCCTAGTGATCCACTAGCAAAATTTTTGCTTCCTGTTCCCACAACATTGCATTCTGTTGGCCTGGAAGTCTTAGTTCCAGAGGGAGACACAACAACAATTCCATTAAACTGGAAGTTAAGATTGCCACCTGAACACTTTGGGCTCCTCCTACCTTTAAGTCAACAGGCTAAGAAGGGAGTTACAGTGTTGGCCGGGGTGGCTGACCCGGACTATCAAGGTGAAATCAGTCTACTTCTCCTCAATGGAGGTAAGGAAGAATATGCATGGAATACAGCAGATCCATTAGGTCATCCCTTATTATTACCATGCCCTGTGATTAAGGTCAATGGGAAACTACAACAGCCCAATCCAGGCAGAGCTACAAATGGTCCAGACTCCTCAGGAATGAAGGTTTGGGTCACTTCACCAGGAAAAAAGGCATGACCTGCTGAGGCCCTTGCTGAAGGCAAAGGGAATACAGAATGGGTAGTAGAAGAAGGTAGTCATCAACACCAGCTACAACCACGTGACCAGCTGCAGAAACAAGGACTGTAACTGTCATATTTCCTCCTTCTTTTGTTAAAAACATCTTTGTGCCTGTATACACTTGTACTAAGAAAATATCTTCATTTTATTTCCTTTTCCTTTATCATGTGACATAAGATTTATTGACTTCATATCAGCATTTAAGTATTATTAACTTTATGTAGTAGTATTTAGGTTAGGGATTGGTGCGTTTCTGGTTGTACAAAGGATAGTTGTATTATGTTGGGCATAATTATGGCCTTATTATTGTCTTTATTTGAAGATTATGTGTGATCTCAGGAGACATGTATGGGTTCAAGTTGACAAGGGGTGGACTTGTGATGGTCAATACTGAGTGTCAACTTGATTGGATTGAAGGATGCAAAGTATTGGTCCTGGGTATGTCTGTGAGGGTATTGCCAAAGAAGATTAACATTTGAGTCAGTGGGCTGGGGAAGGCAGACCTACCCTTAATCTGGTGGGCACAATCTAATCAGCTTCCAGTGAATATAAAGCAGGTAGAAAAACGTGAAAAGGAGAGACAGGCCTAGCCTCCCATCCTACATCTTTCTCCCTTGCTGTATTATGTGGATGTACCATAGTTTATTCAACCAGTTTTCCAGGGATGGGTATTAAGTCATTCATAATATTTTGATATTATAAATAATGCCACAATTATAAATAAATTTGGGAAGAGCTGCTATCTTTACCATTTGAATCTTTCTATCCATGAACGTGACATGTCTCCATTTATTCAGGTCTTTGATTTATTTCATCAAATTGTTCTAATTTTCAGCATAAAGATACCACACACATTTTGTTAAATGTACATAATTTCTTATGGTTATAAATGATATTGTGTTATTTTTGGTTTCTCTATGTTCATGTTTATATATAGAAATGCAATTGATTTTGGGTGTTGATCTTGTATACTGCAAAGTTGCTGAACTCACTTATTAGTTTTACAAGTTTTTGTAGATTTCTTGAGGGTTCTACATAGACAATCATGTCACCTGCAAATAGCAACAATTTTCTTTTTTTCCAATCTGTATGGCTTTTATCTCTTTTTCTTGCCTTATTGCAATGGCCATAACATCCAATACTATGTTGTATAGCAGTGGTAAGAAAGGACCTTTTAACCTTGCTTCCAGTCTCAGGGGGAAACTATTTAGTCTTTCTAGCTGTAGGGTGATTATAGGTTGTCTTTACCAAGTTGAGGTAATTCTCTTTTATTAGTAACTTGCTAAGAGTTTTCATTGGGAGTGTATGCTAGATTTTGTCAAATGCTTTTTCTTTGTCAGTTGATATAATCACATGATTTTTCTTCTTTAACTTGTGGATAGTTGAATTACGTTGATTGATTTTCAAATGAGAAGTGACATTGAAGAGGTAAAAAAGGGAGTAGACTTTATAGAACTTTGACAAGGAAATGGAGATGTTCAGATTCAATCTATCACCTAGCATGTTCCAAAATCTGTCCTGTGGTGTATGCTAATAAATGATATATAAAAATATAATTGCATGGTAAAATTATAGTCATGTGCTGCATAAGGACAGACTAAAACAGCAGACTACATATATGACAGTGGTTCCATAGTATTATATGGAACAACACTATACTGATGTAAGTTCCATAAGGTTATAATACCATATTTAAACTCTACCTTTTCTATGTTCAGATATGTTTAGAAATGCAAATACTTACATTATGTTACAATTACCTACAGTATTCCATACAGTAACATGCTATACATGTTTATAGCCTAGGAGCAACAGGCTGTAACATATAGCCTAGGTGTGTGGTAGGCTCCACCTTGTAGTTTTGTGTAAGTGCACTCTAGGATCTTCACACAATAAGGAGGTTGCCTAATGATAGATTTCTCAGAATGGATTCCTATTGTTCAGCGATGTGCGATTGTTCAGTAAGTTCTCACTTAGCATCATTGATAGGTTCTTGGAAACTGTGGCTTTAAGTAGAACAACATGTAACAAAACTAATTTTACCGTAGGCTAATTGATATAAATAAAAGCTAAGTTTTGATGGCATATTTCTGGTCACAAAAACATCACCAAACTTCTAAATAAAGACCCCAAACACTTATAATATTAAACATTGAAATAAATGTGAGCTATACATACTTTGAAGAAAGATGAATAAAGACAAGCAAGATAGTTATTTACCCAATATTTAAGTTCAGGGTTTTGGGAGGCCAGATTCCATCCCAGCAGCTCAGGGTGCAAGGCAGGAACCAGCCCTGGACAGGACGCCGTTCCATCACAGGGCTCACTCACACACACCGACACTCACCCAGACTGGGACCATTTAGACATGCCAGTGAACCTAACCTGCACAGCTTTGGGATGTGGGAGGAAACTGGAATACGTGAAAACCCATGCAGACATGGAGACAGCATGCTAACTCCACAAGGACAGTGGCCCCAGCCAGGCATCAATTTTTTTTTCTCATCAATATTACAATGAAATGTCATTGAATAAAATGACATTATTTGTGGACCGGTGTAGTTTGAGAAACAGTGGGTTAAACTAAGCTCGATAAACTTCTTTGCTGCTGAACTTACCAGAGCTTTTAATGTGCTGTGTTGAGTGATTTCTGTGTCTACAAAATGGGAATAAAGTGTGTAGAATTTCCTAATCCTGTTTATCCACATAATGAACATTTTCCAAGATGTCAGTGGCAATTGGAGGATGCACTTTGGGAATCATTGCGTTAGGGAGTCAGTTTGTTCATTTACATCTCGGACTCAAGGTGTATCATAAAAGGAATCACTGACCTACAGAACTGTAGCTGGCTTCCTAACTGCTGTGATGCTCATTTTATTATGTGTTGAGTGGGGGGAAAATGACTCCCATAGGTGGGCTATGGGGTGTTGAGGTTGAAAGTGTGGGTCTACAGTCAGATATCTGGGTTGAAATCCTCGCTTTGCTACCTAGAGGGTGAGGGAGGACATTGGGAAAATTACTTAACCACTCGGTGCCTCAGTTTCCTCAAATGTAGCATGAAAATAGTAGCAATTCCTGCTCTCTAATATTTTAAAAACAGTTAAATGAATGAAACATATAAAGCATTAGAGGGTGTCAGACACATAGCAACCATCCAACGGTCACAACCTGGCGTGTGAATCATCAGAGCATTAAGTGAGATGGTTTGTGAGGCATCTGTCTGTCAATACTGTTACTCTGAAAGCATTCATTTGGAATGTGGACCTGAGGGAAGGCTGTTGTAGGATGAGTTAGGAGAAGGTGAATCTCTGGCTCCACAGTGGATTCTTTGAGAGCTAGGAATAGTGAGAATGGAGGTGGAGAGGCAGAGGTCACTCTTACAAATATTTTCATGGAGACTCTTCAGGAGTTGGTGGTTGAATATGAAATGTAAAAAGGACAAGCCAAAGATGGCATCAAGATGGAGCCTCTGTGCTGGGGGAGTGGCTTCCATGAATGATGTGTATCCTGGATATCAATGTGTAAGACAAGATTTTAGTGTTCTAGTTAAAAATGATAGCTATTTCAGTTTCTGGTTTTAATAAATGCAGGAAAATTAAGAGTTTCAGTCCATTTGTGCACACACCTGAAACCTGATCAATGTTGGTGAAGGAACAATCTGATTACACAGTTGTACTACAAGGAAAATTATGCCCATGATGCAACTTTGAACTTTGAGGACATCGCAGCTTTTTATTGAGGGCACTGAAGTGGAGGAATGGCTCCTCTGAGAGGAAATTAAGCAAGAGAAAGGCATGCTGGTGCTCAGAATGAAGAAGAGAAACAATACAACAAGGAAGAATTGAAAAGGCCCCTAGAGAAATCAATATGCATAAATTAAAGAATGGGAGAAGAGGAGATGTGATTGCAATAGCAGAGAAAATTTAAGTAAATAGGATCTTGGTAAAATGACTTAAAATAAGCCAAAGGTATAAAATATAACTCACTCTGCATATATAATCATGGACTTTAACCCAACTTTGTTTTCATCTTATTTCTCATTTTCTTGGATAGTGCTTGTGGATCCTAACATTTGGAAACCCAGAATACCATTATTAGAAAGGAAAAAGTCTAAAAGCATTTGAACAACAAATATTTTAATGAATTGGTATCTTTAGTTGAAAACGTATTAAATGTGTGTGTATTGTTTAACTTCAGTTGAATATTTTTGTTTAACTTTAGTTGAATATTTTTTCTTCTGTCTTTATTTTTCATGATCTTTTCCTTCAAGGTGTCTTCCCAGCAGTCCTCAAACCAGAGCAGTGAACACCTGAATGAGTGGATTTTCCCAGATAATTCCGCTTATTTCTGTGCGTTAATTCTGAGTCAATGCTTTTGGGAAGAAGAAAGGAAATTAATTAGTATCTGGCTGGTGTGGTAGGCAGAATAATGACCCTCCCAAGGATATCCATATCCTAATCCCTGGAACCTGTAAATATATGACTTTTCATGACAAAAAGGACTTTGCACATGTGACTAAGGTTAAGGACCTTGAGGTGGAGAGATTAGTTTAGCCTGGATTATTCAAGTTTGCCTAGTGTAATCCCAGAGTCCTTAAGGTGGATGAGGGAGGCAGAGTGGAGTCAGCAGGAGATGTGAAGAGGGAAGGTTCAGGCCAGTGCCTTACTGCGGACTTAGAGATGGAGTGGGGCCACGAGCCAAGGAAAGCAGCTGCCTGCAGAAGCTGGCAGAGGCAAGGAGCAGGTTCCCTCTTGCCTGGAGCCTTCAGAAGGGCACACAGCCCTGCTGCTACTTCCGTTTGAGCTCTGTGAGACCCACACTGGATTCCTGACCTAACATTTTTTTTTAATTTAAACTACTAAATTTGTAGTAATTTACAGTGGCATGTAGAGAATGAATACAACATCTCTTAATACCTACATTATGCCAGACAGAGAGAGAGAGAGGGAGAGAGAACACACAGAAAACAGGAGAGAGAAGAGAGAGAAACCCGGGAACTGCTAGATAAGACAGAGATAGAGAAAGAGATAGAACCAGTGCAGAACTGCCCAGAAAGCTGCCCTGCAGAATTATGAACTGCTTTTGTTTATGCCAGGGGTCTCCAGCCCCCAGGCAGTTGACTGATACCGGTCTGTGGCCTGTTAGGAACCAGGCCACACAGCAGGATGTGAGCAGTGGATGAGCAAGTGAAGCTGCATCTGTATTTATAGCCACTCGCCGTTGCTCACATTACCACCTGAGCTCCGCCTCCTGTCAGATCAGCAGCAGCATTAGATTCTTATAGGAGCACAAACCGTATCGTGAACTGTGTGAGTGAGAGATCTAGGCTGCAACCTCATTATGAGAATCTAATGCCTGATGATCGGTCACTGTCTCCCATCACCCACAGATGGGATTATCTAGTTGCAGGAAAACAAGCTCAGGGCTCCCACTGATTCTACATTATGGTGAGTTGTATAATTACTTCATTATATATTACAATGTAATAATAATAGAAATAAAGTGCACAATAAAGGTAATGTATTTGAATCATCCCGAAACCATCCCCCCTCCCTGGTCTGTGGAAAAATTGTCTTCCACAAAATTGGCCCCTGGTGCCAAAAGGGTTGGAGACCACTAGTAGGCCACTAAACTTTGGGGTAGTTTGTGATTTCATGATAGGTAAAATAGATATAGATGAGATCGGTTCTGGCCAAGGAAGCATGAAAGCGTCTGCAGTGTAAGGTTTTTCTTGCTGGTGAAGGAGCCTCACAGGAAGGAACGGATTGCGCTTTTCTGCCTCTGGACCTTTCCCTGAGGATGCTCTGTCAGAGTCGCAGCATGTCCTGAAGGGGCAGGGAAAGAGGATATGCTGTGCTGTGTGCCTGCAGTGGGCAGAGGAGCTGTGGGTGGGAACCCCAGGCAGTGGCCACATTCACCTCGGTTTCCCTTTCAACATGGCTGACTGACATTTCCCTCTGTAGCAATGTATTAGACCTGAGGTATCAGTTAAAGGCTAGTCAGGAAGAGGGAAAAAAATCTAGATATTTATGCAGAATAGCATTTAAAACAGAGGGTGAGGGAGCTGCGAATCTGAAGGCCTGCATGCACAGGCTTGAAGGAGTCTCCTGAGTTCAGATTGACTTGAAAGTTTCAACAAGTCAGAAGTTCCAGCACAGGAAGAATCCACTGGCTCATCTACAGCTGTCTCCAGCCCGGGTGCAGGGAGTTTCTGGGAAGATCCCAGAAAGGAGGCTGCTTCAAGTCTCCTCTATGGAAAGTCCTCACATCTCACCACAGCTAAAGAAGAACAACAAGCATACATTTCCACAAGTGGAATTGTGACAATTATGACTGTCAGTTCGACAGCAATGAAATCCTACTTCTTTTCTGATTTCCAGACCTCATGCAAGTGCCTTTGGTTGACAGAATCTCATTTGGAATCCTGCTGCCAGGGTTTCTGGCAGGTGCAGCATCCAGTCTTGCAGCCCCTAGATACAGGGCTCTTAGGGTGGCCGTAGAGTTTGCCATCCAAATCAAGACACTTTTGAAAATGAAATGTAAGCTTGGTAATAAATACAACAAGGTGAATATTGGACTGGTTTCAGGGAGCCCAAGCGATGTAATGCAGAAAGCATAGACAGAGAAGATGCTGCTGCTTGGCAGGAGGCAAGCGGGTGCATCTGGTCAACCATGGCATTATATCTCCTTCTGGGATGCAGTGAAGGCCCAGCAGGAGAAAGCCTTAAGCTCTCCCTTTGAGCCAGCACTTGTATTTATTAAGATCCTATTGGACATTTTGGCACTTCCTTCCCGCTCTTTATTTATTATTTATTTTTTATTATACTTTAAGTTCTAGGGTACATGTGCACAACATGAAGGTTTGTTACATATGTATATATGTGCCAAGTCGGTGTGCTGCACCCATTAACTCATCATTTACATTGGATATATCTCCTAATGCTTTCCCTCCCTCCTCCCCCAACCCCACAACAGGCCCCGGTGTGTAATGTTCCCCTTCCTGTGTCCAAGTGTTCTCATTGTTCAATTCCCACCTATGAGTGAGAACATGCAGTGTTTGGTTTTTTGTTCTTGCGATAGTTTGCTGAGAATGATGGTTTCCAGCTTCATCCATGTCCCTACAAAGGACATGAACTCATCCTTTTTTATGGCTGCATAGTATTCCATGGTGTATATGTGCCACATTTTCTTCATCCAGTCTATCATTGATGGACATCTGGGTTAGTTCCAAGTCTTTGCTATTGTGAACAGTGCCACAATAAACATATGTGTGCACGTGCCTTTATAGCAGCATGATTTATAATCCTTTGGGTATATACCCACTAATGGGGATTGCTGGGTCAAATGGTATTTCTAGTTCTAGATCCTTGAGGACATTGCCACACTGTCTTCCACAATGGTTGAACTAGTTTACCATCCCACCAACAGTATAAAAGTGTTCCTATTTCTCCACATCCTCTCCAGCACCTGTTGTTTCCTGACTTTTTAATGATTGCCATTCTAACTGGTGTGAGATGGTATTTCACTGTGGTTTTGATTTGCATTTCTCTGATGGCCAGTGATGATGAGCATTTTTTCATGTGTCTTTTGGCTGCATAAATGTCTTCTTTTGAGAAGTGTCTGTTCATATCCTTTGCCCACTTTTTGATGGGGTTTTTGTTTTTTTTCTTGTAAATTTGTTTGAGTTCTTTGTAGATTCTGGATATTAGCCCTTTGTCAGATGAGTAGGTTGCAAAATTTTTCTCCCATTCTGTAGGTTGCCTGTTCAGTCTGATGGTAGTTTCTTTTGCTGTGCAGAAGCTCTTTAGTTTAATTAGATCCCATTTGTCAATTTTGGCTTTTGTTGCCATTGCTTTTGGTGTTTTAGACATGAAGTCTTTGCCCATGCCTATGTCCTGAATGGTATTACCTAGGTTTTCTTCTAGGGTTTTTCTGGTTTTAGGTCTAACATGTAAGTCTTTAATCCATCTTGAATTAATTTTTGTATAAGGTGTAAGGAAGGGATCCAGTTTCAGCTTTCTACATATGGCTAGCCAGTTTTCCCAGCACCATTTATTAAATAGGGAATCCTTTCCTCATTTCTTGTTTTTGTCAGGTTTGTCAAAGATCAGATGGTTGTAGATGTGTGTTATTATTTCTGAGGGCTCTGTTCTGTTCCATTGGTCTATACCTCTGTTTTGGTACCAGTACCATGCTGTTTTGGTTACTGTAGCCTTGTAGTATAGTTTGAAGTCAGGTAGTGTGATGCCTCCAGCTTTGTTCCTTTGGCTTAGGATTGACTTGGCAATGCAAGCTCTTTTTTGGTTCCATATGAACTTTAAAGTAGTTTTTTCCAATTCTGTGAAGAAAGTCATTGGTAGCTTGATGGGGATGGCATTGAATCAATAAATTACCTTGGTCAGTATGGCCATTTTCACGATATTGATTCTTCCATCCGTGAGTATGGAATGTTCTTCCATTTGTTTGTATCCTCTTTTATTTTGTTGTGCAGTGGTTTGTAGTTCTCCTTGAAGAGGTCCTTCACATCCCTTGTAATTTGGATTCCTAGGTATTTTATTCTCTTTGAAGCAATTGTGAATGGGAGTTCACTCATGATTTGGCTCTCTGTTTGTCTGTTATTGGTGTATAAGAATGCTTGTGATTTTTGCACATTGATTTTGTATCCTGAGACTTTGCTGAAGTTGCTTATCAGCTTAAGGAGATTTTGGGCTGAGACAATGGGGTTTTCTAAATATGCAATCATGTCATCTGCAAACACGGACAATTTGACTTCCACTTTTCCTAATTGAATACCCTTTATTTCTTTCTCCTGCCTGATTGCCCTGGCCAGAACTTCCAACACTATGTTGAATAGGAGTGGTGAGAGAGGGTGTCTCTGTCTTGTGCCAGTTTCCAAAGGGAATGCTTCTAGTTTTTGCCCATTCAGTATGATATTGGCTGTGGGTTTGTCATAAATAGCTCTTATTATTTTGAGATACGTCCCATCAATACCTAATTTATTGTGAGTTTTTAGCATGAAGGGCTGTTGAATTTTGTCAAAGGCCTTTTCTGCATCTATTGAGATAATCATATGGTTTTTGTCTTTGGTTCTGTTTATATGCTGGATTACATTTATTGATTTGTGTATATTGAACCAGCCTTGCATCCCAGGGATGAAGTCCACTTGATCATGGTGGATAAGCTTTTTGATGTGCTGCTGGATTCGGTTTGCCAACGTTTTATTGAGGATTTTTGCATCGATGTTCATCAGGGATATTGGTCTAAAATTCTCTTTTTTTGTGTGTGTGCCTCTGCCAGGCTTTGGTATCAGGATGATGCTGGCCTCATCAAATGAGTTAGGGAGGATTCCCTCTTTTTCCATTGATTGGAATAGTTTCAGAAGCAATGGTACCAGCTTCCCCTTGTACCTCTGGTAGAATTCGGCTGTGAATCCGTCTGGTCCTGGACTTTTTTTTTGGTTGGTAGGCTATTAATTATTGCCTCAATTTCAGAGCCTGCTATTGGTCTATTCAGGGATTCAACTTCTTCCTGGTTTAGTCTTGGGAGAGTGTGTGTGTCCAGGAATTCATCCATTTCTTCTAGATTTTCTAGTTTATTTGCATAGAGGTGTTTATAGTATTCTCTGATGGTAGTTTGTATTTCTGTAAGATGGGTGGTGATATCCCCTTTATCATTTTTTATTGCATCTATTTGATTCTTCTCTCTTTTCTTCTTTATTAGTCTTGCTAGCGGTCTATCAATTTTGTTGATCTTTTCAAAAAACCAGCTCCTGGATTCATTGATTTTTTGAAGGGTTTTTTTGTGTCTCTATCTCCTTCAGTTCTTCTCTCCGCTCTTTAAATTCTAAGAACAAAACTGCAAAATAAGAGTTAAGATCATAGCCAGGCAGCAATTGTTTTGTGAACTCTTACTATATGCTGGGCACTGCTCTTGGCACTGGGGATACAGCTAGGGTGATCAGCCGTCTGGGTTTGCCTGGGGCTGTCCTGGAGTCAGCACTTCAAAGTCCTGAGTCCTGGGAAACTACCTGGCACCAGGAAAACACAGACAGTTGGTCGGTTTGCTACAGCAGTGAACAAGGCAGTCTTCACATCAAGGAACACATGTTCAAGTTGGAGGGTCCAGAGACGAACACAAAATACAAACATAAGACAACTTTACATGGAGTGTGCCAGCAGGTTAGAATGAATTTAAAGTATTTATTTGTATATTGGTTCATCTGTTTATTTTATAAAATGAGCTGTCTTCTTCTCTTTCCAGTGGATGAAAGAGCTGGTTCCCTCAGCACACTGTTTGGTTTTTGGAACCACTGTTGACCGCCTCAAGCAGGTGCAGGTAAGGGTGAATAAATGCCCTTGCCTGGGGTAAGGCTATGGAAGGACCTTTTCCGGCTGATGCAGCATGCCCTTCCTGAATCTGTATAGTCTTTGGGGCCAAGGAGCCAACTTTTCAAATAGGCCACATGTCCTAGGAAGAGGAGGGTGAGACTCTGGCCCTGCTCCCTTTGAGAGCCAGAATTGTTAGATGCTTTCTGATGGCTGAGGGCAATCCTTACTGAGGCATGGGTAGAAGACATACCCCAGCCCTTTAAGTGAGCTAGCTATGAGGGAAGGTGGGCTGGACCCAGGGGTACCTGGTCCCTGCTATATCAAGGATGACCCACTGTCCTGGTTTTCCTGGATCTGAGGGGTTTTCTTCAAACCCACTGACCCCTTGGTGGCTCTTAGGGTGACCATAAAGTTTGTCACCCAAATTAAGACATTTTGGAAAGTGAAATGCAAGGTTGTTAATAAATACAACAAGGTGTATATTGGACTGGATTCAGGGAGCCCGAGAGATGTGATCTTAACCACGTTAGGTAACATTGTACCAGATTCAGATTCCAGGGAGGTGCAGCCAATGTATGGCTGAGGCTGGAGACCCTCCCTCATTTAGGCACGCTGCTAAGGTGGTGGGTTTTGGGGACAGTGACTGTTCTGTAGATGCTAACTAAGCAGTTCAGATATAAGCGACATTGTGTAATTGCAGATGAAAATGTTCTCAGTAAAATATTCTAGAAAGAATATATCTTAATTTAAGCAATATGAGGTTTCTGCCATTTTGGAAAATGAAATTTTCTTTAAATAATCTGAGATACAGCGGTATTGAGAGTTCAGGAGTCAAAACAACCTTTTTGACACTGAAAGTGTTAAAAGACCCTCAGTGGATCCCGACAAGAGTGGAGCCCATTGGGCCACGGGTGACATGAGGTGGGGGCTGCCTTCCTGGACGATCAGCCGTGGCCTAGCTGGGATCTGCGCTGCCATCAATGCGCTGAGGACTGGAGGTCCCACAGCTAGCCAGACATGGAACAGGATTTGAACCCAAGTCTCTCTGCAAAGCTCACACTCTTACTTACAGGATGGCAACTCTCGCCCACTTTACTAAGTAGCCATAATGCAGTGTGCAATGTTATCAAATAGTTGCAGCAGAAAGGGATGTGGAATGCAGAGGAGAAAGGCATGAGCTTTGTCAGGGGACTGGGACTGGGGGAAAGAGATAGTGGGTATCTGCAAGTCCCTGTTTGTCCATATAGCTGTACTGCTGGCTGCTGCTTCCTGGTGTCATTTAGAAAAATTCCCAGAGAAGAACTTAGCACTTACCCGGGCCTGTTACTTGAGGTCTGGAGTCCTTAAGATGTGTGTGTAAGTACTTATTTCCCTGAAACCTTGAGACCCTCAAGAGAGGGGGACTAAAAACAGTGGAGGAAGAAAAGAACAGTGGCCAAGGGAGTCGTGGGTGAAGTTTGCTGGGCCCTTGGCAATGCTAAAACCAGGTAAGAACCAGGGTGTGGATTTCTGCTCCAGGGAGCACTTTTCACAGCAGTTCATCCATTGCTTACTTTTATGGGGATATGTGTGTTGTAAAAGGTCTTCAATGATTGATTGTGCAAACATATAACATTTCCACAATATACTAGGTGAAGACCTTTTAGCAGAGTGCCGTCAATAAGTGCCTCATGAATAGCCATTCATAGCCTGACCTGCTTAATAATGTAAAAGAGTATAAAATTCCAGGTTACTAAAAAAAATATTTTTGATGCATTCTCAAAATTGGGTCTTGCCATAGAGGAGCATAGGACATACCTTCATTTATTCAAGACTTCTTTTATTTCCTTTGATAAATTAGCAAATTTCTTTGTTTAAATCCTACAAATTCTTGAGATACATTCATATATATTCACACGGGCACACATTTATACCTACATATACATACGCATGTGTAAATTTTGCTGTTCTTTTGGGTAGGATATACAATAAAGCTACTGAGTCTTATAAAATTATTTTGCTAGGTAGCTTATTAAATTCTTTTCTGTTTTATTTGACCATGTTCTCTAGGCGGATCACCTACAAATCCTACATTTTAAATAATTTTCAAGGTTTACAGCTCCTATTCCTTTTTAAAATCTATTACATTTAGTTAAAACCTCCAGAATATGTTAAATATTGACAGTGATTGTGGCCATCCTTGTCTTATTTCAAAATTGAATTGAGATTTTTCTATTGTCTCACTATCAAGGTTGCTGTTAGTTTCTCATAAATTTTCTTTGTCATGCTGATGAAATTGTAAAATTGCTATGAGTCTTTCCCAGGAAAGGATATTTAAAATTATCAAGTATCTGGCCAGGCACAGTGGCTCATGCCTGTAATTCCAGCGCTTTGGGAGGCCGAGGCAGGCGGATCACCTGAGGTCAGGAATTCAAGACCAGCCTGGCCAACAAGGCAAAACCCTGTTTCTACTAAAATTACAAAAATTAGCCATGCGTGTTGGTGCATGCCTGTAATCCCAACTACTTCGGAGGCTGAGGCAGGAGAATCACTTGAACCCAGGTAGTGGAGGTTGCAGTGAGCCAAGATCGTGTCACTGCACTCCAGCCTGGGCAGTAGAGCAAGACTCCATCTCAACAACAACAACGAAAATTGTCAAGTATCTTTTTGGCATTTACTGGTTGTGTTCATCATCATTGCCTTTTGTTGCTGGGGGAAATTGAGATATTTGTTCTGCAGTAGCTCCTGCTTTCTACGTTCAGTTCGTTGCTTCCTTGTGGTCTCGTAGTGTCCTTTAACTCAGTCTTTTATTGCCTGTATTTTCTTTCTTTTCTTTTTTAAGATGGAGTCTCGCTCTGTCACCCAGATTGGAGTGCAGTGGTGCAATCTTGGCTCACTACAACCACTGCCTCCCAGGTTCAAGTGATTCCCGTGCCTCAGCCTCCGAAGTAGCTGGGATTACAGACGTGCACCACCACAACCGGCTAATTTTTGTATTTTTAGTAGAGACGGGGTTTCACCATATTGGCTAGGCTGGTCTTGAACTTCAGGTGATCCGCCTGCCTCGGCTTCCCAAAGTGCTGGGATTACAGGTGTGAACCACCGTGCCCAGCCATTGCCTGTATTTTCTATGCACTGCTGGTTACTTCTAGAGGCTTGGCTGCATTCAGGCTCAGCTACTCGGGGAAGAGTACTTTCCAGGTGGCGCGGCTTTCTTCCTGCTGCATCTTGTCGGGAGCCCCCTCATGCCTGGCTGTGCCATATTTAGTGAGATTACGGCTGATCCGAGGGCTCAGGTATTGTCAATCAGCAGCACCTTTCATTATAAGGTTCCCCATTAACCTTCCACCTCATGGTTTTAGCATCTATTAACAATTGTCTCCATCTATTATTTTAATAGGGGTTGCAAAATGGTGACTTAAAAAATAACTATGATTGTTTTTTCCACTTAGTAGCTGAATTTTCCTATAAAGAGAAACTCAGGTCACCTTGAATTATAATTTGTACAGGAAAGGCAGGGTAAATGCTTGATTCTTTCTTTCCTTACCCTTTGTTAGTACCTTGGTGACCTTAGAAAAAAAGAGGAAGGAGGTAGCTGATGTGATGCTGCAACTGGGGATGTGATGACTTTTGCTGTTTCCTGCTTCTGTCAACAACTGGTTAAAGAGTATCTTTGCTTTAAATTGTTCAAAAAGCCTTTTGTAAGGGTCATGAAAAAGTGTTGGAGAAAGGGCTCTTGTTGATCTCTGAGTGGTAATCTTCATTCTCTCTCACTACTTTCCCTCTTTACATCCATTTGTTCTGCTGGTTAGAACATTTGGGACATCTGTTTTCTGGAGGGATAGGGCAATTTAATTTGTCTCAGGTTATTTTTATTGTTTGTTTTGTAATTTATTATCGATCGTGTGATATTTCAACATTTCCCCTGTTTGCTGAGTAAAATTCTGTAGTTCCATGTTGGGGGAACAATGTTGCATCCTTGGGGCCAAGATCTTGGGATGCCTGTGTTTCCTTGGAAATGATTCAAAGCTAAGTCTTGGGTTCATTGTATTTATTACAAGATTTCGAGAGCCTCCAAGAGGAAGCTAAATAAACCAGAGAGGATAGACCTCTACAGAGAAACAACAAAAGATATCTCCATTGTGCCTCCCTTAAAAATAGCAATAGCTAAATAATTAAAAAAAAAATAGCAATAGCTTTATTATGGGATGTGGGTGATAAGAAGGAGAAGGATATGTGTGTGTGTGTGTGTGTGTGTGTGTGTGTGTGTATTTGCCTGTGAACACTGAATTAGGGAGTGACCATGAAAAAGTAATTTGGGAAAACCCCCCAGCCTGTATCAATCTGGATTTTGTGAGTCAGGGAGTAAGCAAAAGATACTTTCAAGCCAGGTCCCTGTAGGTATGAGCATCAGCTACTGTCATGATAGATAGGATTTGCATTCACCCTATTGTGAACCACGTGGGTAGACGGTGACTGTTTCAGCCGATGTATGAGGTTCACTTCAGGGCCCACTGAATAATTTCGAGGAAGAGTTTTGACTCAAAAGAAAACTTGTCTTTGGGTCTGTCCTGCAAAAATCAGTGGGTGTTTTGGGTCAAGGCTGTTTTTGTCTTTTTCCTTGAGAAAATAGAAAGTTGAGGCAAAAAAGCAGCCCCAATGATGGCAGATTGGAAACAAGATGGAATTGGGATTGTGATCACAATATGGAGACCTTACAGATGGAAGTCATTGCATGGCTTCGTCCTCATTCTACAAGTGCTGACTGAGCACCTGGCATGGGCAAGGGCCCTGTGCAAGGATCTGATAGAGCAGGGATAAGAGACTTTACCTGGGCCTGGAAGTGCCTATCAGGCTCTAGTAAAAAATGCAGTGAGTGAATAGGCATAATAGGATGTGGCAAGTATTTCAGTGAGGACATATTTGGGGTTCTCAGGAAACTCACAGGACAGATGTGGGCCCCAGGGAGAGTATAAGATACATTTGAGCTGAGACCTGCTGGATGGGAGAGGGATAAGAGGTGAGGAAACTCCACGTGCAAAGGCCCTGCCCCATCAGAGCATTGTCCTCAAATTACACAATGTAAGTTGGATGAGCAATAAAGGCTAGGAGTGAGCAGAAGACTTATAAGACATAACACTGGGAAAATGGCAGTGATCAATGACACAGGCCTTGCAAGTCAGTAAGACATTTGGATATTCTCTTGAGGACAGTGAGGCATTGAAGGGAGTGACGAGAGTCAGGCAGGTGTTTGAGAAGCCTGCTCTACCTCTGGCCCACAATAAGGCTCAGTAAACACTGTGTCATGAGAGGCAGTATTGTACTTTCTTCTCCCTTGCTTTCTTATATGCAGTGGTCCAGCAGAAGAGACCAGTCCTGTACCTGCGATGCATAATTAAATGTGCAGGGTAGGGCAGCCCCATGAGTGCCTTCTCACCTGTCAAACGTGGTCCTTCCTTCCTAGTCTTTCTATGAATTTTACACACTAAAGCCTCAGCGACAATCCTTCATGGCGGTTTAACCAGCAGGGAACCTCCATACCCTAGTAAATCAAAGGAATCAATAAAACTAACTTTGCCATGGCCTGGTGCAGCAAAAAAACCTAGTGTTTCTAAGAGACAAAAGCTGCTAAACGTGCAGGGTTAGTGCTCAGGAAACACCAACTTGTGTACTTTTTCTGTCGGAGAATGGGAGGCAAAGAAAAAAAAAGAGAGTATCTAGAAAGTAAGACCGAAAGATACTTAGATATGGGCAGAGATAAGGAAGCTTCTTGACTTAAAGAGACGGCTGAATCTAATATGCTTTGATTGGCAGGAAAAAAAAAAAACGGGGAAGAAAAGGCAAAGAAACAAACTGATTTCGGCAGGGAGTGTAGTTTCTGTTTAGAGCTAGAACAAAGGAGAAGTGCGTCCTTTCAAATTGTAGATTCTTTGGGGGAAAAGAGAGACAGAACTTTATCTGAGTTTGGAATGAGTCTGAGTAGCTGCAATAGTAAAGTTGCTTCCAGAAGCAGGTAAACTTGACTTCAAAAAACCCTGCTTCATGAAATATTAGTGCTTCACTTCAGTTGCTATCTGAAGAAGTTCTGGTAGAGAGAAGAGCTCAAGAGCACTGACAGAGTCAGCTCCCCTCAGCTCCTGCAGTGCTAATTAAGGGAGGGAGCAGCGGGGAGCTTGCAGTGACCAAGAGGGGGTTGAGGCTAAGAGGCCGCGATAAACAGGATACGATAAAAGCCCTTAACCAAGACACAGATGGGAAGAAGCGTTAGAGCGAGCAGCACTCACATCTCAAGGTTAGTAACCTTCTCAGAAAAAAAGACTGGATGTGTCTGAGCTCAACTTTTTAAATTAATCGTGTGCGAAAGGGTGGGGGCTGCAAACCATGGCAAGTTGATGCAGCAGGAAAAGAGAGTTGCCGGAAAAAGCTGGAGTAAGTTAAATGCTCGGTGTTCTGTGAACTGTTTAATGAGGGGTGCAGTTTGTAGTAAAAGGGTGCCAGTTAAGTACTTTTTCTCAGTCTGTCTCTAGAAAT
Source organism: Pongo abelii (assembly GCF_028885655.2). Classification (NCBI taxonomy): domain Eukaryota; kingdom Metazoa; phylum Chordata; class Mammalia; order Primates; family Hominidae; genus Pongo; species Pongo abelii. The sequence goes on along the minus strand of NC_072002.2, from coordinate 84,982,004 downwards.
GTATTTATAATAGATCCGATCGTAAAGTTCTTGAGAATAAGAAAACTGAGCTAATTTTACTGGCATCTGGTCTGTCAAGCTAAATCTTCCTTTTCTCCAGCAAGACTGAACAAGGATGAACTTAAATAATAAATGTCCATGATCCAAAGATTTATTGTCCTACTCAAGGGTTGGGAAACTTTTTCTGTAAAGGGCCAGATAGTTAGTATTTACTTACAGCTTTGTGGGCCATGTGGTGTCTGTCAGTTGTGACCTAACACCTCTTGTTTCCAGCATTGCAGCACAAAAACAGTGGCGGGTGGTATGTAACCAAATGAACATGGCTGTCTCCAACCAAACTGTTTATGGAAATCAGATAGTGGGCTGCATTCAGTCCTCAGGCCATAGTTTCAGAACCCTGTCTTAGAGGATCCCTGCTAAACCCCAACTGGAGTCTCTGTGTTGACTGGAAGTGGGGTTCTACTGGTCACTCAGCGGTAGCCTCACTCCTGGGGACATGTGTGACTTGCCAAGGTTCTAAGGGTATCATGGTCTAGAGGAGACCATGTGGCCCACATTGGAAAGATTCTCTTAATGAGATTATTTGAGGAAGGGAGCAGAAACCCAGACTATTGTGTTCCTGTGGAAATCTTTTTTTTTTTTTTTGAGACGGAGTCTCGCTCCTTCGCCCAGGCTGGAGTGCAGTGGCGCGATCTCGGCTCACTGCAAGCTTCTGCCTCCCGGGTTCATGCCATTCTCCTGCCTCAGCCTCCCGAGTAGCTGGGACTACAGGTGCCTGCTACCACACCCGGCTAATTTTTTGTATTTTTAGTAGAGATGGGGGGTTTCACCGTGTTAGCCAGGATGGTCTCGATCTCCTGACCTCATGATCCGCCCGCCTCGGCCTCCCAAAGTGCTGGGATTACAGGCGTGAGCCACCGCGCCCAGCCTCCTGTGGAAATCTTACTGGAAGCATGAGCCTCTTAACAGCTGGGGTATCCCAGCAGAAGGCAGGCAAACCCTCACATCTGAGAAAGAGCGGAGGGAGCAAATGACCTCTCACACTATAATCTTCCCAGCCCCAGTCACTTGTTCTGAGTTTAGCTAGATTTTCTGTTTGCAGTCCTCTGCCTTCCAGCATGTGAATAGTTTTCCAAGCAGGTGTCGAAAGGTATCAGAGCAGATTCTCCATCACACACATCAGGTGTTTTTGCATAAACTGGGGAAGGTGGGGTCATTGACTAGACACTAGGAGACTCCTCCCAATGCTCAGAAACCGTAGAGACATCTGGGGAAGCAGGACATATTGTAGGTAGCAGAAACAACGAAACTGAGGTGACAGGGAAGGTTCTGGCTGCGTGGACAGCCTACAGGAAGAAGAACAGTGTGGCTGAAGAGTGTTCCCCATCCCCACCCCCACAGGCCACCTAGGAGTCTGCATGCAGAGGCAAGCTTGTGAGATGAATTCATGCTCATGTGGTTAGCTGAGACATTTTTAATAGTAGAGAAATCCAGTAATATTTTGATTAATGACTTCCTTGAGGACAAAGCTCTTTTATACAGACAGCTCTATTAGAAAAAAAACCTCAAGCCAAAATCCCTTCATAAATCATGCAAAAAATGGCTGCTGACACAACAAAAATAGCTCAAGCACCATCTCTATTTGTCTTTGGTTAGATGTTGATAAATAGGGCTCATCTCTAGCAAAGTCGTAACAGCTGGACTTTGTCTTCAGCTGCAAGTCTTTCTGCCCCTTTCATTCGAATCCGTGACCTCTAGAACCCTCGATTCCAGGGTGCAAATACACAAGTTCTCTTCATCTCTTTACTAGTTGGCTCTGGATGCCTTGGGAATGAGGAGTTCTTACAAGTTATTACCAGTTAGTACCCCTTCTCCAATCCTCCTCACATGCACCTCATTTCTTCATCCTGGGTGAGGAAGTTCACTTTGGGCCCGATCATAGAAGCCACTGAGAGTGGATGATGCTACGTTTGATCTCATTTCCTTTAGGATTTGAGGCAGCACAGTGTTGCAGATGCCTGCTTGGCCCTCGGCCCTTCTACCTCTCTACCTGCACCTCTACCCCACTCTACCCAACCCTGACCCCTCCCTCAGAAAATATATATGTTTTGGCATTTGTTTAATAAGCACATAATGATTTTTTAAAATGTCTTAGATCATTTATCTGACAACCTCGACTATCATGATCTTTTGCATTACTGATTTCCAGCTGTTATCACAAAGTTGTGACACAGAGTGTGTCCGTGGACTCCATGCTTAGACTGTACTATGCTAATGTACCGTATTCTTAGAATGTACTTGGCATCTTTGGACCGGGGCGGTTGGGGGATCAACTGAAATCAATTAATACCTGGCCAACAGCAAGATGGGGTGGCCTCATTCATTGGTAAGACCTGGGGTGAATGTGGACACATACTATTCACTAGTAATAATTTTTAAAAATTGAGGTGAAATTCACATAACATTGTTCACCTAAGATTTACTCAATATTAAACTTTTTTTTTTTTTTTTGAAATGGAATCTTGCTCTGTTGACCTGGCTGGAGTGCAGTGGCACAATCTCAGCTCACTGCAACCTCCACCTCCTGGGTTCAAGCGATTCTCCTGTCTTAGCCTCCCAAGTAGCTGGGATTACAGTTGCGCACCACCATGCACAGCTAATTTTTGTATTTTTAGTAGAGTCGGGGTTTCACCATGTTGGCCAGGCTGGTTTTGAACTCCTGACCTCAAGCAATCCACCTGCCTTGGCCTCCCAAAGTACTGGGATTACAGGTGTGAGCCACCACACCGGGTCAAGATTAAACATTTTAAAGTATACAGTTCAGTGGTATTTAGTACATCCACAATGTTCTGCGATGACTGCTTTTATCAGATTCCAAAACATTTTCATCATTTTAAAGAAAACCCCATACCTTAAACAGTCACTCCCTATTCCCTCCTTCCAACAGTCAATCAATTGGCAAATCACCAATCTGCTTTCCATCTCCATGGATTTAACTATCTGGATATTTCATATAAATGGATTCTTACAAAATGTGGCCTTTTGTTTCTGCATTCTTTGACTTAGCATAATGTTGTCAAGGCTTATTCATGTTGTAGCATGCATTAGTCCTTCATTCCTTTTTATGGCTGAGTAATATTCCATTGTATGGATTTGATCACAGTTTGTTCATTCATTCATTCACCTACCTGTTGGCAGACGTTTGGATCATTACCACCTTCTGGCTTTTGTGAATAATGCTGCTATAAACATTGGTCTACAAGTATTGGTTTGAGTATATTCTTTT